>NC_086102.1:137832649-138486712 GCF_963921235.1 Mobula hypostoma | reverse complement strand
GTGGCTTTGGTAACAGATGTTTATAGTGGCAAAGTCTCTAATCAGGGATGAGGTCCTGAAGCTGGAGTATTGAGAGTAAGGAATGAGGCTACTGAACAGAATCTCAAAGGTAGTAATCTTTGGATTCTTCTCCAAGGATCATCACCTTGCTGTGGTGGAGAGTCTTGGGAGTTTCTGAGATCCCAAAAGTGATGCCAGCTGGAAGTTAGCTCCTGGAGCTGGCAGAAGATGATGACACATTACCCGGCAGTGAAGGCAGAGGAAAACTGCAGCAAAGAAGGGTCCCTTTTCATCTTGGATGCCATGCAACTGGACCATAAACCTGATTTGTCAAGGACCATGTGGTGGCAGCCCATGCACCTGCTTCCCCACATTAAATAAAGTCATGCATAAGCATTCTCCATTACAGGATTAACTCCTTGGAAGAACATCATACTCAACTGGAGTGATTGCACTACTAGTACTAATCTCTGGATTGCTGCTGTGCTAAGTACCAATGACAGTAAGAATATGAAGATATGGCAGATGAAAATGTGGCTGAGGAGTTGATACAACGGGCAGGATTTCAGATATGTGGATCATTGATATCTCTTCTGGGGAAAGTGTAATTTATACACTAAGAGTAGATTACACTTGAACTCGAGAGGGACCCATCTTTGCAGGCAGTTTTACTATAGCTGTTGGGGACAATTTAAATAAGGTTGGCAGAGAATGAAAACCAGAGTGTTAGGCCAGTTAAGGGAGCAGTTGATGTAGAAGTAGATGCAATAGGCACTGGATAAAACATACAATAAATACAGTCTGCGGGATAGGTTGAAATGTGTTTACTTTGATGTGAGAAGTATTAAGGAATGTTATACCCATTACAGAGAATTGTCTGTTGCAAAGCCAGTATTGGCTGTTTGTAGATCCGGTGTTTACATGTTTCAAAAGAGATAGGGAGGAAGGTAAATGTGGAAAATGGTGAGGCAATGCTAACCAGTGATTATGAATTACTTGCATCCATATTTACTCCGGGGACAGACTCAAACAGAATAGAACTGAGTGAAAGCATAGTAAGGCCATGCACAATATTTGGTTTACAGAAGAAGATGTGCTGCTGCCTTGAAGTGAATTAGGATGGATAAATCCCAAGGGACTGATGAGGTGTCCCCTCAGACTTTGTGGGAGGCTAGTATTGAAACTGCAGAAATATTTAAAACATCCTTAGTCACAGGTGAGGTGCTAGAGGACTGGAAGATAGTAAATGCTGTTTTGTTGTTCAAGAAAGGCTCTTAAGAATAAATTGGGTAATTATAGGTCAGTGAGCCTGACATCAGTCATGGGTAAACTATTGGAAGATATTATGGAGGACAGGACGTAGCTGTTTGGATGGACAGAGCCTGATTAAGAATAGTCAACATGTCTTTGCATATGGCGGATTATATCAAATCTTGGAATTTTTTTGAGAAGATTACCAAGAAGGCTGATGAAAGAAAGGCAGTAGATGCCGTCTACATGGACTTTAGCAAGGCCTTTGACAAAGTCCCGTATGGGAGGTGAATCCAGAAGGTGAGGCTGTTTTACACTTAGGGTGCAATAGTCAACTGTATTTGACATGGATTAATGGGAGAAGTCAGACCATGGTAGAAGATGACCATCTCTCTGACTGGAGACCCAGAACTAGTGATTTGCCACAATGGTTGGTACTGGGTCCATTGTAGTTTATCATCTACATTAATGATGTAGATGATAATGTAGTAAACTGGATCAGCAAATTTGCAGATGACACTAAGATTTGGGACATAGTGGACAGCAAGGAAGACTATCAAAGCTTGTAAAGTAATCTGGATCAGCTGGGAAAATGGGCTGTATAATGGCTGATGAAATTTAATGCAGACAAGTATGAGATGTTGCAATTTGGAAGAACAAACTAGGATAAGATTCGTACTGTGAAAGGCATAGCACTGATGTAAGACCATAAGATATAGGAAGAGAAGTAGGCCATTTGACCCATTGACTCTGCCCCACCATTCAATCATGGGCTGATCCAATTCTTTCAGTCATCCCCACTCCCCTGCCTTCTCCACATACCCTTTGATGTCCTAGCTAATCAAGAACCTATCTATCTCTGCCTTAAAAGCACCCAATGACGGCCTCCACAGCCACTTGTGGTAACAAATTCCATAGATTTACCACCCTCTGAAGAAATTAATTTCTCCACATCTCTGTTCTAAATGGACGCCTTTCAATCCTGAAGTTGTGCCCTCTTGTCCTAGACTCCCCTACCATGGGAAATAACATTGCCATATCAAATCTGTTCAGGCCTTTTAACATTTAGAATGTTTCTATGAGATCCTCCCTCATTCTCCTGAACTCCAGAGAATACAGCCCAAGAGCTGCCAGACGTTCCTCATATGGTAACCCTTTCATTCCTGGAGTCATTCTCATGAATTTTCTTTGAACCCTCTCCAATGTCAGTATATCCTTTCTAAAGTAAGGAGCCCCAAACTACACACAATACTCCAAGTGTGGTCTCATGAGTGCCTTATACAGCCTCAATATCACATCCCTGCTCTTATATTCTATACCTCTAGAAATGAATACCAACATTGCATTCACTTTCTGCACCACTGACTCAACCTGGAGATTAACCTTTCGGGTATCCGGCACAAGGACTCCCAAGTTCCTTTGCATCTCTGCATTTTGATTTCTCTCCACATCTAAATAATAGTCTGCCCATTTATTTCTTCCACCAAAGTGCATGACCATACACATTCCAACATTGTATTTCATTTGCCACTTTTTTACCCCTTCCCCTAAACTATCTAAGTCTCTCTGCAGGCTCTCTGTTTCCTATACTATCCCTCCTCCACAAATCCATTAATCCCATAGTCCAAATCATTGACATACATCGTAAAAAAGAGCAGTCCCAACACCGACCTCTGTGGAACTCCACTGGTAACTGGCAACTAGCCGGAATAGGATCTTTTTATTCCCACTCTGTTTTCTACCAATCAGCCAATGCTCCACCCATGCTAGTAACTTCCCTGTAATTCCATGGGCTCTTGTCTTGCTAAGCAGCCTCATGTGCGGCACCTTGTCAAAGGCCTCCTGAAAATTCAAGTACAGCACATATACTGCATCTCTCTTGTCTACCCTGCTTATAATTTCCTCACAAAATTGCAGTAGGTTAGTCAAGCAGGATTTTCAGGAAACCATGCTGGCTTTGGCCTATTTTGTCATATGCCTCCAGGTATTCCGTAATCTCATCCCTAACAATAGTTTCCAAAAATTTCCCAACCACTGATGTCAGGCTAACAGGTCTATAGTTCCCTTTCTGCTGCCTCCCACCCTTCTTAAGCAGCGGTGCAACTTTGCAATTTTGGAGTCATCCAGTACAATGCCAGAATCTATCGATTCTTGAAAGATCATTGTTAATGCTTCCGCAATTGCTCAGCTACTTCCTTCAGAACCCAAAGATGCATTCCATCAGGTCCAGGAGATTTACACACCCTCAGACCATTAAGCTTCCTGAGCACCTTCTCAGTCATAATTTTCACTGCACATACTTCCCTGACACTCTTGAATGTCCGGTATACTGCAAATGTCTTCCACTGTGAAGACTGATGCAAAATACACATTTAGTTCCTCTGCCATCTCTGAGTCTCTCATTACAATAACTCCAGAGTCATTTTCTATTGGTCCTATATCTACTCTCAGCTCTCTTTTACCCTTTATATACTTAAAAAAGCTTTTAATATCTTCTTTGATATTAGTTGCCAGCTTCCTTTCATAATTTATCTTTTCCTTCCTAATGACCTTCTTAGTTTCCTTCTGCAAGTTTTTAAAAGCTTCCCAATCCTCTATCTTCCCAATCCTCTATCTTCCCACTAGCTTTGGCTTCCTTGTATGCCTTCTCTTTTGCTTTTACTTTGGCTCTGACTTCACTTGTCAGCCATGGTAGTGTCCTTCTTCCATTCAAAAATTTCTTTTTATTTGGAATATATTTGTCTGGTACTTCCCTCATTTTTTGCAGAAACTCCAGCCATTGCTGCTTTGCTGTCCTTCCTGCTAGTGTCCCTTCCCAGTCAATCTTGGCCAGTTCCCCTCTCATGCCATTGTAACTTCCTTTATTCCACTGAAATACCGACACATTGGAGTTTAGTTTCTCCTTCTCAAACTTCAAAGTGAACTTGATGATATTGTGATCACTGTTCCCTAAGGCAGGGGTCCCCAACCATTTTTGGACTGTGCGGGCATCAGTGCGCATGCACGTACGTGCCGATTTTTTTCCCACAAATCGTTTTTGGCGATTCTGTTCGGGGGGGTGTTAATCACGCCCGGAATATAGGTGATAAGTGGCTAAAACACTCAATTTCATTTCTAAAAGCCTTTATCTAACGAATTTAATATTAAACACACAGCGCAAATTTTCCTCGCATGAATATAGTGATAAGTCAATTATCTGGGGAGGACAGGGGAGCTTGAAGTAAGTATTGAACGAACTTCCAGTAGAAGTGGTAGAGGCAGGTTCGATATTATCATTTAAAGAAAAATTAGATAGGTATATGGACAGGAAAGGAATGAAGGGTTATGGGCTGAGTGCAGGTCGGTGGGTCTAGGTGAGAGTAGCGTTCGGCACGGACTAGAAGGGCAGAGATGGCCTGTTTCCGTGCTATAATTGTTATATGGTTATATAGGTCATTTATAAGTCAATAGCATCATAACATTTTAAGTAACGTTTGGATATTAAACACTCAGCACATATTTTCCCCATATGAACATATAAAATCATTGCAACACACCAATATCGCTGAATCAGTGGGAGCCCTGGGCTTGTTTCCCTGCAACAACACGGTCCTATCGAGGGGTGATGGGAGACAGCGATACTCGAAAGGGGTTCCTGATGTCCAGTCTATTCCGCAATTTAGTTTTTGTTACATTCATTGCAGAGATATGTTGGAAATGGAAGCAACGTTTTCAGTGCTTTCATGGCTATCTCAGGATACTTAGCCTTGACTTTGATCCAGAATGCCGGCAGATGTGTTATGTCAAACATACTTTTCAGCCGCCATCATTTGCAAGCTTGAGGTATTGATCTCCTTGCCGTGCTGACATGGATGACATGTGGGTAATGACCTCGCATGCGTTCAAGCTCCACAATGGCCTTGACAGGGAATGAGGAAAGGTGCAGCTGACTCCTATCGCCAAATCATATTGTTTCCTCGCGGCCTGGTCGCACATGCTTTGCGGCCCGGTAGTTGGGGACCACTGCCTTAAGGGTTCCTTAGCCTTAAACTCTTTTATCACCTCCGGATCGTTGCACCACACCCAGCACAGCCGATCTCCTAGTGGGCTGAACAACAAGCTGTTCTAAAACGCCATCCCTTAGATATTCTACAAATTCTCTCTCTTGAGATCCAGTACTGGCTTGGTTTTCCCAATCCACTTTCATGTTAAAATCCCCAACAATTATCATGACATTGCCCTTCTGACATGTCTTTTCTATCTCCTGCGGTAATTTGTAATCCACATCCCATCTGCTGTTTGGAGGCCTGTATACAATTGTCATTAGCGTCCTTTTACCCCTGCCACTTCTCAACTCAACCCATAGAGACTCTATACGATCCAATGTGTTGGTTTGTCTCTGGACAAATGCTCTCAAAGGTCCCGTTCTAAATAACCACCACCGACCTGCGAGAAATCCCTCTTGGTAAAGCTCTGTTGATGCCGCTGATAGGCCACGTACAAATGTGTTGGTAGAACAAAGGGATATGAGAATACAAATCCATATTTCCTTCAAAGTGGCATCACAGGTGTATAAGGTCATAAAGGGAGATTTTGGCACATCGGCTTTCATAACTCAGGGCGTTGAGTACAGGAGTTGGGATGTTATGTTGAAGTTTCATAAGATGATGGTGAGGCTGAATTTAGAGAATTGTGTTCAGTTCTGGCTCAAACATACCTACAGGATAGGTATCAGTAAGATTGAAAGAATGCAGAAAAAATTCACGAGGATGTTGCCTGAAATTGAAGACCTGAGTTCCAAGGAAAGGTTGATAAGGTTAAGACTTTATTTATTGAAGAATAGGAGAATGAGAGAGAGGTGATAGGCAGATAGGAAAAGAAGTAAAAGAGGAGCCAGTGTCAGTGTGGAGAATGGAAGAAGAGGGAAGGAGTAAGGAAAGAAATTATCCAATGTTAGAGACATTGATGTTCATACTGTCAGGTTGGAGGATTCCCAGATGGAATATGAGGTGAATCTCCAAACTGAAAGTGGTAGAAGAAATTCTACACCTGCCCATCCAACTCCCCTCTTACCTCTATTCAGGGCCCCAAACAGGCTCCAAAAACATACCCTATGTCTAACCCAATCAATTCTCACTCATTGGCTCAGACAAAGGATATTCTCTGTTCTTAGCAGTTTAATATTGTGGTTGATATCTGAGCTCACCGAAAGTGAGGATGGAAAAGGGAAACATCATGATCAAGTGGTCAATAAGAGTTAACCTGCTGACATAAGGTTAGATCCTCATGCTGACTGGGGAAACCAGTCTTACACCCCTTCCAGCAATCAGCACCCAGTTAGAATGGCTGCATCTACCAGCACATCGACTGGAGGACCTGGGATCTGAAACACCATCAGGGTGGCAGTGAAGGATCTTAGTGAGGTGAACCCCTTCAGTAGAGCAACACACATCAAAGTTGCTGGTGAACGCAGCAAGCCAGGCAGCATCTCTAGGAAGAGGTACAGTCGACATTTCAGGCCGAGACCCTTCGTCAGGACTAACTGAAGGAAAAGTTAGTAAGAGGTTTGAAAGTGGGAGGGGGAGGGGGAGATCCAAAATGATAGGAGAAGACAGGAGGGGGAGGGATGGAGCCAAGAGCTGGACAGTTGATTGGCAAAGGGGATATGAGAGGATCATGGGACAGGAGGCCCGGGGAGAAAGACGGGGGGGTGTGGTGGAACCCAGAGGATGGGCAAGGGGTATATTCAGAGGGACAGAGGGAGAAAAAGGAGAGTGAGAGAAAGAATGTGTGTATAAAAATAATTAACAGATGGGGTACGAGGGGGAGGTGGGGCATTAGCGGAAGTTAGAGAAGTCGATGCTCATGCCATCAGGTTGGAGGCTACCCAGACGGAATATAAGGTGTTGTTCCTCCAACCTGAGTGTGGCTTCATCTTTACAGTAGAGGAGGCTGTGGATAGACATGTCAGAATGGGAATGGGATGTGGAATTAAAATGTGTGGCCACTGGGAGATCCTGCTTTCTCTGGTGGACAGAGCGTAGGTGTTCAGCAAAGCGGTCTCCCAGTCTGCGTCGGGTCTCGCCAATACATAAAAGGCCACATCGGGAGCACCGGACGCAGTATATCAGCCCAGTCGACTCACAGGTGAAGTGTTGCCTCACCTGGAAGGACTGTTTGGGGCCCTGAATGGTGGTAAGGTAAATCCTATCATTTTGGATCTCCCCCTCCCCCTCCAACTTTCAAATCCCTTACTCACTCTTCCTTCAGTTAGTCCTGACGAAGGGTCTCGGCCTGAAACATCGACTGCACCTCTTCCTAGATATGCTGCCTGGCCTGCTGCATTCACCAGCAACTTTGATGTGTGTTGCTTGAATTTCCAGCATCTGCAGAATTCCTGTTGTTTGCGTTTTTATGATCCACCTACCACCAGCAGAGACCACAGACATCAGCTAAACATGCCTGAGGAAAGGCCGACCACCTCAAGCTCCCACCTCCTCTCCAGCCAACACACCCCATGCCTCTGCACAAGACGAGAAGAAGTCCATGGAGGATGAGAAGGCGGAAGAACAGCAAAAAGAAAGGTGAGTAGTGAAGAGGAAGAAGTCTCAGAAGGCACAGTCCAAGAGACAACGGACTGCCAAAAATCAAAGAAATGGGAAGAAAAGGGCAGGGTATCAAACAGATGCCAGCAACCGCTCCTTGTTGAAGGATGAAGCAAACACAGGAAACCAATGTTGCAGGCAGAGGGAGGAAAAGGCAGAAAGGGAAAATAGGGATGGGAAAGGAGTTTTGCTGACCACAACCTCAGCCGTTGGACGTTGGGGGCAGCACAGAGATTCTAAGCTCCTAGATCCAGGAGACTGGGAGTAGCACAGCACCCAGTAATCACCAGCTCCGGAAAATGGGAATTGTACAGAGGCCACTGGCATTCAGCTCCAGGAGACTGGGAGTAGCACAGCACCCAGTGATCACCAGCTCTGGGAAATGGGAATTGGCATTCAGCTCCAGGAGACTGGGAGCAGAACAGGAGCCATCACACCCCAGTTCCAGGAATGTGGGAGCAGACCAGCATCTGATACCACCACAGTTCAGAGAGGTGGAGGGTGTGGATCCTCCATGGCAGTATGTTGGAGGAGGAACAGAGACCAACCTCCCCACAGGCACACTACCCGCATTATCATAACCAGACTGTCAATCACCTGGCCCCAGAACTTGATCACTACCTGACCCCACAAATGGTACAGCAGTTTACCAAGGCCAGGGGCATGACAACTCAGACCAAGTGACCTGGATTGGAACTGTGACTCAAAAACTAATCATGGATATTAAAATGGCATATTTGAATGTGTGCAGTGTGGAGTGAATGATGCAATGTATCAATGCTTTACAATTCCTAGCCAAGGTCAAGGCTGATTTGACTTTCTTACAGGAGTGTGGACAACCATACCTCCTCAACTACTGGAAGTAGTCGCGATGGTGGCCCCATGGTTTGTTTGTATGGTTGGGGGGGCAATGATTGTTAAGCTTCCAGCCTAGGAATTCTGCTGTGGGGAGGCAACTTCTCAGTCACTCAAGTCAGAGAGGTTGTTGGCTAGGACACTTCATCATAGCAGCTGTAATTTATTGAAACACTCTGCTCTGAAATCAGACTAGCTCACGTATAATTTCTTTTCTTTTGCCTTCCTCCCTTCTTAAAAAGAGAAGTGACATTTGCAATCTTCAAGTCCTCCTGGACCATGCTAGAATCAAGTGATTCTTGAAAAATCATGACCAATGCATCTATTATCTCTTCAGCAACCTCTCTCAGGACTCTGGAATGTACTCCATCTGGTCCAGGTGACTTATCCACCTTAAGACCCTTCAAATTGCCAAGCACTTTTTCCTTTGTAATAGCAATGACACTCACTCTTGTTCCCTGACACTCATGAACCTCTGGCATTCTGCTAGTTTCTTCCACAGTGAAGACTGATGCAAAGTACCCATTACATTAATCTGCCATTTCTTTGTCCCCCATTACTGCTGCACCAGCATCATTTTCCAATGATCCAATATCAACTCTCACCTCCCATTTACTCTTTATTTAACTGGAAAACCTTTTAATATCCTGATTTATATTATTAGCTAGTTTGCCCTCATATTTCATCTTTTCCCTTCTTAAGGCTCGTTTAGTTGCTATTTATTGGATTTTAAAAGCCTCTTAATCATCTGACTTCCCAATCACTTCTGTTGCCTAATATGCCCTTTCCTTGGCTTTTATACAGTCCTTAATTTCCCTAGTCAGCCATGATTTCCTACCCTTGCCATTTGAGAACAATTTCACCTGTGGGACATAGCTATCCTGCACTTGGTGAACTATTCCCAGAAACAAAACCAGTCTCTGCTCTGCTGTCATCCTTGCTAGTATCCCCCTCCAATTCACCTGGCCAAGCTCCTCTCTCATGCCTCTGTAATTCCCTTTATTCCATTGCGATACTGATACATGTGGCTTCTGCTTCTCGCTCTCAAACTGCAGTGTGAATTCAATCATTCTGTCAGTGGATACTGCCATCTGGTTCTATTAAAAGAAGCTTTGTCTCAACACATCAGTTCTGCTCATGCAGAAGCTTACATGTCAACCACGCATGTATGTTCGGTTTGTACATGGAGCTGTCAGTGGCATCACCGACATGTTCCAATCAGCAGCGGCAACCACGTATGGATTTGCCACCAAGCCTCTGTGGAGTTGTCAGAGAATTTACCTTAGAATAAAAGAATCATGAATGGTAACATGGCACTGACGTAGACCTGCACACTTCACTACCTATGGAGGAGCATCATAAGTACACTGTGGAACTTGAGTTTCCTTTGCTCTAGTATAGAACAGAGCTGACAAGCAGTTCCCACAATTTGTGCTCACTATCCTTCTGAAAACAAGTATTTTTTGTTGACTACTGGTTTATCACAACAAAAATGAAATGTAACTTCCCTTCTCTGGGTTAAGATCCTCAGTATATTCCCTTCTGAGGGAATTGCAACTGTGACATGTACAATATACAAAGTACAAATACAATCACCCACAGATGCTGATTGACATGAAAACAGCATTTTTTTTCTATTTAAGTTTCATGTTTTAATCATCTGAGTTTCTTCTATTGTCTCATTATTTTCCTATTACACTTGCCTTATTTTCCATTTTAATCATATTCCATTTTAATTTAGAGGGTGCTGTGTCTGATCTTATGCTCCTTCACTGAAATTGTGTGTGAATATATGGAACTTCATCCTCAGCTATGTGAAAGTTACTGATTACTTATCATCCAATGATTGCAGAAGCAATCCTGATGAAGGGTCTTGGCCCGAAACATCAACTGTTTATTCATTTCTATAGATTCTGCCTGACCTGCTGAGTTCCTCCAGCTTTTAGCATGTGTTGCAATTGGTGACATTTTCTATTTTTCACTTTGAACTAATGTGTAGGAGGAGACGGGAGGCTCGAATTCATTTTTTACATTGTTTGTAAATTGGTGGATCGAAACAAACTCTGTGAAACATTGTTAAATATTCCGTAAGGGACATGAGAAAAATCATGCAGCTTTATTAAATCTTCTTTTCAACTGAAAATTGCATACACAGGAATGCAGGAAGAGATATGGAAAATGTAAAACAATTGTAAACTTTAAATGTAAAGCAAAGATCTTCAGTAAACTGCTGCTGCGGGATAAACCATAAGATAAACAATCTTCCATTGTTTCACAATAAGGAAGTAATTAGCCCTAATTTCTAGAAGCAAAATAATATCGCTTGAACCATTAAGATATTTCGCATACCAATATTTCACAATCTTAACTTCCAGCATTCTAATTTACTTCAAGCTGAAAGAACATACAGGAATATGGGTGTGCGTGACTGTGTAGGTGTATGGGGCGGGAGTAGCAGGATGAATGTAGTGGTGGATAATTTATACGTGAATATTTAATGTACTGATTCCTGGCCTGGGAGGATCTACAAATCATAGACTAAATCCACAGAAACAGCTCTTCGGCTCAATTTGTCCACGGCAACAGAGATTCCTCTCGAAGCTAATACCATTTACCTGCTGTTGGCCATATCCCTCTGAGCTTTTTATTTCCATGAACTTGTCCAAGGGCTTTTTATATGTTCTTGATGTACCTGCCTCAACCATTTCCTCTGGCATCTTATTCCAAATATGCTCCAAAAAGCATCTGGAAATGCAGAGTCCAACAACAATCCATTCCAGACATTAGTGTCTTTACATTTCAGACATTAGTACCTCTTCATCAAACAAACATGTGCAATTACACGTCAAGTCTCACACTAAACAAATAAATCAGACGAAGGTTTATGTGAAGAAGCTAAGAACAAAAGAATATATTGATCTTTAACATGTACTGACAGGTTATTAAAACATAGGCAACCTATTTATCTATATTTTGCTCATTCATTAAAATTTCTCTCAAATTTTATGCATCTACCAACACCACTGACCAGGGTAGCTACCTTCATAGCATCCACTTAGATAGCAACAGTGTTCCGTACCAACCACCGCACTAAACCTATTGGGAAGACCTATGCCAGGCAGATGAAGATAAGAAATAGAACCATTAACCAAGGCACTAAGGAGCCAACACAGATCCCTGTGGAGGTGCCATTAATCACAGACCATTTCAGCAAATTATCAGAAGATTACTTACTCCCCAGCAAGAATACAGTTAATGGCAGGATTCTCAACAGAAGGCTGTTGTGGTTCAAATGTACTGCTCCCAGAACATAGAAACATAGAAAACCTACAGCACAATACAGGCCCTTCGGACCACAAAATTGAGCTGAACATGTCCTTACCTTAGAAGTTACCTCGGCTTACCCATAGCCCTCTACTTTTCTAAGCTGCATCTACCTATCCAGGAGTCTCTTAAAAGACCCTGTCATATCCAACTCCACCACTGCTGCCAGCAGCCTATTCCACACACTCACCACTCTCTGCATAAAAAACCTACCCCTGACATCTCCTCTGTACCTACTTCCAAGCACCTTAAAACTATGCCCCCTCGTGCGAGCCATTTCCGCCCTGGGAAAAAGCCTCTGACTATCCACATGATCAATGCCTCTCATCATCTTCAACGCCTCTATCAGGTCACCTCTCATCCTCCGTCACTCCAAGGAGAAAAGGCCGAGTTCACTGAACCTATTCTCATAAGGCATGCTCCCCAATCCAGGCAACATCCTTGTAAATCTCCTCTGCACCTTTTCTATAGATTCCACATCCTTCCTGTAGTGAGGTGACCAGAAATGAGCACAGTACTCCAAGTGGGGTCTGAACAGGGTCCTATATAGCTGCAACATTACCTCTCGGATCTAATGCTCAATCTCACGATTGATGAAGGCCAATGCACTGTATGCCTTCTTAACCACAACCTGCGCAGCAGCATTGAGTGTCCTATGGACCCCGACCCCAAGATCCCTCTGATCCTCCACACTGCCAAGAGTCTTACCATTAATGCTATATTCTGCCATCATATTTGACCTACCAAAATGAACAACCTCACACTCATCTGCGTTGAACTCCATCTGCCACTTCTCAGCCCAACCTTGCATACTATAAATGTCCTGCTGTAACCTTTGACAGCCCTCCTCACTATCCACAACACCCCCAAACTTTGTGTCATCAGCAAATTTACTAACCCATCCCTTCACTACCTCATCCAGGTCATTTATAAACATCATGAAGAGTAGGGGTCCCAGAACAGATACCTAAGGCACACCACTGGTCACCAACCTCCATGCAGAATATGACCCATCTACAACCACTCCCTGCCTTCTGTGGGCAAGTCAGTTCTGGGTCCACAAAGCAATGTACCCTTGGATCCCATGCCTCCTTACTTTCTCAATAAGCCTTGCATGGGGTACCTTATCAAATCCCTTGCTGAAATCCATACATAATACATTTATCTCTACCTTCATCAATGTGTCTAGTCACATCCTCAAAAAGTTCAGTCAGGCTTATAAGGCATGACCTGCCCTTGACAAAACCATGCTGACCATTCCTAATCATATTATGCCTCTCCAAATGTTCATAAACCCACCTCTCAGGATCTTCTCCATCAACTTACCAACCACTGAAGTAAGACTCGCTGGTCTATAATCTCCTGGGCTATCTCTACTCCCTTTCTTGAATAAGGGAACAACATCCGCAACCCTGCAATCCTCCGGAACCTCTCCCGTCCTCATTGATGATGCAAAGATCATCGCCAGAGGCTCAGCAATCTCCTCCCTTGCTTCCCACAGTAGCCTGGGGTGCATCCCATCCAGTTCTGGTGACTTATCCCACTTGATGATTTCCAAAAGCTCCAGCACATCCTCCTCCTTAATATCTACATGCTCGAGCTTTTCAGTCCACTGCAAGTCATCCCTACAATTGCCAAGATCCTTTTCTGTAGTGAATACTGAAGCAAAGTATTCATTAATTACCTCTGCTATCTCCTCCGGTTCCATACACACTTTTCCACTGTCACATTTGATTGGTCCTATTCTTATGTCTTATCCTCTTGCTCTTCACATACTTACAGAATGCCTTGGAGTTTTCCTTAATCCTGTCCTCCAAGGCCCTCTCTTGTTTCCTTCTGGCTCTCCTAATTTCATTTTTAAGCTCCTTCCTGCTAGCCTTATCATCTTCTAGATCTCTATCATTATCTAGTTTTTTTGAACCTTTTGTAAGCTCTTCTTTTCCTCTTGGCTAGATTTACAACAGCCTTTGTTCACCATGGTTCCTTTACCCTACCATCCTTTCCCTGTCTCATTGGAATGTACCTACGCAGAACCCCAGGCAAATATCCTCTGAACATTTGATACATTTCTTCCATACGTTTCAGAACTTCCCACATCTGACACCAAGCACACAACACCAGCCTCACACACATTCTTCTTGTCTGTATTCTACACAAGTAACGTACCTCGCCTCAACCTGTTATCGTCAAAGCCCCATTAAACCAAAGCTTTTCTATTCTGTCTCCCTGTACACCTTCACCCGCTCCTCTGACGTCCGCTCTGTAAAGCTGTTTCTTTTTAAACTCTTCTTACAGTTCTTCGTGGCTGACGTCCACACACTTGTGCAGTTGTGCTCCGATCAAACAGTTGAAGAAATAACCATCTTCTTTTAAACTCTTCTTGCTGTTCTCTCTGGCTGACGTACTCGCACTTGCGCAGTCGTGCCCCGATCAAACCGTTGAAGAACATGGCATGCAGGTACTGATGGCAAACAACACAAATGGCATGCTCACCTTCAACACGAGGAGCATAGGGTACAGTCAGAAAGTCATGTTGCAGTTGAATAAAACTTAGATGAAGCTACTCTATGAGTATTGCATGCATTTCTGGTCACCCAATTACAGGGAAGATTCATACACTTTGGACATCTTTCACAAGTGGTTTATGAGGGTATTTATCCTCACTACCATTCAGGGCCCCAAACAGTCCTTCCAGGTGAGGAGACACTTTATCTGTGAGTCTTTTGGGATCATCTACTGTATTCAGTGTTCTCGCTGTGGCCTTCTGTATATTAGTCAGACCTGATGTAGATTGAGAGATCGCTTTGCTGAGCACCTACACTCTGTCAGCCAGAAAAAGCAGGATCTCCCAGTGGCAACCCATTTTAATTTCACTTCCCATCCTCATTCCAATATATCAGTCCGTAGCCTCCTCTACTGCTGTGGTGAGCCCATACTCAGAGTGGAGGAGCAACACTTCATATTCTCTCCGGATAGCCCCCAACCTGATGGCATGAACATCGATTTCTCAAACATCTGGTAATGCCCTCAACTTCCCCATTCCCTTTTCCTTCTCTCACCTTATCTCCTTACCTGCCCATCACCTCCCTCTGGTGCTCCTTCCACTTTCCTTTCTTCCATGGCCTCTGTCCTCTCCTATCAGATTCCCCCCTTCTCCAGCTCTGTATCTCTTTCACTAATCAACTTCTCAGGTCTCCTCCCCTCTTTCTGGTTTCACCTATCACCTTGTATTTCTTCCTCCCCTCCCCACACCTTCTAAATCTGACTCATCTTTCTTTCTCCAGGGCTGATGAAGAGTCTTGGCCTAAAAGTTGACTATACCCTTTTCCATAGATGCTGCCTGGCCTGTTGAGTTCCTCCAGCACTTTGTGTGTGTTGCTTGGATTTCCAGCATCCGCAGATTTTTTCTTGTTTATAATCAGATCTCTGACAAACTTCCGTTATTTTCTCCAAGTTTGTCCAACCTCTCCTTGTAGCTAATGACCTGTATTTATGTATTATAAGGATATAAACCATAAAGCCGTGAAGACTGAACTGAGACCTGATAGAATTATGAGAGGCATAAAAGACAGGCTAAGTAGCCAGAACCTTTCTTCCAGGGTAGAAATGTCAAATACCAGTGGACATCGGTTTGAGGTAAGTGGGGGAGAGTATATAAGGGATGTATGGGACAAGTTTCAGACACAATAGTAGTTAACACATTCCTATTTGGTACAAGGGAAGTCAATTTAATCTCCTTAATCTATTTCTGGCACAGATAAGTCATGCATGCTTGACTGCACTGACCAATTTTGTGCAGGTGTGTGTCAAGTTATGACTGCTCCCACAGCAATCGTAAAAACAACATTTGCATTCAAGCAGGCGTCAGACAGAGCCTAATATTCAGTTGCAATCTCCAAGTGAGCACAAGGATAACAAGATGGACCTGAATGGAAATATAAACCATCATCTTCCCACTTTTATTGAAGGGTCTTTGACTTAAGTATTTACTCCATGAAGGAGACCTAACCTGCTGGATATTTCCAACATTTTCTGCTACTAATTTAGTTTTCTATCATCTGCAGATCATCATTTTCACTCTGAGTTTTCATTCATTCAATTAAAAAGTGGCTTATTTTTATAAACAATAATTGATTGTGAAATAAACCATTGCCTCGTTTTTCCCAATGAACACTATGTTCACAGATCTGCCGAGAAATCAATACTTGCAGAATTATCGGAAACAACAGTGGAGAGGGAGTAATTAGGAAACACTGATATGACGAACAGAATGGATACATTTAATGAAGAAAATCAAATGTATTTTGATGTGTATCATTAATTTAAGGAGGCATTAGTAAGGACCTTTGAAAGATCAACAGATTCTTTCCTGGTTCCAGAAGACTGGAAAATTGCAAATATCACTCCACTCTTCAAGAAGAGAGAGGCAGAAAAAAGGAAATTATAGGCCAGTTAGTCTGACCTCAGTGCTTGGGAAGATGATGAAGTCAATTGTTAAGAATGTGGGTTTGGTTTTCTTAGAGACACATGATCAAACAGGCCAAAGTCAGCACTGTTTCCTTAAGGGCAAATCTTACCTGACAAATTTGTGGAACTTTTTTGAAAAATAACAAGCAGAATAGACAAGGAAAATCGGTGGATGTTGTGTGCTGGGATTTTCGGAAGGTCTTTGACAAGGTGCCACACATGAGGCTGATTAACAAGTTAAGAGCCCATGATATTACTGGAACGATACTAGCATGGATAGAGCATTGGCTGATTAGCAGTAAGTAAAGAGTGTGAATAAAAGGAGCCTTTTCTGGTTGGCTACTGGTGACTAGTAACTGTGGTGGGACTGTATCTATTTACGTTATATGTCAATGATTTGGATGATGGAATTAATGGCTTTGTGGCCAAGTATGCAGTCAATATGAAGATAGGTGGAGAGGCAGGTGGTGTTGAGGAAGCAGAGAGTCTACAAAAAGACTTGGAAAGATTAGGAGAATGGGCAAAGAAATGGCAGATGGACTACAGTGTTGGGAAGTGCATGGTCATGCAGTTTGCAGAAAAAATAAAAGTGCAGACCATTCTCTAAATGGAGAGAAAATTCAAAAATTTG
This sequence comes from Mobula hypostoma, assembly GCF_963921235.1. Taxonomy (NCBI): domain Eukaryota; kingdom Metazoa; phylum Chordata; class Chondrichthyes; order Myliobatiformes; family Myliobatidae; genus Mobula; species Mobula hypostoma. Next base: position 138,469,600 of record NC_086102.1, on the reverse strand, counting down.
AAGTGCAAACGGATCTGGGAGTCCTTGTGCAAGATTCCTGGAAGGTTCATTTGGAGGCTGAATCACTGGCGAGGAAGGCAATCCTTTCAAGAGGGCGAGAATATAAAAGCAAGGATGTAATTCTGAGGCTTTGTAAGGCACTGGAAAGGCCTCATGGAGTATTTTGAGCAGTTCTGGGCCCCTTATCTCAGATAGTATGCGCTGACATAGGAAAAGGTTCAACGGATATTCATGAAAGTAACTCCAGGATTGAAAAGCTTATCATATGAGAAGCATCTGATGGCTCTGGGCTTGTACTCAATGGAATTCAGAAGAATGGGGGGGGGGCAGGCTTGAAATCTCATTGAAATCTATAGAATATTGAAAGGCCTCGATAGAATGGACGTGGAGAGGATGTTTCTTATAGTGGGGCAGTCTCAGACCATGGGACACAGTGCCAGAGTAGAGGGGCATTAATTTAGAACAGAGCTGAGGAGGAATTTCTTCAGCCAGTGGGAAACAGATCCGTGGAATTCATTGCCACAGGTAGCTGTGGAGGCCAACTTATTGGGTGTCCTAAGTAGAGCTTCATAGATTCTTGATCAGTTACAGCATGAAAGGATATGGGGAGAAGGCTGCAGATTGAGACTGAGAGGGAAATGGATCAGTCATGATAAAATGGTGGAGCAGAACTGATGGGCCAAATGGCCTAATTCTGCTCCTATATCTTATGGCCTTTTTAATCCATTCAGATACACACTGTTCAGTGAACTGGACATTACCTACTGCATCACAAGAATATCATATAAATAATGGACAAACTACCCTAAATCACAAATGGGTAGAGGCTGTTTGTACCAGGGAAGTCGAATCAAGCACCAAAAGACATGCATTGGAGGTGAGAGAGGAAATATGTGGAGCAGATGTGCGCAGCAAAGTTTTTACACAGTGAGAGGAAAGTTCCTGGAATAGATTGCCATGGGTAGTGGTGGAAGCAGATACAACAGTGACATTTAAGAGGCTTTTAGATAGACACATGAATTGAGGTTAAGGCAATGGCTCAAATGTGGGCGGAAGAGATTAATTTGACTTTGCAATGCGTTCTGTGTTGACTTTGTAGAATGCTGGAGAGGTACAAATGAGAAATAATGAAATGGGGGATGAACTGAATAATTATTTTGCATCAGTCTTCACTGTGTAAGACACTAGCAGTATGCTGGAAGTTTCAGGTGTCGGGGGTCATGAATTGTGTGAAGTTATCATTACTAGAGAGAAGTTTCTTGGGAAACTGAAAGGTCTGAAGGTAATCACTTAGGCCTGATGGTGTACACCCAGGAGTTCTGAAAGAGGTGACTGAAGAGATTGTGGATGCATTAGTAATGATCTTTCAAGACTTACTAGATTCTGAAATGGTTTCAGAAGATTGGAAAATTGAAAATGTCACTCCACTCTTCAGGAAGGGAGAAAGGCAGAATAAAGGAAATGATAGATTAGTTAGTATGACATTAGTGATTGGGAAGACATTGGATTATTAAGGATGAGAGCTCAGGGTACTTGAATGTACATGATAAAATAAGCCATAGTCAGCATGGTTTCCTCAAGGGAAAATCTTGTCCAACAAATCTTTGAAGAAATAACAAGCAGGATACACAAATAAGAATTGGTTGATATTGTGTACTTGGATTTTTGGAAGGCCTTTAATAAGCCCATGGTATTACATGGATCAAGCAGTGACCCATTGGCAGGAGGCAAAGAGTGTGAATAAAGGGAGCCATTTCTAGTTGGCTGCCGATGACTAGTGGTGTTCCACTGGGGTCTGTGTTGGGACCAATTCTTTTTACATTATATGTCAATGATTTGGTTGATGGAATTGACTACTTTGTTGCAAAAAAGACAGGTGGAGGGGCTGGTAGCTTGGAGGAAGTAGAAAGGCTACAGAAGGATTTAAACAGATTCGGAGAATGGGCAAAGAAGTGGCAGATAGAATATAGTGTTTGGAAGTGTATGGTCATGCACTTTGGTAGAAAAGATGAAAGGGTTGACTATTTTCTAAATGGAGAGAACATCAAAACAATAGAAGTGCAATGGGACTTTGAAGTCCTCATGCAGGGTTCTCTAATGATTAATTTGCAGGTTGAGTCTGTGGTGAGGAAAGCAAATGCAATGTTGACATTCATTTCAAGAGAACTAGAATAGAAAAGCAAGGACATAATGTTGAGACTTTATAAAGCACTGGTGAGGCCTCACTTGGAGAATTGTGAGCAGTATTGGGCCACTTGTCTCAGAAAGGATGTGCTGAAAGTGGAAAGGGATCAAAGAAGGTTCACGAAAATGAATGCTTGTCATATGAAGAGCATTTGATGGCTCTGGGCCTCTATTCACTAGAATCCAGAAGAATGAGGGGTGACCTCATTGAAAACTATCAAATTGTGGGATAGAGTGGATGTGGAGAGGATGTTTCTGATGGTGGGAGAAGGGCATCCTTTTAGAATGATGAGGAGGAATTTCTTTAGCCAGAGTGATGGTGAATCTGTGGAACACTTTGCAACAGGCAGCCATGGAAACCAAGTCTTTAGGTACATTTAAGGTAGAGGTGGATAGTTTCTTGATTGGTCAGGGCATGAAGGGATATGAAGGGAAGGCAGGAGACTGGGGCTGAGAGGAAAATAGGATTAGCCATGATGAAATAGCAAAGCAGTCTTCATTGGCCAAATGGACTAATTCTGCTCCTATATCTTATGGTCTTATCATCTTTTATGAAATACAAGAATTAAGGCAGCTTTGAACAGTGATCAATTGGAGATCGGAAACCTAAGAAGATGTGGTTCATTCAAATTCACCGACTGAGAAGAAAAGACAGTGATTTGCAGCAGTTTGGAACTTCGAGTAGTGCCCAGTCTGAGATCAGATGCCTGAAGAGACTTAGTTCCCTTAGGTCCGCCAATTGAGCAGAAAAGGCAGTGACTCGCAGCAGATTAGTACATTGAGCAGCAGCTAATCGTCAGTCAGGATTGATTGCCAAGAACAAATTAAAGTAAGCAGAGCAAGAGGAGCTGCCATTGTTGGAGCAGCCATCATTTGAGTGGGCAGAGTTAGAGTGCGGTTTCTGAGGCTTTAGCTCTTCGAGGATTCAGCAGGGAGAGATTTCAGACAGAGAAGGCAAATAAAGCTGTAGTTGGAGAATTGTTTCTTCCTGCACAGTTTATTAGTTCTCCTTCTTCATAGTTGCTCAGTATGCTTCCTAGTAGAAATGCCAGGCACGATTGTGGAATGCTCCTCTTGTGGGATGTGGGAAGGCAGGGAGACCTCCAGTGTCCCTGAAGACTACACCTGCGAGAAGTGCATTCAGTTGCAGTTTCTAAGGCCATGCGATAAGGAGTTGGAGTTAGAACTGGATGAACTCTGGACCATTCAGGAGGCTGAGGGGGTGATAGAGAGGTAGTTACACCCAAGGTGCAAAACACAGGAAATTAGGTAACAGTCAGGAAGGAGAAAGGGGTTAAAGAGCCCATACAGAGTATCCCTGTCGTCATCTGCCTCAATAATAGATATACCACTTTGAATACTTTGGCGGGGGGCAGTGGGGAATGACCTAGCTGAGGAAAGTCAGAGCTGTCAGGTCTCTGGCATTTAGTCTGGCTCTGCGATTCAGAAGGGAAGAGGGAAGGAGAGGCGAACTGTAGTGTTAGGGAATTCATTACTTAGGGAAACAGAAAGGAGGTTCTGAGGATAAGGACATGATTCCCAGATGATATGTTGCCTCCCGGATGCCAGGGTCCAGGATATCTTGGATCGAGTCCTCAGCATCTGAACAGGGAGGGTGAACAGCCAGAGGTCATGGTCCATGTAGGCACCAATGACATAGGTAGGAGGAGTGATGAGGGTCTACAAAGTGAGTTTAGAGAGTTAGGTGCTAAGTTAAAGGGCAAGAGCTCCAGGGTTGTTGTATCAGGATTGCTCCCCTTGCCACATGCTAATGAGGCTAGATTATACAATTTAACATGTGGCTAAGAAGCTGGTGCAGGAAGGAGGACATAGCATTTTTGGATCATTGAGTTCTCTTCCAGGGAAGGTGGGATCTGTACAGAAGAGACGGTTTGCTCCTGAACTGGAAGGGACTGATATCCTAGTGGGAAGGCTTGCAAGTGCTGCCTGGGGAAGGTGGGGTTTAAACTAGAGTCACAGGAGGATGGGAACCAGAGTGTCAGAACAAATAGTTATGGAGGTTATGGAGATAGATGTTGTTAAGACCTCAGACAAAGTCAGGAATCAAAAGGTTGAGCATGGTGCAACTAATGTCCTGTGCTTCAAATATTTCAATGCAAGAAGTATCGTAGGAAAGGCAAATAAGCTCAAGGCAAGGATCAACATCTAGAATTATGATATTGTCACCATTAGTGAGACTTGTTTGCAGGAGGGGCCGGACAGGCATCTCAAACATTATGGGGTTCCTTTGTTTTAGATGCGGCTATGTGGGAAGGATTAAAGAAGGAGAGGTGGTTTTACTAATCAAGGAAAATGTAACGGTATTACTCAGTCAGGACAGACTGGAGATCTCATCTAGCGAGGCATTATGGGTACAACTGATTAATAAGAAAGATATGACCATGTTAATTGGGCTATATTACAGACCACTCAACTGTCCGAGGGATTTAGAGGAACAAAATTGTAGAGTGATCACAGACTGTTGCAAGAAACATAAGGTTGTTATTGTAGATCACATATTGACTGGGACTCCCATACTTTTAAAATGACTAAATGGGATAGAGTTTGTCAAACGTGTTCAGGAAAGCTTTCTTAATCAATGCATCAAAGTCCCAATAAAGAGTGTATGACACTTCATTTGCTATTAGGGAATGAGGCAGGGGAGGTGACAGAAGTTTGTGTATGTTAATACTTTGCACATAGTGATCATAATGCCATTAGTTTCAAAGTGAATATGCAAAAAGATAGGTCTGGTCCACAGACTGAGATTCTAAATTGGAGAAGGCAATTATGATGGTATCAGAAATGGATCTGGCAAGTGTGGATTGGGACAGGCTGTTTTCTGGCAAAGTTGTACTTGGTAAGTGGGAGGCTTCCAAAAATTAAATTTTGAGAGCACAAAGCTTGTATGTGCCTATCAGAATAAAAGGTAAGGTTAACGGGTGCAGGGAACTTTGGTTTTCAAGAGAGAAGTACAGAGGAGATGTCAGGGGTAAGTTTTTAATGCAGAGAGTGGTGAATGCATGGAATGGTCTACCGGAGACGGTGGTGGAGATGGATATGATAGCGTCGTTTAACAGACTTCCAGATAGGTACATGTAACTTAGAAAAATAGAGGGCAATGGGTAACCCTAGGTAAGGACATGTGCGGCACAGCTTTGTGGGCTGAAGGGCCTGTATTGTGCTGTAGGCTTTCTATGTTTGTATGAGATATTGAGACCCTGCTAAGAAAAAATGGAGATGCATTGCAGATGTAGGCAGGTAAGAACAAATGAGGTGCCTGTGGAGCATAAGAAATGCAAGAGAACACTTAAGAAGGAAATCACAAGGGCTAAAAGAAGGCATGAGGTTGCCTTAGCAGACAAGGTGAAGGAGAATCCTAAAGGATTCTACAGAGATGTTAAGAGTAAAAGGATTGCAAGGACAAAATTGGTCCTCTGGAAGATCAGAATGGTAATCCATGTGTGGAGACAAAAAAGATTGGGGGGGGGGGCGAGATCATAAATAAATCTTTTGCATCTGTATTTAGTCAGGAGGTGGATACAGGTCTATAGAAGTGAGGCAAGGTGGTATCAACTTCATGGACTCTATAACAATTATGGAGGAGGAGGCATTTGTTGTTTTGGGGCAAATCAGGGTGGATAAATTGCTAGGGCCTGACAAGGTGTATGCTTGGGTCATTTGGAAGGTAAGTTTAGAAATTGTCAGGGCCCCAGCAGAGATATTTCAAAGTTAAAATTTAAAGTAGAAGTTATTATCAGAGTACATACATGTCACCACATACAACCCTGAGATTCTTTTTCCTGCAGGCATACTTAGCAAATCTATACAACAGTAACTGTAAACAAGATTAATGAACAACAGACTGTGCAAATGCAAATATAAATAAATAGCAATAAATGACAAGTATGAAATAAGAGTCCTTAAAGTGAGACCACCGGTCGTGGGAACACCAGAAGTACAAAGTAGAATGAGAGTAGTTAACCCCTTTTGCTCAAGAACCTGATGGTTGAAGGGTTGTAACTGTTATTGAACCTGGTGGTGCAAGTTCTGCGGCACTTGTACCTTCTACCTGATAGTACAATCTACCTGATATTTAAATCGTCCTTAGTAACAGGAGAGATATTAGAGGACTAGAGAATAGTCAAAGTTGTTCTGCTGTTTAAGAAAGCCCTAAAAATAAACAGGAAATTATAGGCCAGTGAGCCTGATTTAAGTTGTGGGAAAGTTATTGCAAGGTATATTATGGGACCAGATATATGAATATTTGGATAGACGTGGACTGATTAAGAATAGTCAACATGGCCTTGTGTATGATAGTTTGTGTCTCACCAATCTTGTAGAGTTTTTCAAAGATGTTACCAGGAAAGTTGATGAAGGCAATGTAGTAGATGTTGCCTGCATGAACTTCAGCAAGGCCTTTGACAAGATCCCACATGGGAGATTGGTCAAAAAGGTTCAGTCGCTCGGTATTCAAGATGAGGTAGTAAATTGGATTAGACATTGGCTTTGTGGGAGAAGCCAGAGAGCGGTAGTAAAAGGTTGCTTCTTTGACTGGAGGCCTGTGACTAATGGTATGCCGCAGGGATTGTTACTGGGTCCTTGGTTGTTTGTCATCTATGTCAATGATCTGGGTGATAATGTGATTAACTGGATCAAAAGATTTACGGATGACACCAAGATTGGGGGGAAGAGTGGGACAATGGACAGTGAGGAAGGCTTGCAGAGGGATCTGAATTTGCTGAAAAAATGGCAGATGGAATTTAAAGCAGCCAAGTGCGAGGTGTTGCACTTCAGTAGGACCAACCACCTTCAGTAGGGTCTTATGTGAATGATAGGCCAGTGAGGAGTGCAGTAGATCAAAGAGATCAAGGCATACAGGTCCGTAATTCATTGAAAGTGGTGTCACAGGTAGATCATGCTTAAAGAAAGCTTTTGATACATTGGCCTTCATAAATCCAAGTACTGAGTAAGGGAGATTGGATGTTATGTTGAAATTGTATATGACATTGGTGAGGTCTAATTTGTGCAGTTTTGGTCACCTACCTACAGGAAAGTTGTAAATAAGGTTGAAAGAGCACAGAGACAATTTAGAAGGATAGAAACATAGAAACATAGAAAATAGGTGCAGGAGTAGGCCATTCGGCCCTTCGAGCCTGCACTGCCATTTATTATGATCATGGCTGATCATCCAACTCAGAACCCTGCCCCAGCCTTCCCTCCATACCCCCTGACCCCCGTAGCCACAAGGGCCATATCTAACTCCCTCTTAAATATAGCCAATGAACTGGCCTCAACAGTTTCCTGTGGCAGAGAATTCCACAGATTCACCACTCTCTGTGTGAAGAAGTTTTTCCTAATCTCGGTCCTAAAAGGCTTCCCCTCTATCCTCAAACTGTGACCCTTCGTTCTGGACTTCCCCAACATCGGGAACAATCTTCCTGCATCTAGCCTGTCCAATCCCTTTAGGATCTTATACGTTTCAATCAGATCCCCCCTCAATCTTCTAAATTCCAACGAGTACAAGCCCAGTTCAACCAGTCTTTCTTCATATGAAAGTCCCGCCATCCCAGGAATCAATCTGGTGAACCTTCTTTGTACTCCCTCTATGGCAAAGATGTCTTTCCTCAGATTAGGGGACCAAAACTGCACACAATACTCCAGGTGTGGTCTCACCAAGGCCTTGTACAACTGCAGTAGTACCTCCCTGCTCCTGTACTCGAATCCTCTCACTATAACTGCCAGCATACCATTCGCCTTTTCCACCGCCTGCTGTACCTGCATGCCCACTTTCAATGACTGGTGTATAATGACACCCAGGTCTCGTTGCACCTCCCCTTTTCCTAATCGGCCACCATTCAGATAATAATCTGCTTTCCTATTTTTGCCACCAAAGTGGATAACTTCACACTTATCCACATTAAATTGCATCTGCCATGAATTTGCCCACTCACCCAACCTATCCAAGTCACCCTGCATCCTCTTAGCATCCTCCTCACTGCTAACACTGCCACCCAGCTTCGTGTCATCCGCAAACTTGGAGATGCTGCATTTAATTCCCTCATCCAAGTCATTAATATATATTGTAAACAACTGGGGTCCCAGCACTGAGCCTTGCGGTAGCCCACTAGTCACCGCCTGCCATTCTGAAAAGGTCCCGTTTATTCCCACTCTTTGCTTCCTGTCTGCTAACCAATTCTCCACCCACACCAACACCTTACCCCCAATACCGTGTGCTTTAAGTTTGATGGTAGTTTGATTGAAGTCACCCATTATAACTGCTGTTCCTTTATTGCACACATTTCTAATTTCCTGTTTAATACCATCTCCGACCTCACTACTACTGTTAGGTGGCCTGTACACAAGGATGGTAGTTTGCCTCCCTGGTGCTAGGGTCCGGGATATTTCTACCGTGTCCAAGATATCCTGAAGTGGGAGGGTGAGGAGCCCGAGGTCGTGGTACATATAGGTACCAATGACATAGGTAGGAAAAGGAATGAGGTCCTGAAAGGAGAATATAGGGAGCTAGGAAGGGAGTTGAGAAAAAGGACTGCAAAGGTAGTAATCTCGGGATTACTGCCTGTGCCACGCGACAGTGAGAGTAGGAATGCGATGAGGTGGAGGATAAATGCGTGGCTGAGGGATTGGAGCAGGGGGCAGGAATTCAAGTTTTTGGATCATTGGGACCTCTTTTGGCGCAGGTGTGACCTGTACAAAAAGGACGGGTTACACTTAAATCCTAGGGGGACCAATATCCTAGCAGGGAGATTAGCGGGGGCTACTGAGGTGACTTTAAACTAGAATGGTTGGGGGGTGGGAATCAAATTAAAGAGGCTAGGCGTGAGGAGGTTAGTTCACAACAGAGGGATGGGAACCAGTGCAGAGAGACAGAGGGGTGTAAAGTGAGGGTAGAAGCAAAAAGTACAAAGGAGAAAAGTAAAAGTGGCAGGCCGACAAATCCAGGGCAAGCATTAAAAAGGGCCACTTTTCAACATAATTGTATAAGGGCAAAGAGAGTTGTAAAAGAGCGCCTGAAGGCTTTATGTGTCAATGCAAGGAGCATTCGTAATAAGGTGGATGAATTGAAAGTGCAGATTGTTATTAATGATTATGATATAGTTGGGATCACAGAGACATGGCTCCAGGGTGACCAGGGATGGGAGCTCAACGTTAAGGGATATTCAATATTCAGGAGGGATAGACATGAAGGAAGGGGAGGTGGGGTGGCAATCAAGGATGTTGCTGTATCTGGAGGACCAGAGTTATATGGAAAGATTGAATAGGTAGGACTTTATTTCTTATTATTGTAGAAGATTGAGAAGAGATTTGACAGAGGTATACAAAATTATGAGGAGTATAGATAGGGTAAATGCAAGCAGACTTTTTCCACTGAGGTTGGGTGGGACTACAACCAGAGGTCATGGGTTAAGGGTGCAAGGTGAAGAATTTAAGGGGAACATGAGGGGACCTTCATCACTCAGAGAGTTGTAAGAGTGTGGAATGAGCTTCCAGTGCAAGTGGTGCAGGTGAGCTTGATTTCAACGTTTAAGAGAAGGTTTGTTAGGTGCATGGATGGTGAGGGTATGGAGGGCTATGGTCCTAGTGCAGGTTAATGGTAGTACGTAGTTTAAATGGCTCAGCAGAGACTAGATGGGCCAAAGGGCCCATTTCTGTGCTGTACTTTTCTATCACTCTATGACTTTATGTTAGCGTTCAGATTGCAGAACGTCACATCATTTAAAGGAATGGATGCAATGTGCAAGTTGACTGTCATCTTGAATTGCTGAACTGAAAGTCCCCAGGGATTCAATGTTTGAACTCTCAATAAAAGTGGATTACATCTCTATTTTTGGCATTTCAAACAGGCTGCGTTAATCACTGACACCAAATCATGTCCCTTGCAATGTACAGCTACAGGGTAGTTTCCATCTAGAGAGCAAGAGAACTATATGTGTTGTCCTTGATAGGACCTCACCCAAGTTTACACGTTCCTACTCTCTACTGTGCGTCAACCACAGAACACACAGTCTCCAATAGCAGATGGGCAGATACAAGTCCTTTCACTGAATGGAAATGACAGAGGCTGCAGAGAAGAGGGAGACAGCTCTCACATTCAATATGAGTGAAAAACCATAATAAAAATGCACTCTGATTATTGTACACTCTCTAAGCTCCTGAAGGCATTTGAGCAAAGCAAGTTCTGTAACTGTGGAGTGTTTATATAAAGAGCAGAAAAAGCAATACCCTAGAGTTCTCCGAAGTCTATTCCATGACCCTCATACAAAACATCCTACAGGTTATGGCAACATGGTAGGAAATGAATGTTATACCAATAATGAAAGGAAGATGCCAGTAATGTCTACGTGAATCTCACATGAAGGGTCTGGCCCAATTTCACAATTAACATGCTTTCATTAAGGAATGCTCACCTCCAGGAAGCTATGCCCTGAAGACAGACAGCGCTACACCCAACTATATAATTCTGCTTCTTATCTGAGGACATTTGGAATAGAAAATAGCTTGAACCAATTAATTTGTACATTCATGAACGGTGAGAACATTGCAAATTCCTGTTGAATGCTTCTGCATAAAATACTAATGATTAAGCAACACATTATTTGTAACCAAACTTAAAATATTAAGTGTAAAATTAAAATTTTAACTCAAAGGCTTTTATTCATGCGGACTGATTCTCTTTGTCTTGATATCTTCATCCATTGGTTCTACATGAAATCTGAATTTCGAGTCGAAACTTTATTCATTTTAAGTCTCCATCGCAGACACAAATCTCCCCACCATTCAGGACATCTTCAAGAGTTTGTGACACAAGAAGACAGTATCCATCAGAATGAACCTTTACCTTCCTTGGCGTGTTCTTTTCTCTTTACTACGATTGGGGAGGAGTTTGGGAGTCTGATGTCCAACACACAACAATTCAGAAACAGCTTCATCCCCACTGTCATCAGATTTCTGAACAGTATATGAGCAATAAACATTACCTCATAACTCTCTCTATTTGCACTCCTTATTTTGTAATTTATATTAAGTTTTCTGTCCATACGCTATACTGCTGACACAACACAACAAATTTTACTTCATAAAATTCAGTGATAATGAATCAGATTCTGTGAGATTCTCACAGCATCAGATGAATTTTAGCAGATAATTTTTCAGGATTATTTTGATGAATATTTTTAACTTACAATAAATGCAAGTATCTTCTACCTGGATGTATGTGTAGAAATTGTGTGTGCCTTTGTGTGTTTCTCATGTAATATTATTGGTGTCGCCATCAGTTGAACTGTTTAATTTGTCTGACTGCATTTATCAAGCGCAAATATTCATAACTTTTAAAACTCTATTCATGAGAAGATGGATTTGTGAAGGATATTTAAGGTAAATGAGGAATATTGTTTTCATTTCTGTATGCGTATGTAAATTTATGAGATCTCACAGGAAAAAGGGATTATGAATGAAAATCAAGAAAAATACAGTGCCTGGAAATTTGAAATTAAAAAAAGAAGAACATATTTGATACCCTCAGCAGATAAGGACATGTATGTGATAAAGAAATTGCAATAAGGTTTCAGACCAAAGAATTTTATCAGAACTGGAGTTAGGACCGTGTTCAAGTGGGCGGAGTTAAGATAGTGCCAGGTGGCTGCCTCTTTGAGCTCACCTACGGGAACAGCTTAAATTCCTCTTTTTAATGTCTCTTTTTCCCCTTTTCAAGGTGGCCGGGGTTCTGTCAAGATCCCTGATCTACAAGGGCACTCAAGACTGTGATATTTCGCGGCAGATGAGCTCACTAGCCAGATGGAGTACCTGGCCAAGTACTAAAAACCTGTACTGATCACCTGGCTGGAGTGCTCACAGTCTGAGGTACGCCCTCTGCCCTGTTCTCCACTGCCATCCTCCCACTTCAAACAGGCTTCAATTTTACCAGCGCCTAAGAAGAATGTGATAACCTGCCATTTCTGGATGCCTGTAGGCTACCTTCACTCAATCTGACGGAGTGTCCGGCTTTGGAAGCAGAGATTACAAATATGAAATAGTAAGAACAATAAGATCCCTGAAAAATGGCAAGAATCCAGGTTTGGATGGAATAGACAATTAGTTTTATAAGAAGTTTATTGAGTTATTAGCACCTTAAATGGTAAGGATGTATAGAAAGTCATTTGAAACTGGCAGGTTACCCCCAAACTATGAGCGAGGCCATTATCACACTTATTCCGAAGAAGGACAAAAACCCAGAGGAGGTAGGATCTTCTAGGCTGATTTCACTGCTAAATTTGGATCAGAAAATTTTGGCTAAAACGCTGGCAAGGAGACTCGGTCAGCAGATAAATAAATTGGTACATTCAGATCAAACCGGGTTTATCCCTAAAAGGAATTCCTTCCATAACATCAGGTGCCTTCTTAACATAATGCATTCCCCAAGACATCCTAAGGAAGACCTTATAATATTAAGTTTAGATGCTGAGAAAGCATTTGACCAAGTGGAATGGCAATACCTCTACGAGGTTTTGAAAAAAATTGGAATGGGAGACAAATACGTAACTTGGATTAAGCTACTGTACAGTAACCTTAGTGCTAAAATACTAACTAATCAGACCCTCTCTGAACCATTCAGTTTGCACAGGGGCACAAGACAGGGCTGTGCATTAAGTCCCTTCTTGTTTGCGTTGGCCCTGGAACCACTGGCGGAGAGTATGTCAACTCCTACCTGAGAAATGACTTGGATCTGCACAAATTGCCTATTGGAACAACAGGTCCACAACAGGTGACATCTCACTCAACCCTGGAACACTTAGACAGCAAAGATGCATACATCAGGATGTTCTTTATCAACTGCAGCTCAGCATTCAACAGCATCATCCTCTCAAAACTAATCAAGAAGTTTCAATGCCTCCTTGTACAATTGGACCCTCAATTTCCTCACGTACAGATCCTGTCAGACTGGATTGGCAACAACATCTCCTCTACCGTCTCCATTAGCACAGGCACACCACAAGGCTGTGTGCTTACCCCCGTCCCCCCACGCCCTCTACTCCAGTTGCTTTACACTTATGACCAGGTGGCTAAGCACAGCTCCAATGCACGTTGATGCTTGCTGATGACTCCACTGTTATAGGCCGAAACCAATATGGTGACAAATCAGCATGTAGGAGGGAGATTGAAAATCTCGCTGAGTGGAGCCACGGCTACAACCTCTTACTCAATGTCAGCAAGACTAAGGGGGTGATTATTGACGTCAGGAGGAGGTCCATGAGTCAGCCCCCATTGGAGGATCAGAGGTGGAGAGATTCAGCAACATAAAACTCCTCAGAGTTTTTGTTTTGGAGGACCTGTCCTCGGCCCAGCACATAAGTGCAATTACAAAGAAAGCATGACAGCACCTCTATTTCCTAAGTAGTTTGCGGAGTTTCAGCATGGCATTTATAACTTTGACAAACTTCTATAAGAGTGTAGTGGAGAGTATATTGACTGGCTGCATCACAGCCTGGTATGAAAACACCAATGACCTTGAACGGAAAATCCTCCGAAAAAAACGTAATGTACACGGCCTGATCAATTACGGGTAAAGCACATCTACATGGAACATTGTTGTAGGAAAGCAGCATCTGTCAACAGGGACCCCCACCATCCAGAACATGCTCTCTCCTAGCTGCTGCCATCAGGAAGAAGGTACAGGAGCACCAGATTCAGGAATAGTTATTACCCCTCAACCATTAGGCTCTTGAACCAAATGGGATAACTTCACTCAACTTCACTTCATCACCGAAATGTTCCCACAGTCTGTGGATTCACTTTCCAGGACTCTTTATCTATTGTTCTCGATATTTATTGCTTAGTTATTTATTTACATATGTATGGATGTATTTATTTATTTACTACTTCTTTCTTTTGGTATTTGTGCAGTTTGTTGACTTTTGCACACTGGTTGAATGCACAAGTTGGCGCGGTCTTTCGTTGATTCTATTAAGGTTATTATTCTAATATGAATTTATTGAGAATGCCCATAAGAAAATGAATCTTGAGGTTGTATTTGGTGACATATACATACTTTGAAAATAAATTTACTCTGAACGTTGAGCTTTGAACATCTGCGACAATCTGTCCTCGCTCAACATAATGATGCAAGCAGCTGCTCAAAGTTCAAGGTTCAAATTTCAAAGTGCATTTATTATCAAAGTATATATAAGCCATGAGATTTGTCTGCTTACAGGCAGCCACAAAAAAAGAAACCGAAAGAACCCATTAAATAAGCACCAACACCCAATACAGAGAGAGAAAACATCGTGCAAACAATAAAAGCAAGCACCAGTATTGAGAATGAAAATGAGTCCATTGACGCGAAGCCCGGAGCAGCTGGAGCAGGCCCATAGCCTCAGCTTCAGTTCGTCACACAGCGGGGCAAATCATTGTGGAGCGCATAGCCTGGAGCAGTCTCCAGGCTCAGCACCACGGAGAGCGGAGCAGAAGTCAAAGAGTAGTGAGCAGAACCAGCCGGACCCTTGTTTCTGGTCCTGACAACCTGCTTCTTCAGTCCATCTGGCCCGTCGTTTAAATTGTCCAAACACTGGGTCGTTCCCCTCACTTGGACATGGAGTTTCTCCCTTCAATATGCTCTAGGTCTGGACCCCACCACCAGATTTTGGCCCTCCCAAAACATTCCAAATTGGCTGTGTGCTTAGAGCAATCAGACCTCGCTCTCAGTTTAGGTGGATGGGCTCTGAATACCCTCCACTCCAACTTTTCTCCACTTCACATCCCCCAACTCCATCTCGTCCATGTCTCGACCTCATTCCAACCACTTCTCCTTGTACATGTCTTGGCTTTACTCCGACTTTGTCTCTGTCTCCATCTCGCACCCGTACACTTTGACCCTTGGGTCAGCCTAGCCTTCGCTCGCCTCTTCATTGTTTGTGGTGATTGTTTACCACAATTTTCCACAGAAAATGTGTTATTAATACATTATTCATTTGTGTTTCTTCCTTTATGACCCACGAGTAAGCTGTTGCCCATCTTCAGTAGCACCATCTTAAACTGGAACTGTCCATGAAATCTGATGATAGAGGGGAAGAAGCTGGACCTAACATTCCACCGGAGGGAGGACCACATCATTACGAGTTTGAGGAGATTTGGTATGTCACTAAAGACACTTGCAAATTCGTGCAGCTGTGCAGAGGGGTGTATTTTGAGAGCTTGCATCAGAGCCTACTATGGAAGCTCAAGGCTCAGGATTGCAAGAGGAAGCAGAGGATTGTAGAGTCAGCCAGTTCCATCCTGGGCACAACTCTCCTAACCATTGAGGACACCTTCAACAAGCAGTGTCTGAAGAAGGCAGCATCCATCGTCAAGAACCCTCACCATCCAGGATATGCCCTCTTCTCATTACTAGCATCAGAGAGGAGATACAGATGCCTCAAGACCATAGTCATTGATTCAGGTCCAGTGTCTTTCCTACCATCATCAGATTTCTGAATAATTCATGAACCCTTGAACAATACCTCAGTATTCTCTTCTATGACAATATTTATTTATTTTTGTAATTTATAGTAATTTTATATCTTTGCACTGTACTGTTGCTGTAAGACAACAAATTTCACGTTATTTAAGACAGTGATTTTGATACTAGTAATCACCCTATCGCAGTGCAGTACAACTGCTCAGCCTGTGACTGCTATAAACTGCATAGAGTTATGGACACAGCTCAGCACATCACAAAAAGACAACTTCACCTCCATGGCCTCTGTCTGTACTTCTTACTGCTTCATCACAGCAGCCAGCATAATCTAAGACCACACCCAGCCCAAACATCTTTCCTTCTCCCCTCTCCCACTGGCCAACAACAAAAAGAAAGCCTGAAACCATCAAAAGCCTAGTCCCATTGCAGGCAAATAGGATTGGTGTAGGTGGCCATAAAGGTCAGCGTGGACTTGTTGAGTGAAGAGCCCATTTCCCTGCTGTACAGCTCCCTGACTCAGCATTATGTTGCCTACCTGACAGGCATTTATATAGGAACAAGAGGAGGCAGGGAATGGAGGTGTATCGACCAAGTGCAGGCAGATATGATTAGCCTGGTGTGCCAGAAAGGTCTTCACATTGTGTGTTAGCCTGTTCCTGTGTATCTTCTGCGTCCTATAACTCTGTAAAACAGAGTTAAAATGAATTCATCTATCTTTTACAGTGTAAGTTAAAAATATTAAATATTTATACTGTTGTTTCTGTAGAAGTTATCAGACCATTGTGGCATTCTTTTCTTTCGTAATATATTCAACAAAAATCCATGAGCTATCTTTACTTTAACATCCCATGGATGACCCATCACTTTCAGCTGGCGATGATGATGATGACCATCAATTTGTTGTTGTTGTTGATGATGTCACAGAGATTGTTGAGATGGCTAGAGTTACTATGGTGCTTGGTATGGTAGCTGATATTGTTGGTGCTGGTGTTGTAGATGATGCATCTGACATGGTTGTGTCTAGAGTGGAGGCTGCTGATGCACGTGTGGTAGATGCTGTGGTTTGTATGGCAAGTGATGAAGTATTTGTGCACAGAATAGTAACACTTCGAACTTCCTCACCTTCAGCAAGGACTTGGCCTCTACAAGTAGCAGTTTCCTGTAAACAGAATAGAATTCCATAGAAGTTACAGAGTGGCAGATTGCAAATAATGAATTCCTAAATGTTAGAACATTGAACTATTGGTTTAAGGGGTATTTGTTCATGGATTGCAGATTTTTTTTAGAAAGACCAAAGTAGTTGCGGTAAAGACCAAAATCACGGCATCAGTTTTTGTCACAGCATTTACCTTCCTGTAATCTGTACAAAACCTAATACTATTCTCTGGCTTAGGCACCATAACACACATTGAACTCCAATTTGAATTAGAATGTCTAATAATATTATTCTCTAATATATATTTAATTTCTTCTCCAGCAAGTTCACATTTTTCCCTGTTCATTTGATACGGATGTTGTTTTATGGGTTTTGCATCTCCAACATCTACATCATGTGTAGCTATGGTGGTTCTTCTAGGAACGTCTGGAAATAAATCTCTATATTTAAAAATTAACTGTTTCATCTGCTCTCTCTGCTCTGGCTGTAAATGAGCTAATTTTTCATCAATATTTTCTAGAATTTTTGAATTTGGTAACCTGGCTGAAATAATGTTGGGTTTAAAATGAGTTTCAGATGAATCCTCCATTAAGTTTTTATTAAGATCAGACTCATTATTGATCACAACAGTCATAGTAGCAGCTTCTCTCTCATAATACGGTTTTTATCATATTTATATGACACAGCTGTGTGTGTTGTCTTTTTTCGATCTGGGGTTTTTATCACGTAATCTACATCATTTACCTTAGATTTAATCTCATAAGGACCATGAAATTTAGCTTGTAATGGGTTCGTTTACACTGGGAAAAGAACCAACACCTTATCTCCAGGTTTAAATGACCTCATCCTAGCTTCCTTACCATACCAAGTCTTCACCTTCTCTTGAGCTAATTTAAAATTTTCCTTGGCCAAGCTACAAGCTTTATATAATCTTTCTTTAAATTTTAAAACATGATCTAGCAAATTAGTGTGTACCTCTTCATTAGTCCATTGTTCTTTCAACAAGGCCAAAGGTCCTCGAACTCTATGCTCAAACACAAGTTCAGAAGGACTAAAACCTAATGATTCCTGCACTGCCTCTCGTACTGCAAAAAGTAGTAAATGTATACCTTCATCCCAGTCCTTTTTGTTTTCCACACAATATGTCCTAATCATAGTTTTTAATGTAGAATGAAATCTCTCCAAGGTTCCTTATGATTCTGGATGATAGGCTGATGAAATAATCTGTTTTGCTCCCAGTTTATAAACTATCTGCTGAAACAATCCCGACATAAAATTACTACCTTGATCCGATTGTATTTCCTTAGGCAACGCAAAATAAGTAAAGAATTCCCCTCTACCACCACTCTGCTCCGTCTAGCAGAATTAGTCCTTACTCTTAATAATTTCTCCTTTTGCTCCTCCCATTTCCTTCAAACTAAAGGTGTAGCTATGGGCACCCGTATGGGTCCTAGCTATGCCTGCCTTTTTGTTGGGTTTGTGGAACAATCTATGTTCCGTGCCTATTCTGGTATCTGTCCCCCACTTTTCCTTCGCTACATCGACGACTGCATTGGCGCTGCTTCCTGCACGCATGCAGAACTCGTTGACTTTATTAACTTTGCCTCCAACTTTCACCCTGCCATCAAGTTTACCTGGTCCATTTCCGACACCTCCCTCCCCTTTCTAGATCTTTCTGTCTCTGTCTCTGGAGACAGCTTATCCACTGATGTCTACTATAAGCCTACTGACTCTCACAGCTATCTGGACTATTCCTCTTCTCACCCTGTCTCTTGCAAAAACGCCATCCCCTTCTCGCAATTCCTCCGTCTCCGCCGCATCTGCTCTCAGGATGAGGCTTTTCATTCTAGGACGAGGGAGATGTCTTCATTTTTTAAAGAAAGGGGCTTCCCTTCCTCCACTATCAACTCTGCTCTTAAACGCATCTCCCCCATTTCACGTACATCTGCTCTCACTCCATCCTCCCACCACCCCACTAGGAATAGGGTTCCCCTGGTCCTCACCTACCACCCCACCAGCCTCCGGGTCCAACATATTATTCTCCGTAACTTCCGCCACCTCCAACGGGATCCCACCACTAAGCACATCTTTCCCTCCCCCCCTCTCTCTGCATTCCGCAGGGATCGCTCCCTACACAACTCCCTTGTCCATTCGTCCCCCCCATCCCTCCCCACTGATATCCCTCCTGGCACTTATCCGTGTAAGCGGAACAAGTGCTACACATGCCCTTACACTTCCTCCCTTACCACCATTCAGGGCCCCAAACAGTCCTTCCAGGTGAGGCATCACTTCACCTGTGAGTCGACTGGGGTGATATACTGCGTCCGGTGCTCCCGATGTGGCCTTTTATATATTGGTGAGACTCGACGCAGACTGGGAGACCACTTTGCTGAACATCTATGCTCTGTCCGCCAGAGAAAGCAGGATCTCCCAGTGGCCACACATTTTAATTCCACATCCCATTCCCATTCTGACATGTCTATCCACGGCCTCCTCTACTGTAAAGATGAAGCCACACTCAGGTTGGAGGAACAACACCTTATATTCCGTATGGGTAGCCTCCAACCTGATGGCATGAACATTGACTTCTCTAACTTCCGCTAGGCCCCACCTCCCCCTCGTACCCCATCTGTTACTCTTTTTTATGCACACATTCTTTCTCTCACTCTCCTTTTTCTCCCTCTGTCCCTCTGAATATACCTCTTGCCCATCCTCTGGGTCACCCCCCCCCCGTCTTTCTTCCTGGACCTCCTGTCCCATGATCCTCTCGTATCCCCTTCTGCCTATCACCTGTCCAGCTCTCGGCTCTATCCCTCCCCCTCCTGTCTTCTCCTATCATTTTGCATCTCCCCCTCCCCCTCCAGCTTTCAAATCCCTTACTCACTCTTCCTTCAGTTAGTCCTGACGAAGGGTCTCGGCCTGAAACGTCGACTGCGCCTCTTCCTATAGATGCTGCCTGGCCTGCTGCGTTCACCAGCAACTTTGATGTGTGTTGCTTCAAAGAATTTTATAAGAGCCTTTATCACAGTTTTGGCTGTTATATTCCTAAGAAGTACTGCCTCTGGAAACCTAGACACTGTGCATATAATAGTTAATAAATATTGATGTCCAGTTTTAGTT
The DNA here is from genome assembly GCF_963921235.1 of Mobula hypostoma. NCBI lineage: Eukaryota > Metazoa > Chordata > Chondrichthyes > Myliobatiformes > Myliobatidae > Mobula > Mobula hypostoma. Next base: position 138,449,669 of record NC_086102.1, on the reverse strand, counting down.
TTTGGCAAAGGACCTACACAGTCTACAATGATTTTTGAGAACGGCTCACCAAATACTGGAATTGTTTGCAGTGGGGCCACTGGAGTAACCTGATTAGGTTTACCCACAATTTGACATGTATGACACGTTCTACAAAATGTCGCCACATCTTTTCTTAAACTAAGCCAATAAAAATGTTTAGAAACTTTGTTCATAGTTTTATTTACACTTAAATGACCACCCAAAGGAATACTATGAGCCATAGTTAAAATCTCATTTTGATAAATTTTAGGAACTACCACATGATGATTATCTTTCCATTTCTCACTATCAGGAATTGTGGGCAATCTCCACTTTCTCATTAATACTCCCTTTTCAAAATAATACCCCACTGGTACTTTTTCAATTTCACTATCTGGAAGAGCTTACTCCTTTAATTTAACTATCTCAGGATCTCTACCCTGCTCTGCTATCATCTCCATCCGAGATAAAGACAAATCTTCCTGGTCAGACTTACCACCAAAATCCTGATCAAATAATGTAGGTAAGAAAGTTTCTGATACATCCTCAAAATTCAAATCTTGATTTGAACAATCATGGGTAACAACCTCATCCTTTACATCAGTCTTTTTAGCCATAGCTCTTGTTACAACTCAGGAAGAATCTGTGTTAGAATCCCTCTGTGGTTCCTCAGAATTTGGATTTATTGTCAAATGCACTTCAGGAAAAACTTGTCCACTTGCTAAATCATTCCCTAACAAAAGAAAAACATCATTCACAGGTAAACTGGATTGTAGTCCTACTTTAACAACCCCTATAACTAATCCTGACCTTGAATTTACTCTATGTAAATGTACTAGCATAAGGGCACTCCTAACTCCTCTTAAATAATTTACCTCACCAATGTCAGACCCATCACTAAACTTTAGCACGTTGTCTAATATTAGTGATTGAGAAGCTCCAGTATCTCTAAGCATTCTTATTGGTACTGAATTGGATCCTTCTTTCAAGGATACAAATCCTTCTGTTGTAAAATTTTCATATCCCCTCTTAACTTAGTCAGACTCTAACACATCTTCATTAGTATTTCCTAAACCCTGTGAATTTACAGGTGTTTCAAGGTGCTTCACACAAGCATCTTCTTTCTCTTTCTTTTTCAATGGAAAGCAATTAGCTACTACATGTCCAGGTTTCTTACAATAATTACAAATAATACCAAAATGTCTTTCCTTCACGTCTCCCTTCATCCTTATTTTTCTCACTAACTTCAGATTTAATTTCTGATTTACTTTGACTCTCTGTGTTATTTTTCCTTTTAACAATTCTACCTGGAGAAAATTTATTCTTATGAATTAAAGCATATTCATCAGCTAATTTAGCAGTCTCCTGCAATGTAGCAGTGTCCCTTTCATTTAAGTATGTTCTCACTTCAACAGGAATGCTTCTTTTAAATTCCTCCAGTAAAATCAACTCTTTTAATTTATTATACTCCCCATTCAGATTTTTAGAGGAAACCCATCTCTCAAAACACGCAGATTTCTCATAGGCAAATTCCACGTAAGTTTTTTCCACAGATTTTTTCAAATTTCTGAATCTTTCTCTATACGCTTCTGGAACCAACTCATATGCCTTTAATATATGCTGTTTAACAATGTCATAATCCAGTGCTTGCTCAGCATTTAAAGCTGAATAAACTTGTTGTGCCTTTCCTTCAATTACACTTTGTAACATCACTGGCCATTACTCTTTCGGCCACTTTAAAGTCAGAACAACAATTTCGAAATGCTGGAAATATATGTCCACTTCAGCTTCATTAAATGGAGGAGCCAAAATAACCTCACAACTAGCAATAAACTTTCGTAGAACCAGAAGACAGATTTCCCCTTCTTAATTTCTCCATCTCAAACTCAAATTTCCTCTGGTTTTCAGCTTATCTTTCTTTAAATTTTCTTAGTTTACTTTCCTCTCTTTCTTCAAATTCCCTTTTTTTATTAGCTTCTCTTTCGTCAAATTCCCTTTTTTTTATTAGCCTCTCTTTCGGCCATTTCCACTTTGAATCTTTCAAACTTTAATTGTTCAAGATGTAACTGCATTTCCAGGTTACTCACTGGAAACCTATCTAACACCTCATCCTCGAACATTTTCAAAGTAATATAATGCTCAGCAATTTTTTTTTGTATTAAAGCCTTTGTAGTATTCTTCGTAATTCCTTTAATATCCAACCTCCTAGCAATCTCCAATACCTCAGATTTTCTCACATTCACTAAAGACACCGGGTCAGGTGTGTCCATAAACTTGTCAATATTCATTGTTACTGAATGCCACTCGCACACCAATCAAACTGAAAAAAAATCATGTACTTCCCTTTTCCAAATCAGAATGGCAATTACCAGCACTTAAACTCAAAATCGGAACATATCCTACGAGCCCCCAAAAATTATGTTACGTAACCGGCAACAATGAATATCAATCGAGACAGGTTATATAAAAACAACCAAACATTTATTAAACACGGATAAACAATAAAAAACAAACAAAAACCTTAACTGGAAGTTAACCGCTATGCAGCCATTCAACAAATCGTCACTCGGCACTGGTTCTTAAAGCATTAAATGCGAAAACTGTTCTTAAAGCGGTAAAGTCAGATATAGTTCTTAAAATGGTAAATTCAAAAGTCCAACAGATTTATACGTTCAATTAGGAGAGACGTTTCTGGAGAAGGATTTCTTCATAGATGCGACTTTCCTGTTCGTTCTGTCCAAATGATTCACAATGCAGGAAATAAACAGTTTAAAACATCTGACCTTAATTTCTTTTAGAGAGAGCAAATCCCGCATGAACTTCCTTCCTCTTTTGGCAAGAGTTATCTTCGATGCAGGTTCCTGCTTCTTCAACGAAGACTCAATAAGGTCGATCATTTGTTAAACTGCCGAACGATACCAACTTCCCTTAATCCTTCAGGTCCTGTACTTCGATAAAGTCTTCACTCTCCAGTACTGCTGAAAAAGGTGCATCAACACATCTAGCAAAAGTTGCCAGTCCAGCACTATTGTACCTTGCAACAGAATGTAACACTCCATTTTAAAAATAAAACTGTGTCATAAAAACAAATACGCAACAGAAACGGAGACACATTAACGTTCTAGCTGGAAAATGAAAAGCTAAAAACTAACTGCGTCATCTGAGGTCTTCCCTTATATACCCATGGTGCACATGTCATCACATGACCTCACATCGGCAGGAAAATTACATCAGGTGACCTCCAAAAGACCATTACATCATTCTCACAAAAAAATCACAGATCTCCTTGAGGTATGTAACATTAAATTATTCATTTTCTCTATGTTCATTTATAAAATGAACAAACTCACATTAGCCCTTCATTACACCTGTCAATGTATCTCTGTAGTTCCAACTCATTTGCCATCAGGCATTGATACAGGTTATAAACAAATATTGCCTCAGTAGTGAACAATTGTAGCAGGCCAGAAATAACAGCCAGCCATGATGAAAATGGCCCATGCTCTACATTCTGTAAGTCAGACAATCATTCATTCTTCTAATATGCTATGTCCAACTGTAATAGCTCTTACGTAACTTCCCAAAAGGTGATCACTACAAGTTCACAAGAAGAAACTATTGTTGATGTCATTTAATGCTAGATAAGAGATAAAAATGAACCAGTAGAATTTAATAGTACTTACCTCTACAACCTCACAGAATAGGACAGCAAGGATGTTACGTTTACGCTTGTGATAGTAGCATTTAGTGCCAGTACGGCCTGTGGAGGGGCTGTTTCTCCACATGCTTGTGGTGTGACGAAACAAAACAGATTTAAAGAACAAAATACATTTGACTGATAGCGAAATGTTACTGCCTCTGTTTCATCTTGGAGAGCAAGTCCATCATGTACGTATGTGATATCCTGTCAAAGGACTTCTGATTCAAGTAATCAGGCAGTCATTTACCGCTCTGTCCTGCACATAAAGACATGGAGCCCCTGAGTAGTGCATAGGTTTTGTCTGAGTGAATCATTGCTCCCAGAGCAGATTTGATCCAATTGGTAATGACCTTGTGCAGTATCTTATGATCCACATTCAACAGGGAAATGGTTGAGATATGCTTCCTCTTCCCACTTTGCTCATTGTTGCAGGTGAAGATAGTCTTCCTCAGTTGGATGACCTTGCAGTTCGGATGACCATCCGCAGGAGGCACCAGCTGGAGCACTGGGTTTCAGCAGTTGAGCCTCAGATGGAAGCATTACAATGTGAGGCTGACAGAGGATTGTGTGATGAGCATGTTTCTCGACATGTTCACTCTGCAGCTTAATGAATTGCGGTGAGGAAGGGAAAGGGGTCACCAGACGGAAGAAGGCAGGAAGGTAGATGGTCAGACAAGCTTCAGAGTGAATCTCATTCCAGAATGTTTTTTCTTTGTTCAAAGCTGATTTAAGTGCAATGAGAGTCAAGATTAAAGTCCTGGAAGTTAAGAATATGAAAGATTTGTGTCAGCAGCAGCTTATGTTTGAGAAATAAGTGCAAATGATATTCTGATTGTGAAACAATCGCAGAATGTTTATCTGACATATCCTACAGTAAACAGTTCCCACAAACTTTTTTATTTTGCATTTAACATAAATAAAACTAAGTTATCCACTCATTCTCGTCTATGTGAGTTTAAGTAGGAAACAAGTTTCAACAATTCTGTCTTTTATTTCCCCAGGTGTCCCTCATTCAACATTTAGCAACCAGTCACAGAATTTGCTTCACTCCACCAATTGTCAATTTATTCACCTAAGCAGAGGTTCCATTCTCTTTATGCACAATGAGTTAAAAGAAAGAAGAACACAAATTATCATCAGTTTTCTGGTGATCAAATATCAGTAGGTAAATACTATTTAACTCTCACAGAGCTGAGGAATGACCTTCACGCATCTGCACACTACTTCAAAGTTCAAAGTAAATTTATTATCAAAGTACATATACATCACCATATGCAACCCTGAGATTCATTTTCTTGCGGGCATTCACAGTAAACCCCAGAAGCACAATAGAATCAAAGAAAGACCACACCTAACAAGATGGACAAACAAGCAATGTGCTAAAGATAATAAACTGTGCAAATATAGAAGAAAAAATATTAATAACAAATTACTATTGAGAACATGAGATGAAGAGTCCTTGAAAGTGAGGACATAGTTTGTGGGAACAGTCCAGTGCTGGGGCAAGTGAAGTAGAGTGAAGATAACCCTTCTGGTTCAAGAGCCTGATGGTTGAGAGGTAATAACTATTTCGGAACCTGATGGTGTCAGTACCTTCTTCCTGTTGGCATTTAGCGAGAAGACAGCATGGCCTAGATGGTTTGGGTCCTTATTGCTTGCCTGCAACAGCACTCTGTGTATTTATGCTTAATGGTGAGGAGGGCTTTACCTGTACTGGACTGAAGCATATCCACTACTTTTTGTAGGATTTTCCATTCAAGGGCATTGGTTTTTCCGTATCTGGGTGTAATACCACCAGTTAATACACTCTCCGTCACATACAGTGCCTATAAAAAGTATCTGCCCCCCCCCACCCCTGGAAGCTATCACAAAAAAAAATAGTCACAAAAAATATATAGCCCAAACCCTGACTCCAGCAGTGTGCAGTCAAACACAATACAGCTCGTCTTCTGCCGAGTGAACACTGGAGGGCAGCACTGACTCCAGCCTGGACGCCTCACCACACTGCCTCCAGCAGAGCACACTGACTATGATGCCTCTCTCCTGAGTGGCTGTAAACAGGCGACACCGTGACTGGAGGCCACACAGCTCCCTACTGACCGTCCCCAGCCATCCGCCAATAAATCAGTGAACCGCATATGCAGCATTCCACATTAACAATATCCAAGAGGGCTTTGTTATCACAAGAAAAGTGACTAATATGATCACTCACTGTCAGACTGCCCAACCCTTCATGCATTGACTTTTCTGACATCTCTTTGATCCAAACCAAGTCCAGCTCCTCCAGTTTCTCCAACAATGTGCAACCCATTGCTGAGGCAGACCTGCAGTATTTAATTTCTTATTGTCCAGCAGAGTCCAGCAATTGTAAAAAAATACATTTAAAGAGGACAATAACACTTTTGGTTGACCCTGTAGAAGCTGCAGTGAATTAACGCGTCACCATCAATCCAATTCCTGATTTCCTCCCCAAAGCCCATTTTGGAGAATACGTTCATCGTGTATGTGTGTGATATCTTGTCAAAATCTTGCTCCTGTTAGCTTTCATCCACTTTGTCTGCCCTGGCTTGGTGCTTCCTCTGCTTGCATCACCTGTTTCCCATGTTCCCTCACAAAGAGAGGTAGCTGCCATCTATCTGTTGCCCTGCCCTTTCATTCCCATTCTTTTGCTCTCAGCAGCCCACTGTCTCTCGAGTGTGTCCCCTGGGACTCCTTCCTCCTCATCACCCATCATTCTCCTTCTGCCCTCCCTTCCTCCATTGACTCCTTCTCGTCTTGTGGAGGGGCCTGGGGTTTCTTGGCTGGGGGGCGGGGGGGCGGGGTGGTGGGAGCTCAAAGCAATCGGCCTTTCCTCAGTCACAGTCTCTATTTTGGTCTTGCCCCGGTCTCTGTGTTGGCGTTTGTCTGTGCATTATTGATGCCAGCTCCCCCTCTTACTTCTGAGCGTAGATGCCAGCACGCTATGGGTAGGCTTTGTTGAGGTGGACTGTCTCTCCACACAGGTTGTAGCATTTGATTTCCTGGCAGTCCTCTGTCTGGTGGCCTTCCAGCTTGCAGTCCCAGCAGATCGCTGCACTGCATTGGGCCAGCACATGTCCAGATTAGTTGCAGTTACGGCACACCCTGGGTTGACCTGCACACACCATGCAACCACAGTTCCCTCCCATAGCGAAACCTGAGGGAGGGTGGACGATTCCGCCATTTGCATCCACCCTCAACTTGGGACCTTCACCTGGCACTCAGTTGTCCACATCAAGACCATGTCTTTGACATCCACACAGCTTCCACATCCCAGGTGTCATTGAAGAAGCTATTACCGGCATAGTCTTGGACGCAGAAAATGTCCATCATCCTTGAACTTGCAGCAGTCCAACGGGACCTTCACAATGAAGCAATCATTATTGAAGGGGTTCCCCTCACTGTCACCCTGACAGTGTTTTGTCCCATGTCCTCCTGCCGATATACTCTCGCTGCAGTCATTCCAGCTGGCATTGATGGATCATCCCTTGGATATACAACTAGCCAGAATGCAGACCCATGTTAAACTGTGCAGTAAAGTGAGAGGGATGCACCTTTAACGTTGTGTTAACACCAGAGATGGTCACAATGCTTTCTGTGATATTCTGAATATTTCAACGGCCACCAATTAACATGAACATTCATCTATTGTTGGCCCCTGAGTAGTTTCAATGAGATAGAAAAAGAATGTTCCACATCCAATGCATAGTTTTGGCAGCCACAAAGTATCATTGGAAGTTAAGTTAAGATTTTATTTCCTAATGACAGGTTGCCACTTAATCCATAATTATGCTATCTATAATTTAGTAACTTGAGAATGCTCCCTCTTGGATGCTGGACAGAAATCTGTCCCAGCAAGGCCAGACTAGAAGGAGGATCTAATTAACTATGGCAGTAAAAATGCCCCTCACTTAAGATCTTCTCACCAATTAATTCAGAGATGAGTCCTTAAACTCTCCTGCAAACAAGTCCCACTAATGGCGACAATATCATAATTCCAGATGTTGATCCATGCCCTGAGCTTATTTGTCTTTCCTACGATATTTCTTGCATTGAAATATATGAAGCACAGAACATTAGTTGCACCATGCTCAACCTTTTGATTCCTGACTCTGTCTGAGGTCTTAACAACATCAATCTCCATAACCTCTAGTCAGAACTATTTGTTCTGACACGTTGGTTCCCATCCCCCTGTGACTCTAGTTTAAACCCAACCCCCCCCCCCATGCAGCACTTGCAAGACTTCCCACTAGGATAGCAGTCCCTTCCAGTTCTGGAGCAAACCGTCTCTTCTGTACAGATCCCACCTTCCCTGGAAGAGAACTCAATGATCCAAAAATGCAATGTCCTCCTTCCTGCACTAGCTTCTTAGCCACATGTTAAATTGTATAATCTGGACTCATTAACATGTGGCAAGGGGAGCAATCCTGATACAACAACCCTGGAGCTCTTGCCCTTTAGCTTAGCACCTAACTCTCTAAACTCACTTTGTAGACCCTCATCACTCCTCCTACCTATGTCATTGGTACCTACATGAACCATGTCCTCTGGATGTTCACCCTCCCTGTTCAGATGCTGAGGACTCGATCCAAGATATCCTGGACCCTGGCATCCGGGAGGCAACATATCATCCGGGAATCATGTCCTTATTCTCAGAACCTCCTTTCTGTTCCCCTAAGTAATGAATTCCCTATCACTACAGTTCGCCTCTCCGTCCCTCTTCCCTTCTGAATCACAGAGCCAGACTAAATGCCAGAGACCTGACAGCTCTGATTTTCCTCAGCTAGTTCGTCCCCCCCCCCCAAAGTATTCAAAGTGGTATATCTATTATTGAGGCAGATGACGACAGGGATATTCTGTATGGGCTCTTTACCCCCTTTCTCCTTCCTGACTGTTACCTAATTTCCTGTGTTTTGCACCTTGGGTGTAACTACCTCTCAAAATGTCCTCTCTATCACCCCCTCAGCCTCCTGGATGATCCAGAGTTCACCCAGTTCTAGCTCCAGCTCCTTATCGCACGGCCCTTAGAAACTTCGGGGATACTGAAGGTCTCCCTGCCTTCCCACATCCCGCAAGATGACCGTTCCACAATCGTGCCTGGCATCTCTACTGTTCCTAACTGAGCAACTATGAAGAAGGACAATGAATAAACCGTGGGGGCAGGAACAAATCTCCACCTACAGCTTTATTTGTCTTCTCTGACTGAAACTTCTCCTTGCTGAATCCTCGAAGAGCTAAAGCCTCAGAAACCGCACTCTAACTCTGCCCACTCAAATGATGGCTGCTCCAACAATGGCAGCTCCTCTTGCTCTGCTTACTTTAATTTGTTCTTGGCAATCAATCCTGACTGACGATTAGCCGCTGCTCAATGTACTAAACTGCTGTGAGTCACTGCCTTTTCTACTCAATTGGCGGACCTAAGGGAACTAAGTCTTTTCAGGCATCTGATCTCAGACTGGGCACTACTCGAAGTTCCAAACTGCTGCAAGTCACTGTCTTTTCTTCTCAGTCGGTGAACTTGAGTGAACTAGGTTTTCTTAGGCTTCAGATCTCCAATTGATCACTGCTCAAAGCTGCCTTAATTCTTGTATTTCATAAAAGATGATAAGACCATAAGATATAGGAGCAGAATTAGTCCATTTGGCCCATGAAGACTGCTTTGCTATTTCATCATGGCTAATCCTATTTTCCTCTCAGCCCCAATCTCCTGCCTTCCCTCTATATCCCTTCATGCCCTGACCAATCAAGAAACTATCAACCTCTACCTTAAATGTACATGAAGACTTGGTTTCTATGGCTGCCTGTGGCAAAATATTCCACAGATTCACCACACTCTGGCTAAAGAAATTCCTCCTCATCATTCTAAAAGGATGCCCTTCTACCACCATCAGAAACATCTTCTCCACATCCACTCTATCCCACAATTTGATAGTTTTCAATGAGGTCACCCCTCATTCTTCTGGATTCTAGTGAATAGAGGCCCAGAGCCATTAAATGCTCTTCATATGACAAGCATTCATTTTCGTTAACCTTCTTTGATCCCTTTCCACTTTCAGCACATCCTTTCTAAGATAAGGGTTCCATAGCTGCTCACAATACTCCAAACGAGGCCTCACCAGTGCTTTATGAAGTCTCAACATTACGTCCTTGCTTTTCTATTCTAGTTCTCTTGAAATGAATGCCAACATTGCATTTGCTTTCCTCACCACAGACTCAACCTGCAAATTAATCATTAGGAAATCCTGCATGAGGATTTCCAAGTCCCATTGTATCTGCGTTGTTTTGATGTTCACTCCATCTTTTCTACCGAAGTGCATGACCATACACTTCCCAACACTATATTCCATCTGCCACTTTTTTGCCCATTCTCCAAATCTGTTTAAATCCTTCTGTAGCCTTTCTACTTTCTCCAAGCTACCTGCCCTTCCACCTATCTTGTTTGCAATAAAGTTGTCAATTCCATCAACCAAATCATTGGCATATAATGTAAAAAGAATTGGTCCCAACACAGACCTCAGTGGAACACCACTAGTCACCAGCAGCCAACCAGAAAAGTCTCCCTTTTATTCACACTCTTTGCCTCCTGCCAATGGGCCACTGCTTGATCCATGTAATACCATAGGCTTATTAAAGGCCTTCTGATAATCCAAGTACACAGTATCAACCAATTCTCATTTGTCTATCCTGCTTGATATTTCTTCAAAGATTTGTCAGACAAGATTTTCCCTTGAGGAAACTATGCTGACTATGGCCTATTTTATCATGTGCCTTCAAGTACTCTGAGCTCTCATCCTAAATAATCCAATGTCTTCCCAATCACTGATGTCATACTAACTGATCTATAGTTTCCTTTATTCTGCCTTTCTCCCTTCCTGAAGAGTGGAGTGACATTTTCAATTTTCTAGTCTTCTGGAACCATTTCAGAATCTAGTGAGTCTTGAAAGATCATTACTAATGCATCCACAATCTCTTCAGTCATTTCTTTCCGAACTCCTGGGTGTACACCATCAGGCCTAAGTGATTACCTTCAGACCTTTCAGTTTCCCAAGAAACTTCTCTCTTGTACTGATAACTTCACACAATTCATGACCCCCGACACCTGAAACTTCCAGCATACTGCTAGTGTCTTACACAGTGAAGACTGATGCAAAATATTTATTCAGTTCATCCCCCATTTCACTCTTCCCTATTACTACCTCTCCAGCATTCCACAAAGTCAACACAGAACGCATTGCAAAATCAAATTAATCTCTTCCGCCCACATTTGAGCCATTGCCTTAACGTCTATTCATGTGTCTATCTAAAAGACTCTAAAATATCACTGTTGTATCTGCTTCCACCACTACCCATGGCAATCTATTCCAGGAACTTTCCTCTCACTGTGTAAAAACTTTGCTGCGCACATCTGCTCCACATATTTCCTCTCTCACCTCCAATGCATGTCTTTTGGTGCTTGATTCGACTTCCCTGGTACAAACAATCTCCACCCATTTGTGAATTAGGGTAGTTTGTCCATTATTTATATGATATTCTTGTGATGCAGTAGGTAATGTCCAGCTCACTGAACAGTGTGTATCCTAATGCATTGAAAAGGCCATAAAATATAGGAGCAGAATTAGGCCATTTGGCCCATTAGTTCTGCTCCACCATTTTATCATGACTGATCCATTTCCCTCTCAGTATCAATCTGCAGCCTTCTCCCCATATCCCTTCATGCTATAACTAATCAAGAATCTACGAAGCTCTACTTAGGACACCCAATAACTTGGCCTCCACAGCCACCTGTGGCAATGAATTCCACAGATCCGTTTCCCACTGGCTGAAGAAATTCCTCCTCAGCTCTGTTCTAAATTGATGCCCCTCTACTCTGGCACTGTGTCCCATGGTCTGAGACAGCCCCACTATAAGAAACATCCTCTCCACGTCCATTCTATCGAGGCCTTTCAACGTTCTATAGGTTTCAATGAGATCTCCCCCCTCATTCTTCTGAATTCCATTGAGTACAAGCCCAGATCCATCAAATGCTTCTCATATGATAAGCTTTTCAATCCTGGAGTCATTTTCATGAACATCCTTTGAACCTTCTCGAATGTCAGTGCATACGATCTGAGATACGGGGCCCAGAACTGCTCAAAATACTCCATGAGGCATTTCCAGTGCATTAGAAAGCCTCAACATTACATCCTTGCTTTTATATTCTCGCCCTCTTGAAATGATTGCTAACATTTTACTTGCCTTCCTCACCATCCAAATGAACCTTTCAGGAATCTTGCACAAGGACTCCCAGGTCCATTTGCACTTCAAATTTTTGAATTTTCTCTCCATTTAGAAAACAGTCTGCACTTTTATTTTTTCTGCAAACTGCATGACCATGCACTTTCCAACACTGTAGTCCATCTGCCATTTCTTTGCCCATTCTCCTAATCTTTCCAAGTCTTTTTGTAGACTCTGTGCTTCCTCAACACCATCTGCCTCTCCACTTATCTTCATATTGTTCACACACTTGGCCACAAAGCCATTAATTCCATCATCCAAATCATTGACATATAACGTAAAAAGATAAGGTCGCACCACAGTTACAAGTCACTAGTAGCCAACCTGAAAAGTTAGGAGGAGGAGAAGATGGCAGTATGACGCAGCGCACGTGGCCACTTCGGTGGTAATGTCTGTTATTTGTCAAGTTGGGGACCGTGCACAATTCTGATTTGATGGAGACAGATGTGAGAGTACGGAGGACCATCTGGAGAAACTTCTGAAATGCCCACTTTGCTGCCACTGTTACTGTGTGGTCTGGAATCTCCAGAAGAGAAGGCCCCGAATCCTTGGCTTTCCTTGTTTTGGCGGCTGGGTGAGGTCAAAGGCACTCAGCAGAAGATGGCACTCGGGAGGCTGTATCGGAGGGGCTGGTCGGAGGCTCGAAGTTTTCGGACGGACGGACTCAGTGTAGGCTGTTATCAAGTACTTCCAGTGCATCGGCAGTTGTCAGTGCCTGGAGGTTTATGGCAGGGAGTTTCTCCCTTTGCCACCTGCTATCAGGGACTCGGAAGTCGATCAACTCGGGACTTTGAGACTTTTTTTTCCGTGGCCATGGTCTGTTCTTTATCAAATTATGGTATTGTTTTGCACTGCTGTAACTATATGTTATAATTATGTGGTTCTGTCATTGTTAGTCTTTGGTTTGACCTGTTTTTCTGTGATATCACACTGGAGGAACATTGTATCATTTCTTAATGCATGCATGCATTTCTAAATGGCAATAAACGAGGACTGAGTGTTCTCATAATCTAAAAAAAAGGCTCCTTTTATTCACACTCTTTACTTACTGCTAATCAGCCAATACTCTATCTATGCTAGTATCGTTCCTGTAATATCATGGGCTCTTAGTTTGTTAAGCAGCCTCACGTGTGGCACCTGATCAAAGGCCTTCCGAAAATCCCAGCACACAACATCCACCAATTCTCCTTGTCTATTCTGCTTGTTATTTTTTTAAAAATTGCAACAAATTTGTCAGGCAAGATTTTCCCTTAAGGAAACCATGCTGACTTTGGCCTGTTTGATCATGTGTTTCCAAGAAAACCAAACCCACATTTTTAACAATCGACTCCAACATCTTCCCAATCACTGAGGTCAGACTAACTGACCTATAATTCCCTTTCTCCTGCCTCTCCCTTCTTGAAGAGTGGAGTGATGTTTGCAATTTTCCAGTCTTCTGGAACCATGCCAGAATCTATTGATTTTTGAAAGGTCCTTACTAATGCCTCCTTAAATTAATGATACTCATCAAAATACATTTGATTTCCTTCATTAAATGTACCCATTCTGTTCATCGTATCAGTGTTCCCTAATTACTCCTTCTCCGCTGTTGTTTCCAATAATTCTGCAAGTATTGAATTCTTGGCGGATCTGTGAACATAGGGTTCATTGGGAAAAATGGGGCAATGGTTTATTTCACAATCAATTATTGTTTATAAAAATAAGCCACTTTTTAATTAAATGAATGAAAACTCAGAGTGAAAATGATAATCTGCAGATGATAGAAAACGAAATTAGTAGCAGAAAATGTTGGAAATATCCAGCAGGTTAGGTCTCCTCCGTGAAGTAAATACTTCAAGTCAAAGACCCTTCACTAAAACATAGAAACATAGAAACATAGAAAATAGGTGCAGGAGTAGGCCATTCGGCCCTTCGAGCCTGCACCGCCATTTATTATGATCATGGCTGATCATCCAACTCAGAACCCCGCCCCAGCCTTCCCTCCATACCCCGTGACCCCTGTAGCCACAAGGGCCATATCTAACTCCCTCTTAAACATAGCCAATGAACTGGCCTCAACAGTTTGCTGTGGCAGAGAATTCCACAGATTCACCACTCTCTGTGTGAAGAAGTTTTTCCTAATCTCGGTCCTAAAAGGCTTCCCCTCTATCCTCAAACTGTGACCCCTCGTTCTGGACTTTCCGAACATCGGGAACAATCTTCCTGCATCTAGCCTGTCCAATCCCTCTAGGATCTTATACTTTTCAATCAGATCCCCCCTCAATCTTCTAAATTCCAATGAGTACAAGCCCAGTTCATCCAGTCTTTCTTCATATGAAAGTCCTGTCATCCCAGGAATCAATCTAGTGAACCTTCTTTGTACTCCCTCTATGGCAAAGATGTCTTTCCTCAGATTAGGGGACCAAAACTGCACACAATACTCCAGGTGTGGTCTCACCAAGGCCTTGTACAACTGCAGTAGTACCTCCCTGCTCCTGTACTCGAATCCTCTCGCTATAAATGCCAGCATACCATTCGCCTTTTTCACCGCCTGCTGTACCTGCATGCCCACTTTCAATGACTGGTGTATAATGACACCCAGGTCTCGTTGCACCTCCCCTTTTCCTAATCGGCCACCATTCAGATAATAATCTGTTTTCCTATTTTTGCCACCAAAGTGGATAACTTCACATTTATCCACATTAAATTGCATCTGCCATGAGTTTGCCCACTCACCCAACCTATCCAAGTCACCCTGCATCCTCTTAGCATCCTCCTCACTGCTAACACTGCCGCCAAGCTTCGTGTCATCCGCAAACTTGGAGATGCTGCATTTAATTCCCTCATCCAAGTCATTAATATATATTGTAAACAACTGGGGTCCCAGCACTGAGCCTTGCGGTACCCCACTAGTCACCGCCTGCCATTCTGAAAAGGTCCCGTTTATTCCCACTCTTTGCTTCCTGTCTGCTAACCAATTCTCCACCCACACCAATACCTTACCCCCAATACCGTGTGCTTTAAGTTTGCACACTAATCTCCTGTGTGGGACCTTGTCAAAAGCCTTTTGAAAATCCAAATATACCACATCCACTGGTTCTCCCCTATCCACTCTACTAGTTACATACTCAAAAAATTCTATGAGATTCGTCAGACATGATTTTCCTTTCACAAATCCATGCTGACTTTGTCCGATCATTTCTCCGCTTTCCAAATGTGCTGTTATCACATCCTTGATAACTGACTCCAGCAGTTTCCCCACCACCGACGTTAGGCTAACCGGTCTATAATTCCCCGGTTTCTCTCTCCCTCCTTTTTTAAAAATTGGGGTTACATTAGCCACCCTCCAATCCTCAGGAACTAGTCCAGAATCTAACGAGTTTTGAAAAATTATCACTAATGCATCCACTATTTCTTGGGCTACTTCCTTAAGCACTCTAGGATGCAGACCATCTGGCCCTGGGGATTTATCTGCCTTCAATCCCTTCAATTTACCTAACACCACTTCCCTACTAACATGTATTTCACTCAGTTCCTCCATCTCACTGGACCCTCTGTCCCTTACTATTTCTGGAAGATTATTTATGTCCTCCTTAGTGAAGACAGAACCAAAGTAATTATTCAATTGGTCTGCCATGTCCTTGCTCCCCATAATCAATTCACCTGTTTCTGTCTGCAGGGGACCTACATTTGTCTTTACCAGTCTTTTCCTTTTTACATATCTATAAAAGCTTTTACAGTCCGTTTTTATGTTCTCTGCCAGTTTTCTCTCATAATCTTTGAGTGGGAGGATGATGATTTATATTTCCATTTAGGTCCATCTTGTTATCCTTGTGCTCACTTGGAGATTGCAACTGAATGTTAGGCTCTGTCTGACGCCTGCTTGAATGCAAATATTGTTTTTACGATTGCTATGGGAGCAGTCATAACTTGACTCACATACCTGCACAAAATTGATCAGTGCAGTCAAGCCTGCGTGACTTATCTGTGCCAGAAATAGGTTAAAGAGATTAAATTGACTTCCCTTGTACCAAATAGGAATGTGCTAACTACCATTGTGTCTGAAACTTGTCCCATACATCCCTTATATACACTCCCCCACTTACCTCAAACCGATGTCTGCTGGTATTTGGCATTTCTACCCTGGAAGAAAGGTTCTGACTACTTAGCCTGTCTTTTATGCCTCTCATAATTCAAACAGGTCTCAGTTCAGTCTTCACAGTTTTATGGTTTATATCCTTACAATACACAAATACAGGTCATTAGCTATAAGGAGAGGTTGGACAAACTTGGAGGATATAACCCAAGTTTATAAACAAGTGAAAATCTGCGGGTGCTGGAAATCTAAGCAACACACACAAAGTACTGGAGGAACTCAACAGGCTAGGCAGCATCTATGGAAAAGAGTATAGTCAACTTTTTGACCAAGACCCTTCATCAGGACTGGAGAAAGAAAGATGAGTCAGAATTACTTTATACTTTATTGTCGCCAAACAATTGCTACTAGAACGTACAATCATCACAGCGATATTTGATTCTGCACTTCCCACTCCCTGGATTACAAATATTAAGTATTAAAAATAGTAAAAAAAATAGTAAATATTAAAAATTTAAATTATAAATCATAAATTGAAAATAGATAAATGGAAAGTAAGGTAGTGCAAAAATACCGAGAGGCCGGTCCGGATATTTGGAGGGTACGGCCCAGATCCGGGTTAGGATCCGTTCAGCAGTCTTATCACAGTTGGAAAGCAGCTGTTCCCAAATCTGGCCGTACAAGTCTTCAAGCTCCTGAGCCTTCTCCCGGAGGGAAGAGGGGCAAAAAGTGCGTTGGCTGGGTGGGTCGTGTCCTTGATTATCCTGGCAGCACTGCTCCGATAGCGTGCGGTGTAGAGTGAGTCCAAGGACGGAAGATTGGTTTGTGTGATGTGCCGCGCCGTGTTCACGATCTTCTGCAGCTTCTTTCGGTCTTGGACAGGGCAACTTCCATATCAAGTTGTGATGCACCCTAGAAGAATGCTTTCTACGGTGCATCTATAAGAATTAGTGAGGGTTTTAGGGGATAGGCCAAATTTCTTTAGTTTTCTCAGGAAGTAAAGGCGCTGGTGGGCATTCTTGGCAGTGAACTCTGCTTGGTTGGACCAAGTCAGGTCATTTGTAATATTGACCCCGAGGAACTTAAAGCTTTTGACCTGTTCCACTTGTGCACCACCGATGTAAATTGGGTCGTGCGGTCCGCTACTCCTTCTGAAGTCAACAACCAATTCCTTCGTCCTGCTGACGTTGAGGGATAAGTTATTGTCTTCGCACCATGCCACTAGGTTCTTAATTTCCTCTCTGTACTCAAATTCATCATTACCCGAGATACGGCCTACAATTGTTGTGTCATCAGCAAACTTATATATTGAGTTTGATGGAAACTTGGCTACACAATCATGGGTGTACAGTGAATATAGCAGGGGGCTGAGTACACAGCCTTGTGGGGCACCAGTGCTCAGAGTGATTGTAGAGGAGAGCCTGTCCCGTATTTTTACAGCCTGGGTCCTGTCTGTGAGGAAGTTGAAGATCCAGCTGCAGATCTGAGTGCTAAGGCCCAGGTTCTGGAGCTTAGGAATCAGTTTATTTGGAATGATGGTATTAAAGGCAGAGCTGTAGTTAATGAAAGGGAGCCTTACGTATGCGTCTTTATTCTCCAGGTGTTCTAAGGAGGAATGTAGGGCCAGAGGGATGGCATCTGCCGTTGACCTGTTGCTCCGGTAGGTGAACTACAAAGTGTCGAGGTTGACCAATAGGCTGTGGTTGATGTGTGCCATAACCAATCTCTTGAAGCATTTAATAGCAATTGATATCAGAGCCACAGGTCGATAGTCATTCAGGCATGCCACCTTGCTCTTCTTCGGCACCAGGATTATCGTTGCCTTCTTAAAACACGAGGGGATCTTAGACTGAAGCAAGGAGCAGTTGAAGATATCAGCAAACACTCCAGCTAGCTCGCTTGCACAGGCCCGGAGAACCCACCCTGGGACGCCATCTGGGCCCGTCACCTTCCTTGGATTTACCTTCAGGAAGGCCCTTGTAACATCCTCCTCGGTGACAATGAATCTCGATGCCACCAGATCCGGTTCATCCAGAGGGAGCGGGACGCCCTTCTTCTGTTCGAATCTTGCGTAGAATATGTTAAGTTCATCAGGAAGAGAAGCGCCACAGTTATTGATATTCCCAGCCTTTCCTTTGCACCCAGTGATCTCATTTAGACCCTGCCGTAGTCTACTGGCATCCTTTTGGTTAGCCTGGGCTTCCAACTTGGCTTGATATTGTCTCTTGGCGCCCTTAATGGCTTTCCAGAGTTCATGCTTGGATTCCGTGTAGTGACTGGTATCCACGGACCTAAAAGCCGCAGCTCTAGCCTTTCATAAACACAAAATAATCTGCAGATGCTGGGGTCAAAGCAACACTCACAACACGCTGGAGGAACTCAGCAGGTCGGGCAGCATCCGTGGAAAAGATCGGTCGACGTTTCGGGCTGGAACCCTTCGTCAGGACTGTAGAGGGAAGGGGCAGAGGCCCTATAAGGAAGGTGGGGGGAGGGTGGGAAGGAGAAGGCTGGTAGGTTCCAGGTGAAAAACCAGTAAGGGGAAAGATAAAGGGGTGTGGGAAGGGAGGCAGGGAGGTGATAGGCAGGAAAGGTGAAGAAGGAATAGGGGAAAACACAATGGGTGGTAGAAGGACGCAGAACCATGAGGGAGGTGATAGGCAGCTGGGGAAGGGAGCAGAGTGAAATAGGGATAGAGGAAGGGAGGGGGAGGGAATTACCGGAAGTTGGAGAATTCTATGTACATACCAAGTGGCTGGAGACTACCTAGATGGTATATGAGGTGTTGCTCCTCCAACCTGAGATTAGCCTCATCATGGCAGTAGAGGAGGCCATGTATGGACATTTCTGAATGGGAGTGTGAAGCAGAGTTGAAGTGGGTGGCTACCGGGAGATCCTGTCTGTTGTGGCGGATGGAGCGGAGGTGCTCAACGAAGCGGTCCCCCAATCTGCGTCGGGTTTCACCCATGTAGAGGAGGCCGCACCGGGAGCACTGGATTCAATAGATGACCCCAACAGACTCACAAGTGAAGTGTTGCCTCACTTGGAAGGACTGTTTGGGGCCCTGAATGGTGACAAGAGAGGAGGTGTAGGGACAGGTGTAGCACTTGCGCTTACAGGGATAAGTGCCAGGTGGGAGATCCGTGGGGAGGGACGTGTGGACCAGGGAGTCGCGGAGGGACCAATCTCTGCGGAAAGTGAAGAGGGGTGGAGAGGGAAAGATGTGCTTAGAGGTAGGGTCCTGTTGAAGGTGGCGGAAGTTGCGGAGCATAATGTGCTGGATCCGGAGGCTGGTGGGGTTGTAGATGAGGACAAGGGGAACTCTGTCCCTGTTGTGGTGGTGGGAGGATGGGGTGAGAGCCGAAGTGCGGGAAATGGAGATATGGGTGAGGGCATCACTGATGACAGCAGAAGGGAAACCACGATCCTTAAAGAAAGAGGACATTTGAGATGTCCTGGAACGGAAAACCTCATCCTCAGAGCAGATGCGGCGGAGACAGAGGAACTGGGAATAGGGAATGGCATTTTTGCATGTGGTGGGGTGGGAAGAGGTATAGTTGAGGTAGTCATGAGAATCAGTGGGCTTATAGAAGATGTCAGTGGACAGTCTGTTTCCAGAGATGGAGATCGAGAGATCGAGAAAGGGGAGAGAAGTGTCCGAGATAGACCAAGTGAATTTGAGGGCTGGGTGGAAGTTAGGAGTAAAGTCGATGAAATTGACAAGTTCAGCATGGGTACAGGAAGCAGCAACAATGTAGTCGTCAATGTACCGAAGGAAAAGTTGGAGAGCAGTACCAGAATAGGTTTGGAGCAAAGACTGTTCCACATAACCAACAAAGAGGCAGGCATAGCTAGGGCCCATGAAAGTTCCCATAGCTACACCCTTAGTCTGAAGAAAGTGGGGAGAGACAAAAGAGAAGTTATTGAGTGTGAGAACCGGTTCCGCCAACCAGAGGAGGGTAGTGGTGGTGGGGAACTGGTGAGGTCTATTATCCAGAAAACAGCGGAGGGCTTTGAGGCCTTCTTGATGGGGAATGGAGGTGTATAAGGATTGGACATCCATAGTGAAAATAAAGCGGTTGGGACTGGGGAACTGGAAGTTATTGAAGAGATGGAGGGCATGGGATGTATCCCGGATGTAGGTGGGGAGGGACTGAACTATGGGTGACAAAATGGAGTCTAGGTAGGCAGATACAAGTTCGGTGGGACAGGAGCAGACAGAAACTATGGGTCTACCGGGACAGACAGGCTTGTGGATCTTTGGGAGGAGGTAAAACCGAGCGGTACGGGGTGTGGGAATTATGAGTTTAGTGGTTGAGGATGGAAGGTCTCCGGAGTTGATAAGGACGGTGATGGTGCGGGAGATAATGGTTTGATGTTTTTTGGTGGGGTCCTGTTCCAGGGGTAAGTAAGAGGAGGTGTCAGAGAGCTGCCGTTTGGCCTCAGTGAGGTAGAGGTCCGTCCACCAGACTACTACAGCACCACCTTTGTCTGCGGGTTTGATGGTGAGGTTGGGATTAGTGCGGAGAGAGTGGAGGGCAGTGCGTTCAGAGGGAGTGAGGTTGGAACAGGAGAGAGGAGTGGTGAAGTTGAGACGGTTGATGTCTCGGCGACAGTTGGAGATAAAAAGATCGAGTGTAGGTAGAAGGCCCGGGCGGGGTGTCCAGGAAGAGGAGAAGGGTTGAAGACAGGAGAAGGGGTCCTCAGTAGGGGGAGGTGAATCCTTGCCAAAGAAGTAGGCTCGGAGATGTAGGCGACGGAAGAAGAGTTCAGCGTCATGGCGGGCACAGAACTCACTGAGGTGTGGACGGAGGGGGACAAAAATGAGGCCCTTGCTAAGGACAGAACGTTCTGCCTCAGAGAGGGGAAGGTCAGAGGGGATGGTAAAGACACGGCAAGGGTTGGGACTGGGGTCAGAGGAGGGTAAAGAGTGGGAGGTCTCAGGAGGGAGAGGGGGGTTGGGATATTCAGAGAGAGCGGGGTTAGGTGAGGATGAGGGATCAGAGGAATGGAGGGACGATGAGGGATAGAGGGAAGGTGGGGAGTCGCGGGGAGGAAAGAGGGTAGTGGGGGAATAAGATGGGTGGTAGGACCCAGCGGCAGTAAGAGCGGTCCTGGTCTGGAGAGGCTTGGGACCTCGGTCCGAGCTGGATCCGGAGTGGGGGGTGGCGGAGCCTGTAGTCTGCAGGGCCCCAGAGCTGAGGTCAGAGTCGGAGGCGAGTGAGTCCATAGCCCACTGGGGGCTGGTGCCCATGTCCAGGAGGCGGTGGTTCCATTCGGGGTCAGAATCAGAGGTGGATGGGTCTTCGGTCTGCCGAAGGCCTCAGAAGTCGAGGTCCCAGGGGTCGGGGTCCGGGCTGGAGCCGGTCGTCGTTGTGGGCTCCAGGCGGGCAAGCTTGTGGTCCTTCTTGGACGCAAGGAAGGAGAAGAAACGGCGGTTGGAGATGTGAATCCGGTGGAGAATGAAGTGTAGGAGAGGTCTATGGCAGACGGTGGAGAGTGCGGCCCAGAGTGGTAGCAGAGAGAGGGACAGGGCCCGTAGGTATCTCTGCATGGCAGCAGGAGCAGCGGAGGGAGCAGTGGTCAATGACATGGAGGTACCTAGGATCCACACTGGGCCTGAACTGGGATGCCTGGAACCGGAGCTGGAATCCCTGCGGTAACAGATGGCAGCAGAGACACGTTCCCAGGAAGGAGACGTGGCTGTGGTAGCAGATCTGGGTCAGGATCTGGTCGAAGAATCGGACAGAGGTGGAGACCACAGAGGGGGAGCAGTGAGAGAGGGTCTCACTGAATTGCCATCGAAGAGCAGATTTAAACTTCTTCAGGGTAGGCATACCTCGAAGGGACTTCGCAGCGGAGTAGCGAATCATAAACACAAAATAATCTGTAGATGTTGGGGTCAAAGCAACACTCACAACACGATGGAGGAACTCAGCAGGTCGGGCAGCATCCGTGGAAAAGATCCGTCGACGTTTCGGGCCGGAACCCTTCGTGAGGACTGTAGAGGGAAGGGGCGGAGGCCCTATAAAGAAGGCGGGGGGAGGGTGGGAAGGAGAAGGCTGGTAGGTTCCAGGTGAAAAACCAGTAAGGGGAAAGATAAAGGGGTGTGGGAAGGGAGGCAGGGAGGTGATAGGCAGGAAAGGTGAAGAAAGAATAGGGGAAAACACAATGGGTGGTAGAAGGAGGCAGAACCATGAGGGAGGTGATAGGCAGCTGGGGAAGGGAGCAGAGTGACATAGGGATAGAGGAAGGGAGGGGGAGGGAATTATCGGAAGTTGGAGAATTCTATGTTCATACCAAGGGGCTGGAGACTACCTAGACGGTATATGAGGTGTTGCTCCTCCAACCTGAGTTTAGCCTCACCATGGCAGTAGAGGAGGCCATGTATGGACATATCTGAATGGGAGTGGGAAGCAGAGTTGAAGTGGGTGGCTACTGGGAGATCCTGTCTGTTTTGGCGGATGGAGCGGAGGTGCTCGACGAAATGGTCCCCCAACCTGCCCTGAAAAGAGACTTGACCTCATAATTCATCTAAGGTTTCCGGTTAGGGAATACCCAGATCATCTTGTGAGACACACAATTCTCCGTGCATATCCAAATAAAGTCCATGACAGCTGAGGCATACTCATCGAGGTTAGCTGCCGAGTCCTTGAATACTAACCAGTCCACTGATTCAAAGCAGTCACGGAGGACCTCATCCGTTTCTTCCGTCCAACGCGACACTACTTTTGACACTGTGACCTCCTGCTTCAGTTTCTGTTTGTAAGCCGGGAGGAGGAGTACAGCCTGATGGTCCGATTTTCCTAAGTGAGGTCGTGGGACAGAACGGTAAGCATCCTTGACTGCTGTGTAGCAGTGGTCAAGTATATTCAGGACTCTAGTGGGGCAGGAGACATGTTGGTATAACTTTGGCAGCGCCTTTCTGAGGTTGGCCTGGTTAAAGTCCTCGGCTGTAATGAGCAAAGCCTCCTGATACCTGGTCTCAAGTTCACTAATCTAGGCATACAGTATGTTCAGAGCACACTCCACGTCCACCTGGAGGGGAATGTATACCGCTGTCATTATGACAGAGGTGAATTCCCGTGGCAGATAGTAGGGATGACACTTCACCGACAGGTGTTGCAGGTCCGGGCTGCAGGAGCTTGTCAGTGCCACTGTGTCCGAGCACCACGCAGTGTTGATCAGTAGGCAGACACCACCTCCCCTCGTCTTGCCCGAAGACACCGTGCGGTCCATCCAATGGATCGAAAATCCTTCCGGTCAGATGGCACAGTCGGGGGTGGCAGGAGAGAGCCAGGTCTCGGTGAAACAGAGTACACAGAAGTTCTGCATCTCCCTGCAGTGGGTGAGTCTCCCTTTAAGATCATCCACCTTGTTCTCTATGGCTTGCACATTAGCTAGTAGGATGGTGGGCATAGGGACCCTGAAGCTCCTCAGCTTCAATCTGACCAGCAGCCCAACTCTTTTCCCACACTTCCTCGGGAAGTCGTGCATCTTTCCAGGTTTCCATCAATGCAGTGTGTTGTTATCAGCTCTTTGAGGTAGGTGGACGCGTCCCGCAGGAATCGATCGGCAGGTCGCGTCGTTGGACGCTCCGGGTCGGGCCGAGTAACGGGGGAGGCTCCGCTGCCACTTCCAGCTGCCAGGGGCCTGGGCTGTCGATTGGGTCAGGCCCCAAAGCCGACACTTAATCCTAGATGGCCAGGCTCCTGGCTGAAACAAGTCCTTAAGCCGAGTCACGGTTGCGGAGGCCTCTGCTCCAGCCGAGCCTCGGGCTCGATTTCAGAGGTCGGCTGCAAAGGGCTCACTTCTGGCAGCTGTGGATGGCCACCATTACGGTGGTCACTCCGGGGAAGCGTCTGGGGCACCTTGAGGTCTCCGCCGTCACTTCTGTGTGGTTGTCTGCTCCGGAGAGGTACTGGTCAGAATGGGCCGTGTCTCCAAGCACTCTGGCATGGTAGCAGACCGTGGGTCTCCGGGAACATGGTGGGCCTCGTTGGTCGGGTCCAGGTGCGGTCCGGAGTTTAAGGAGCAGTTCTGGCGCAGTGGTCTCCAGCTGGGTCAGTAGCTTCACGGGTGTTGTTGATCTTGATCTTGCTAAATTGGCGGTTTAGAAGGGTTTCTCGGCTATAGGATAGTGGAGAGGGCAGTTTGCTCGGGAGAGCACGCGCCAGGTTGCCAGTTACCGGCACCATCTTTTTGAAGGTGTGGGGAGGGGAGGAAGAATTACAAGGTGATAGGTGAAATCAGGAAGAGGGGAGGAGAACTGAGAAGTTGATTAGTGAAAGAGATACAGAGCTGGAGAAGGGGGAATCTGATAGGAGAGGACAGAGGCCATGGAAGAAAGAAAAGAGGAAGGAGCACCAGAGGGAGGTGATGGGCAGGTAAGGAGATAAGTTGAGAGAAGGAAAAGGGAATGGGGAAGTGGGGGGCATTACCAGAAGTCTGAGAAATCGACATTCATGTCATCAGGTTGGAGGCTACACAGAGAGAATATAAGGTGTTGCTCCTCCACCCTGAGTATGGCCTCACCACAGCAGTAGAGGAGGCTACGGACTGACATATTGGAATGAGGATGGGAAGTGAAATTAAAATGGGTTGCCACTGGGAGATCCTGCTTTTTCTGGCTGACAGAGTGTAGGTGCTCAGCAAAGCGATCTCTCAATCTACATCAGGTCTCACTGATGTACAGAAGGCCACAGCGAGAACACTGGATACAGTAGATGACCTCAAAAGACTTATAGGTGATGTGTCTACGCACCTGGAAGGACTGCTTGGGGCCCTGAATGGTAGTGAGGATAAATACTCTCATAAACCACTTGATGCCAAGATGTCGAAGCGTATAAATCTTCCCTGTAACTGAGTGGCCAGAACTGCATGCAATACTCAAAGACCAGCTTAATCTAAGTTTTATTCAACTGCAACATGTCTTCCTGACTGTACCCTATGCTCCTCGTGTTGAAGGCGAGCATGCCAGTTGTGTTTTTTGCCTTCAGTACCTGCATGCCATGTTCTTCAGAGGTTTGATCGGGGCATGACTGTGCAAGTGCGCAAACGTCAGCCAGAGAGAACAGCAAGAAGAGTTTAAAAGAAGATGGTTATTTCTTCAGCGGTTTGATCGGGGCATGACTGTGTGAGCACGTGGACATCAGCCACTGAGAACAGCGAGAAGAGTTTAAAAAGAAACAGCTTTACAGAGCGGACGTCAGAGGAGCGGGTGAAGGAGTAGAGGGAGACAGAATAGAAAAGCCTTGGCTTAACGGGCCTTCGGCGATAACAGGTCGAGGCGAGAATACAGACAGGGCGAATGTGTGTGAGGCCGGTGTTGTGTGCTTGGTGTCAGATGTGGGAAGTTCTGAAACGTACAGAAGAACTGTATCAAATGTTCAGAACATACTTGCCTGGGGTTCTGCCTAGGTATGTTCCAATGAGACAGGGAAAGAATGGTAGGGTACAGAAATTATGGTGTACAAAGGCTGTTGTAAATCTAGGCAAGAAGAAAAGAAGAGCTTACGAAAGGTTCAAAAAAACTAGTTAATGCTAGAGATCTAGAAGATGATAAGGCTAGCAGGAAGGAGCTTAAGAATGAAATTAGGAGAGCCAGAAGGAGCTATGAGAAGGCCTTGGTGGACAGCATTAAGGAAAACCCCAAGGCATTCTATAAGTATGTGAAGAGCAAGAGGATAAAACATGAGAGAATAGGACCAATCAAGTGTGACAGTGGAAAAGTGTGTATGGAACCGGAGGAGATAGCAGAGGTACCTAATGAATACTTTGCTTCAGTATTCACTACAGAAAAGGATTTTGGCGATTGTAGGGATGACTTGCAGTGGACTGAAAAGCTCGAGCATGTAGATATTAAGAAGGAGGATGTGCTGGAGCTTTAGGAAAGCATCAAGTGGGATAAGTCACCAGAACTGGATGGGATGCACCCCAGGCTACTGTGGGAGGCAAGGGAGGAGATTGCTGAGCCTCTGGCAATGATCTTTGCATCATCAGTGAGGACGGGAGAGGTTCCGGAGGATTGGAGGGTTGTGGATGTTGTTCTCTTATTCAAGAAAGGGAGTAGAGATAGCCCAGGAAATTATAGACCAGCGACTCTTACTTCAGTGGTTGGTAAGTTGATGGAAAAGGTCCTGAGAGGCAGGATTTATGAACATTTGGAGAGGCATAATATGATTAGGAATGGTCAGTATGGCTTTGTCAAGGGTAGGTCATACCTTACAAGCCTGATTAAATGTTTTGAGGATGTGACTAAACACATTGATGAAGGTAGAGCCGTAGATGTAGTGTATATGGATTTCAGCAAGGCATTTGATAAGGTACCCCATGCAAGGCTCATTGAGAAAGGAAGGAGGCATGGGATCCAAGGGGACATTGCTTTGTGGATCCAGAACTGGCTTTCCCACAGAAAGCAAAGAGTGGTTTTAGATGGGTCATATTCTGCATGGAGGTTGGTGACCAGTGGTGTGCCTCAGGGATCTGTTCTGGGACCCCTTCTCTTCGTGATTTTTATAAATGACCTGGATGAGGAAGTGAAGGGATAGGTTAGTAAATTAGCTGATGACACAAAGGTTGAGGGTGTTGTGGATAGTGTGGAGGGCTGTCAGAGGTTACAGCAGGACATTGATAGGATGCAAAACTGGGCTGAGAAGTGGCAGATGGAGTTCAACCCAGATAAGCATGATGTGGTTCATTTTGGAAGGTCAAATGTGATGGCAGAATTAGCATTAATGGTAAGACTCTTGGCAGTGTGGAGGATCAGAGGGATCTTGGGGTCTGAGTCTATCGGACACTCAAAGCTGCTGCGCAGGTTGACTGTGGTAAAGA
Organism: Mobula hypostoma; assembly: GCF_963921235.1. Taxonomy (NCBI): domain Eukaryota; kingdom Metazoa; phylum Chordata; class Chondrichthyes; order Myliobatiformes; family Myliobatidae; genus Mobula; species Mobula hypostoma. Next base: position 138,422,772 of record NC_086102.1, on the reverse strand, counting down.
AGGCATACAGTGCATTGGCCTTCATCAATCGTGGTATTGAGCTTAAGAGCGAGAGGTAATGTTGCAGCTATATAGGACCCTGGTCAGACCCCACTTGGAGTACTGTGCTCAGTTCTGGTCACCTCACTACAGGAAGAATGTGGAAACCATAGAAAGGGTGCAGAGGAGATTTACAAGGATGTTGTCTGGATTGGGGAGCATTTCTTATGAGAACAGATTGAGTGAACTCAGCCTTTTCTCCTTGGAGTGACGGAGGATGAGAGGTGACCTAATAGAGGTGTACAAGATGATGAGAGACATTGATCGTGTGGATAATCAGCGGCTTTTTCCCAGGATTGAAATAGCTAGAACGAGGGGGCATAGTTTTAAGGTGCTTGGAAGTAGATACAGAGGAAGTAGGTACAGGGTAGGTTTTTTACGCAGAGAGTGGTGAGTGCATAGAATAGGCTGCCGGCGGCGGTGGTGGAGGTCAAAATGATAGGATTTTTTAAGAGACTCCTGGATAGGTACATGGAGCTTAGAAAAATAGAGGGCTATGGGTGAGCCTCGATAATTTCTAAGGTAAGGACATGTTCAGCTCAGTTTTGTGGTCTGCATTGTGCTGTAGGTTTTCTGTGTTTCTATGTCCTGGGAGCAGTGCATTTGAACCACAATACCCTTCTGTTAAGAATCCTGCCATTAACTGTATTCTTGCTGGGGAGTAAGAAATCTTCTGATAATTTGCTGAAATGGTCTGTGATTAATGGCACCTCCACAGGGATCTGTGTTGGCTCCTTAGTGCCTTGGTTAATGGTTCTATTTCTTATCTTCATCTGCCTGGCATAGGTCTTCCCAAAAAACAGGAATTCTGCAGATGCTGGAAATTCAAGCAACATACATCAAAGTTGCTGGTGAACGCAGCAGGCCAAGCAGCATCTATAGGAAGAGGTGCAGTCGACGTTTCAGGCCGAGACCCTTCGTCAGGACTAACTGAACGAAGAGTGAGTAAGGGATTTGAAAGCTGGAGGGGGAGGGGGAGATGCAAAATGATAGGAGAAGACAGGAGGGGGAGGGATAGAGCCGAGAGCTGGACAGGTGATAGGCAAAAGGGGATACGAGAGGATCATGGGACAGGAGGTCCGGGAAGAAAGACGGGGGGGGGGGGTGACCCAGAGGATGGGCAAGAGGTATATTCAGAGGGACAGAGGAGAAAAAGGAGAGTGAGAGAAAGAATGTGTGCATAAAAATGAGTAACAGATGGGGTACGAGGGGGAGGTGGGGCCTTAGCGGAAGTTAGAGAAGTCGATGTTCATGCCATCAGGTTGGAGGCTACCCAGACAGAATATAAGGTGTTGTTCCTCCAACCTGAGTGTGGCTTCATCTTTACAGTAGAGGAGGCCATGGATAGACATGTCAGAATGGGAATGGGATGTGGAATTAAAATGTGTGGCCACTGGGAGATCCTGCTTTCTCTGGCGGACAGAGCGTAGATGTTCAGCAAAGCGGTCTCCCAGTCTGCGTCGGGTCTCACCAATATATAAAAGGCCACATCAGGAGCACCGGACGCAGTATATCACCCCAGTCGACTCACAGGTGAAGTGATGCCTCACCTGGAAGGACTGTTTGGGGCCCTGAATGGTGGTAAGGGAGGAAGTGTAAGGGCATGTGTAGCACTTGTTCCGCTTACAGGGATAAGTTCCAGGAGGGAGATCAGTGGGGAGGGATGGGGGGGACGAATGGACCAGGGAGTTGTGTAGGGAGCGATCCCTGCGGAATGCAGAGAGAGGCGGGGAGGGATGTCTTCCTATAGGTCTTCCCAATAGGTTTAGTGAGGTGGTTGGAACGGAACACTGTTGCTATCTAAGTGGATGCTATGAAGGTAGCTACCCTGGTCAGTGGTGTTGGTAGATGCATAAAATTTGAGAGAAATTTTAATGAATGAGCAAAATATAGATAAATAGGTTGCCTTTGATTTAATAACCTGTCAGTACATGTTAAAGATCAATATATTCTTTTGTTCTTAGCTTCTTCACATCAATCTCCATCTGATTTATTTGTTTAGAGTGAGACTTGACGTGTAATTGCACATGTTTGTTTAATGTAGAGGTACTAATGTCTGAAATGTAAAGACACTAATGTCTGGAATGGATTGTTGTTGGACTCTGCATTTCCAGACGCTTTTTGGAGCATATTTGGAATAAGATGCCAGAGGAAATGGTTGAGGCAGGTACATCAAGAACATATAAAAAGCCCTTGGACAAGTTCATGGAAATAAAAAGCTCAGAGGGATATGGCCAACAGCAGGTAAATGGTATTAGCTTCGAGAGGAATCTCTGTTGCCGTGGACAAATTGAGCCGAAGAGCTGTTTCTGTGGATTTACTCTATGATTTGTAGATCCTCCCAGGCCAGGAATCAATATATTAAATATTCATGTATAAATTATCCACCACTACATTCACCCTGCTACCCCTGCCCCATACACCTACACAGTCACGCACACCCTAATTCCTGTATGTTCTTTCAGCTTGAAGTAAATTCGAATGCTGGAAGTTAAGATTTTTAAAGATTCGTGTGCGAAACAGCTTAATGTTTCAAGCAATATTATTTTGCTTCTAGAAATAAGGGCAAATTACTTCCTTATTGTGAAACAATCGAAGATTCTTTATCTTATGGTTTATCCCACAGCAGCAGTTTACTGAAGATTTTTGCTTTACATTTAAAGTTTACAATTGTTTTACATTTTCCATATCTCTTCCTGCATTCCTGTGTATGCAATTTTCAGTTGAAAAGAAGATTTAATAAAGCTGCATGATTTTTCTCATGTCCCTTACGGAATATTTAACAATGTTTCACAGAGTTTGTTTCGATCCACCAATTTACAAACAATGTAAAAAATGAATTCGAGCCTCCCGTCTCCTCCTACACATTAGTTCAAAGTGAAAAATAGAAAATGTCACCAATTGCAACACATGCTAAAAGCTGGAGGAACTCAGCAGGTCAGGCAGAATCTATAGAAATGATTAAACAGTTGATGTTTCGGGCCAAGACCCTTCATCAGGATTGCTTCTGCAATCATTGGATGATAAGTAATCAGTAGCTTTCACATAGCTGAGGATGAAGTTCCATATATTCACACACAATTTCAGTGAAGGAGCATAAGATCAGACACAGCACCCTCTAAATTAAAATGGAATATGATTAAAATGGAAAATAAGGCAAGTGTAATAGGAAAATAATGAGACAATAGAAGAAACTCAGATGATTAAAACATGAAACTTAAATAGAAAAAAAATGCTGTTTTCATGTCAATCAGCATCTGTGGGTGATTGTATTTGTACTTTGTATATTGTACATGTCACAGTTGCAATTCCCTCAGAAGGGAATATACTGAGGATCTTAACCCAGAGAAGGGAAGTTACATTTCATTTTTGTTGTGATAAACCAGTAGTCAACAAAAAATACTTGTTTTCAGAAGGGTAGTGAGCACAAATTGTGGGAACTGCTTGTCAGCTCTGTTCTATACTAGAGCAAAGGAAACTCAAGTTCCACAGTGTACTTATGATGCTCCTCCATAGGTAGTGAAGTGTGCAGGTCTACGTCAGTGCCATGTTACCATTCATGATTCTTTTATTCTAAGGTAAATTCTCTGACAACTCCACAGAGGCTTGGTGGCAAATCCATACGTGGTTGCTGCTGATTGGAACATGTCGGTGATGCCACTGACAGCTCCATGTACAAACCGAACATACATGCGTGGTTGACATGAAAGCTGCTGCATGAGCAGAACTGATGTGTTGAGACAAAGCTTCTTTTAATAGAACCAGATGGCAGTATCCACTGACAGTACGATTGAATTCACACTGCAGTTTGAGAGCGAGAAGCAGAAGCCACATGTATCAGTGTTGCAATGGAATAAAGGGAATTACAGAGGCATGAGAGAGGAGCTTGCCCAGGTGGATTGGAGTGGGATACTGGCAAGGATGACAGCAGGGCAGAGATGGGTGATGTTTCTGGGAATAGTTCACGAAGTACAGGATAGATATGTCCTACGGAAGAAGTTATTCTCAAATGGCAGGGGTAGGCAATCAGGGCTGACTAGGGAAATTAAGGACTGCATAAAAGCTGAGGAAAGGGCATATTAGGTAGCGAAAGTGATTGGGAAGTCGAATGATTGAGAGGCTTTTAAAATCCAACAAATGGCAAATAAAAAAGCTTTAGGCAGGGACAAGATGAAATATGAGGGCAAACTAGCAAATAAAATAAACTAGGACATTAAAAGTTTTTCCAGTTACATAAAGAGTAAATGGGAGGTGAGAGTTGATATTGGATCATTGGAAAATGATACTGGTGCAGTAGTAATGGGGAACAAAGAAATGGCAGATTAATGTAATGGGTACTTTGCATCAGTCTTCACTGTGGGAGAAACTAGCAGAGTGCCAGAGGTCCATGAGTGTCAGGGAACAGCAGTGAGTGTCATTGCTATTACAAAGGAAAAAGTGCTCGGCAATTTGAAGGGTCTTAAGGTGGATAAGTTACCTGGATCAGATGGACTACATCCCAGAGTCCTGAGAGAGGTTGCAAATGTCACTCCACTCTTTAAGAAGGGAGCAAGGCAAAAGAAAGAAAATTATATGTCAGCCAGTCTGATTTCAGAGCGGAGTGTTTCAGTACATTACATCTGCTATGATGAGGTGTCCCACCCAATAGCCTCTGACTTGGGTGACTGAGAAGTTGCTTCCCCACAGCAGAATTCCTAGGCTGGAAGCTTAACAATCATTGCCCCCCCAACCATACAAACAAACCATGGGGCCACCATCGCGACTACTTCTAGTAGTTGAGGAGGTATGGTCGTCCACATTCCTGTAAGAAAGTCAAATCAGCCTTGACCTTGGCTAGGAATTGTAAAGCATTGATACATTGCATCATTCACTTCACACTGAACACATTCAAATACGCCAGTTTAATATCCATGATTAGTTTTTGAGTCACAGTTCCAATCCAGGTCACTTGGTCTGAGTTGTCATGCCCCTGGCCTTGGTAAACTGCTGCACCATTTGTGGGGTCAGGTAGTGATCAAGTTCTGGGGCCAGGTGATTGACAGTCTGGTTATGATAATGCGGGTAGTGTGCCTGTGGGGAGGTTGGTCTCTGTTCCTCCTCCAACATACTGCCATGGAGGATCCACACCCTCCACCTCTCTGAACTGTGGTGGTATCAGATGCTGGTCTGCTCCCACATTCCTGGAACTGGGGTGTGATGGCTCCTGTTCTGCTCCCAGTCTCCTGGAGCTGAATGCCAATTCCCCATTCCCAGAGCTAGTGATTACTGGGTGCTGTGCTACTCCCAGTCTCCTGGATCTAGGAGCTTAGAATCTCTGTGCTGCCCCCAACATCCAACGGCTGAGGTTGTGGTCAGCAAAACTCCTTTCCCATCCCTATTTTCCCTTTCTGCCTTTTCCTCCCTCTGCCTGCAACATTGGGTTTCCTGTGTTTGCTTCATCCTTCAACAAGGAGAGGTTGCTGGCATCCGTTAGATTCTGGACTAGTTCCTGAGGATTGGAGGGTGGCTAATGTAACCCCACTTTTTAAAAAAGGAGGGAGAGAGAAACCGGGGAATTATAGACTGGTTAGCCTAACGTCGGTGGTGGGGAAACTGCTGGAGTCAGTTATCAAGGATGTGATAACAGCACATTTGGAAAGCGGTGAAATCATCGGATAAAGTCAGCATGGATTTGTGAAAGGAAAATCATGTCTGATGAATCTCATAGAATTTTTTGAGGATGTAACTAGTAGAGTGGATAGGGGAGAACCAGTGGATGTGGTATATTTGGATTTTCAAAAGGCTTTTGACAAGGTCCCACACAGGAGATTAGTGTGCAAACTTAAAGCACACGGTATTGGGGGTAAGGTATTGGTGTGGGTGGAGAATTGGTTAGCAGACAGGAAGCAAAGAGTGGGAATAAACGGGACCTTTACAGAATGGCAGGCGGTGACTAGTCGGGTACCGCAAGGCTCAGTGCTGGGACCCCAGTAGTTTACAATATATATTAATGACTTGGATGAGGGAATTAAATGCAGCATCTCCAAGTTTGCGGATGACACGAAGCTGGGTGGCAGTGTTAGCAGTGAGGAGGATGCTGAGAGGATGCAGGGTGACTTGGATAGGTTGGGTGAGTGGGCAAATTCATGGCAGATGCAATTTAATGTGGATAAATGTGAAGTTATCCACTTTGGTGGCAAAAATAGGAAAACAGATTATTATCTGAATGGTGGCCGATTAGGAAAAGGGGAGGTGCAACGAGACCTGGGTGTCATTATACACCAGTCATTGAAAGTGGGCATGCAGGTACAGCAGGCGGTGAAAAAGGCGAATGGTATGCTGGCATTTATAGCAAGAGGATTCGAGTACAGGAGCAGGGACGTACTACTGCAGTTGTACAAGGCCTTGGTGAGACCACACCTGGAGTATTGTGTGCAGTTTTGGTCCCCTAATCTGAGGAAAGACATCTTTGCCATAGAGGGAGTACAAAGAAGGTTCACCAGATTGATTCCTGGGATGGCGGGACTTTCATATGAAGAAAGACTGGATGAATTGGGCTTGTACTTGTTGGAATTTAGAAGATTGAGGGGGGATCTGATTGAAAAGTATAAGATCCTAAAGGGATTGGACAGGCTAGATGCAGGAAGATTGTTCCCGATGTTGGGGAAGTCCAGAACGAGGGGTCACAGTTTGAGGATAGAGGGGAAGCCTTTTAGGACCAAGATTAGGAAAAACTTCTTCACACAGAGAGTGGTGAATCTGTGGAATTCTCTGCCACAGGAAACTGTTGAGGCCAGTTCATTGGCTATATTTAAGAGGGAGTTAGATATGGCCCTTGTGGCTACGGGGGTCAGGGGGTATGGAGGGAAGACTGGGGCGGGGTTCTGAGTTGGATGATCAGCCATGATCATAATAAATGGCGGTGCAGTCTCGAAGGGCCGAATGGCCTACTCCTGCACCTATTTTCTTTGTTTTTATGTTTCTATGTTTGATACCCTGCCCTTTTCTTCCCATTCCTTCGATTTTCGGCAGCCCGTTGTCTCTTGGACTGTGCCTTCTGAGACCTCTTCCTCTTCACTACTCACCTTTCTTTTTGCTGTTCTTCCGCCTTCTCATCCTCCATGGACTTCTTCTCGTCTTGTGCAGAGGCATGGGGTGTGTTGGCTGGATGGGAGGTGGGAGCTTGAGGTGGTCGGCCTTTCCTCAGGCATGTTTAGCTGGTGTCTGTGGTCTCTGCTGGTGGTAGGTGGATCAATGTTTGTCTCTGTATTTTCTGTGCCAGATCCCTATTTTATTGCAAACGTCAGGGTGTTGGGGCCAAAGGAGAGGGACGAAATGGTGTTCAGCTCATTGCTCTGTGAGGATTTCTCATCTCTGTGCTGAACTGAGGCTGTGGCCTGCACGAATGGGCTCCTGGATCGGCTGAAGTGATGATTAGATTTGTGGCTGTGCATTCACTATCACGAAATTCAGTTCTGAACCTTATTTGCATGATTGTTATTTTTCACTGCATATTGAGTGTGTGATGATCTTTTTTAAGTGAGCTCTGTTGGGTTTCTTGTTTAGTGGCTGCCTGTAAGGAGATGAATCTCAAGGTTGTATACATACTTTGATAATAAATATACTTTGAACTTTGGACTTTGAACATCATTGAAAAGTGAGGACATCCACAATAGGCACATGTGGGTTGAACATGTTCACAGTGATCACATACTCCTTCAGGGTGGGGAACAGTGAAAAGCTGCTGCTCATTTTGCAGTGACAGAGACGCTTCATTTCCCTTGCCTAACAAACCCTGTAGGATCTTCTGCCATCTCGCTGTGATATTGAAAAAGCTGTTACCAGTGAAGTCTTGGACGCAGTAGATATCCTTCTCCTCGAACTTGCAGCACTCGAGCATGACCTTTCAACTGAAGAGGTCTCTACTGAAGGGGTTTACCTCACTAAGATCCTTCACTACCACCCTGATGGTGTTTCAGATCCCAGGTCCTCCAGTCGACGTGCTGGTAGATGCAGCCATTCTAACTGGGTGCTGATTGCTGGAAGGGGTGTTAGACTGGTTTCCCCAGTCAGCATGAGAATCTAACCTTATGTCAGCAGGTTAACTCTTATTGACCATTTGATTATGATGTTTCCCTTTTCCATCCTCACTTTCGGTGAGCTCAGATATCCACCACAATATTAAACTCGTAAGAACAGAGACTATACTTGGTCTGAGCCAAAGAGTGAGAAGTGATTGGGTTGGACATAGGGTAAGTTTTTGGGGCCTGTTTGGGGCTCTGGATAGAGGTAAGAGGGGAATTGAATGGGCAGGTGTAGAATTTCTTCCACCACTTTCAGTTTGGAGATTCACATCATATTCCATCTGGGTGGCCTCCAACCTGACAGCATGAACATCAATGTTTCTAACATTGGATAATTTCTTCCCTTACTCCTTCCCTCTTCTTCCATTCTCCACACTGACATTGGCTCCTCTTTTACTTCTTTTCCCATCTGCCTATCACCTCTCTCTCATTCTCCTATTCTTCAATAAATAAAGTCTTAACCTTATCAACCTTTCCTTGGAACTCAGGCCCTCAGTTTCAGGCAACATCCTCGTAATTTTTCTCTGCATTCTTTCAATCTTACTGATACCTATCTTGTAGGTATGTAAGAGCCAGAACTGAACACAATTCTCTAAATTCAGCCTCACCATCACCTTATGAAACTTCAACATAACATCCCAACTCCTGTACTCAACGCCCTGAGTTATGAAAGCCGATGCGCCAAAATCTCCCTTTATGACCTTATACACCTGTGATGCCACTTTGAAGGAAATATGGATTTGTATTCCCATATCCCTTTGTTCTACCAACACATTTGTACGTGGCCTATCAGCGGCATCAACAGAGCTTTACCAAGAGGGATTTCTCGCAGGTCGGCGGTGGTTATTTTGAACGGGAGCTTTGAGAACATTTGTCCATTGTACGTGGCCTATCAGCGGCTATAACCAGAGCACTAATCGTGAAATAGTTGACAGGGAAGGTTCAGGCATAAAAGGGAGACACTGCCTAGCGGAGCGGTTTTCAAAGGAGTGGTCATCGACGGAGTGATCTGAGGCAAAGTGGTAGGGCTTTGGCTCATTTGGGCTTCAGCAAGGATCTTTCCTTCCATTTGTTTAGATGAATAAAGATCATGTCTGTAGGGTTAGTACTTTGCTCTGAGTATCAGATATGGGAATTCTGGGAATTTTCCAGTCTCCCAGATGGCCACATCTGCACCGAGATGCAGCTCCTGAGAGGCCGTGTTAGGGATCTGGAGCTGCAGCTTCTTGACCTACAGCTTATTAGGGAAAGTGAGCAGGAGATAGATAGGAGCTACAGGGAGGTAGTCACCCAGAGACTGCAGGAGTTAGATAAGTGGGTGGCTGTCAGGGAAGGGATGGGAAAAGCTCAGATAGTAGAGAGCACCCCTGTGGCCATCCCCCTCAGTAATTGTTATCTTGCTGTGGATGCTGTTGAGGGGGGTGACTTGACAGAGGATGACAATAGCAATCAGGTCTCTGGCACTGAGCCTGGTTCCATGGTGCAGAAGGGAGAGAAGAAGATGAGGAATGTGGTAGTCAAAGGGGATTCCATAGTGAAGGGAACAGACAGGAGGTTCTGTCAGCCTGATAGAGATACCCGCATGGTGTGTTGCCTCCCTGGTGCCAGGGTACGGGATGTCTCGGATCAGGTGCAGAGTATTCTGAAGAGAGTGGGGGAATAGTCAGAAGTCTTGGTACACGTTGGTACCAGTGACATAGGTAGAAAAAGGGTGAAGGTCCTGAAGAAAGAATTCAGGGAGTTGGGGAGGTAGCTGAAAAACAGGACCTCCAGGGTAGTAATCTGGGGATTGCTGCCTGTGCCACGTGCTAATGAGTGCAAGAATAGCATGATCAGGCATATTAATGCGTGGCTGAGAGACTGGTGTAGGGGGCAGGGCTTCGGGTTCCTGGATCACTGGAGCATCTTCTGGGGGAGGTACGACCTGAACAAAAAGGACGGCTTACATCTGAATCCAAAGGGGTCCAATATCCTAGCACGCAGGTTTGATAGAGCTGTTAGAGAGGGATAAAACTAATTTGGCAGCGGGATGGGAACCGGAGTGATAGGACTGAGGAAGGGGAAAACAGAAATAAATCAAAGATGGCATGCAACAGAGATAGTAGAAAGGACAGGCAGGAGATGAGACATAATCACAGCCAGTGGGATCAGATACTGGGCAATAGAGGTGTGGTGCAATTCAAGCAGAAAGCAACAAATACTGGACTGAAAAAAATCCATTAATCCCATAGTCATTCAGCATAAGAAATAAAATCGTCGATCTTGAAATTCAGCTATAAATTGGCAAGTATGACATGGCCATCTCTGAAAATTAGCTAAAGGATTTCTGCCATTGGGAGTTGAATTTACAAGGATATACGGTGTATCGGAAAGATAGGTTCATAGACAGAGGGGGTGGTGTGGCCCTGTGTATAAAAAAAATTAAATCATTAGGAAGGGATCACATAGGATCGGAAGGTGTAGAGTCTCTATGGGTTGAATTAAGAAGTGGCAGGGGTAAAAGGATGCTAATGGCAGTTGTATACAGGCCACCAAACAGCAGACAGGATGTGGATTACAATTTACAACAGGAGATAGGAAAGATATGTCAGATGGACAATGTCATAATTGTTGGGGTTTTTAACATGAAAGTGGATTGGGAAAACCAGGCCAGTACTGGATCTCAAGAGAGAGAATTTGTAAAATATCTAAGGGATGGCTTTTTAGAACAGCTTGTTGTTCAGCCCACTAGGAGATCGGCTGTGCTGGGTGTGGTGCAACGATCCGGAGGTGATAAGAGAGTTTAAGGTTAAGGAACCCTTCGGGAACAGTGATTACAGTATGATCAAGTTCACTTTCAAATTTGTGAAAGATAAACTAAATTCCAATGTGCCGGTATTTCAGTGTAATAAAGAAAATTACCGTGGCATGAGAAGAGAACTGGCCAGGGTTGACTGGGAAAGGACACGAGCAGGAAGGACAGCAGAGCAGCAATGGCTGGAGTTTCTGCAAAAAATGAGGGAAATGCAAGACAAATATATTCCAAAAAAGAAGTTTAGTCATTGTCATAGTCATACTTTATTGATCCCGGGGGAAATTGATTTTCGTTACAGTTGCACCATAAATAATAAATAGTAATAGAACCATAAATAGTTAAATAGTAATATGTAAATTATGCCAGTAAATTGTGAAATAAGTCCAGGACCAGCCTATAGGCTCAGGGTGTCTGACCCTCCAAGGGAGGAGTTGTAAAGTTTGATGGCCACAGGCAGGAATGACTTCCTATGACACTCTGTGCTGCATCTCGGAGGAATGAGTCTCTGGCTGAATGTACTCCTGTGCCCACCCAGTACGTTATGTAGTGGATGGGAGACATTGACCAAGATGGCATGCAACTTAGACAGCATCCTCTTTTCAGACACCACTGTGAGAGAGTCCATTTCGAATGGAAGAAGGATACTACCATGGCTGACAATTGAAGCCAGAGCCAAAGTAAAAGCAAAAGAGAGGGCATACAAGGAAGCCAAAGTTAGTGGGAAGATAGAGGATTGGGAAGCTTTTAAAAACTTGCAGAAGGAAACTAAGAAGGTCATTAGGAAGGAAAAGATGAATTATGAAAGGAAGCTGGCAACTAATATCAAAGAAGATATTTAAAGCTTTTTTAAGTATATAAAGGGTAAAAGAGAGTTGAGAGTAGATATAGGACCAATAGAAAATGACGCTGGAGTTATTGTAATGAGAGACACAGAGATGGCAGAGGAACTGAATGCGTATTTTGCATCAGTCTTCACAGTGGAAGACATCTGCAGTATACCGGACATTCTAGAGTGTCAGGGAAGTGAAGTATGTGCAGTGAAAATTATGACTGAGAAGGTGCTCAGGAAGCTTAATGATCTGAGGGTGTATAAATCTCCTGGACCAGATGGAACGCACCTTTGAGTTCTGAAGGAAGTAGCTGAGAGATTGCAGAGGCATTAACAATGATCTTTCAAGAATCGATAGATTCTGGCATTGTACCGGATGACTGGAAAATTGCAAAGTTAAACCACAATTTAAGAAGGGTGGGAGGCAGCAGAAAGGAAACTATAGACCTGTTAGCCTGACATCAGTATTTGCAGCATTCCCCATTAACAATGTCCAACAGGGCTTTGTGATCACAAGAAAAGTGACTAAGACGGTCACACACTGTTAGACTGCACACCCCTTCGTGCATTGACCTATCCGACATCTCTTGAATCCAAACTAAGTCCAGCTCCTTCAGTTTCTCGAGCAATGTGCAACCCACTGCTGACGCAGATCTTCAGTATTTTAATTTCTTATTGTCCAGCATAGTCCTGCAGTTATAAAAAAAATACATTTAAAGAGGGCAATAACACCTTTGGTTGACCCTGTAGAAGCTGCTGTGAATGAATATGCCACCATCAATTCAATTCCTGATTTCCTCCCCAAAGCCCATTTTGGAGAATACGTTCATCATGTATGTGTGTGACATCTTGTCAAAATCTTGCTCCTGTTAGCTCTCTTCCACTTTGTCTGCCCTAGCTTGGTGCTTCCTCTGCATGCATCACCTCTTTCCCATGTTCCTTCACAAAGAGAGGTAGCTGCCATCTATCTGCTGCCCTGCCCTTTCATTCCCATTCTTTTGCTCTCAGCAGCCCACTGTCTCTCGAGTGTGTCCCCTGGGACTCCTTCCTCCTCATCACCCATCATTCTCCTTCTGCCCTCCCTTCCTCCATTGACTCCTTCTCGTCTTGTGGAGGGGCCTGGGGTTTCTTGGCTGGGGGGCGGGGGGGGCGGGGTGGTGGGAGCTCAAAGCAATCGGCCTTTCCTCAGTCACAGTCTCTATTTTGGTCTTGCCCCGGTCTCTGTGTTGGCGTTTGTCTGTGCATTATTGATGCCAGCTCCCCCTCTTACTTCTGAGCGTAGATGCCAGCACGCTATGGGTAGGCTTTGTTGAGGTGGACTGTCTCTCCACACAGGTTGTAGCATTTGATTTCCTGGCAGTCCTCTGTCTGGTGGCCTTCCAGCTTGCGGTCCCAGCAGATCGCTGCACTGCATTGGGCCAGCACATGTCCAGATTAGTTGCAGTTACGGCACACCCTGTGTTGACCTGCACACACCATGAAACCACAGTTCCCTCCCATAGCGAAACCTGAGGGAGGGTGGACGATTCCGCCATTTGCATCCACCCTCAACTTGGGACCTTCACCTGGCACTCAGTTGTCCACATCAAGACCATGTCTTTGACATCCACACAGCTTCCACATCCCAGGTGTCATTGAAGAAGCTATTACCGGCATAGTCTTGGACGCAGAAAATGTCCATCATCCTTGAACCTGCAGCAGTCCAACGGGACCTTCATAATAAAACAATCACTATTGAAGGGGTTCCCCTCACTGCCACCCTGACAGTGTTTTGTCCCATGTCCTCCTGCCGATATACTCTCGCTGCAGTCATTCCAGCTGGCATTGATGGATCATCCCTTGGATATACAACTAGACAGAATGCAGATCCATGTTAAACTGTGCAGTAAAGTGAGAGGGATGCACCTTTAACGTTGTGTTAGCACCAGAGATGGTCACAATGCTTTCTGTGATATTCTGTATACTTCAATGGCCACCAATTAACATGAACATTCATCTATTTTTGTCCCCTGAGTAGTTTCAATGAGATAGAAAAAGGATGTTCCACATCCAATGAATAGTTTTGGCAGCCACGAAGTATCATTGGAAGTTAAAGTATAAACAGATTTTATTTCCTAATGACAGGTTGCCTCTTTAATTAATCCATAATTATGCTCTCTATAATTTTGTAACTTCGGAATACTCCCGCTTGGATGCTGGACAGAAATCTGTCCCAGCAAGGCCAGACTATAAGGAGGATCTACTTAATTATGGCAGTAAAAATGCCCCTCACTTAAGATCTTCTGACCAATTATTTTAAAGATGTGTCTTTAAATAGGTGGTCACATCCAGAGTGCAGGCTTCAGATAGTAGATGTGTAACCACCAGAAGTAAGGGGGAAAAAAGTATATCCTTTTGAATATTGCTGGGTGGGATGACCTATCAGTGCACAGCAACAGCATCCAGGCCGGTGGCCAGCTCCGAGGCTCAGTAGGAAGGGTAAAGCCTTCAATAATTAGCGGCCAGACAGCACATTCTGCGGCTGCAACAGAGAAGCCAGGATGATGTGTTACCACCCAGGTACTCGGTTCGAGGATGTCTTAGAGTGGCTGCATAAGATTCTCAAGAGGGAAGGTGAACAGCCAGAGATCGTGGTGTACATTGGCACCAATAACAGGGGTAGAAAGGGGGAAGAGATCCAGTACAGTGAGTTTAAGGAGGTAGGAAAGAGGCTGAGGAGTAGCACATCCAAGTTAATAATCTCTGGATTACTCCCAGTACCACGTGCTGGTCAGGGCAGCAACAGAATGGTAGCACAGATGAATGATTGGCTGAGGAACTGATGCAGGGGTCATGGTTTCATATTTCTCAGTCATTGGGATCTCTTCTGGGGGAGGTATGACCAGTAAAAAAAGGATGGATTACACCTGAGCCCGAGGGAGACTAATATCATTGCAGCAGGTTTGCTAGAGCTGTTAGGAAAGGTTTAAACTAAATTGGCAGGGGGGTGGTAATCAGAGTGATCGGGCTGAGGATGGGGCAGTTGGTATACAAGTCGATGCAGTGTATAATGAGACTATGAGGTAGGACAGGCAGATGATAGGGCAAAATTGCAGTTAGTAAGATGAGTTGAAGTGTAACATAAGGGCAAAATCAAAAAGGGTGATGAATACAGGACTGACCGCGTTATATTCGTATGCATGCAGTATACAGAATAAGGTAGATGATCTTGTAGCATAGGTAGAGATTGGCAGGCATGATGTTGTGCACATCACTGAATCTTGGCTGAAGGAGGATGTTGGGAGCTTAACATCCAAGGATACACATTGTATAGAAATATCAGGCAATTAAGCAGAGGAGGTGGCATAGCTCTATTAGTAAAAAATGAAATCAAATCCTGAGAAAGAGGTGGTATAGGATCAGAAGTTGTAGAATCATTGTGTATAGAATTAAGAAACCCTTATGTGACAGTGATCACAATCTGATAGTATTTGAAAGGGAGAAGATGAAGTCAGATGTATCAGTCTGACAGTGGAGTCAATGGAATTACAGAGGCATGAGAGAGGCCTGGCCATGGTTGATTGCAAGAAGATACTTACAGGAATCACAACAGAAAAGCAATGGCTGGAGTTTCTGGTGATAATTCGGAAGGCACAGGATAGATACATCCCGAAGATGAAAAAGTATTCTACAGGGAGGGTAAGGCAACCATGGCTAACAAGTCAAAGACAGCATAACAGCAAAAAAGAGAGCACATAACAGCAAAAAATTGTGGGAAGGTAGGAATTGGAAAGCTTTTAAAAACCAGCTGTAGGTAATTGAAAAAGCCATAAGGAGAGAAAAGATGAAATATGAAGGTAAGCTAGCCAATAATAGCGAAGAGGATACCAAATGTTTTACAGATATATAAAGAGTTGAAGAGAGGTGGGAGTGAATATTGAACCATTGGAAAATGATACTGGAGAGCAAGCTGAAAGTGCTGAAGCTGGATATATCACCTGGACTAGATGGAGTATACCCCGGGTTCTGTAAGAAGTAGCTGAAGAGATTATGGGGGCATTAGTAATGACCTTTCAAGAATCACTAGAATCTGGAATGTTTCCAGAGGACTGTAAAATAACAACTGTCACTCCACTCTTCAAGAAGGGAGGGAGGCAGAAGAAAGGAAATTACAGGGCAGTTAGTCTGACATCAGTGATTGGGAAGATGTTGAAGTCCATTATTATGGATGAGTACTTGGAGGGGCAGGATAAAATAGGCCAAAGTCAGCATGGTTTCCTTCAGGAGAAATCTTGCCTTGACTAATCTGTTGGAATTCTTTGAAGAAATAACAGACAGGATAAACAAAGGAGAGTCATTGGATGTTGTTTATTTGGATTCTCAGAAGGCCTTTGACAAGGTGCCAGATATGGGGCTTCTTAACAAGATAAAAGCCCACAATATTCCAGTAAAGATACTAGCGTGAATAGACTATTGGCTGATTGGCAGGAGGCAAAGAGTCAGAATAAAAAGGACCTAATCTGGTTGACTATCAGTGAATAGTGGTGATCCTCAGAGGTTAGTGTTGTGATGGCTTTTTTCCAAATTATGTTAATGATTTAGTTGACAGAATCGATGATTTTGTGGCCAGGTTTGCAGATGATACAAAAATAAGTGGACGGGCAGGTAGTATTGAGGAAGCATGGAGTCTTTAGAAGGACTTTGAACAGATTGGGAGAATGGGCAATGTAGCAAATGGAATATGGTGAAGGAAAGTTTAAGGTCATGCACGTGGTATAAGGAATAAAGGCACAGACTATTTTTGAAATGGAGAAAGTTCAGAATTTGGAGGTTCAAAGTGTTTTGGGATCTGGATTCTCTGAAGATCAACTTGAAGTTTGAGTGTGGTTAGTACAGCAAATGCAATATTAACATTTATTTTGAGAGGACTAAAATATAAGAGCAAGGATGTGATGCTGAGTTTTATAAGACATTGGTCAGTCTGTACTTCGACTACTCAACAGTGAAATTGATGAGATTGTGGCAACCCACTTTCTAGCACACACGAACCGGCTCACAAAAAAGCCCGCGCGGGCAGAGAGGCCGGCCCCAAAAAGGGAGCCAGGCCATCTTCACCAGCAGGGGGAAAGTCCCGCGCACGGAAAGGGTCTGCAATTATGCATTCCCTACAGGAGTCCCACCCAGGGAGGGCGGGAACGGGAAGGCTTTAAAGCAGGCAGCGAAGATTGAATAAATCTCTTTTATCGCAACTCCAACTCACCGACTATGTGTCGTTATTCTAGCGCTGTGTGTAGCACACCGGTACATTTGGTGACCCCGACGGCCCAAACGATATTTGGGCCAGAGATCACTGACGCCGCATCCGTTCACGCAGTTTCGTTACAACTGCCAAGCTTCTGGGCGCTGCGACCCCATTTATGGTTCGAACAAGCAGAAGCACAATTCCACATTCAGCAGATAGCCACGGAGTCCACTTGCTACTACTACATGCTGAGCTCCCTCGACCAGGAGACAGCTGCACAAGTTGAGGAGTTTATACAGTCGCCCCCGGAGGACGGCAAATACACAGCATTCAAAGCCTTGCTCATAAGGACATTCAGACTCTCACGGTGCAAACGAGCTGTCCACTTACTGCATCTGGATGGTTTGGGAGACAGGCCACCATCGGTATTATTGAACGAAACGCTGGCCCTGGCTGAAGGACAC
Organism: Mobula hypostoma; assembly: GCF_963921235.1. Lineage (NCBI taxonomy): Eukaryota > Metazoa > Chordata > Chondrichthyes > Myliobatiformes > Myliobatidae > Mobula > Mobula hypostoma. Next base: position 138,405,362 of record NC_086102.1, on the reverse strand, counting down.
AAACCCTGCCTCATGTTTGAGCAGGCGTTCCTAGAGCAACTGCCCGAGGACATATGCCTGCTGCTGTCCGACGCAGATCTCAGCAACCCCCAGGAGGTGGCGGCCCGAGCAGATGTGCTGTGGAATGCCAGGAAAGAGAGTGGGGCATCCGTCGCACAGATCACCAAGCCGCGTGCCCAACGACAGACCAGACCAGGCCCAGCAGCAGAGCCCAACGAACAATGGTGCTTCTACCACCAGCGATGGGGCACAGAGGCCCGCCGCTGTAGACCACCCTGCAAATTCCCGGGAAACGCCAAGGCCCAGCCGCTGCTGATCGCTACGGCGGCTGGCCATCAGGACAGCCTCCTGTACATCTGGGACAAGCAGTTGGGACGCCATTTTTTGGTTGACACCGGAGTGGAGATCAGCGTCTTACCTCCAACGAGTTACGACACCCGCAACAGAGAACCGGGACCCACCCTGAGGGCCGCAAATGGCAGCACAATACGAACCTACGGCACCCGCACGGTGCGGCTACAGTTCTGCTCCAGCTGGTTCACGTGGGACTTCACAATGGCCGCCGTAGCCCAACCACTCCTGGGAGCGGATTTTCTACGAGCCCACAGCCTGCTGGTCGACCTGCAAGGGAAGCAGTTAGTCCACGCCAAGACTTTTCAAACGTTCTCCCTGGGTGAAGCCAAGTTGCCAGCCTCACACCTGGACTCCATCACGCTGTCCGACGATGAATTCACCAGGGTCCTGGCGGATTTCCCATCAGTACTGACACCGTAGTTCACGACAGCCATGCCCAGACAGGGAGTAGAGCACCACATCCTGACCCAGGGACCACCTCTCCACACCCCTGCTCGAAGGCTTCCCCCGGGCAAGCTCCAACCGGCGAATGAGGAGTTCAAGAAGATGGAGGAACTGGGGATCATACGACGGTCTGACAGCCCATGGGCCTCCCCCCTGCACATGGTGCCCAAGGCAAAGGGGGGCTAGAGACCATGCGGTGACGACCGCAGACTGAACGAGGCTACAACGCCAGACCGCTACCCTGTGCCACACATTCAAGACTTCGCAGCAAGCCTACACAGTGCAAGGATCTTTTCCAAGGTAGACCTCGTCCGGGGATACCATCAAATCCCGGTACATCTGGACGACATCCCCAAAACAGCACTCATCACCCCGCTCAGCCTTTTCGAATTCCTCCGAATGCCGTTCGGCCTAAAGAATGCCGCACAGACGTTCCAGCAGCTAATGGACACGGTGGGACGCGACCTGGAGTTTACATTCATCTATTTGGACGACATCCTCATAGCCAGCATTAGTCGTCAGGAGCATCTGTCCCACCTCCGTCAACTCTACTCCCGCCTGAGTGAACTCGGCCTTACAATCAACCCGGCCAAATGCCACTTTGGACTCGACACCATCGACTTCCTGGGCCACAGGATTACTAAAGACGGGGCAGCCCCTCTGCCCGCCAAGGTAGATGCAGTCCGCCACTTACCCCGACCCAACACAATCAAAGGCCTGCAGGAATTCGTGGGTATGGTGAATTTCTACCACCGTTTCCTCCCCTCAGCAGCCCGAATCATGCGCCCCCTGTTCACCCTGATGTCGGGTAAGGGCAAGGACATTACCTGGGACGAAGAGGCTGCAGCCGCTTTCGTTAAAACCAAAGAAGCCTTGACAAACACTGCGACGCTAGTGCACCCCAGAACGGACGTTCCTACTGCCCTCACGGTGGACGCATCCAACACAGCGGTCGGCGGAGTGCTGGAACAGCTCATCAAGGGTCGCTGGCAACCCCTGGTGTTCTTCAGCAAACACCTACGACCACCGGAACTCAAATACAGTGCTCTCGACCGGGAGCTACTGGCACTATACCTGGCAATCCAGCATTTCAGGTACTTCTTAGAAGGTAGGCCCTTCACCGCGTTCACAGACCACAAACCGCTTACCTTTGCGTTCATGAAGGTGTCCGACCCCTGGTCGTCCTGCCAGCAGTGACATCTGTCCTACATCTCCGAGTACACGACGGACATCCGGCATGTCTCGGGAAAGGACAACGTCGTGGCGGACGCACTATCCAGACCTACCATACAGGCCCTATCCCAGGGGGTGGACTATGCAGCGCTGGCAGAGGCACAGCAGGGAGACGATGAGATCCCTAGTTACAGGACTGCGGTCTCCGGTTTGCAGTTCCAAGACCTCCCCGTAGGCCCAGGTGAGAGGACCCTATGGCCAGACTTTTAGGATCACAGCTACACCACACAACTGCCTACCACCCACAGTCGAACGGACTAGTGGAGCGCTTCCACCGTCACCTGAAATCGGCTCTCATGGCCCACCTGGAGGGGTCTAACTGGGTGGACGAACTTCCCTGGGTCCTGCTCGGAATCCGCACGGCGCCCAAAGAGGATCTACACACCTCGTCAGCCGAGCTGGTGTACGGCGCACCCCTAGTTATCCCAGGAGAGTTCATACCAGCCCCAAGGGGGCAAGAGGAAGAACCCACAGCAGTCCTGGACAGACTACGGGAGAGGCTCGGTAACCTGGCCGCCATACCCACTTCACAGCACGGACAGAGCCCGACCTGCGTACCCAAAGACCTGCAGAACTGTAAGTTTCTTTTTGTACGACGGGGCGGACACCGGGCACCGCTACAGCGGCCCTACAAGGGGCCGTTTAAGGTGATCAGGAACAACGGGTCCACGTTCGTGCTAGACATTGGGGGGAGAGAGGAGGTTTTCACGGTGGACCGACTCAAACCGGCCCATGTGGACTTGGTGCAGCCGGTCCAGGCTCAGGCACCGCGGCGCAGGGGCAGACCTCCCAAACAGAGGCCGATCCAGACTGTGGACATTGGAGGAGGTATCGCCGGTTCTGGGGGGGGTGGTTATGTGGCGACCCACTTTCTAGTACACACAAACAGGCTCACAAAACAGCGCGCGCGGGCAGAGAGGCTGGCCCCAAAAAGGGCTCCAGGCCATCTTCACCAGCAGGGGGAAAATCACGCGCACGGAAAGGATCTGCGATTATGCATTCCCCACAGGAGTCCCGCTCAGGGAGGGCGGGAACGGGAAGGCTTTAAAGCAGGCCGCGAAGTTTGAATAAATCTCTTTCATCACAACTCCAACTCACCGACTCAGTGTGGTTATTCTAGCGCTGTGTGTAGCACACCGCTACAAGATGTCATCTCCCTCTCCACCTTGCTTGTTGTTGAGGGTAAAGATCTTGTTGGGTGAACTTTCATTTTTGATGACCATCTGCAGGAGACACCACAGGTTTAATCAGATGGAGACATGGCTTTTAGCAGTAGAGTCTTATCTGGAAGTATTACAATGTGAGACTGATGGTGAGTTAGATGATAGTCAAAGGTGAGTCATGCTCTTTAACCAGAATCCAGGTCTTCACACAAACACAGATGTCATTTGTCGAGAGCACCACCCAGCCAACTGGAGGCAACCCCTGCCTTTTCAGGCAGCTCCCTTACCATGACTTGATAATCTGTCTGTCGGAACAGAGGGTGCTGCTCTGAATTTTGCACTAACTACCAATTAACATGAACATTCTCCTGAGTAGTTTCAATGTAATAGAATGTGAATATCCCACACACAATAATTGGTTCCAGTAGCCACAAAGTATTATTGGAAGTTAAAGTATGAACAGATATTACTTCCTGAAGACTAGTGTTCATTTTAATTAATCTATAATTATGCTATCTGTAATTTCACAACTCCAGAATAAACTGAGTACTGACCACTATATGTGCAAAAATGTTACCCCTCAGGGTTCTATTAAATACCTCCCCTCTCACCTTAATCCCACGCCCTCTAGCTCTTGATGCCTGAATCCATGGAAAAAGACTGCATTAACTATATTTACGTGCCTCACGATTTTATAAATTTTGTTGCTGCACCTACTAAATTATTTATTGTCACTGTAGTGAGAAAACCTTCACATAAGCTTTTCCAAATCAATCACCACTTGCGTAAATGATACTCTGTCTTTCTGTATTTCCTAACAAAGCAGATAACTTCAAACTTAACTTGCACTTACTTGCACAAATACTACACCTGCTGTGATTCTACCCATTATCTACTATCTGTTATCTAATAGATTAACATTTAATCTCAATTGCCTTGAAGTCCCTTTATTTCGTCCCAACAACTCATAATCACACTTTATCTCATGTTGTTCGTGAGTTTGAAATAATACAGTTCCTCACTCAAGTCACTGCATAAATGGTGAATAGCTGTGGTTTAAGAAATAAACTTTGTGTCACTTTCTGTAACTCTGGGACAGAGGCATTTATTCCTACTCTATACTTCCTAGTAACCAACTAATTTTCAATCCATGTCAGTGCTAAGCCCCAATTCAATTTTTTTTCATATTTTGGGCACTATCATTTATCACTATATTTATTAGGTTTTCTGAAGATCAAAGTAAGCCATATTCACAACTTCCTTATGTATTCTACCATTTGCCTCATTAAAAAAATCTAGAGTTGATTTCCCTTTCATAAATCAATGTTATATTTATTTAATCCCACTGATATTTTTTTCAGTGAACTGTTCTTTGCATTCTTTGAAACATTTCCCTATTAGACCATTAGACCATAATGGAGCAGAATTAGGACATTTGCCCATCAAGTCTGCTGCTATTCGACCACGTCTGATTTAGAGTCCCTCTCAACCCCGTTCTCCTGGCTTCTCCCCATAAGCTTTGACACCCTTGTTAATCAAGAATGTATCAGTCTCCGCTTTAAGTGCACCCGATGACTTGACCTCCACAGCTATCTGTGGCAATGTAACTACTCTCTGACTAAAGAATTCTTCATCATCTCTGTTATAAAGGGTTATCCTAATATTCTGAGGATGCACCCTCGGGTCATAGACTCTCCTACAAATGGAAACGCTCTGTGCACATCCACTCCATCTAGACTCAAAAGCAGTTACTTTCCCCAAGCAGTAAGGCAGATCAACAACTCCACCCACTAACCCACCTCTCCACACTCCTCCCCACCACTACTTTATCGTTTCCTATCAGTCACCTTATGTACAGACACTTCTGTGCCTCAAATCACTTAATGGACATGCAATCAACCATGTATATAAACTATGTAAATGTATTATATTTATTATGTGTGTTTTTTATTATTGTGTTTTTATCTTATTGTGCTTCCAGTGTGCTGCATCGGATCTGGAGTAATAACTATTTTGTTCTCGTTTACACTTGTGTACTGGAAAAGACATTAAACATTAAAAAATTCTATACGAGAGGTTTCGAAGAGATCCTACCTAATTCTCCTAGACTCCAGTGAGTACAGGTCCAGAACCAATTAAATGTTCCTATTAACCCTTCATTCCCAGGATCATTCCCACAAACTTCTGTATCCTTTCCAATGCCAGCACATCCTTTCTTAGATAACAACGCCCAAAGCTGCTCACAATACGCCAAATGCAATCTTGCAGATGCCTTATAAAGCCGTACTATTACATCCTTGCTTTTATGTTCTAGTCCTCTTAAAATGAATGCTAACATTATAATTGCATTCCTTACTGTCGACTTGATCTACAAGTTAACCTTTAAGGATCCCTGCACTAGGATTCTCTTTTGTACCTCTGATTTCTGATTCACTCTGATTTGGGAGCCTGATGGTTGAGGGGTAATAACTGTTCCTAAACATGGAGTTGTGGGATCTAATCCTCCTGTTCCTCCTTCCTGATGGCAGCAGCGATAAGAGAGCATGGCTTGAATGGTGGGGGTCTATGATGATGGATGCTGCTTTCCTGCAATAGCGCTCCTTGTAACTGTGTTCAATGTGGGGAGGGTTTTACCTGTGATGGTCTGGTCTGTATCTATTCATTTTTTGGAAAGCTTTTCTGTTAAAGGACTTTGGTGTTTTCATACCAGGCTGTGATGCCACTGGACAGTATACACTCCACCATGCTTGTATAGAAGTTTGTCAAAGTTTTAGACAACATGCCAACTCTTCACAAATTTCTAAAAAAGTAGAGGTGCTGGACCCAAGACAGATCCTCTGAAATTATAATGCCAAGTAATTTGAAATTACTAACTCTCTCCACCTCTGGTCCCCTGATAAGGGACCTCTGGTTTGCTCCTCCTGTAGACAATAATCAGTTCTTTGGTTTCGTTGACATTGAATGAGAGGTTGTTGTTGTGGCACTATTCAGTCGATTTCCAATCTCCCTCCTACATGCTGATTCATCAACACCTTTGATTCAGCCAACAATAGCGGTGAATTCAGCAAACTTAAATATGGCCAATGATCAATCCAATTCACTATCTCATCCTGATTGCCAAGCAACTGAACCTTTCGGATCAATCTCCCATGCAGGACCATGTCAAAGTCCTTGTTAACGTCTGTGTAGACAACATCCACTGCCTGTTCTTAATCCACTTTACTGGAATCCTCCTCAAAACTCTCTATAAGATTGATTAGACATGACCTTCCACCTTCAAAGCAACATTGACTATCCCAAATCAGTCCTTATCTATCCAAACAAAATACTTATATATCAGGTCCTTGGAATACCTTTCAATAATTTTCCTACTATGTCAGGCTCACTGGCCTATAATTTCCTGGCTTATTCATAGAGAGTTTCTTAAACAAATAGTCAATCCTCCAGCTCCTTATCTGTACCTAAGGCTGTTTTAAATATCTCTGCTAGAGCCCCTGCAATTTCGGCACAAGACCTCCACACAGTCCGAGGGAACCTGATCAGCCCGAGGGATTTATCTACCCTAATTTGCCTCAAGATAGCAAGCACCTTCTCTTCTGTAATATGGAATCATTCCATGACCTCACTGTTGTTTTATCGCAATTCTGTAGACTGTCTCTGTCTCCCGGCTAAATACAGATGTAGAAACTCTAATTAAGATCTTTTCTTAACTCCCCTTTCTTGACCTCTCTGTGTCCATCTCTGGAGGCAAGCTGCCAGCTGACACCTTTTATAAACCTACTGATTCCCATGGTTATCTTGACTATACCTCTTCCTATCCGATCTCCTGTAAAATGCCACCGTCTTTTCTCAGTTCCTTTGCCTCTGTTACATCTGTTCCCAGGACACAGCCTTCTGTTCCAAGACATCAGAGATGTCCTCCTTCAAAGAACGGAGCTTCCCTCCCTCCACTATTGATGCTGCCCTCACCTGTATCTACCCCCTTTCCCGAACATCTGCACACACCCCACCTTCTCACCACATTAACAGTGATGGTACAAGTTCTGATGAAGGATCTCGGCCCGAAATGTCGAATTTTTTCCACAGATGCTGCCTGGCCTGCTGAATTCCTCCAGCATTTTGCGTGTTTAACTGTGATAGAGTGCCTCTTGTCCTTACCTACCACCCCATTGTGCTCCGCATCTAGCACTTCATCCTCTGCAACTTCTACCATCTCCAAAGGGATCCCACCACTAAACATATCTTTACCTTCATCCCAAAAACTCCCCCCCACCCCAGCTTTCCACAAGAATCGCTCCTTCCACAATTCTCTTGTCCATTCATCCCTCTTCACTAATCTCCCTCCTGGTTCTTAACCCAGCAAGTGGCCCAAGTGTTACACCTGCCCATGCAACTCCTCCCTCACCTCCAATATACATCCTGAAATTCTTTTTCTTCGCAAACATCCACGAAAACAGAGGAGTGCCCCAAAGAATGAATGACAGTTAAATGTTAAAATTCTAAACCCCGCCTCAGCTTCCTCTCCCATACACAAGCAGCAGCAAAGCAATGACCCCCGTCCCCCTCCAGCATAAAAGCATCTGCACCCTCCATGGAGCACTTACAGTGGTATGCAGAAGTTTGGGCACACTAGTCAAAATTTTGTTACTGTGAATAGCTAAGCAAGTAAAAGATGAACTGATTTCCAAAAGGCATAAAGTTAAAGATGACACATTTCTTTAATATTTTAAGCAAGAAAACTTCTTTTTTATTATTGAGTCCATTGTTTCCACTGGCTGCCTTGGCAGGCCTGCACTCAGACATATCATTTGTCAGTAGCACTACCTGTTGAGTCCAATTCACGTAGGAGCAAACCCTGCTCTTCAGGCAGATCCCTTACCATGAATTGATCACCTGGCAGTGGAAGGATTATCTTCTCTTCATTTGGCTGTCACTGGCCAGCAATGTGTCACTGCTGTTTTACTCTGTCCCTCAACATGTTAACCAGGTCACAATAGTCATTTATTTCTCCACATAATTTCACTAAATTGTCTTTTTTTGTATCTTCGATTTCAATTTCTGTCATCTCATGTTCTTCTGTTTTTCTTTTTGCACTGTGATCTGCCCACTTTATTCTGTTTTACTTTTTACTTTCCCCTTTCTGGGGTGCCTTTACTTTAATAGATTAAAGATTATCTTTATTTGTCACATGTACCTTGTCACACCAAAACATACAGTGAAATGTGCTCTTTTATGCAATTGACCAACACAGTCCAAATACGTGCTGGGGCATCCCACAAGTATGACTGCGCTACTGGCACTAACGTAATGCGCCCACATTTGCAATTACTTACTTTTTGGAATGTGTGAGGAAACCAGAGCACCAGAGGAAACCAACACATTCGCAGGGAGAACTTACAAACTCCTTACAGAGGGAGGATTTGAACCCCGATCTTACAGCTGTCCCTGCAATGTGTTATACTAACGACTATACTACCCTGCAGCCCTTGCTTGCTACTGCCTCTGCCAACTGCTGCACTAATTCTAACACTTGTTTTCCTTTGGGACCCCCTGACATGGTTCATGCATATTCCTATCCTGCCACATGTCCCTGCTTCTCAGGGTTGCTGTGGCCATGCTACCTGGTCTCGGCCCAAAACGTCGACTGTACCTTTTCCTATACATAGATGCTGCTTGGTCTGCTGCATTCACCAGCAAATTTTAAGTGTGTTGCTTGAAATTCCAGCATCTGCAGATTTCCTCGTGTCCTGTGGATCATTAGCTTTTGCTAACACTGATCCAAGCATGAAATCTCTCCCTTTCATAAATTTATGATAGCACCAGCCCTATTTAGTGTGTCTATCCCTAGAAGAGTCCCCTCATTGTTTGGCACACCCAAATATTCCACAGGATACTGCACTCCCTCTATCTGAAGTACCTGAGGCTTATTCCACTCTGACCGCATTATCTACCCCCTCCTCCCCCCCACCCAGTGCTCTGGTAATGTAAATCACTCTCTTGTTGTGGGCAAGGGTAGATGAGGTATCAATACCAATGACTCTGTGTCCACTTACGTTTCGATTTGAAGGTCTGCTAATAATCTTTTTGCATACATAGTGGGTGATCAGTACGGGCAACGGAGGCAGCTTTCTGACCTGGATACTGTCCTCACCAGCTCTATGATCTGTTTGGCAATCAGATTAGACAGAGGTGCCACTGTTGTGAAGTTTGCAACAGCTACCAATTAACACAAACAATCATCTATTGTCGTCCCCTGAGAAGTTTCAATGGGATAGAATGTGAATGTCCCACACCCAGTGATTGATTTCAGTAGCCACAAAGTATCATTGGAAGCTAAATTATGAGCTGAGTTTATTTCCTGAAGACTAGTTCTCATTTTAATTAACCCATAATTATGCAATCTATAATTTCATAACTCCAGAATAATTCCTGATAATTGACCACCATCTGTGCGAAAGGTTTCCCCCTCAGGTTCCTAATAAATCTCCCCACTCTCACCTTTAACTGAATTCCTCTGGTCCTAGATTCCTGAACCCCTGGAAAAAGACTGCATTTACCCTACTTGTGTCCCTCACTTATACACTTTGCTGTTGCAACTTCACACTTATTTATTGTGACTGCTGAACGAGAACCTTTACATAAATGCTTCCAAATCAATCATCATTAAATAATACTCCACCTTTGTGTATTTCCTCACACAATGGATAACTTCTCACTTACATGCACAAACAGTGCACCTGCCGTGATTCTAGCCACTCTCCTTTTATCTATGTTGCTGGAAATCCCTTTAAAACTTCCTCTCAACACAGAATCCCACTCCATCCTATGTTGATGGTGAGCAGTACAGGTCTGTCAAACAGATCCCTGACATAAGTTCTGAATAACTGGGGTTTTAACAATGAACCTTATTGTATCTCACTATTCACTGTCTGCAGCACTGGGTAAGATGCATTGATACCTATTCTTCACATTCTCATACATTAAGCCTATCATTCCTGAGATCCCGCTCATGAACCTCCTCTGGATCCGCTCCAATACCAACATATCCTTTCTTAGGTAAGGGGCTTAAAACTTCTCACAATACCCCAAATGCTATCTGACCAATGCCTTATAAAAACTCAGCATTACATCCTTGATTTAATGTTCTGGTCTTCCCAAAATGAATGCTTTATTTCATTAAACTCCTTTTGCCTTCACCTCAGTGAGTTCCATGCCTGCCATGAAGCCAAGCTCTTCTTCTATCACCTCTTCCTCCGAGCCCGCTTCTTCAGCAAGAATTTCCCATCCTGCACTGGTGACCCTTTCTTCCATCTCCAAACCTCCATCTCTTCTTCAACACCCTACTTGTCATGGTCCGGTCCGTGAAGTCCGTATTCCGGTTCATGGTCCAGTCCATCGACCCTTGCTCTAGGTTTTCCTGTCTACCCTGTTTCTGTTCTTGTTGAGCTCTAATTGAGGCAGCTGATGCTAGATGGGGCTGGCTGCATAAATACCTTCAGAGACCAGGGCGTGGCTGCTGGATTGTTCTTGTCCTTACTCTTTGTATCCCTTCCTCTGCCTTCTGTTTCCTTGCCTGAAGCCCTGCCTTGTCTTGCCAGTAACTCTTGCCTTACCTGAAGTTCTCATCTCGCCTTGCTTTGCCTGAAGCCTTGCCTTGTCTTGCTGGTAACTCTCGCCTCGTCTTGCCTGCAGTCTTGTCCTGGAGCCACCCTGTACCTAGCTCCCTTCCTGTCCCTTGCCTCCACCCAGGTAAGCCAGGAGGTCTTGCTGTCACATGCGGTTGGTTCTGTCCCTTCCTGTTCCATGCCTCCGTCGGGTGGTAATCTGCGCCCTGCCCAGGAGTACCGCACCCTGCCCAGGAGGGGCCTGCCTAGCCTCAAGTCTGAAGACCCCAGCCTCCAGCCTAGCCTCAAGCCTGAAGACCCCAGCCTCCGGCCTACTGCCAAGCCTCGTCTCTAGCATCTAGCCTCAAGCCTGAAGACCCCAGCCTCCTGCCCCCTACCAAGCCTCGTCTCTAGCCTCTAGCCTAAGACCCCAGCCTCCTGCCAAGCCTCATCTCTAGCCTCTAGCCTGAAGACCCCAGCATCCTGCCTCTTGCCAAGCCTCGTCTAGCCTCTAGCCTCAAGCCTGAAGAACCCAGCCTCCTGCCTCCTGCTAAGCCTCATTTCTAGCCTCTAGCCTCAAGTCTGAAGACTCCAGCCTCCTGTCAAGCCTCGTCTCTAGCCTGAAGACCCCAGCCTCCTGCATCCTGCCAAGCCTCGTCTAGCCTCTAGCCTCTAGCCTCGAGCCTGAAGACCACAGCCTCCTGCCTACTGCTAAGCCTCATTTCTAGCCTCTAGCCTCAAGCCTGAAGACCTCAGCCTCCTGCCTCCTGCCAAGCCTCATCTCTAGCCTCAAGCCTGAAGACTCCAGCCTCGTCCTGCCTGCCAGCCAAGCCTCATCCTTGCCTAGTTCTGGGGCCCGTGCCACAGGCAAGACCCAGGTACTGGGTCCTTGTCCAGTCTCTGGCTTGGAGTCCAAGCTCAGGCTCCTAGCTCTCTTGTCCAGCCCTGTTCCGGGTTCCTGGTTTTCGTGTCCATATCCTTGCCCTCACCCTGTATCCTAGTCCTGTTCCTAGTACTGCAGTGTCTGTGTCTTGCATTTGGGTCCGTTCCCAGCCACCGCCTTATGACACTACTCTGGTCCCCTGCCTGCTCCGGATGGGCCACAGCTGTATCAGCCTTTTCAATGGCTATGTAGAGCAGACCATGTTCCAAGCCTTCTGCAGTAATGCTCCTCAACTCTTTCTACTCTACATTAATGACAACATTGGTACTGTTCCATGCACCCATGCTGAGTTTGTCAATTTTATCAACTTTGCCTCCAACTTCCATTCTGCTCTTAAAATTACTTAGTCCATTTTTGGCACCTCCCTCTCCTTTCATAATCTCTCAGTCTCCATCTCTGGAGACAAATTATCTACCAATATCTTTAAAAAAAAACTACAGATTGCCACATCTGTCTTGACTATGCCTCTTCAAGTCCTATCTCCTGTGAAAATGCTATCTCCTTAATCTCAGTTCCTTCACCTCCATGGTATCTATTCCCAGGATGAAACTTTCCTTTCCAGCACGTCAGAGATGTCCTCTTTCTTCAAAGCACAAGTTCTCCCTTCCTCCACCATTGATGCTGTTCTCACTCACATCTCCTCCATTTCACCGACATCGTACTCACCCCATCTTCCCACTGCCTTAACAAAAGTAGAGTTCCTCTTATCCTCACCTACCCTATGAGCCTCTATATTCAACATATCATTCTCCATGACATCCATCATCTTCAACAGGATCATACCACCAAACACATCCTTACCTCCCTCCCACTCCTGCTTTCCTCAGGGGTCACTCCATCTGTGATTCCCTTGCCTATTCATCGCTCCCCACTGATCTTCTTCCTGGCTCTTACCCCTGCAAGGGTCAGAAATGCTACACCTGCCCATTTACCTCCTCCCTTGCCTCCATTCAGGGCCCCAAACAGTTCTTCCAAGTGAGGCAACACTTCACCTAAGAATCTGGTGGAGTTATCTACTGTACCTGTAGCTCCCAATGAAGCCTCCTCAACATTGGTGAAATCTGACATAAATTAGGATCTGCTTTGTCGAGCAACTCTCTTTCATCCACCAAGAACCATTTTATTTCCCATCCCCAGTCTGACATATCAGTCCAAGCTGTCCTCTTTTACCACATTGAGGTCACTCTTAGCATGGAGGAGCAACACCTCAAACTCCATCAGGATAGCCTCCAACATAATGGCATGAACTTTGATTTCTTATTCCGCTAAAAAAAATTCCCTCCCCCTTCCCTCTTCTTCTGTTCCCCAGTCTGGCCTTTTACTTCTTCTCCTCACCTGCCCACCACCACACCATAGTCCCCCTCCTTCTTCATTTTAACCCATAGTCCACTCTCCTGTCCTATCAGACTCCTTCATCTTCAGCACTTTACTTTTTCCACTCTCCTGGTTCATCTATCAACTTCTAGCTTGTCTTACATCCCCTTCCCCAACTTTTTTCACTCTGGCATCTTCCTCCTTCCATTCCAGTTCTGAAAAAGGTCTTGGCCCAAAACGTTGACTGTTTACTCATTTCCATAGATGCTGCCTGACCTGCTGAGTTCCTCCAGCATTTTGTGTGTGTTGGTCTGGATTTCTGGCATCTGTAGAACCTCTTGCATTCAACATTACATTTGCCTTCATTATTACCAACTCAGTTACTACCAACCAACTCAACTGCACGTTAACCTTCAAGGAATCCTATTACACCTCCATTTTCTGAGTTTGCTCCCAATTTAGAAAATAATCTGTACCTTTTTTCCTTCTGAATTTGTTACCCATTATAAATCCACCTAATGACTTGGCTTTCAAAGCCATCTCTGACAATGAATTCCACAGGATGCTGTACTCCCTCTATCTCATGCACCTGAGGCTCACTCCTCTGTACCCTCATTATCTCCCTCCAATGCTCCGGTAATGTAAATCACTCTCCAGTTCAGGGCAAGCGTAGATCAGTTATCAATATTGATGACACTATGTTCATTTATCGCATTGCTGGTCCCCTAATGTACATGATGGGTGATCAGTACTAGCAAAGTAGGCAGCTGTCAGCTGTTTTTTGACCTGAATACTGTCCTCGCCAGCTCTATGATCCGGTCGGCAGTCAGGTTAGAGAGGTGCCGCTGCTATGAAGTTTGCAATGGCTACCAATTAACACAAACAATCATCTATTGTGGTCCCCTGAGTAGTTTCAATGGAATAGAATGTGAATGTCCCACACCCAATCATTAGTTTCAGTAACCACAAAGTATCATTGGAAGTTAAAGTATGAACAGATTTCCTGAAGACTAGTTCTCATTTTAATTAACCAATAATTATGCTATCTGTAATTTCGTAGCTCCAGAATAATCCGTGATATTGACCACCATCTGTGTGAAAAACTTGCCCCCCCAAGGTTCCTAATAAATCTCTCCACTCTCACCTTTAACCTATATCCCCTCGTTCCTGATTCCTGACCCCTCGGAAAAAGACTGTGCATCAACCCTATTTATACACCTCACAGTTTTATACACTTTGTTGTAGCACCTGCACATTTATTTATTGTGACTGTTGCGTAACAACCTTTACATAAATGCTTCCAAAGCAATCACCATTAAATGATACACACAAAATGCTGGAGGATCTCAGAATGTCGGGCAGCATCTATGGAAAAGAATAAATGTCAACGTTGACTGTTTAATCCTTTCCATAGATGCTGCCTGACCTGCTGAGTTCCTCTATCATTTTGTGAGTGTTGCTTTGGATTTCCAGCATCTGTAGACTTTCTTGTGTTTGCAATTAAAAAATACTCTGCCTTTCTGTATTTTCTGATACAATGGATACTTCACACTCACTTGCACAACCAGTGCACTTGCCATGATTCTAGCCATTCACTCCTGTTATCTAAATCCCTTTGAAACTTCCTGTCAACGCAGAATCCACGCCATCTCATGTTGATAGCAGGCTGAGAAACAGAACATATCCATCAATAAAATCATTGGCGTAAGTTTTGACAGATGAGATTTAAACTATCTCACTAGTCACTGTCTGCACCCCTGGATACGATACATAGAAACATAGAAACATAGAAAATAGGTGCAGGAGTAGGCCATTCGGCCCTTCGAGCCTGCACCGCCATTTATTATGATCATGGCTGATCATCCAACTCAGAACCCAGCCTTCCCTCCATACCCCCTGACCCCTGTAGCCACAAGGGCCATATCTAACTTCCTTTTAAACATAGCTAATGAACTGGCCTCAACAGTTTGCTGTGGCAGAGAATTCCACAGATTCACCACTCTCTGTGTGAAGAAGTTTTTCCTAACCTCGGTCCTAAAAGGCTTCCCCTCTATCCTCAAACTGTGACCCCTCGTTCTAGACCTCCCCAACATCGGGAACAATCTTCCTGCATCTAGCCTGTCCAATCCCTTTAGGATCTTATACGTTTCAATCAGATCCTCCCTCAATCTTCTAAATTCCAACGAGTACAAGCCCAGTTCATCCAGTCTTTCTTCATATGAAAGACCTGCCATCCCAGGAATCAATCTGGTGAACCTTCTTTGTACTCCCTCTATGGCAAAGATGTCTTTCCTCAGATTAGGGGACCAAAACTGCACACAATACTCCAGGTGTGGTCTCACCAAGGCCTTGTACAACTGCAGTAGTACCTCCCTGCTCCATATATACTGACTGCTCACTTCTTCATACATTAACCCTGTCATTCCCGGGATCCTTCTCATGAACCTCCTCTGGACCCTGTCCAATTCCAGCACATTCTTTTTTAGATAAGGGGCCCAGAATTACTCACAATACTCCAAATGCAATCTGACCAATGCCCTGTAAAGCCTCAGCATTACACCCTTGCTTTTGTGTTCTAGTCCTCTCAAAATGAATGCTGTCATAACATTTGTCTCCCTTCGCTCACATCTCAGTGATTTCCGTGCCACCTCAACGCCGAATTCTTCTTCTCTCACCTTTGTCTCCGAGCCCACTTCGTCAACAAGAATTCCCTACTCAGCACTGAGAGCCCCTTCTCCTGTCTCCAACCCTCAGTCTCTTCTTAGTCACCTGTTCCAATCCTCTGCCTGCTCTGTATCTTTCCAGCTCTAATTGCCAATGAGACACCAGTGGGTTCAACTATGTCACTACTCTCTCCTCCTTGAACTTAAGCCCTCTGAATGCACTGCCCTCCAGTCTCTCCTCACCAATCCCAACCTTACCATCAATCTCGCAGACAAAGAGGATTCTGTTGTAGTGTGGCGGACTGACCTCTGTGTTGCTGGGGGCAGGTGGCAATTCTCGATCATCTCTTCTCAACTCTCCCTTGATAACTGTTTCCTCATCATCTCTGGAGATCTCCCACCCTCTGCCACCAATCTCATCGTTCCTGAATGCTGCACCGTTCCTTTCCCTGTCCTATCTAATATCCACAAACTTAATTGTCCGAGTAGGTCCATTCTTTCTGCCTGCTCCTGCCCCATCAAGCTCATGTCTGCATACCTCGACTCCAATCTATCCCTCGTGGTTCAGTCCCTTCTCACCTACATCTGTGACACACCTGTTTGTCGATCTTGGCCACAAACCTAGCATTATCCTTTACGTGGCCCCCTGGGGTGATATACCTTTCCATTGTATGAGGAACTTCCCCCACCTGACTCTGACCTTCTGTGTGTGGTAAAAGGAGGACCTTAGATTGTGGCCCATTCCCACTGACCCTTAAAGCCAGCTGCACCAATTTTCAGTCCATCTTTCAGCAGTTTACTTCCTGTAACTTGCAGGTTTTTTCTATCATTATGAATTGAATTGTACTGCTGCAGCAAAGCCACCAGAGTTCACAGCATATGCCAGTGCTACTAAGCCTGAACCTGATTCTGATATGGTCAAAGAGTCGGAGGGCAGTCGAGATCACAGGAAGTCTCACTGAACTCTCGTCAAAGGGAAGATATTAAACTTCTTCAGGTTAGGCATCCCTCAATGAGACTTCCCAGTGGAGCAGCTAATCATAAACACAATCTGCAGATGCTGGAAATCCAAAGCAACACACACAACACACACAAAATGCTGGAGGAACTCAGGAAGTTAAACAGATTCTATGGAAGCGTTTCGGGCTGAGACCCTTCTTCAGGACTGGAAACGGAAAGGGAAGACACGAGGATTAAAAAGGTAGGGGGAGGGGAAGGAAGCTATCTAGAAGGTCATTGGTGAAGCCAGGTGAGTAGAAAATGCGAAGGGCTGGAGAGGAAGGAATATGATAGGACAGGGGTTGGCAACCTTAAGCACAAATGAGGCAAAACATAACTAGATGTATTTAA
Organism: Mobula hypostoma; assembly: GCF_963921235.1. Lineage (NCBI taxonomy): Eukaryota > Metazoa > Chordata > Chondrichthyes > Myliobatiformes > Myliobatidae > Mobula > Mobula hypostoma. Next base: position 138,388,294 of record NC_086102.1, on the reverse strand, counting down.
ATGGATAATTCCCATATTTCAAATTTTTAATGACACTTATCTTGTCCATTCATTAATACGCAATCTAGCCCACAGAGGCAAAAAGTTTGCTGACCCCAGGGATAGGAGAATATATTAGACCACAGGAGAAAGAGAAGGAAGAGAGGATAAGCAGGTAAATAGAGAGAAGAGACCAGAGTGCAGAATAGAAAAAGAGGGGAGGAGGAGGAAATTTTTATTTTAACGAGGGAGAAATTGATATTCATGCTGTCAGGTTGGAGGCTGCCCAAATGGAATACAAGGTCTTGCTCCTCCACCCTGAGGGTGGCCGCATCTTGGCACAAGAGGAGGCCATGGACCGACATGTCAGAACGGGAATGGGAATCACAATTAAAATGTTTGGCCACTGTTTGGCCTTTTTGGAGGATGGAGCAGAGGTGTTCAACAAAGCAGTTTATGATGGTTTTCACCAATGTAGAGGAGGTCACCTCGGGAGCACTGGACACAACAGACTACCCTAGCACCTTCACAAGTGAAGTGCCTGTCTCACATGGAAGGACTGTTTGGGGCCTTGAATAGAGGTGAGGGAAGAGGTGTACTGGCACTTAGGCTACTGGCAGGGAAAAGCGCCAGGAGGGAGATTAGTGGGGATGAACATTTGGACAAGGGAATCAAGGAGGGTGGGGCAGAGGTAAAGATATGTTTAGTGGTAGCATCACTTTGCCAATGGTGGAAGTTGGGGCAGATGATGTGTTGGATGCAGAGGCTCATGGGGTGATTGGTAAGGACAAGAGGAGTTCTATCACTGTTGAGGTCGTGGGAAGATGGGGTGAGCGTAGAAGTCTGGGAAATGGAGGAGATGCAGATGAGAGCAGCATCTATGGTGGAGGAAGGGAACACCGGTCTTTGAAAGAGGGCATGTTCTAGAAAGGAAAGCTACATCCTAGGAACAGATACAATGGAGACGAAGGAACTGAGAAAAGGGAATAGCATTTTTCCACGAGACAGGGTAGGAAGAAGAAAAGTCAAGATAACTGTGAGAATCAGTAGGTTGATCAAAGATATTGGTCAACAGTTTATCGCCAGAGATGGAGACAGAGAGATAGAGAAAGAAGATAGAGCTGTCAGAAACGGACCAAGTGAGTTTAAGAGTATGGTGGAAGTCAGTGGCAAAGTTGATGGAATTGACGTGCTCAGCATGGGTGCATAAACAGCGCCAATGCAGTCATAAATGTAGTGGAGGAATAGCTGGGGAACATTACCGGGGAAGTCTTGGAACATGGGCTAGTCTACAACATCAACAGAGAGGCTGGAGTAGCTTGGACCCAGGCACGTGCCCATGGCAACCCCTCGAGTCTGGAGAAAGTGGGAAGAGCCAAAGGAAAAATTGTTGATGGTAAGGAGAGTTCTGCTAGATGGAGAAGGGTGTTGGAAGAGGGAAACTGGTTGGTTCTTTTATTAAGAATGATACCTAGAGCTTTGAGGCCTTCTTGATGGGGATAGAAATACATATGGACTGGACATCCACGGTGAAAATGAGGTGGTCAAGGCCAGGGAATTGAAACGTACTGAGGAAATCAAGAGCATGAGAAGTGTCACAGATGTAGGTGGGCATAGACTGAAGCAAGGGGGTCAGAATGGACATGAGTTCATTGGGACAGGAGCAAGCAGAGACAATAGGCCTACCTGGACAGTCAGGATTGTGGATCTTGGGCAGGAGATAGAAGCAAGCAGTGCAGGGTAAGGGAACTATTAGTTTGGTGGCAGTGGAAGTGAGTCTCCAGAGTTGATGAGATCAGTGACGATGTCAGAAACAGTTTCTGATGATCCAGCGTGGGATCCTCTTCAAGGAGTAGGTACCCCATCCTATTACGGCAATTTTTGGATTACCAATGGTAGAACATAGATCTTTGTCTTCTTCAGCCTGTCAGATGATAGCATTTGTTACTTTAATGGCCAGAAGATCTATTTTATTGAACTGGAAGGAGACCAATCCTCCTACTACATTCCAATGGTTTTCCCAAACTATATTAAGTTTGAATTTAGAAAAAATTAGAAGTGATATTTTTGATCCTTCGGTTAAATTTGAAGAAGCTTCGAAACCTTTTACGCAACATTTTCCTATGATGTAATCTGACCTTTCCAAATCTTCTTTATTAACTTAAAGTGTATGAATAGAGGAGGGGAGTTGACGACACTACTGAACGTGTTCGATTTAAGATATTGGTCTAGCCCTGTTTTGTTCTGTTTGCTTTTTTTGGGTTTAGTATTTAGTTCCTTTTTTTCTCTTTGGGGGATTTTTCTTTATATATGTATTTTTTTTCTTTTTATTTCTTTTTCTTCTTTATGATTAATTTCATCATGAGTTTGGAAGTCTATTATACCTATGTTATTTGAAATCTTTTTGTATATGTAAGATTATTCCAATCTCTTTGTATCAACATTGTTATTTTGTTTATCATTTTGAAAATTAATAAAAAGATTTAAAAAGAAAAGGGGTAGGTATAAGGAGATGTCTGAGTGTTGCCACATGGTAGAGGTCAGTCTGCCACATTGTAACAGCTTTGTCTGCAAGTTTGATAGTAAGATTGGGATTAGTGTGGAGCGAGGTGAGGGCAGTACATTTAGAGAGGAAACAGACAGCAGGAGGAATTGAAGCCCCATCTTACAGCTCTCTTGGTAATGTGTTGTGCTGACTACTATGCTATCCTGCAGCCATTCCTTGCTACTGTGTTCTGTGTTTGGACCTTCCTTTGGGACCTCCTGATATGGTTCACATAAAGTATCCTGTCTTCTGTCTACGCTTCTCAGGGTTTCTGTGGCCATATTGTCTGTTCTATGGATAATCAGTGTTTGCTGATCCTGACTCATACAGAATCTCTCCCTCTTCTGAGCATGATAGCACCAGCCCTACGTAGGGTGTCTATCCATAGGACAGTACATTCATTGTGTGAGCACACCGAAAAATTCCACAGGATGCTGTACTCCCTCTATCTCAAGTACCTGTACCTCATTCCACTCTGATCTCATTATTCCACATCACCACCCCCCCACTCCCCTGTGCTCTGGTGATGTAAATCACTGTCCAGTCATAGGCAAGGGTAGGTCGGATATCAATACTGATGACCCTGTATCATATAGCTGGTCCACTAATAAACCTATTGTATACATCAGTAGGTTATCAGTACTGGCAGTCTGGCAATGGAGGCAGCTGTCAATCATTTGACTGACCTGGACACTTTCCTCAACAGCTCTACGATCTGGTCATCAGTCAGATTAGACAAAGATACTGCTGGATAGAAGTTTGCAATGGCTACCAATTAACATGAACAATCATCTATTGTCCTTCCCTGAGTGGTCTTAACAGGATAGAATGTGAATGTTCCACACCAATAATTGACACAAGTTTTGAATAGCTGGGATTTAAACAATAAACCTTCGTGTATCTCACTAGTCACTCTCTGAAACAATGGATAAGATGCATTTATACCTGTTCTCCACTTCCTCATATGTTAACCCTGTCATTCCTGAGATCTCTCTTGTCAACGACCTCTGGAGCCTCTCCAATGCCAACACACTCTTTCTTAGACAAGGGGCCCAAAACTACTCTGAATGCAATCTGACTGACCTATGCTTTATAAAGCCCTACCATTGCATCCTTGGTTTTCTGTTCCAATCCTCTCTAAATGAATACTAAAATTACATTTGTTTTCTTCTTCCTCACACCTTAGTGAGCTTCATGTCCACCATGATGCACGCTTTCCATCGCCCCCGTGTCCGAGCACAGTTGTTTGGCAAGAATTCACCACCTATGACACCTTTTCCCATCTCCAATCCTCCTCCTCTTCTTGAACACTCCGCTCTGGTTCTCTGATTTCTCAAGATCTTTTTATTTCTAATTGCTGATGAGATATCGCCTGGCTCAGCTTCAGCATTCCTCTTTCCTCCTCAAACCTTAAGGCCTCTGAACACATTGCCCTCCACTCTCCCCTCACCAATCCCAAGTTTACCATCAAACCCGCAAACAAAAGGAGTGCTATTGTAGTATGGCAGGCTGAGCTTTAAATCGCCGAGGCTAGACAGAACTCTGAAATACCACCTCTTAACTTCCCCTTGAAAAGGAACCAAGTCTAGACCATCAGAAAATTGTCTCCACTACCTTCACTGACCTCATCAACTCTGGAGAATTCCCATCCACTGCCACCAGGCTCAGAGTTCCCTCACCCTGCATTGCTCATTTCTATCTCCTACCCAAGGTCCACGATCCTGACTGTCTGGATAGGCCCATTGTCACTGCCTGCTCCTGCCCCTGCCCCACTGAACTCATATCTGCGTATTTCATATCCATTCCATTCCCCTTGGTTCACACCCTTCTCACCTACATCCATAATATTTCACAGGCTCCCGCTGTCCTCAACAACTTTCAATTCCCTGAACCTGACCTGCTCATTTTCACCATGGATGTCCAGTCCCTATCCCCCAATAAGAAGGCCTCAAAACACTCTGCTTCTTTCTCAACAAAAGACCCAAGCAGTGACTCCTCCATCTAGCAGACCAGGTCCTCACCCTCAACAATTTCTCTTTCAGCTCCTCCCACTTTCTCCAGACTCAAGTGATAGCCATGAGCACCCACTGGGTCCCCATGTATGCCTGCTTTTTTGTTGGCTCCGTATAACAGTCCATGCTACAAGCTTTCCATGGTAATGCTCCCAATTCTTCCTAAGCTACACTAACGACTGCATTGGTGTTGTTTCATGCACCCATGCTGAGCACATCAATTTCATCCTTTGCCTTCAACTTCCATTCTGCCCTTAACTTCACCTTGTCCCTTCTGACATATTTTATAGACCTACTGATTCTCACAGCTATCTTGACTATACCTCTTCCCCCACTGTTTCCTGTGAAAATGCTATTTCCTTTTCTTAGTTCCTTCTTCTCCACAACATCTGTGCCCAGGATATCACAGGCATCCTCCTTTATTAAAGAACGGGGTTTTCTTTCCCCCACCATTGATGTTGCCCTCACCCACATCTCCTCCATTTCATGGATATCTGTGCTCACCCCACCTTCCCACCACCTTAACAGTGATAGAGTTACTCCTGTCCTCACCTACCACTCCATGAACCTCTGTATTCAACATATTATCCACCGCAACTTCTGCCATCTTCAACAGGATCCTACCTCCAAACACATCTTCTCCTCCCCCCCCCGCACTAACTCTCCACTTTCCACAGGGATTACTCCCCCCATGATTCTCTTGTGCGTTCATCCCTCCCCTTTAATCTCCCTCCTGGCACATACTCCTGCAAGTGACTTAAATGCTAACCTGTCCATTTACCTCCACCTTATCTCGATTTAGGGCCCCAAACAGTCCTTCCAGGTGAGGTAACTCTTCACCTGCAAATCTTTTGGGGTTGTCTACTGTATCTGGTGCTCCTGATGCAGCCTTCTCTTCACTGGTGAAACCCAATGTAAATTGAGGGACTGTTCCATCACCAAGAATAGAATTTCCCACTAGCCATCCATCTTAATTTCTATATCAATTCCCGTTTTGGCATGTCAGTCCATGGCCTCATCCTTTGCCACAATGAGGCCACTCTCAGGGAGGAGGAGCAACATCTCATATTCTGTCTGGTGAGTCTCCAAGCTAATGGTGTAAACTTTGATTTTTCCTTCAGGTAATTTTTTCCCTCCCACTTCTCTCCTTTTCTGTTCCCCACTCTGGACTCTTACCTCTTCTACTCTACTGCCCATTACCCATTGCACAGGGCGACTGAGGAGAACCCAAGTGCAGGACACCGGCACGCCTACTGAGTTGGGGATGTTGGCATAGACGTGAACATCGAACAGCAAACCGGAGGGATCTTGACAAGGAGATGGGATTTACAGGGACTACCTTGAAACTAGAGCAGAATTTGAAACTAAACTTAGAACTAACAGTTCTAAGCGGACGAGAGAATGAAATATCACATGAGAATAGACCAACATACTGGCAACCTGTGATAGTGAGGCCATCGTACCTATTTCACAGTCTCTGATGCAAACCAGGTGTACCGTAATTAAGTAAACTAGCAGCAATTGGAAATCTAATGGCTGAAATTAGGGCATAATCAAGGAGAAAGGAGCGTTAAAGGGGAACAACCAAACAGAACCATGACATTACCTCCCTCTGGTGCCCCCCTTCTCCCATGGTTCTCTCTGATCTCCTATCAGACTCCTTCTTCTCCAGCCCTTTACCTTTCCTGCCCATCTAGCTCATCTTCCAGCTAGTTCTCCTTCCTCTCCCCCCCCCCCCACCCACTTTCTTATTCTGGCATCGTCCTCTTTCCTTTCCAGTCCGAAAGAAGGGTCTTGGCTTGAAATATCGATTGTTTATTCATTTTCATAGCTACTACCTGACCTACTGAGTTCCACCAGCATTTTGTGTGTTGGTCTGAATTACCAGTGCCTGCAGAATCTCTTGCACTTAGTATTGCGTTTGCCTTCCTTCCTATCTACTCAATCTACAAGTTATCCTTTTGCACCTCCATTTTCTGAACTAGCTCCCAGTTTAGAAACTAGTCAGCACTTTAATTCCTTCTGAATTCGCTACCCAGCTTGGCTTCCCCAGCTTTTTCCAACAATGAATTCTACCCGCTGGCTAAAGATATCCCTCCTCATCTCTGCTCTGAAGGGTCGTCCGTCTATTCTGAGGGCAGACTGCATTGCATCTGCCAGGTTTTGCCCATTCTCCTAATCTATCCAAAAACTATGTCCACTTAGAACAGAGATGAAGAGCCAGAGGGTGGTAAATCTGTGAAACTTGTTGCACCATTGGCTGTGGAGGCCAGGTCACTAGATACATTTAAGGTAGATATTGATAGGTTCTTGATTAGTCAGGGCATGAACAGTGGGGAGAAAGCAGGAGAATGGGGTTAAGAGGGAAATGGATCAGCCATGATGAGATGGGAAAGCAGATTCGATGGGCTGAATAACCTAATTCTGCTCCTATGTCTTGTGGTCTTATGATCTTAAGTAACAAACTAGTTGCAATAATCCTGTCTTTTATTCCCCAGATGTCCCTCATTAATTATTTAGAAACCACTCACAGAATTTACTTCACTCCCCCACCAATTGACAAATTTGGCTTAAGCAGAGGCTCCATTCTCTTCATTCACATTAAGTCAAAAATAAAACCAGGAAGTGTCAGTTTCTGCTTATGAAGTTATCAGCTGAAAAGTGTTCATTATCTTTCACCTAGCCAAGGATTGACTTCCACACATTTACACACAATTTCAGTTAAGGAACATAAGATCCAGTACATTACCCATTATTAAAATTAAAATAGAACATAATGTAAGTACAATGGGAAAATAATGCGACAATAAAAACTTGCCAATGCTGTAAAGTTGAAATTTAAAGAGAAAATGCATAGGTACTCAGATCAAGCAGCATCTGTATGTAATCGCAACATCTCACTGTTACCAGTCCATAAAGGGAAGATACTGAGGATCTTTACTTAGAGCAAGGAAGTTACACTTTACTTTGAAGTCATAACCAGAATCAACAAGGATACTTGTCCTCATAAGGATGACAGGCACAGATTATGTGAGCTGCTCGTTAACTCTGCGGCAAGTCAAATCATGACTGTTGGTGCTAATTGGAATATGCCAGTGATGCCACTGACATCCTGACATCTCCATGTACCAACCATGCATGCACAGTTGACACGAAAGCCGCTGCAAGAGCAGAACACTACTGTGCTGGGACAATGCTTCTGCTCCCTGAACCACTCTGCAGAACGTAGTTGAAAGGCTCACAGGATTTGATGGTTCACTGCACATTGCACAATCTTCCCAACATGTGACAAGTAACTGCCACCAGCATTGAGCTCATAAGCTAAGGTACGGGTGCAAGGAGAAGAAGAGAGAGGGCACTGGGAAAACAGTGACATTTTCTATGAATGCTGTGTGCAATAGTACGTTGAGAACATAGTCTTGAGACACTGAAATGAACTGTTGTTGCTTCTGCTGCTAAATAATTCAGCAAAACTACTTGTGGTGGGGGGAGGAGGGAAGAGGACAATTGTAGTGTACAATGGAGAAGCAGGTTCTCAAATCATTGTTGTTCTCGATACTGGGGATGGGAATTAAAGCTCTGACATACACGGAGTGCTGATTCCACCCATTCTCGGTGAGTAAAACACCTGGAAGAGCCAAAATAAAGAGATTCAATAAGATCACTCATCCTTATCTTATCTAGAGAAATGGAGAATGGAGGTCACTGATGCCCAGATGACATAAGAACATAAGATATAGGAGCAGAAGTAGGCCATTCAGCCCACCAGGTCTGCCCCACCATTCAATCATAGCTGATCCAATTCTTCCAGTCATCCCAACTCCCCTGCCTTCTCACCATGCTCTTTGATGCCCCGGCTAATCAAGAACCTATCTATCCCTGCCGTAAATACACCCAATGACTTAGCCTCCACAGCCACTTGTGGCAACAAATTCCACAGATTTACCACCCTCTGATGAAAGTAATTTCTCCACATCTCTGTTCTAAATGGATGTCCTTCAATCCTGAAATCATGCCCTCTTGTCCTAGACTCTCCTGCCACGGGAAATAACTTTGCCATATCTAATCTGTTCAGGCCTTCTAACACTTAGAATGTTTCTATGAGATCCCCCTTCATTCTCCTGAGCTCCAGGGAACACAACCCAAGAGCTGCCAGACGTTCCTCTTACGGTAACCCTTTCATTCTTGGAATCATTCTTGTGAACATTCTCTGAACCCTTTCCAATGTCAGTATATCCTTTCTAAAATAAGGAGCCCAGAACTGCACACAATACACAAAGTGTGGTCTCACAACTACCTTATAGAGCCACAACATCACATCCCTACTGTTATATTCTATACCTCTAGAAATGAATGCCAAAATTGCATTTGTCTTCTTCACCACCGACTCGACCTGGAGGTTAACCTTTAGGGTATCCAGCACAAAGACTCCCAACTTCCTTTGCATCTCTGTATTTTGAATTCTCTCTCCATCTAAATAATAGTCTACCCATGTATTTGTTCTGCCAAAATGCATGACCACACACTTTCCAACATTGTATTTCATTTGCCACTTTTTTGACCATTCCCTTAAACTATCTAAGACTCTCTGCAGGCTCTCTGTTTCCTCAACACTACCCGCTCCTCTGCCTATCTTTGTATCATCGGCAAATTTAGCCACAGATCCATTAATTCCATAGTCCAAATCATTGACATATATCGTAAAAAGCAGCAGTCCTAACACCGACTCCTGTGGAACTCCACTGGTAGCCAGCAGCCAGCCAAAATAGGACCTCTTTATTCCCACTTTCTGCTTTCTCAATGCTCCACCCATGCTAGTAACTTACCTGTAATTCTATATGTCTTATCTTGCTAAACAGCTGTGCGGCACCTTGTCAAAGGCCTTCTGAAATCCAAGTACACCACATCCACTGCATCTCCTTTGTCTAACCTGCTTGTAATTTCCTCACAAAAATTGCAGTAGGTTAGTCAGGCAGGATTTTCCTTTCAAGAAGTCATGCTGGCTTTGACCTATCTTGTCATGTGCCTCCAGGTACTCTGTAACCTCATCCCTAACTATTGATTTGAATAACTTTCTACCACTGATATCAGGCTGATAGGTCTATAGCAGGGGTCGGCAACCCACCGTCATTTGCAAGCTTGAGGAGTTGATCTTCCTGCGCTGACATGAATGATTCACCAGAGACATTCACAAGTGGGTCACGGACCCACTCCTTTGCACGTCTTGGGTCATTTGTGGTTGGGAAGTAACGCTCGAATTCGGTCGACAGCGAAGATAGGTGATCGCGCACCAGCTGTGAGAAAGATGGTGCAGCCTCAGTCTCTCCCAAAATCCCAGCTAATGTAGGGAACATGTCAAATATGCCCCCTGTCCACTCGCCGTCCCCACAGTTCCAGTTTGGCACTGAAAGCAGACACTTGATCTGCAAACTTGAAGACAGTTGTCATTCTCCCCTGAAGTGACAAATTGAGTTCATTGAGCAGGTTGAAGATGTCACACAGATAAGCCAGTTTTGCTATCCACTCCTCGTCACTGAAGTGTACTGCCAGTGGTGACTTTTTTCCTGAAAGAAATCTCTGTAGCTGCTCTCTTAACTCAAAAATCCTGGCCAGGGATCTCCCCCTTGATAGCCACCTGACTTCAGTGTGTAAGAGAAGCATTGTGCTCTGCATCCATTTCCCCGCAAAGCTGCTCAAACAGACGTTTCTTAGCCTTAGCAATACGGCTAGCCACTAAGTACGACGCTCTCAGAGCAGCAGCATTTGTGGAGATGGTGGCTCTCAGCACTTGCTTCTGTCCCGCTTGCTCACGTTTTTTCTGCTCAAAAAATTCAAAGGGTTTGTCTTTAAGTGCAGGGTGATTGGACTCAAGGTGCCGAAACAGTGTTGAGGGCTTTAGTGCCTCACTAGACAGCTTGTCTCCACATATCACACACAGGGGGCTTGGAGCGTGCCAGTCACCAGTCGCAGTAAAGACATATTTTTTGTACGACTTGTCGTATTTTCTGTTGAAGGAAGCTTTCTTTTTTTTTGTAGTCTCGGCCTCAGCTGTCTCTGTGTTATCATCATCGTTAGACCTTTTATGTCCCCTACCACCTCTTCTAAAGAAACTCCCAAGCGACGTTTATTTTTTACTCATCATACCGCTAAATCATATTGTTTCCTTGCGGCCCGGTACCGGTCAGTGGCCTGGTGGCTGGGGACTACTGATCTAATACATATTAATAAGGTAGTCTGCCTTCCTGTCATTCGTATATACCAGTGTTTGGTTTGGAACAAAACGGAACCTGGGGTCAGTGTAACAAGACGCCATGCATGTCCATCAGTGTGATAGTGTGAAACACTCAGAATAAGGAAAAGTCACTCGCGGGCCGGATAAGCATAGTATCCCAATATTTGCTCACGGGCCATAGGTTGCCTACCCCTAGTCTATAGTTTCCTTTCTGCTGCCTCTCACCCTTCTTAAATAGCGGTGTAACATTTGCAATTTTCCAGTCATCTGGTACAATGCCAGAATCTACCGATGCCTGAAAAATCATTGTTAGTGCCTCCGCAATCTCTCTAGCTACTTACTTCAGAACCGAAGGGTGCATTCCATCTGGTCCAGGAGATTTATCCACCCTCAGACCATTAAGCTTCCAGTAAACCTTCTCCGTTGTAATTTTCATTGCACATACTTCACTTCCCTGACACTCTTGAATGTCCGGTATACTGCAGATGTCTTCCACGGTGAAGACTGATGCAAAATACGCATTCAGTTCCTCTGCCATCTCTGACTCTCTCATTACAATATCTTCAGTGTCATTCTCTGTTGGTCCTATATCTACCCTCAATTCTCTTTTACCCTTTATATACTTAAAAAAGCTCTTAGTATCTTCTTTGATATTAGTCGCCAGCTTCCTTTCATTATCCTTCCTTCCTTTTCCTTCCTAATGACCTTCTTGGTTTCCTTCTGCAAGTTTTTAAAAGCTTTCCAATTTTCTATCTTGCCACTAGCTTTGGCTTCATTATATGCCCTCTCTTTTGATTTTACTTTGGCTCTGATCTCACTTGTCAGCCACTTTCGTGTCCTCCTTCCATTCAAAAATTTCTTCTTATTTGGAATATATCTGTGTTGCATTTCCCTCATTTTTCACAGAAACTCCAGCCATTTCTGGTCTGCTACCCTTCCTGCTAGTGTCCCTTTCCAGTCAACCTTGGCCAGTTCCCTTCATGGGTAAACGTTACTGAACCACACAATATGGCTTCCGCATCCCGGAGTTCTTGTACTTCAAAGTTCCCACATCTTCAGTCTGTTGCTGTTAGCACCCTGGATTGCATTGACTGCCAAACAGAAATTTGACACCATAGTCTGTGCAAAATAGATTGCTCTTTAAAAATTTTGTTCATTAGTAAGAGTTTCCAGGAAATGAAGGAGATGAGTAATTGTTCTGGTATTGACTTGCATCATTGTAGCATAATTTGTGCAATACATTTGAAGGGTCACGGTGTATAAATGTGGAACCAGCAAGCAGAGAGGAATGAGATTGGTGCACCTTACAACACTGCATGCAAACAAGATGAAAAGCATCATCTTTATTTTCGCTGCAGTCCAGATTTTCTACTGCTCTGGTAAGTATTGAAAACTGCTGTTGAATAACTGGATACTGCAGATGCTAGAAATCTGTGTCAACACGCTCAAAATGCTGCAAGAACTTAGAAGGTCAGGCAGCATTTATGGAGGAAAGTGAACAGTGGATGTTTCAGGCCAAGATCTTCACCCAGACTTGACTCGGCCTGAAATGTTAATCATTCATTTTCCTCTGTAGATGATGCCTGACCTGTGAAATTCCTCCAGAGTTTTGTGTGTGTTGGACTATGGTTTGTTGTTCTGATAATCTGTGTAATATTAATCTAACAAAAACGCAGCAAGTATAATTTTACATTCTAAAATATCTTAATGTTACTTACAGGGCTGCATAAAATTGTGATTAGAGCAGTTGATAAGAAACACTTGACTAAAGAGGTAGATTTTAAAGAAATATAGTAAGGAGGGGAGGTTGAGGCAGAAACATTTAGCTATCAAACATATTTTGTTCTTTAAATCTGTTTTTATTTTGTCACAGCACAAACATGTGGAGAGACAGCCTCTCCAGAGGCAGAGCTGGCACTAAATGCCACAATCACAAGGGCGAATGAAGAATATGCAATCAGTAACATCTTTGCTGTGCAATCGTGTGAGGTTGTACAGGTAAGTGCTATTAAATTTTACTGATTCATTTTTATCACTTGCCTAGTATTAAATAACATCAACAAGAGTTCATTCTTATGAAATTGTAGTGATCATCTTTTGGGAAATTAGATCTCACCAGTCAAAAATAAGAGCTATTAAGGTTGGACATAGCATATTAGATTAGATTAGATTCAACTTTATTATCATTGTGCCAAGTACAGATACAAAGCCAATGAAATACAATTAACATCTGACCAGAAGTGCAAAAGAATAGTATTATTTACAAAATAACTGCGAATAAAAAGTAAGTGCTACAGCATACAAATATAAAAGTACTGAGACAGTCCAATATGGATGCAGTACTGCTTAGTGCTGTGATGTGAGGATCAGCAGGGTCATAGCCTCAGGGAAGAAACTCTTCCTGAGCCTGCTGGTGCGAGAGCGAAGGTTCCTGTAGTGCCTACCGGCTGGGAGGAGAATAAAAAGTCCATGGTTAGGATGAGATGCATCCTTGATAATGCTTTTTGCAGGCGGGCAGCGTTAATGATAGATGTTCTCAATGGTGGGCAATTGGGTGCCGATAATCCGCTGGCCGGTTTTCACCAACTGGTGGGTGAATATTAAGAGAATGGAAGATTGTTCAGCTTACAGAATATAGAGCATAGGAAGGAAAGGACCATTTTCAGCTTGGCTGGCTGTTAATACAGCATACCAAAATGTTGCTTATGGGGTTATATGTACGCTTATCCTGTATTAATGCCTGTGGGTAAATAATTTCAAATTGGCAAAACAATGTAAAGCAAAAAGATTGTGGTGGGGAGGGAGTGGGAACTGCAAAGATATGTGGACAGATGTCATGATTTACCTGGAAAGTACTAAAAGTGACAAAGTGAGTTTATTCATTTTAGAAATAAACATAGAGAAATTTAATATTTTTTAAATTTAAAATAAACAATGTCAAAATTCAGAGCAATTTGGACTTATTTTTTTACAAACAGTGTCAGATAACCTGCAGGTGAAGCAAACAATTAGAAAAGCAAATGAAATGCTGACCTGGGTGGGAGAGTGGAGTAAAAATATCTTGGTGTATTTGTATAGGACCTCTCCAGTTGTACTCACCCTAACTTTGCCACTCATTATTTTGTACATTTCAATAAGGTCATTCCAAAGTGTTGCATGCTCCAAGGCATAAAGGCCAAGCCTGCCCAATCTCTGTTTATAACTCCAGCCCTCAAGTGCAGTCAGCATTCTTGTAAATCAGATGAAATTGAATACAACAAAATACTTACTGCAGCTTAAAAGAATAAGAGTCAGTGTTATTGAAGCTTATCATATATTAAGAAGAATTATTAGAATAAAAAATTGAGGTTGCTGAATAATATTTGAAAACAGATTATCTGTGCAGAAGTTATAGGAGCAGCTGAATATCAGAAGCAGAGCAAAATGCAAAACTGCAAGTGTACATCTCATCTGAATGACAATAAATTACAAGGCTCTTGGTCTTTGAATGAGGGCTGTAAAGAAAAGGGACTTTCCTATCTAGTGGATATCTCCATCTGGCTCTCCACTGAATGCAGGAGTTGATAGGGACTTAAAGAAAAAGGCAATTGTGCAGAAAAGTGGATGGGATAAAGGATCAACCATGTTTTCTTGTAATGATGGATAAAATTCAACAAATCATGTAACCCTTCTGCTCCTGTTATCTTTATTCTGATGTTAAGAAACATTAAATGACACTTTTGTAAAGGCTGCTTATATTAGGACAAAGGTTTATTATTGTTGATATTTTAATATCTATAACTTTCACAATACTTGACTGTAAATTGTGTCCAAGTAAGTGATTTTATGTTGTCATATATTTTCTCATGTTTTTGAGAAATTCTTACCATGAAATTTAGGTTATTAACACAATAATAGAACTTCCCTGTTCTAACATCTTTGTAAATGTGAAATAGATTTTCCATTGATCTACTGCTGATCGAGAAGAAGCACTCAAAGGAGAAAGAGAGAGCACTTAGGGTAACATCTCCCAGTAGGTACTAAAGCCAAGGGTAAGAAGTAGAAGGAACCCTGAATGTTGAAGGATAGCAAAGGTTGAATAAGAGGGTAAAGCTTGCATATGGCAGGTACAGGTGGTACAGGACTGTCAATAATATTAAAGAAATTAACAAGGGAAAGAGTGGCACAAAATATCATAGGTGGACTGGATTAATGTAAATCTGAAGGAGTTGTGTAAGTATATTAAGAACAAAAGGATAAGCATGGAAAAAGTAGGATCTTTGAGGCAGTAAGACACAGGTAAGAGCCTAAAGGAGTTTTTTTTTCATAAGTATCAACAAATAAAATGAATTTTGAACTTGAAGCAAGGAAATAATGGTAAATGTGGTACCTCTTTTCAAGAAGGACAGCTGGAAATGCCTACTGACTATAAACTTGTGAGTCTAACATCACTAGGACAAGAGTTATTGAAAGGAATTATATTGTAGATCCTCCTGATACTGGCCACTGCTGTAACTTATACTGGATACCATCCTTAGACATATCAAGTCATTTCACTTCATTGTGGTAATGCACAGGGATTTCAAATGACACAGTTGGATGGAAAACAATGTGCAAATACTTTTAAATACTATTCATTGAGTATAAAATTGTTCTTCTTTTTAGACCATTCCTCTAACAAATGGCTTTTCCCTGCTGGACATAGCTATTAGTGTCCAGGAAACTGAATGTGCTAAGAATTCTACTTTGGACCTGGCAGAGTGTCCTCTGAAACCCATCTCAGATGCTGTAAGTATTACAAAGTTTGCCAATCTCTTTTCTGTTGTCATCTGGGGCTATTGGCCCCGTGGTTCCATAGTGCTGTGATCTCACAGGGAACGTGTGAAGATTAGTCCTCACCTGGTTAACATCTCCTGAGGACTCCCACACAGCAGAAACTATTAAAGCGACTGTCTGTTACCTTGCATTATAGGGGCAACTTTGCAGGGTTATAATGTTGTTGTGTAAACAGTGAGTGGGGAGGGAAATTGCTTGGCAGTGAGAACCGAGACTCACAGTCATGTGGAAATTGGATTGGATGAATGTACCGACACACTGTTCAGCACTCGTGCTAACTATTGATTTGTATAAATATTCTTTATTTTTTAGAACATAGAATAGTGCAGCACAGTGCAGGCCCTACGGCCCACATTGTTGTGCCGACCCTCAAACCCTGCCTCCCATATAACCCCCCACCTTAAATTCCTCCATATACCTGTTTATTAGTCCCTTAGATTTCACTAATCTGCCTCCACCACTAACTCAGGCGAGGTATTCCATGCACCAACCACTCTCTGAGAAAACCTTCCTCTAATATCCCCCTTGAACTTCCCACCCCTTACCTTAAAGCCATGTCCTCTTGTATTGAGCAGTGGTGCCCTGGGGAAGAGGCGCTGGCTATCCACTCTATCTATTCCTCTTATTATCTTGTACACCTCTATCATGTCTCCTCTCATCCTCCTTCTCTCCAAAGAGTAAAGCCCTAGCTCCCTTAATCTCTGATCATAATGCATACACTCTAAACCAGGCAGCATCCTGGTAAATCTCCTCTGTACCCTTTCTAATGCTTCCACATCCTTCCTATAGTGAGGCGACCAGAACTGGACACAATACTCCAAGTGTGGCCTAACCAGGGTTTTATAGAGCTGCATCATTACCTCGTAACTCTTAAACTCTATACTTCGACTTACGAAAGCTAATACTCCATAAGCTTTCTTAACTACCTTATCTACCTGTGAGGCAACTTTCAGGGATCTGTGGACATGCACCCCCAGATCCCTCTGCTCCTCCACACTACCAAGTATCCTGCCATTTATTTTGTACTCTGCCATGGAGTTTGGCCTTCCAAAGTGTACCAGCTCACACTTCTCCAGGTTGAACTCCATCTGCCACTTTTCAGCCCACTTCTGCAACGTATCAATGTCTCTCTGCAATCTTCGACAATCCTCTACACTATCTACAACACCACCAACCTTTGTGTCGTCTGCAAACTTGCCAACCCACCCTTCTACACCCACATCTAAATCGTTAATAAAAGTCACGAAAAGTAGAGGTCCCAGAACCAATCTTTGTGGGACACCACTAGTCACAACCCTCCAATCCAAATGTACTCCTTCCACCACGACCCTCTGCCTTCTGCAGGCAAGCCAACTCTGAATCCATTGGGCCAAACTTCCCTGGATCCCATGCCTTCTGACTTTCTGAATAATCCTACCATGTGGAACCTTGTCAAATGCCTTACTAAAATCCATATAGATCACATCCACTGCACTACCCTCATCTATATGCCTGGTCACCTCCTCAAAGAACTCTATCAGGCTTGTTCAACACGATCTGCCTTTCACAAAGCCATGCTGACTATCCCTGATCAGACCATGATTCTCTAAATGCCTATAGATCCTATCTCTAAGAATCTTTTCCAACAGCTTTCCCACCACAGATGTAAGGCTCACTGGTCTATAATTACCCGGACTATCCCTACTACCTTTTTTCAACAAGGGGACAACATTCGCCTCCCTCCAATCCTCCGGTACCATTCCCGTAGACAACGAGGACATAAAGATCATAGCCAGAGGCTCAGCAATCTCTTCCCTCGCCTCGTAGAGCAGCCTGGGGAATATTACATCAGTCCCCGGGGACTTATCCATCCTAATACATTTTAACAACTCCAACACCTCCTCTCCCTTAATATCAACATGCTCCAGAACATCAATCTCACTCATATTGTCCTCACCATCATCAAGTTCCCTCTCATTGGTGAATACCGAAGAGAAGTATTCATTGAGGACCTTGCTCACTTCCACAGCCTCCAGGCACATCTTCCCACCTTTATCTCTAATCGGTCCTACCTTCACTCCTGTCGTCCTTCTGTTCTTCACATAATTGAAGCATGCCTTGGGGTTTTCCTTTACCCTACTCACCAAGGCCTTCTCATGCACCCTTCTTGCTCTTCTCAGCCCCTTCTTAAGCTCCTTTCTTGCTACCCTATGTTCCTCAATAGACCCATCTGATCCTTGCTTCCTAAACCTCATGTATGCTGCCTTCTTCCACCTGACTAGATTTTCCACCTTACTTGTCACCCATGGTTCCTTCACTCTACCATTCTTTATCTTCCTCACTGGGACAAATTTATCCCTAACATCCTGCAAGAGATCTCCAAGCATTGACCACATGTCCATAGTACATTTCCCTGCAAAAACATCATCCCAATTCACACCCGCAAGTTCTAGCCTTATAGCCTCATAATTTGCCCTTCCCCAATTAAATAATTTCCTGTCCTCTCTGATTCTATCCTTTTCCATGGTAATGCTGAAGGCCAGGGAGCAGTGGTCACTGTCTCCCAGATGCTAACCCATTGAGACCTGACCCGGTTCGTTACCTAATACTAGATCTAGTATGGCATTCCCTCGAGTCGGCCTGTCAACATACTGTGACAAGAATCCGTCCTGGACACACTTAACAAACTTTACCCTGTCCAAACCCTTGGAACTAATCAGATGTTAATCAATATTACGGAAGTTAAAGTCACCCATGATAACAACCCTGTCATTTTTGCACCTTTCCAAAATCTGCCTCCCAATCTGCTCCTCTATATCTCTGCTGCTACCAGGGGGCCTATAGAATACTCCCAATAGAGTAACTGCTCCCCTCCTGTTCCTGACTTCCACCTGTACTGACTCAAAAGAGTCAGAAGATAGCTTCTTCCATCTGGAAACAGGTACATATTCTCCCAGTATCTACTATCTTCATTAAATTTTCAGCATCTGTAGCTTTCTGATTTTCAAATTCCAGATGGTGTGTGTCAGTATCTCCCAATGATGAATCCCAATGCAATCTCATGCACCTAGTTCTCATACAACGTTTGGTGACCAGACCGTTAGTCACCCATTCTTGCCCCATAACAACTGGTTTGTTAACCTCATGGGATTCCTTTTCTTATTAAGGAATATGAGAATAAATATATACCAGAGTTATGCAACAGAATATTTAAATTATCTGCAGCCTTGGAATTGGATTGACCTCAGTGATTGAAGAGCAGAAATACAAAGCCACTTTCAAAATGATAGTGTTTTCCAGATATATATTTTTGATCATTTTGATTTTTGATATATTGGGGGCTATTGCTAAGGGCCTGCAATGGATGCGGAGCAGCCGGGGGCAACAAATGGTTCCAACCCTGCACCACCCACCTGGGATCAGTAGTTCATCTGCTGCCCGTTTTAGCCTGGATCTGTAAATGCGTCAGTTACTGGTTTGGAGGCGCTCTGTTGAATCCATCACTAATTTGTAAATAATTTACCTTTCTCAAAGTGTCACTTCCTCATGTCACACCTTCTCTCAGATTCCCAGTGGGATCTGCCATAGAGCTGCAGTCAACTCGGAGATCACTCTAGCTAGAGGCTTCCTGATCTTGATTCTCTATCCCCTGTCTGACTATCACCCTCAGCAACTGATCTGATCCCACCCTCTTCTCTTAAGTTCAACTATTGAACTAAATCTCGCACTTAAAAGCTAACACTAGTAATGTAACCATAAAAGTACTAAATTATCGTTTAAAAAATCTTGTTCACAGTTAGCAGATGTATGACTCCAATGCCACCATTGATTCTCAATTCCTTTGACCAAGAAAGTCAATGAGCTCACAAAAAGGAGATTAATAGAACATAGAACATAAAACATTACAGAACAATACAAGCCATTTGTCCCAGGATGTTGTGCCGACCTTTTAATTTACTTTAAGATCAATCTAACCCTTCCCTCTTACACGCCATTCCATTTTGCTGTTACTTAAGAGTTTCTTAAATGCCCCTATGGTATCTGTCTCTATCACCACCCAAGGCAGGGCTTACCATGAACCCACCATTCTCTGTGTAAAATACTTACCTCTGATATCCATCCCACTCTATAACTTCCCCCAATCACCTTAAAATTATGATTCCCTTGTACTGGCCATTTCCACTATTGGAAAATGTCTCTGGCTGTCCACTCAATCAATGCCTCTTATCAACTTGTATACCTCTATTAAGTCAGCTCTCATCCCCTTTCACTCCTGAGAAAAAAGCCCTCGCTCGCTCAACCTATCCTCATAAAACATGCTCTCTAATCCGAGCAGCATCCTGGTAAATGTCCACAGCAACCTCTCTAAAGTTTCCACATCCTTCCAATAATGAGATGACCAAAACTGAACACAATATTCTAAGTGTAGTCCAACCAAGGTTTATAAAGTTGCAATATGATTTCATGGCTCTTGAACTCAATCCTCTGCCAAAACACCATGCACTTTCTTAACCACCCTATCAAATTGTGTGGCAATTTTGAGGGATCTATGAACATAGACCTCAAGATCCTTCTGTTCCTCCACACTGCAAAGATTCCTGCCATTAACCATGTATTCTGCCTTTAAATTCAGCCTTCTAAAGTGAATCACTTCACACTTTTCCAGGTGGATCCCCATCTTTCACTTGTCAGCTCAGCTCTGTATTCTGTCAATATCCTTCTGTAACATGTGACAAACTTTTACATTATCCACAACTCCATCAGCTTTCATGTAATTTGCAAATTTACTAACCCACCCTTCAACTTTTTTGTCCAAGTCACAAAGAGCAGGGGTCTAGAACAGTTCAGAACAACAATGGACAACAATCTCCAGGCAAAATATGCTCTGTCTTCTATGAGCAAGTTAGTTCTGCATCCATATAGCCAGGTTTCCCTGGATCCCATGCCTACGACTTTTTGAATGAGGCTATCATGGGAAACTTAACAAATGTCTTACTAAAATCCGTATACACCAAACCCACTGTTCTACCTTCATCATTGTGCTTTGTCACATCCTCAAAGAATTTAGTCAGGCTCGTGAGTATGACCTACCCTTCTCAAAGCCATGCTGACTATCCCTAATGTGACTATGCTTCTCCAAATGTTTATAAATCCTGTATCTAAGAATCTTCTCCAGTAATTTGCCCACCACTATAGTAAGATTTATTGGACTATAATTCCCAGGATTATCCCTGCTCCCATTCTAGAACAAAGGAATAAAATTTGTCACCCTCCAATCATCTGGTACCATTCCTGTGAACAGTGAGGGTGAACAGATCATTGTTAATGGTGCAGCAATTTCTTCCCTCACTTCCCATCGTAACCTGTCATGTATCCCATCCAACCTGTGGGATTCATCTATCATAATATTTTTCAAATGTTCCAGCATATCTTCCTTCTTAACATTGACACGTTCTAGCATATCAGCCTGTTTTATGCAGTCCTCAAACACATTAATGTCCCTCTTACTGCTGAATACTGATGCAAAGCATTCATTAAGGACCTCCCCTACCTCCTCCAACTTCAGATAAATGTTTCTTCTTTTATTCCTAATCGATCCTACATCCTCCTGTACTTCACATATGTGTATAATACCTTGGGGGTTTCCTTATTTCTACTCTCCAAGTCCTTGCCATGCCAGCTTCTAGCTCTCCTAAGTCCATTCTTCAGCTCCTTCATGTCACTCTCACTGTCTTGTTTTTGCAACCTTTCAAAATCTGTCTCCCGATCTGTTCCTCTGTGTGAGAGGGTCTATAGAATACTCTCTATAGAATGATTGCTCCCTTCCTGTTTCTGACTTCCACCCACACTGACTCAGTTGAAAATCCCTCCAGAACGTTCTCCCTTTTTGTAGCTGTGATCCTATCCCTCAATAGAAATGACACTCCCTCACCTCTTTTACTGCTTCCACTGTCCTTTCGAAACATCTAAATTCCTGAACATCCAGCAGCCATTCCTTTCCTTGGGACACTGCACTCCTCGTCTCCCCACTTCCCTTCAGAGCCTCAAAGCCAATCTCAATGCCATAGACCTAAGTCGCTGAGGGTTTACTCTGGTAGTACCATAGGGGTACTCTGCACTGGCTGCCCATTCCCTTCCCCTTTGCTGACATTCTGCCAGATACCTGCCTCCTGCAGCTTATGGGTGACCACCTCCTTGTAACCTTTATATATCACCTCCTGAATGTTCTGTATGATCTATAAGGCACCCAACTGTAGCTCCAGTTCCCTAATACTGCAGCTGGATACTCTTCACACGAATGTAGTTATCAGGGAGATTGGTGGTCACTCAAAACGCCCACAGTTGACATGAGGAACACACAAATAACCTTGGATCCATTCTTTCTATTCTGGGTAGACACCGATAGACAAAGAAAGAAACAAGGAAAGAAACTTACCAGAAATTTATCATAGCCTTTGCTTCTTCTCACTGGAGCACCTTGAGCCAAAGCCTCAAGCTCTCTACTCTAACACTGTCCACTCATACAACAGACACTCCCACAATGGTCACTCTGCTTAAACCTCATTTCTTATTACAGGCCTTTGCCAAGAGTCTAATAATCCATGATATCTCAAGCCCTCCGAAAAGTTACAAAACTTTTTATAGCTCATGCTCACTGTTCTAAATATGTGATTGCTCATGAATATTTTGAGCCCACTGCAAAGCTAAGAGTATTGCATTTTTTAGAGAAACTTTCAACGGATAAACAAATACAAGTGTCTCTAGAGTGTGTCATATGCTACTCACCCTGACCTCTTCGAGAACCGTCACCTTGTCATGGTGGAGAGACAAGTGGGTTCCCGAAATCCAAAGAGAGATGCTGCCTGGAGTTTAGCTCGTGGTAGGGTCACCCATGATGGTAAAGTCAAGGAAGAGTTTCTAGACAAAGAGCAATTCATCCACAACGTTAACGGTGGATCTGGTGGAAGATGATGTCATATCACAATAGCAGTGTGAGTGGAGAAAGACTGCCGCAGTGAAGGGTTTTCAGTCATCTTTCACTCCATGCTACTGGACACTGACATTGATCTGTCAAGGCCGCCCATTCATTAGCCTCCCCAAGTTAAACAAGGTCACACATAGGCGTTCCCCATTAAGGGACCTTACTTTGACGATAAAACAATGCCTATAGGAATAACCCACTTAAAACTGATGCCTATGAGCAATAGGTCAATATTCTGAGGATGGTAATTACAAATCTGCTGCTTTGAAAGTTTTATGGAATTACATTCTGTATACAGGAGACTGCTGATTGTACAGGCCGAGTCCTAATCGAAGAGGACAGAGTTCGTAGTGTCATTATTAATTGCGCAAATACCACAGCAACAGACCAACTTGATACATCAACTGCCACACCAACAACAACAGGCACTGCACTAAACCCATCCAGTACCTCAGCAAATACATCAGCTACCACACCAACAACAACAGGCACTGCACTAAACCCATCCAGTACCTCAGCAAATACATCAGCTACCACACCAACAACAACAGGCACTGCACTAAACCCATCCAGTACCTCAGCAAATACATCAGCTACCACACCAACAACAACAGGCACTGCACTAAACCCATCCAGTACCTCAGCAAATACATCAGCTACCACACCAACAACAACAGGCACTGCACTAAACCCATCCAGTACCTCAGCAAATACATCAGCTACCACACCAACAACTAGACAAACCTCAACAGTGAATATGACATCAACAACGAGGATGACAACAACAACAACAACAACAACAACAAGAAATCGATCATCGTCATCATCCTCTGAAAGTAGTGAATCATCAGAAAGATGTTCAAGAAGGGTAATTCATGGATTTTCATTGAATTTATTGTGAGAATGTGTGCAAAAACAATAGCATAAATATTTAATATTTTTAACTTCCAATGTAAAAATAGAGGAACTGATTTGAACACTGTTTTATAGAGCCATAGGACTTAAAAGTTATTTCAGCACAGCACGGGAACAGGCTCTCCTCCACACAATGTGCTGACCGTGACGGCAAACCAAACTAATCCCATCTGCCTACACCTGGTCAATATCCCTCCATTCCGTGCCTGCTTATGTGTCTGTGTAAATGATCTGTCAGGTAGGCAACATAATGCAGAGTCAGAGAGCTGTACAGCAGGGAAATGGGCTCTTGACTCAACAAGTCCACGCTGACCTTTATGCCCACTTACACCAATCCTATTTGCCTGCATTGGGACAGGCCTTTGATGCTTTCAGGATTTTGTGTTTTCTGAGCATGGGAGAGGGGAGAAGGGAAAATTGTTGGGGTGGATGTGGTCTTTAATTTTGCTGCTGTTGTATTGAAGCAGTGAGAAATATAGTCCACAATCAGTTACTTCATCTTGCTGACACAGTGCAAGAATATTATTGCAACATCACTCAACCAACCAATCTGTCTCATTCCTGCATATTTTCTTGTTGCCATTTCAGATTTACTAACAACAGTTGTATCATCTGCGAATGTGTAAATGGCGGTGAGATGTGCTCAACCACATTGTCATGAATGTAGAGAGAGTAGAGCACGTCGCTAAGTACAATTCCTTGAGTTGCACTTGTGTTGATTGTTAGCAAGGAGGCGATGTTATCACCAATTAGTAATGACTAGAGTCTCATGATGATGAAGCTAAGGATCTAATTGCAGAGGGATATGCAGAGTCCCAGGTTTAGAAACGTGATTATTAATTTTGAGGGTATGATGGTATTGAAAATTGAGGTGTCTTTGATAAATAACAACCAGGCATATGTTTTTCTGTTGTCTACATTTCTTTGATGTAAATTAGAGAGGGTCAAAGGGCTCATGCCAAATTCCTTTAGCCTTCTGAGAAGGTAATGGCACTGGTGAGTTTTCTAGGCTGTGGCGTTTATGTGGCTGGACCAAGTCAGACTAATGATGATGTTCACCCATAGGAACTTGAAATTCTCACCCTCTCAACCCAATAGCATTGGTGTGGGCAGGAACTTGTGCACCACACCTTTCCTGAGGTCAATGTCCAGATATTTTGTATTGCTGTCTTTGACAGAAGGGTTCTGGTCATGACACTTTGTCACTGAGCTCTCCCGTACTCCGACTCATCTCATTTGTAATATGGCCCACACCAGTGGGATCATCTGAAAATGTATAGATGGAGTTAGAGTAGAATCTGGACATGTCATGTGTGTTGCAGAAGTAGGGTAGGGATTGATGATACAGCTTTGTGGGGCACAAGTGTGTTCACAGTAGTTGTGGCATAGGTTTCAATGCTGATCCTTACAGATTGTTGTCTGTTGGTCAGGAGGCCAGGAATCCAGTTGCAAAGGTATGTGTCGAGTCCCAGATCTTAAGTTTGGAGATATACTCCACTGACAACCCTCTGCTGCTGATTGCAAAAGTTCACGTCTTGGAAGCTTAAATGAATCCTGGAATGTCCAGATTACAGTAGAAGAAGTGTTGAATGTGTTAAAATGCAAGAAGGCAGACAAATTTCTGAATCCAGACAAGGTGCATCCACAACACTATGGAAGAAGAAAATGTGAGAGCACTTACACAACGTTCCAGAAGACAGAAGGATAGCAAATTATTTAAGAAGGGATGGACAAAACCTCATCATAGGTAGATTGCAGGAAAGCATTCTGAGGGATAAGAAATATTTACATTTGGAAAGGCAGGACTTGATTAGGTGTAGCCAGGATAGTTTTGTGTGTAGGAGAGTATATTTTAAGCACTTGATTTAATGGTTTTAATCAAGTGCTGAGGAAGGTTATTGAAGGGTGGTGATAGATGTGGTGTATACGGATTTTCCTAGGGCTTTTGATCAGGTTTCACATGGTGAGCTGCTCCAGGAGGTTAGATAGCATGGCATCCAAGGAGAGCTAGAAAACTACATACAAGATTGTATGGATGGTAGGAAACAGGTGGATGAATGATTTTCACACTGGAGGTCTGTGACTCATGGTATGCCCCAGCAGTCAGAGCTGAGCCCATTGTAATTTGTCAACTAAATTAATGATATGGATGAGGCTATATGAAGAACACTTAAGAAATAGTTTGTAAGTTTGCAGATGACGCTAAAATAGGTGGTGTCATAGGCAGAGAAGAAGAGTATTAAGGATTTTTGTGGGATCTTGATTGGTTGGGTAGGATGAGGAATGGTAAGTACAATTTATTCTAGGTAAGTGAAATATGTTACATTTTGTAAAGATAAATCAGCAAGAGTTTAACATTAAATGGGTACTGTTGTAGAACAGAGGAACCATGCGGTACAGATGCATAGTTCCCTTACAGTGAAATCACAGGTGAAAAATGCTTTTGACATGGTAGCATTCATCAGAGTGTTGAATATAGAAGTTATGAGGTTACGTTGCTATTGTACAAGACTATTGTACAAAACAGATTTTTTTGGATCATTCTTGGAGTACTGCGTTCAGTTTTGATCATGCTGTTATAGAAGGATGTGATTAAAATGGAAAGAATGCAAAAAAGATTTACATGGACTTGGACATAAATTGAGGCACTGAGATATAGGGAGAGCCTTTCATCTTTGGAGTGGAGGAGACTGAGGGGTGGGTTCATAGATATAAGTGAAGTCACATGGGGGATAGAAAGGGTGAACAGTTTGTTTTGTCTCCAAGATTGGGAAAAGAAAACTAAAAGACATAGTTTAAGGGGATAGCTAAAACATTTCATCATAATCCGAGGAGAAACATTTTTACACAGCTTGCGGGAGATATATGGAACTAGCTGCCAGAGGAAGTGGTTGAGACACGTATAACAGATGCTTTTAAGAAGGGTGTTGGCAGGTATATGCATGACCTGTTCTGGTCCAAGTTCTGGAAAAGTGGGGTTTGTTTGAACACACAGCTTGTCGGCATGATCATGTATGAGACAAAGGGCCTTTACTTGTGCTGTACTTCTCTATGACTCTAACATTAACTGCACGGTCAGAGCACAGGGATCCCTTCAAAAAATAGCATTGGATTTTGTAAGGACAATATGTTATCTCGGCCCTTCATCATTTTCCATTAGGCCTTCAATTTTCTTTTCTTTATGAAATCCATTAACGACTGAACCTCTTGTGCATTTTAGAAGTAACAGACTTTACAGTCATGATATCCTTGGCATTTTCATTGTTCATCTTAATTTTTTTTGTCTATCTTCAATGGAAACAATTTCACACTGCCTTCTAGATGACTCATTATCTTAAACACCTCTATCATCTCCACTCTTTTCTTTTTCTGCTCAAAGGAGAATAATCCCATCATCTTCAACCATTCCTTTTGAACATTTTTGGCACCCTACATAAGGCCTTCACAAAAATCTTAAATGTAGTGACTTGGACTAGATGGTATAGCCAGGTTGATCTTTAATAAAGGCTCTTCATAAATTCTCCACCAATGTGCTCTATGCATCTATGTTTGAAGCTCAGGTCTCTGTGTACTTTTCACAGCAACTTTCACAACCTACAAATGTTCTACAAATGTTGGTGGACTTAGATCTTTGAGCTGATGCACTTTTGTTAATATTAGATTACTTATTGAAATCAAGAGAGCATATGTTTAAGATAGAGGAAGGAATTTCAAAGGGGATTTGAGAAGATTTATTTTGTACATACAATGTTTGATAATCTGTAGCTCAGTGTAGAGGAGGCTGGGGTTGATACAATTGTACTTTTATGGCGTATATAAACAGATAGCTGTCTTGGATTTGTTGTATTGTCTCTCCTTCTCTTCACATGTACTATTTCTTCCTCCAGTGCTGCTTCACCCTCTCAATTATTTCTAATTCCACATCCTACTCCCAGTGGGTGCGTTTGAGTAATAACATATCTGGCTCATACTCAGAACCAAGAGTTGAGCTCACCCAGCTACAACACAGCCCAAGAGTGTGAGAAGTGTTCCATATTTTCTCACATGGCAAAGGATATACTGTACATTTAATGAGAACAAGGTGACCTGCTCTGTATCCATCATTCAAGCTCCTTAAATTCATTGATACATCTGTTCACAATTATTAACTTGCTTTTACCACATTATTGTAGGTTAGTTAGACTCACTGCTCTCATCAGCATCTCATCCCATCCCTGCCCCACAGTCTAAGGGGAAAACTGTGGCACACAAAGCTTTCCTATCATCAGATTTTGTTGGTATCGGATTTAACCAGCATTATTTTAAATAACCTTTGGAATGAATTCCTTTGAGAATTCTAGCATGGTACTGACATCAAAACAGATTTCAGCCTATGAGTTTTACTGATGCTGGGAGCTTTGGACCAACTTAAAGCAAACCTGGACAGAAATACCTATGAGCCATGATCAGTGACAGTGACCTGAATATGGTATTGTGGCTTACAGTAGGCAAATCTGCCACCCCAGCACCAGCACATGCACCAGGACTAAGTCCCATTTCTCAGTAGCTGTCCAATGCCACTGTGGGCTTAAGTAGCTGAAGTGTATTAATCATGGAATCCAACAGCGATGGTTTCCCATCTCTCAGACCGGGAAATCTATCAGCTGAGGATATACCAAGTAAAAAAAACTAAAACTACAAATCCAAAATAAAGTTAAGAAAATTCAGGAAATTCTCAACATACCTGCACAGAAGCCACATTGTGTTTTTATTATTTTTTAAACTTATGCATTATGATAAAATTAGTGCAACTATAACAAGCTCTTTGCAATTGTTGAGAAGAATTGGTTGCTAGGTTTTAGTTTTTAGTTCATTTAAGTTAGATCACAATTTGCATGAAAATATAAAAACAGTTTTTAACTTTACAGTTATTTGAGTAGGTACAGGCTGTTCTCTAATGTTAGAGACTATGAAACACATTTGTATCAATCCAATCTTGCTGACAGCTATAACAGCTGGTGAGTCTGAGAATGGGGGCCACACCAAAGCTGTTCTACGAGTGTCACTACCCTAATATATACTCGGCTGCAACAATGAGCAGATGGCCAGGTCTCTAACAGAAACCTGCACTAGATTGCACGTTGGAAGAACGTGTCCCAGAATGGCCTGTGATTTGGGGTAATGGTATAACTGTCCCAATATTATAGAATAGCCTGCATCAAGGAGTTTATGAAAATCAGGCCACACATTACTGAGAACATAATGCTTATGTTCTCCTGTTAAGTGCTTAAAATATATTAATTCATATATTGCATGCAGTTACAGAGCCACATCATGAAAACTTCCATAAGCTAACTAATGGAGGTTCAATCTGATCAATGCATTCTGACAATCAGGTGCTTAAAATGGACAGGTCTGTTTGCATATAAGATGTGGTTATTTTGAGCAGAGGCAGATTCAAAGATGCTGTCATAAACATCAGCAGAAAAAGGGCATTATTTTCTTTTGGGTAACTGTATAAATAAAACATTTTATCCTCAAAGTTTGGCTGGAGAAGATATTGGAACTGCAGGAGGAGACGAGATTGGAGAAGGGGCAATAGGAGGAGGTGGAGTCCTCACTACAATAGAAGACAACTGATCAGTCCATATAGGAGTACTTATGCTACAAATACAGCTTACAAGGCAGAGGAAAATGGAGAGTAAAATGAAGGCTTGGTAAGTATCAACTCAGTTATTTGTCAACTTCTGAAAAGGAAATTCTCATTTTGTTTTATTTGTGTAATTACTTTATTGTATAAAATAGGCCATCTCACCCAGTTGAGTTTTCCTGATATTTATCCTTCAAATGAGCACAAATCCTAATTCCAGTTCTTTTTTTTTTAATTTTATTTTTATTTGGATAAGGAGTTCACAATTATCATGTACTTTTTTCACACATATAACCTTTTCCATTTTTTTATATGTATAAAACTACAATTATTTATACATTCTTAAGTACACATTGAGATGATATAAAAGTAAAATAAACACTTAAATAGGTAATTATGTACTGTGGTAAATCTTTTTCACAAATATGGCCTGATCTGCTGAGTATTTCCAACATTTTTCTTTTTTTTATTTTCAAATTTCCAGCCTCCGTAGTTTTCTTGATTTTCATTCACTAATCCATTTTTCCTATTGAGATCTTGTAAATATGTTTATATGGAAATGAAATACATAATCATCATTTGCTTTAATATCCTTTACTCATCCAACTGCCCATGAATGGAGTTGAAATTTCTGAGTATTTGTTCTTGATTTTTTTGCAGTAAAAGCATTTCAAATTAAATAATTTATTTCATGTTCACACAATTAATATTACATGACAAACACACAAAAGCAGTCAATTTCTACACACATATGTCCAAGGGGAAGACAATTTCATTTATTGTTACTTAAGGAAAATGATTACCAAAAAGAATTTTGAAAAATGATACATTAATGTTCAGTTGAAGCTATGAGAATCATTCAGAACCACTTTCATTACTAATAACTTCAATGAAGTGAAATTTGCTGTTCCATGTCAGCAGTGCAGTATAAAGGCATAAAAGTTACAATAAATTACAACATAAATATAAGAAATAATGTGGTAGGGTTTATGGGTTCATGTATCATTCAGAGATCTGATGGCAGAGGGGAAGAGGTTGTTTCTGAATCAATGAGTGAGAGTTTTTAGGTTCCTGTAACTCCTGCCCAAGAGTAGTAATGGGGGAGTGGGGGGTGGGAAGAGCATGTCCCATTAGATGACGACTCCTTGTGATGGATGCTGTCTTCTTGATGCACCAACTCTTGAAGATGCCCTAAATAATGGGAAGGTTTATACCTCTGATGAAAGCTTGAAATAAACAAACTTTTCAATTTGAATTTCAGATTTTATAGTAAAACCAATGGATGAAGATACGAAGACAAATAGAATTAGTCCATATGAATAAAATTATTGGTCATAAAAACGTAAATTTACACATAATGTTTCATTTTTAATTACAAGTAGTGTGCTATTAAATCATTAGTATTTTATGCAATAGCTTTCAATGGAATTTACAAAGTTCTTGTTGTTCATTGATGTGCAAACTAATTAGTTTGAGCTATTTTCTATTCCTAATGTCCTTGAATAAGAAGTAGAATCATATTATTGGGTTTAGCTATGTCTGTCTTCAGGGCATAGCTGCCTGGTGGTGAGCATTCCTTAATGAAAGCACGTAATTTGTGAAATTGGACCAGACTCCTTCATGTGTTGGGCGCGTGGCCAAGTGGTTAAGGCATTCATCTAGTAATCTGAAGGTCGCTAGTTCGAGCCTCAGCTGTGACAGCGTGTTTGTGTCCTTGAGCAAGGACCTTAACCACATAAGGCGCCTCACACAGACTTCCAATCTGCGCTTTGTAAGGCATGAAAACGCCTGACGCAGGCCTCTCATGGTCTGAGTCGACGTTCCCTTCCCCTTCCCTTCCATTCATGAGAGATTCATGTAAACATTACTGACATCTTCCTCTCATTAATGGTACAGTATAACATTCATTTCCATCCACGTTGCCATCAACTGTAGGATGTTTTGTATTACGGTCATGGAACAGGCTCAGAAGAACTAGGAACACTTCACTCTAGGTTATTGGTTTTTCTGCTCTTTATATAAAATTTCCACAGTTAGAGAACTTTAGAGTGCATTTTTCTGCTGGGATATTCACTCGCATTTCTGCTGGGATAGTCATCTCTCACTCCTCTGCAGCCTCTGTCATTTCCTTTTAATAAAGAATTTGTTGTTTCTGTCCATCGGCCATTGAAGTGTCTTCTCTGAATGATGCACAGCAAGATGTAGGGATGTGTAAAATTGGGTGAAGTCCAATCAGGAACAGTTCATATCATGCGTCTGCATCTTTCTGGATGGAAACTGCCCTATAGCAGCTTGAAATCAAAATATTTTCCAGTTTGCTTGCATAGAATATAATTTGGTGTTGGTGATTAATGCAAGAATGTTTGAAATGCCAAAAATAGAGGTATAATCCATTGTTTGTTGAGAGATTAAACATCTGATCCCTGGGTTCAGCAAATAAAGGTGACAACCAATTCAGATATTTATCTATTTCCTTAAATGGTAAGATTTTTAGCTATCTTAATGCTAATAGTTGTCTTAATTCTTGTATTGAATACAAATCTAATTATCAGAACCTTCTGAATGTCTTATGACCTTTTATTAATGGGAAGAAATAAGTCTTGAAGCTCAATTCATTTCAGAAGATTGGTGCTCCAAAAATAAGTAAACACCGCTTCTCATCAAATCATGAATTCTGCCATTGCCATCAATTGCAATAAGGCTCAAGTACAATATCTAATGGGTGTTTAATCCACTGATCATCTTCTTTGTGTCACAAGGTGGAACAAGTTTCTCACCTTTTGTCAGGTCATGAATGGTTGGGTAAAGCGATGGTAGCTGCAATAATCAGATATTAAGCCACTCGCTTCCCAGCAAAGGCATTAAATTGCGAAAAGATTAAATGAAGATACCTATTAATGTCAACACGAATGCAGGGTTAATCAGCGTTAATGCAGGAAAGAGACAATGAGGTAAAAGGTCAGCCATAATCTTACTGAATGGTGGAGCAAGCACGGGGCTGAAAGGTCAATGATGTTGTAAAATAGACACAGAGGGAAATGTTGGTTTCAGGCAGATGTCTCATTAATGGGGTGCTGAACCATTTTGGGGACTTGTTACTTTGGCTTTGGGGTACTAAGCAGATGCTGCCCCAAATAGAAGCTCCACTTCATAAGCCTAGTCGTGCATCAGCTCTTGGTCTCAGAACACATTACAGTGTCCTGAGTAATACAGAGTGCTCTAAGTTCATCACTGCAGAATTATTGACCCCATGCTAAAACTGATGGTATCCAATATTCCTGGAGGTGTATATGTTCCTCCTATCTTTGTTGTCAACTGCAATCCTACGATCCTATCTTCAGCCTCCATTCTGACTCTCAGCATACACTCCCTGACCCCCATCCTACCATATCCTCAACCTCCCTCCAATCATCTTCTCAACAGGGAAATTCCCAAAAACCTTCTAATTCCCATCCCAATCATGTCCCAACCTGTACCACTTTGATTATGCCCACAACCAGCTATATTCATATGCCCTGCATCCTTGTTCCCCAGGCCCCTCCATCTCCTCCAACTTTCTTCACCATTAGGCTATCTGACTGAAAGCCAACTCATGCCCCTTCTCCATCTTGCCCTTACCGAACCCCTTGATAGTCAAAAAGAGAGCAAAGCAGCTTACACCGCATCAGTGGCATCTCTTCTGGATGCAGAGTCTCAGTCAGAATAAGAATCCTCGCAGTGAGATACCCTGACTTTCACTGATATTTGGAGCTGAATGAACACCACATGCGCCACCTTCCATTAAAATTAGATTCATAGAACATAGATCATTACAGCCCAATCAAAGTCTGTAGGCTCATGATGTTGAGCCGACCTTTTAAACTATTCCAAGATCAATCTAGACCTTTCTTCCTATATAGACCTCCATTTTTCTATCACCTATCTAAAAGTTTCTTAAATGCCTCTAATGTTTCTGCCTCTACCAACATCACTGGCAAGGTGTTCCACACACCCACTACTCCCTGTGTATTAAAAAATATATATATCTGACATTCAGCCCCTATAATTTCCTCCCATCGCCTTAAATTTATGCCATGTAGCTATTCCTGCCTGGGAAAAGTCTCTGACTATCCATTCAATCTATGCCAATTACCATCTTGTACAGCTATATCAAGTCACATCTCATCCTCTTCACTCAAAAGAGAAAAGGTCTCACTCACACAAGCTATCCTCATGAACTTTTCAAGTTATAAGGTTGTAGTATCAGGGGAATTTAACTTGCTCATTATTGATTGGGATTGCCTTAGTGCAAGGAACTTGGATAGGGGAGGAATTCATAAAATACATTTGGTAGATTTTTCTGAAACAGTATGTAGAGTGTGCAGTTTGAGAGGGGGCCATACCTGGCCTAATCTTAGGGAATGAGAATGGGAAAGTGATAAAGGTCTATAAAGGAACCCTTTAGGAGTAGTAACCATAGGCTTCAAGACAGTTATTATGATTAGTCCCCGAGTTTGAGCACTAAACGGGGGGGGGGGGGGGAGGGGGTGGCACGTAGAACTGATATCAGAGATGCAGGACAGGACCTGGTGGTAGAAGGACCAGCTGCTAGAAGGGAAATATCTGATAAGTGAGGGGTATTTAAAAACAAAAGTAGAAGTTCGGAACCAGGATGTCCCTGCATGAAAAGGAGGAAAAGCTGTAAGGATTAAGAATCCTTGGTGAATTAAAGGCTATTGTTTGATCAGGGAAAAGGAAGAGTATGACAAATATGAGAAATTTGCATTAAATCAGTCAATTGAGGCTTTTAGAGGACGTAGGCAAGAATATAAGAAAAAAATTGGGAGGGCAAAAAGAGGCCATGAAATGCCCTTGAGCAACACAATAAAATGGTGGACGAACTCAGCAAGTCAAGCAGCTTCTATGGAGGAGAATAAACAGTCGACTTACTTGACTACCCCACTGATAGCCTTCCTGGCATTTATTCTTACAAGCACGACATGTGCTACACCTGTCCCTAAGCCTCCTCCCGCATTTCTATTCTTGATCTCAAGCAGTCCGTCAAGGTGAGACAGTTCACCTACAAACCTGTCATGGTCTTCTACTATACCCAATGTTCAAGTGCGGTCTCCTTTATGTCAGTAAGACCGATAGAGACTGGGGACCACCTTGTGAGCACCTTCACTCTGCCACAAAACGTGGATTTCCCGGTGGCTATGTATTTTAATTCAACTTCCCATTCCTATTCTGGTATGTCTGTTGATGGCCTCCTCTACTGCCGTGATGATGTCAAACTCAGGTTGAAGGAGCAACACCACATATTGGATATTAGTAGCCTCTAACTTGATAACATGAACATCGATTTATCTAATTTTGGGTACTTTCTCCCCCCCCCCTTCCTGTCCATCACCTTCTCTCTTTTTCTATTCCACATTCTGGCTCCCTCTTAACCCCTCCCTTCACTTCACCCTCCATCACTTCCCTCTGTCCAGCATTTCCACTTCCTTTCTCCTATCAGATTCCTTCTTCTTCACCCTATTATCTTTTCCACCTATCACCTTCCAACTTCTTGATTCGTCTTCCCACCCACCAACCTTCCCTCTCACCTGGCTTAACCAATCACCTACCAGATTGTGCCCCTTCTCTTCCCCTTCTTCATATTCTAGCTTCTTCCTTCTTCCTTTCCAATCCTGGTGAAGAGTTTTGGCCCAAAACATCAATTGTTTATTTTCCTCCAAATATATTGCCTGACCAGCTGAGTTCCTTCAACATTTTGTGTGTGTTACTCTGGATTTCCAGAATCTGCAGAACCTCTTGCGTTGATCTCTTGAGTCTCTTGAATCTTTTCCTGGTTTTCCATCAATAGAAGCCTATACAGAATGTCTTTATATAGTATGCCAGCCTATTCTCAAATCCTGATTTACCTTTTATTATTGTTGCCTTGATCCTTCTTTGCAGAATTCTGAATTCTCAGTGTTTATCATGGTTAGACTTTGGATATCCATCAGGAATTATGTGGATATTGACCATTAATACAAACAACAACCGGTCTTCAAACAAAACTATTCACATGTAAAATCCCAGCAGTAATCAAACAGAGACCATAATCTACGAAGACTGCAAGCAACTATTCCATAGCAGGAGACCACTTTGGAAACTGACAAAACAAACTCCTCCCTTGACATTTGGACAAATACTTTATTAAACAATGTACCAGCCATTGGGTGTGGGACATTCTGGTTTTGCACAATCGTAAATTTTACGGGGCAAATTAATTGATGATTGCCATCAATATTTTGGGTGTTGATAGATCCTGGAGCCACCCCTCAACACTGTAATTAAAAATCTACGGAGAGGATGCTCCTATGAGTGGGAAAGTCTAGGACTGGATGGCATAGCCTCAAAATAGAAAGACATTCCTTTAGAACAGAGATGAATAATTTCTTTAACCTGAGTGTGGTGAATCTCTGGAATTCATTGCAACAGATGGCTGTGGAAGTCAAATCATTGGGTATATTTTAAAGTGGAGGTTGATAAAGTCCTTGATTAGTAAAGGCATCAAAAATTATGGGGAGAAGACAGTAGAATGGGGTTGAGAGGAAAAATAAATCGGACATGATTAAATGGCAGAGCAAACTTGGTGGGCTAAATGTCCTATTTCTGTTTCTATGTTTTATGGTCTTAAGGTCTAACTGAACTTTAAGTGTTAGGGTTTTTGTGCTCAGAGCTCTTCAAGCCATCTTTGCGTTTAAATATTCAAAGGTCTCTTAAATATTGATGATGAGCTTCCATTGTAAATATGTAATTCTCCAAGGGTATACCCAAAATGTTGAAGTTAACATTGTAACTATAACCATTGTAACTATATTTAATAAGCTTCTCAGAGAGGGCTTCTTCCAAAATGCCTGCTTGTTAAGCCGAATGAAAGCCTCATCCATTTGCAGCTCAGGAGATACAAGAGATTGTAGATGCTGGAATCTGAAGCAAAAAAACTACTCTTAGTTGAACTAGTCAGGTAGCATCTGTGGAGGGAAATGGACGGCTGATATCTTGCATCGAGACCTGAAACTGACCATTTCCCTCCACCGATGTTCGTAACCAGCTGAGTTCTTCCAGCGTTATGTTTTTGTTCTTCTGCTCCAGTTAATGTGTGGTTTGTTTACAGTTACAACACACTACTTTCTGCATTCTAGACCACAAAACCATAAGATATAGGAGCAGAATTAGGTCATTAGACCCATCATGTCTGCTCGCCATTTCATCATTGCTGATCCAATTTTCCTCTCAGCCCCAATCTCCTACCTTCTCCAAGTGTCCATTCAGGCCCTGACCAATCAAGAATCTTATCAACCTCTGCCTTCAGTATACATAAAGATTTGACTTCCACAGCTGCCTGTGGCAAAGAATTCCACAGATTCACCACTCTCTGGCTAAAGAAATTCCTCCTCATTTCTGTTCTAAAAGGAAGCCCCACTATTCTGAGGCTGTGTCCTCTGGTCTTAGGATATTCCTCCACAGAAAATATCCTCTCCACATCCACTCTATCAAGACTTTCCATCATTCCAAAGGAAAGATGATGCATGTCCAGTCAATTCCCATTGCTGTATTCCATCTGCCATTTCTTTGTCTATTCTCCTAATCCATTTAAGTCCTTCTGTAGCGTCTCTACTTCCTTAAAACTAACTGCCCCTCCACCCATCTTCATATAGTCTGCAAACTTTACAACAAAACCATCAATTCTATTATCCATGTCATTGACATATAACATAAAAAGAATTGGTCCCAACACAAACCCCTGTGGAACACTAGCAGCCAGTCAGAAAAGGTACCCTTTATTCCCAGTCTTTGTCTCCTGCCAATCAGCCATGCTGTGTCCATGCTAGAACGTCCTTCTGTAATACTATGGGCTTGTAGCTTGTTAAGCAACGTCATGTGTGACAACTTGTCAAAGGCCTTCTGAAAATCCAAGTACACAGTATCAACTGATTCTACTTTGTCTATCCTGCTTGAAATTTCTTCGAAGAATTCCAACAGATTTGTCAGGCAAGATTTTCCTTGAGTAAACCATGCTGACTATGGCCTATTTTATCATGTGCCTCCAGGTACACTGAGACCTCATCCTTAATAATCAACTCCAACACCTTCCCAACCACTGATGTCAGACTATCTACCTATAGTTTCCTTTCTTCTGCCTCTCTCCTTTCTTGAAGCATGGAGTGACATTTTCAATTTTCCAATCTGCTGGAATAATTCCAGAATCTAGTGATACACTAAAGATTATTACTAATGCCTCCACATTCTCTTCAGCCACCTTTTTCAGAACTCTGGGGTGTACACCATCTGGTCCAGGTGACTTATCAATCTTCAGACCTTTCAGTTTCCCAAGAACCTGCTCTCTAGCTATGGTAACATCACACACTTCATGCCCCCTGACACCTGGAACATCCACCATACTACTAGTATCTTTCACAGTGAAGAGTGATGCAAATATTTATTCATTTTGTCCACCATTTCATTGTCCCTCATTACTATCTCTCCAGCATCATTTTCCAAAGGTTCAACATCCACTCTCATCTCTCTTTTACATTTTATGTATCTGAAGAAACATTTGGAATCCTCTATAATATTATTGGCTATCTTAATTTCATATTCCACCTTTACATTCTTAATGACTTTTTTAGTTGCCTGCTGTTGTTTTTTTTAAAAAGCTACCCAATCCTCTAACTCCCGCTAATTTTTGTACTATTATATGCTTCTCTTTGGCTCTTATGTTGGTTTTGTCTTCACTTGTTTGCCACAGTTGCATCATCTTTCCTTTGAAATACTTCTTCCTCTTTGGGATGCATATATCCAGTGCCTTCTGAATTGCATCCAGAAATTCCAGCCACTGCTGCTCTGCTGTCATCTCTGGCAGTGTTCTTTTCCAATCCAGTCTGGCCAATTCCTCTCTCATGCCTCTGTAATGCCCTTTACTTCACTGTAATAATGATATATCTGACTTTAGCTTCTCCTTCTCACATTTCAGGTTGAATTTGATCATATTATGATCACTTTCCCCTAAGGTTTCTTTTACCTTAAGGTCTCTAATCAATTCTGGTTCATTACACAATACCCAATCCAGAATAGCTGATCCTCTCGTGGGCTCAGACATGAGCCGCTCTAAAAAGCCATCTTGTATGCATTCTAGAAATTCCCCCTTCCTGTAATCCAGCACCAACATGATGTTCCCAATCTACCTGCATATCGAAGTCCCCCATGACTATTGTAACATTGCCCTTTTGGCATGCATTTTCTATTTCCTGTTGTAATTTGTAGGCCACATCTCCAGACCATAGCAAGGGTCATTATATAACTCCCATCTGGGTCTTTTTACCCTTGCAGTTCCTTAGCTCTATCCACAATGATATAACAACCTTCTGAACCTATGTCACCTCTTTCTAATGATTTGATGGCATTTTTTACCAACAGTGCAGTGCCACTCCCTCTGCCTTTCTGCCTGTCCTTTCAATACAATGTGTATCCTTGAGCATTAAGCTCCCAGCTATAATTTTGCAGCCTTAATTCAGTGATGCCTACAACATTAGACCTGCCAATCTGCAACTGTGCTGTAAGTTTATCTACCCTGTTCTGTGTATTGCATGCATTCAGATACAACACCTTCTGTCCTGTGTTCACCCTTTTCGATTTTGTAGCATTATGGTCAACCCTTTGATTCCTAACTTTGTCTGTGGTCTTACCAGCATCTGCCTCCACAATCCATCCGTTCTCTGTTCTGGCACTCTGGTTCCCATCCCCCTGCAGCTCTAGTTTAAACCCTACCATGCAGTATTAACAAACCTTCCCGCTAGGATATTAGTTCCCCTCCAGTTCAGGTCCACCTTCCCTGGAAGAGAGCTCAATGATCCAAAAATCTTATGCCTTCTTTCTTGAACCAACTCCTTAGCTACATATTAAACTGTATAACCTTCCTAGTTCTAGCTTCACTAGCACATGGCATAGATAGCTAGCCAGATATCACAACCCTGGAGGTCCTGCCTTTAACTTAACACCTAACTCCCTGAACTCCCTATGCAGAACCTCATGACTCGTCCTACCCATGTCATTGCTACCTACATGGACCACAACTTCTGGCTTTTCACCCTCCCGCTTAAGAATGTTGAGGACTCGATCTGAGACGTCCTGGACCCTGGCACCTGAGAGACAACATACCATCCAGGAATGTTGTTCTCATCCATAGAATCTCATGTCTTCTCCCCTAACTAACAAATCCCTTATCACCACAGTGTGCCTTTTCTTCACCCTTCCCATTGGAGTCGCAGAGGCAGACACAGTGCCAGAGACTCGATCTCCATGACTTTCCTCTGTTAGGTCATTCCCACGACAGTATCCAAAGTGATATTCCTGTTGTTTAGTGGGGTGGCCACAGGGGTACTCTGCACCGGCTCCTTAATCCCTTTCCCCTTCCTGACTGTCATCTAGTTTCTTGTGTCCTGCACCTTGTGTGTAACTACCTCTCTACATGTCCTGTATATCACCCCTTCAGCCTCCCAAGTGATCCAGAGTTCATCCGGTTCCAGCTCCAACTCCTTAATGCAGTTTGTTAGAAGCTGCAGCTGGATGCACTTCTCATAGTTGTAGTCATCAGGGACACTGGAGGTCTCCCTGCCTTCCCACATCCCGCAAGAGGAGTATTCCTCTATCCTGCCTAACATCTCTACTGTCCTAGCTGAGCAGATATAAAAAAGAGAAGGAAAAAAAGACTTAAGCTTTCCTTTTTTGCTTTCTCTAAGTGAAGTCTCTCTTCATAGAAGCCTCGAAGAGCTAAAGCCTTAAGATCACCACTCTGACTATGTCCATTCAGAAGATGGTGACTGCTTGCCCAGCGTTCCTTTAACTTACTCTTACTAATCAATCCCAAACGCCAATTGGCTGCTGGTCAAAGCTCTAATGTGCTGCTATGAACTGCTCCTGCCATTTATTCTTGAGCAGTGGACCGGTTTGAAGTCCCCTCCTCTCCAAACCTCCGATGTCTGATTGGCTGCTAGTCAAAGCTCTATTTTTGGCAACTCTATCAGCCTTCTAATAAGAACAAAACTGAAAATGGGAGTAGAACTTTAGTCTGCTCTGCATTAATATGATCATGGCTAATCCTTTATCTCAACATCATATTCCTACTCTTTCTCCATCCCTCTTAATGTCTTTTGTGCCTCAGTAGCTATCTGCAGCCATCTTAGATACATTGAGCTCCTTGAGGTTCATGCCCTCGGACTGGGACAAAAATTTTTCCTTTTTTTTTGTCACATTACATATCCTAAAATTACGAACCGTTGTTTTAGACATGTCCACGCTATCTCCTTCGGGGAGAAATACCTTAGCTGCATTTAATCTATTTCTTGTCTGCCTGCACTGCACTTTCTCCGTAAGTATGACAATACATTCTGCATTCTGTTATTGCTGACACTTGCCTCTCACCTTCTCAATCTCTTTCTTCATCTCTGGAGACAGATTACTGACTGAAATCTTTTAAAAACCCACTAACTCTCATAGCTGTCTTGACTATACCTCTTCCCTCCCAGTCACTTGTAAAATGTTATTCCCCTTTCTCAGTTCCTCTCTCTCTACTGCCACTGTTCTCAGGATGAGGCTTTCCATTCAAGAACATCTGACATGTCCTTCAAAGTACGGGCTTTTCCTTCCGCTACATTGACATGGGCCTCACCCGTACCTCCTCCATTACCCTCACATTTGCCCTCACCCCCATCTTCCTGCCACCATAACAGGCATAGCAAACCACCACTCCATAAGCCTTCATATCCAGGACATCATCCTACATAATTTCTTCCATCTACCAGGAGATCCTGCTGCTAAACACACCTTTCTCTCGCGCCCCCCCCCCCACTGTTCTCTTTTTCCATTCCTTTTTCACCCTTTCTCTTCTCCTCACCTGCCTATAATCTCCCTCTGGTGGCAGATGGAATACAGTGTTGGGAAATGTATGATAATGCATTTTGGAAAAAGGAACAATAGTGCGGACTATTATCTAAATGGGGAGAAGGTTCAAACATCAGAGGTGTAGAGGGACTTGGGAGACCTTGTGCAAGACTCCCAGGAGGTTAATTTACAGGTTGGATCTGTGGTAAAGAAAGCAAATGCAAAGCTGGCATTTATTTCAAGGGGAATAGAATATAAAAGCAAGGAGATAACGCTGAGGTTTTATAAGGCACTAGTCAGGCTGTGACCCAGCTGATGGTGTAGTGACATCAGCGTCCGACTTCAGGACGAAAGGTCCCAGGTTCGAATCCAGCCGGCTCCCCTGCACATTTTCCATCCGTTCTAGGTTATGAGCTGGTGATCTCTTTGGAAGCTCACCCGGCAGAAGGCAATGGCAAACCACTGCTGTAACTTGCCTCGTACACGATTCCCCACTACGTCAGAGAGGTGTGGAGGGAAATCGTCTGCTAACAGGAGAAACTCCGGATGCGACGTACCTTTCCTAGTCAGGCTGCACTCGGAACATTGTCAACAGTTTTGAGCCCTATTGCCATTGGAGAGAGTCCAGAGGAGGTTAACAAGAATGATTCCGGGAATAAGAGGTATTTGGCCACCTAGAGCCTGTATTCGCTGGAATTTAAAAGAATGCAGGGGGATCTCAGTGAAACCCACCGAATGTTGAAAGGACTAGATAAAGTGGATGCAGAAAGGCTGTTTCCTAAGGTGGGGGTATCCAGAACTAGAAGGCACAACTTCAAAATTTAGGGCTGACATTTTAGAACAGAGGTAAGGAGGAAGTTTTTTTAGAGAGTCGTGAATCTGAGGAATGCTCTGCCACAGACTGCGGTGGAGGCCAGGTCCGTGGCTATATTTAAGGCAGAAGTTAATCATTTCCTGATCAGTCAGGACATCAAAGAATATGGCGAGAAGGCTGGTGTACGGGGTTGAGTGTTAACTGGTATCAGTCATGATGGAATAGCTAAGCAGACTCGATGGTCTGAATGGCCTAATTCTGCTCCTCTGTCTCGTGGCCTTATGGTCTAACTAATCTGAGGCACAGCAAAGCTGTAAATGGGTAACCAACGCAGCAAACCTTCAGACAAGGAAGTCCAAGAAATATCACTCTCCTGAGACAATGCTTTATACCTTTTAAATGCAATGGTAAGAATAAATGATTAATTACAACTTAAATGACTCTAATCACCTACTTCACCGTTTCAAATATTGCCTGGTAAATTTGCAGAATTACATAGTTAAAATGGTTACACATTCTAACAGAACCCCATTGAGTATTCAGTACTGGTGTTTATTCCAAAAGCTTCTGATCACAAACTCTAGACAGCTACAATACATTTGAGTGATTTGTGGGTTCAGCACATTTACATTTAGCAAATGACTTCTCAGCCAGTAATCTTCAAATCTGAATATAAATTGTAGATTTAATTTTAATGAACAATAGGTTCCTAAAAGCCATGAATCAAAGACCAGACAATGCTAATTAAAATTAATTGAGATGCCTGTGGTGTGCAAGTGAATTGGGAGGTGTGAAGGTTGTATATAGTTTCAAAGAAAACATTATCAATACATTGACACCAGGAAATCTGCAAATGCTGGAAATTCAAGCAACACACACAAAAAATGCTGGTGAACACAGCAGGCCAGGCAGCATCTCTAGGAAGAGGTACAGTCGACGTTTCAGGCCGGGACCCTTCGTCGGGACTAACTGAAAGAAGAGATTGTAAGAGATTTGAAAGTGAGAGGGGGAGGGGGAGATCTGAAATGATAGGAGAAGACAGGAGGGGGAGGGGTGGATCTAAGAGCTGGAAAGTTGATTGACAAAAGGGATACCAGACTGGAGAAGGGAGAGGATTGTGGGACGGGAAGCTTGGGGAGAGAGAGAAGGAGGGAGGGGAGCCCAGAGGATGGAGAGCAGGCAAGAAGATACAGTGAGAGGGACAGAGGGAGAAAAAAGAGAGAGAGAAATAAAAAAGGGGGGGGAAATATATTAA
The DNA here is from genome assembly GCF_963921235.1 of Mobula hypostoma. Lineage (NCBI taxonomy): Eukaryota > Metazoa > Chordata > Chondrichthyes > Myliobatiformes > Myliobatidae > Mobula > Mobula hypostoma. The sequence continues at coordinate 138,345,227 of NC_086102.1, read as the reverse complement.
ATAAATATATGTGGGATGGGGTGTGAAGGGGGCATTAACAGAAGTTAGAGAATGTTGCCTGGACTAGAGGATCCGAGTTATATGGAAAGATTGAATAAGTTGTTAGAGTGAGTTTTTGGGTAGATGATTCATTTACACTTAAATGACTTTGGCCACCAGTCTTCTGTTTGACAAAGTACTGTGGATTGAGTTCACAACAATGCATTTCCTAAAAGCTGTAAACCCAGTACATTTGTAACAATGCTGTTCCTAAAAGCTGTGAATACCGGAATACTAGCCCAGACGCTGTGGATGGAAGTGTGAAGTTTACAGGTAGTTTCAAAGACAGCCTTATCTATACTTTGTAAATACGAATTGTCCACTATGTTAGCACGTAAAATACCAAATATATGTATTGTGGATTTAACTTGCACTCCTAAAGGCTGTGAATACCAACCCAGACATGTTGGTGTCGGGAGGAATGGATGAAGGTCAGAAGGTGTGATGTTTTGTATGTAGCTTCAAAAGGAAACATTGTCTATACTTGTAAATACGAATTGTCCTTTGTGTTAGCAAATAAATATCGAGCCCACATTGGGCTAGCAGACCTTTCCACTGAAAGCATCTCCATATGATACCTGCTGTACCTTGTTGTGTCGAATAAAGAAGCTGCTTTGTATCTACCAGTGACTCTGTCTCTCCAGTGATTTCACCCATGCTACAACATAGGTTAGGACTTTTTTCCTTGTAGCATAGAAGATTGAGGTGAGATGTGATAGATGTACACATAATAATGAGGGATATAAATAGGATAAATGCGAGCAGGCTTTCTTTCCACTGAGGTTGGATGGGTCTACAAGTAGAGGTCATGGGTTAAGAGTGAAAGGTAAAAAGTTTAAGGGAACATAAAGAGAAACTTTTTCACTCAGAGGGTCGTGAAAGTGTGGAACGAGTGGCCAGTGCAAGTGGTGCATGCAAGTTCATTTTCAACATTTTAGAGAAGTTTGGATATTTACATGGATAGCTGGGAATATATAGGGCTATGGATTGGGTGCTGGTTGATGGCACTTGTCTCACAGGCAAGATGAACTGAAGGGCCTGTTTCTGTGCTGTACTTTTCTATGACTCTAACTGGTCCACCCTTTCCCACAAATGGAGAACCAATTTACATTGCCAGTGCAATGGTTTGGTGGGTGTATGTAATGAGCACCAATTATTCCACACCCAATGAAAGGTTTGGGTAACCACATTGTATCATCGGAAGTTAAAAGTATGAACAGATTTTATCTCCTGATGACAGGCTCTCATTTTAATTAATCCATATTTATGTTATCTATAATTTCATAACTCCAGAATAATCCCTAACATAACCACCTCTTTGTCCCTGGAAAGATATCTATCCCAGGAAGGCCAAACTATAAGAAGAATTTAATTAATTAGGGCAGCAATATCGGATCAGATCCCCTCCCCAATCATTCAGTTACCATGTCCCTGTGTGGTCCTAATTCACTATCTGCAAGACACTAGCAGAAACAGCAATAAAATTTTCAGGCATTTGATCACATCTTTTCTTGTATACATTTGTCTTCTCAATTTCAACTAGTCTTTAAAATACAACTTTGTTATTCATGATAATTTGCTTGTGGCCTCTTTCCCTGCTGGCCCATTGCAGTATATCTCACATCCTAATCTTCATCCATTCAATCCCTGAAATTGAAACTGTCCTATATGGCTATTAGTAGTTATTGTGTGGGCAAGGGCACCATCTGGGGAACTTAATTCAACTAATATTCACAGGCAAATTGTCAGAATAATCATGTCTTGCAGTTGATTTAATTGATCTAAATAGGGTTTGGGTGGTCTCTACTTGAATAGCTGCAAAGAACTCATGCCATCAACACTCTTCTCCTGGAGATTTGCCAGATTATCATCCAGATCATTGATGTAGATAAGAGATAATGGACTAACACCAATCACTGTGGCACACCATTAGTCACAGGCCTAAAGATCGTGAGGCCCTGCTTTCACTTGACTATCTATAATCAGCCATGCTGACTATCCATAATCAGTCCCTGTCTCTAAAAATATTTGTATATCCAGTCCCTAAGAATATTTTCCAATAAGTTTTCCACTACTGATGTCAGCCTCACTCACCTATACGTAATTTTCTGGCTTTTTTTTTGAGCCTTTCTTAAACAACGGAACAAGTCTGGCTATCCTGCAGCTCATCAACCATGGCTAAGGAAGACTTAAATATCTCTGCTAGGATGCCTGCAATTTCTGCACTAGCTTCCCTCAGGGTCCAAGGGAACACCTTGTCAAGCCCTAGGGATTTATGCACCCAAAGTTGATTCAAGATGGCAAACACCTCCTCCTCTGTATCCTGTATAGGGTCCATGAACTCCATGCTGCATTTCCTCTCATCTATAGATTCTTTATCCATCTACCAAATAAAGACAGATGCAAAAAATCCATTTAAGATCTCCCCCACATTTTTGGCTCCATGCGGATCACCACTCTGAACTTCCAGGGTACCAAATTTCTCCTTTGCTATTAGATTAGATTATGAGGACACACAGTCCTCTTTTATTGTCATTTAGTAATGCATGCATTAAGAAATGACACAATGTTCCTCCAGAATGATATCACAGAAACACAAGACAAATTAAGACTGAAAAACCACATAATTAGAACATATAGTTACAACAGTGCAAAGCAGTATTGTAATTTGATAAAGAACAGACCATGGGCACGGTAAAAAAACGTCTCAAGGTTTCTCGAAAGTCCCATCATCTCACACAGACGGTAGAAGGAAGAAAAACTCTCCCTGCCATGAACCTCCAGCGCCACAAACTTGCCGATGCAGCACCCTGGAATCACCCGACCACAGCCGACTCTTGAGTCCGTCCGAAAACTTCGAGCATCCGACCAGCCCTCCAACACCGAGCACCGAGCACCATCTCTGCCGAGCACTTCGACCCCGGCCCCAGCAACCGGCAATATGCAAAGCCGAGGATTTGGGGCCTTCCCCTCCGGAGATTCTCGATCGCGCAGTAGCAGCGGCAGCGAAGCGGGGATTTCAGAAGTTTCTCCAGGTGTTCCTCTGTGCTTCTCATGTCTGTCTCCATCAAATCAGGATTGTGCACGGTACCTACTTAACAAATACCAATATCATTTAGGAGCAGCAGCCCGCGCTGCGTCATGCCACCATCTTCCCCTCCCCTTCCCCTTGCTGTCTTGTTGCTTTTAATATATCTGTAGAGCCCTTAGGATTTTCCTTCACCTTGTCTGCTAGAACAACCGCATGTGTTCTCTTAGCCTTCTTGATTTCCTTCTTTAGTGCTTTAGTATCCTCTTGCATTTCTTATACTCTTCTAGTTCCTCATTTGTTCCGTCCTGCCCATACTTGCTATGCACTTTTTACCTTTACTTAGACAGGACTTCAATATCTCTTGGAAACTAAGTTTCCATAAACCTAGTGTCCTTGCCTTTAATTCTGACAGGAACATACTGTACAAACTGTTCTCTCAAAATTTCTCTTTTGAAGGCTTCCCATTTGCCAATTACACCTTTGCAGGAAAACAACCTATCCCAATCCACACTTGCCAGATTATTTATGATATCATCAAAATTTGCCTGTCTCCAATTTAGAAGTTCAACCCAAGGACCAAACCTATCATTTCTATAATTGCCTTGAAGCTAATGCATAATGATCGCTAGATGCAAAGCGTTCCCCTACACAAACTTCTGTCACCTGCCCTGTCTCATCCCCTGATCGGAGATCTAGTATCCCTCTCTCTCTAGTTGGGACTTCAATGTACTGATGAAGGAAACTTTCCCGAACACATTTGACAAACTCTTTCCCATCCAGTCCTTTTACATTGTGGGAGTCTCAGTCAATTTGTGGAAAGTTAAAACTGCCTGCTATTACAGCCTTGTGGTTCTTGCAACAGTCTGCGATCTCTCTACGAATTTGCTCCGCTAAATCCCATGGACTGTTGGGGGGTCTATAATATAATTCCATTAACTTGCTCATACCATCTTATTGCTCAGTTATACCCATAAAACCTCACTAGACGAGCTCTCCAGCCTGTCCTGACTGAACACTGCCGTGACGTTTTCCCTAATTAGTCATGCCACCTGTCCACCTCCACGGGAGGACTGGCGTGGGGCGGAATCAGTGACCCACCTCTTTGCACACCGTGGGTTTGCAGAGAAGGTATGGAGGAGGATGGGTGGGCTAGTGTCACGCTTCATCCCCAGCAGCTGCGTAACAGAGGACTCTCTGCTTTACGGGCTGTTCCCGGGAACGCACACGGAGACAAACATGCGGTGCTGCTAATGATCATCAATTCGGTGAAAGACGCTCTTTGGTCGGCCCGAAACTTGATGGTCTATCAGCACATCAAGATGTCCGTGGGAGAATGCTGCCAACTGTCACATTCTCAGCTGCAGGAGTACGTGCTGAGGGACGCACTGAAACTTGGTGCAGCCACTGCAAAGGTCTGGTGGGGAAGGATCACGGTTTAGGGTTCTTCTCCCGAGGGAATGGGAGGGGTTGGGTGGTGGGGCATATACCCCTCAACGATGATTGTACAATATGAACCATCAGAGTGCCACCTGAGTGGCTGAAATTGTTGAACTGTACAGAATGTAATGGTAATATCTGTAAAGTAGTCAGAGTTATTGAATGGTTTATTGTAAATAATTTTATTGTGAATAAAATATATTTTGTTAAAAAAACTTGTCTCTAAGGTGTTGCAGTTTGTTGCACTTCATACAGATGTAGTTATCAAGAAGATCGGCGGTCTCCAAAAGTTCCTACATTTCTCAGAAGGTATATATCACTAACTCTGGACCCATGCTCAGTGCACTAGCTCTGTCATCATCATGTGCCATACTCTGCCAGAGCCTCAGCGACCACTTTCTTCCACTATGTACTAACAGTAAAAAAAAACTTACTGGAAACTTACCTAGAACCTGCATCTCTGCTTCTCCAAGCCTGTTGAGCCAAAGCTGGACCACTCTAACACAGTCCCATTCCAATAATGGCCACTCCACTGACACCTCCCTTCACCTTATTGGCTCAAATAAAACTCACTCCCAATGAGACTAGTGCTTTCAAATGGCTCCTGCCCTGCAAGACGTCACTCTCTCACTCACTACTTCAAAGCAGTGGCTCATTCCCAAAGAACACTTGCCGTTTAATATCCTGGACATTATCTATGTGATTTTATCACAACCACAAGAATATCAATATGAATATTAGACATTTTTTAATTCTAAATGGATGGAGATTCTTTGTCCCAAGGTAGAAATGTTAAGCTGCAGAGGACATGCATGGAGTTACAAGAGAGAATGTTTAGAGAAGATGTGTGGGGCATGATTTTTACAGTAAGTTGTTGGTGAAAAGGAAGTATGTATATTTTAGGAAATGGGAATCAAATAAGAATGTAAAGAGCTCAGCAAGAATTCAAGAAGGGAAATAAGAAAGATACTTAAGGATAAAGAAAGGACATGAGCTTTGGGCTGGAAAAGATGGGCAAGGTTCTAATTTACCAAGGACAGTGGACCTTGGAAAATTGGAAGGGGGGTGGAATCGTAGGGAGGTGATGGGCAGGTGAGGAGAAGAGAAGAGGTGAGAGGGAAATCAGAATGGGAAATGAAAATAGAGAGAAATAGAGAGGAGGGAGAAATTACTGGAAGTTAGATAAATCTATATTCATGCCATCAGGTTGGAGGCTATCCAGACAGAATAGGAGGTGTTGCTCCTCCAACCTGAGAATGGCCTCATCACAGCAGTAGCTGAGGCCATGGACTGACATATCAAAATGGGAATGGGGAGTAGAATTAAAATGGTTGTGCACCAGGACGTCCTGCCTGTTGTAGTGGACACAATGAAGGTGCTCAATGAAGCTTTCCCCCAGTCTATTCCACCTCTCACCAATGCAGAGGAGGCCACACCGGGAGCACTGGATACAGTAGATGACCCCGACAGACTTGCAGGTGAAGTGTTTCCTCAACTGGAAGGATTGTTTGGGTCCCTGAATGGTGATGAGGGAGGACTTGCAGATGCAAGTGTATCACTTCTCACACTAGGAAGGAAAGGTGCTAGGAGGGAGCTCAATGAGGAGGGACGTGTGGATAAGAACATCATGGAGAACAAACCACACAGAAAATGGAGAGTGGGAAGAGTTAAAGATGTGTTTGGTGGTAGGATCCCATTGAAGATGGTGGATGTTGCAGTGAATGATTTGCTGGGATGCGGAGGCGGTATCTGTGTTATAACAGCAGGCAGCTGGGGTGAGGGCAAATGTCTGGAAAAAACAGATTAGCTATTGTTGGTCACATAAAGACTGAAACAAGCCAAATCATTCTGGGACAATAGAAAATGGAAGAGAAAGTAAACAAACATTTTGTATTTGTCTTCACAAACAGCAAAATGGATATGAAGCAAAAAAATTCAATTATTAAGAAAGTGATTACAGGACATAGAGGAAATAATAATAGTATATTTGTGACTGAGCACGACTTGAGGTATCTCTCGACTGTGCTGAGATTATAATTAACAGAATATTTAAGGTGAGCTAGTAGATGTGGTATTTTTGGAATTTTAAAAGCCCTTTGATAAAGTGCCACATAAAAGATTATACAAACACAATTTAGAGCCAGTGTAATTAGAGGAAGTACATCAGCTTAGACTGAGGTTTAGTTAAAGGGCAGAAAGCAAAAAGCGGGGAAAACACAAGCTGCAGAGACTGAAACTGTCTTCAGCTATTTATAAGCTATTTCAGCAATTTGCTTGAGAACAGGTGCAAAATATCCTAGGTTTCTGATAATGCAAATCTCAGTAGCTGCGGGGGCAGTGAGGAGTATGAAAAGAGGCTTTAGGAGGATATGATGATACAAGAGACTGTAGATGTTGGAATTTTGTGTTTATATAAAAAAAATCTTTCTCTTCCCTTGGGAGAATATAGTCAAGCTAAGTGAAGTACATTGTGGGCGTGCTATTTTGGCACCAGAGGCGTAATGTACTTGCGGCCTACCCCAGTGCAATTCTTGGACTGTGTTGGCTGTTGATGTAAATAACACATGTCACTGTACGCTTAGATGTACGTGATAAATAAAGCTAAAAGCTACACAAAATGCTGGAAGAACTCATCAGGTCAGATAGCATCTATGGAGGGGAATAAACGATTGATGTTTCAGACTGACACCATTCAGGGTCTTGTTTACACCTGTCCATAGATGCTGCCTGTCCTGCTGAGTTCCTCCAGCATTTTGTGTGTTGTCCTGGATTCCTAGCACCTGAAGAATCTCTTGTGCTTATAAAACTGAAGCTAAAGCTGGAGATGTATGTGGTCACTTTGGAAGAAGAAGTAGAAAGTCTCAGCATTTTTAAGTTGTAAGAGAATGGAACACACTGGGATGTTCTAAGCTGCCATCGTCCATGTGGGCAATCTGTTTTTGTGTGAGGAAGGGGATTGGGAGTTTGCGCTTTGCAAGTTTTTTTTTCTTGTGCGGGGGGAGGCTGGTGTCTTTCTTTCAATAACTTCCATGGTTTTCTTTGTTTCGTGACTATCTGCAGAAGATGAATCTCAGAGTTGTATACTGTGTAGATATTTTGATATTAAAATGAACCTTTCAACCTTTGATTTACAAAAATTATTAATATTAACATGTAGGTAAGAGAACTCAAGTACAAGACTAGAGATATCCTTCTCAATGTCCTGCTACTGTTTCTCTTGCATGTGCTCAGATGCCCAGTCATCACCAGATATTTGCATCGTGTGTCACACTATTTCCCCAGCATGGTGTAGGGCAAGTTGTTCCACAGGAGGCAGTCTCTCAGTTTATTAATGTGGAGCCAGTGTAACAAGAGTCCCTTCCCACAGTAAATGGCCAGCTGCACTGGCCATATTTCTAATAGTAGGTGAGCACTCTCTTAATGTTATGTGTGTTTTTGACATTTATGAGGATTCAAAGTGGCTTGTTGTCGGATAATAGAAACTTCCTTTTCATTAGGTCATCCCTGGTGTAGCTAAAGTTGATAACTGGGTCCATGCCCTGAGATCATTTGAAAGTTTTGAGCAGACAATGAGAATATGCAGAACGTCTGCAAGGAAATAGCTGGGTAGGGGGCCCTCTGGTGGTAAATGAGAGGAGAAATTTAACTGGTAGATATTAAGACTAGCTTTTTATGTCACATGTACAGTGAAATGCATCATTTGTGTCAAATCAATTCAGCGAGGATTGTGCTGAGCCATGCACATGTGTTGATGTGCTTCTGGCACCAACATAGCATGTCCACAATTCAAAAGCCGGTATAATGTAATTGGCATATGTTGGGAATGTTTTTGTTTTGCAGCAGCAGTACATTGCAATACACAATAATAAAAATAAACTATAAATTACAATTAGTTATATACATACAATGTTAAATTAAGCAGTTTAATTTGTGCGTGTTGGCGCGTGGCCAAGTGGTTAAGGCGTCGGTCTAGTGATCTGAAGGTCGCTAGTTCGAGCCTCAGCTGAGGCAGCGTGTTGTGTCCTTGAGCAAGGCACTTAACTACACATTGCTCTGCGATGACACTGGTGCCAAGTTGTATGGGTCCTAGTGCCCTTCCCTTGGTCAACATTGGTGGTATGGAGAGGGGAGACTTGCAGCATGGGCAACTGCCGGTCTTCCATACAACCTTGCCCAGGCCTGCGCCCTGGAAACCTTCCAAGGCGCAAATCCATGGTCTCACAAGACTAACGGATGCCTATTAAATTAAGCAAAAGTACAAAAAGAGAGCACAAGAAGTAGTGAGGTTGTGTTCACGGGTGAATTGTCCATTCATAAATCTGATGGCAAAGGGGAAGAAGTTGTTCCTGAAACACTGAGTGTGGCCTTCAGGCTCCTGCACCTCTTCCCTGATGGTAGGAATGAGGAAAGGGCATGTTCTGGGTGATGAGGGTCCTTAATGAAGGGATGCTGCCTTTTCTAAGTCATCGCCTTTTGGAGCTGGGGAAGCTGGTGCCTGTGATGGAGCTGGCTGAGCTTACAACTTTCTGCAGCTTTTTCCGGTCCTGTGCAGTGGCCTCTCCATACCAGACGGTGATGCAAACATCCAATCCTGACTGTGTGCTTCAGAATGTGGGAAGAAACCAGAGCAGCTGGGAGAAACCCTCATGGTAACAAGGAGAATATCTACAAACTCCTTACTGACAAAGGTGGAATTTGAAGCCCAATCTTACAGTTGACGCTGTAAAACAATTGTGTTAAATGGGCTACATTACTGTTCTGCCACTACAAAGATACAAACAGTGTACAGCAAAACTCTCTTAATCCTGCATGTTCAGAACTTGGGTGATGCTGAGCCAGAAGACTTTCTAGACCATCAAGCTTTAATCCAATTAAGCCTTCAGAACACTTTTAGTTCAGTTTTTATGTTCAGGAATTATGTAATAAATTCTCTGGTGAATATTGTAAATTTAAAAGTCATGTAGAAAGCAAAGCCCCAGTAAGTTTTATGGGAGTGTGGGAACTAGGCCGAAGAGAGCAAGAGAATCATTACCCAGTGAACTAGGCGGTGAACTATCAGGATTTCTGAATTGTCAGACGGCTGAATATGGGAGATTTACAATAGTCAGAATGTTGGAGAAACAGAGGTCGAATGATAATGTAGAGCTTAAACTAATTCTGAGAAGGGGTCTCTCCTGAAGCCTTGGCTCTGTTTCTCTCTCCACAGATGCTGTTTGACCTGCTGAGTATCTTCAGCATTTTCCATTTCACCTTCAGACTTTCAGCAACTGCAGTTTTTGTTATGAATTTCATTTCAGGTAATTAATAGCACTAAAGGAAAACTATGAGAGAAAGTAAAAGAACTGAAACCTAGAACCATTTTTGAATCAGTAACTTGTGCGCTGATGTTGTCAAAGGTGGTTGCCGAGGTAGTGAATACATTTGTGATGCTCTTTCAAAGTTCCTTGTATTCCCAACAGACTGAAGGGTAGCAAACAAGTACCTTCCTGGATACCCCATGTACAGCAATGCTACCCCTAACTGAATGGATGGCAGCTGTTTATAGCAGCGGTCCCCAACCACCGGTACTGGGCCGCGAGGAAACCTTTCCTCATTCCCTGTCACACCCACTGTTGAGCTTGAACGCACGCGAGGTCATTACCCACGCGTCATCCATGTCAGCGCGTGAAGGAGATCAACACCTCGAGCTTGCAAATGACGGCGGGCTGAAAAGTATGTTTGATGTAACATCTCTGCCGGCATTCTGGATCAAAGTCAAGGCTGAATATCCTGAGATAGCGACGAAAGCACTGAAAACGTTGTTTCCATTTCCAACATATCTCTGCAAAGCGAGGTTTTCTGCAGTGAATGCAATGAAAACTAAATTGCGGAATAGACTGGACATAAGGAACCCCTTTGAGTATCACTGTCTCCCATCACCATCTTGTTGCAGGGAAACAAGCCCAGGGCTCCCACTGATTCAGCGATATTGGTGTGTTGCAATGATTTTGTATGTTCATACGAGGAAAATATGTGCTGTGTGTTTAATATCCAAACGTTACTTAAAATGTTACGATGCTAGTGACTTATACAACGATATAACAACTACAGCACGGAAACAGGCCATCTCTGCCCTGCTAGTCCATGCCGAACGCTACTCTCACCTTGTCCCACCGACCTGCACTCAGCCCATAACCCTCCATTCCTTTCGTGTCCATATAGCTATCCAATTTTTCTTTAAATGATAATATCGAACCTGCCTCCACCACTTCTACTGGAAGTTCATTCAACACTTACTTCAAGCTCCCCTGTCCTTCCCTGATAATTGACTTATCACTATATTCATGCAAGGAAAATATGCGCTGTGTGTTTAATATTAAATTTGTTAGATAAACCCTTTTAGAAACGAAATTGAGTGTATTATTAAGGCTTCATGGTTATTGTAGTCTTTCTCGGGGTAAACCCAATGTATTTGGCAGCTACTCTTGTCCGTTGGCAACCCTACTCCCCCAACGGGTCAGCCGGTCCGCAAGAATATTGTCAATATTAAACCAGTCAGCAGTGCAAAAAAGGTTGGGGACCCCTGGTTTATAGAATAGAATATCACAGAAGTTGACTTAAACTTGTGCATACCATCATGATGCCCACCTGTCATCTACTTCTTTCTTAAACAACAGTTCAAATGCCTTTATAAACATCATTATTTTACCTTCTTCTACTCTGGTCATTCCAGATACCCGCCATCTGTACCGAAAAAAAACGCAAATTTTGATGGTATTGGGTTTACAGATGACAAAGTTCTAAACTCAAACATCTTAAGCCCTATCTGATATAGATAGCTATGTGTACCCTTACTAATGGGAGTTACACAGTCACTAACTACTCTTCAAACACACAATTACTTCCCTGTTTATCCTCCATGCCAAGTTCAAGTGCCAATACTCACTACATATTTGACCAGTGAGCCCCCACCCACCCCCCTCACTGTATCAAGGCTGCTTAACAAGATAAAATCCTATGGCTTTACAGGAAAGATACTGCGATGGATAGTGGAATGGCTGATAGGCAGGAGGCAGTGAGTGGGAATAAAAGGTATCTGTTCTGGTTGGCTACCAGTGCCTCGTGGTGTTCCTCAGGGTTCAGTATTGGGACGACTGCTTGTCACATTGTTTGTCATTGATTTGGATAATGGAATTGATGGCTTTGTGGTAAAGTGTGCAAATGATATGAAGATAGGTGGAGGTGTAAGTAATGCTGAGGAAGCAACACCATTGTAGCAGGACAGACAAATGGAAAAATGAGCAAAAAAATGGTAGTTGGAATAGAGTGTTGGGTAACGTATGATAATGTATTTTGGTAAAAGGAACAGTAGTGTGGATTTTTATCTAAATGGGGAGAAGATTCACATATCAGAGGTGCAGAGGGACTCAGGAGTCCTCGTGCAAGATTCACAGTAAGTTAATTTACAGATTGAGTATGTGGTAAAGAAGGCATATGCAACATTGGGAATATGCAAGGGGAATAGAATATAAAAGCTAGGAGATAGTGCTGAGACTTTATAAGACACTAGTCAAGCTGCGAGCACGCAGAAACATCTGGTGAAACTTCTGAAATGCCTTCTTTGCTGATGTTGCTACTGTGTGGTCCAGAATCTCCGGAGGAGAAGGCCCTGAGTCCTCAGCTTTGCTTGTTGCTCGGTGGCCGGGGCGGGGTTGAAGCGCTCAGCAGAGAATGGTGCTCGGAGAGGCTATGTCAGAGGGGCTGGGCGGAGGCTCAAAGTTTTTGGATGGACTCAGAGTCCGCTGCGGTCGGGTGCTTCCAAGGGTGCTGCATCAGCAAGTTGGTGGCGCTTGGAGGTTCATGGCAGGGAGAGTTCCTCCCTTCTGCCGCCTGCGTGAGATGATGAGTCTATCGGGACTTTGAGACTTTTTTTTTACTGTGCCCATGGTCTGTTCTTCATCAAATTATGGTATCGTTTTGCACTGCTGTAACTATATGTTGTAATTATGTGGTTCTGTCAGTGTTAGTCTTTAATCTGTCCTGTTTTCTGTGATATCACTCTGGAGAAACATTGTATCCTTTCTTAATGCATGTATGCATTTCTGAATGACAATAAAAGAGGACTGAGTGTTCGCATAATCTAAAAATCTAATTATGTGGTATTGTCAATTTTAGTCTTGGCTTGTCTTGTGTTTTCTTGTGATATCTTTCTGGAAGAACGTTATATCATTTTTTAATGCATGCATTTCTAAATGACAATAAACAAAGGCTGAGTGTCCTCATAATCTAAAAAATCTAATCTGAAAGCTGCACTTGGAGTATTGTCAACAGTTTTGAGCCCCATATCTCAGAAAGGATGTGCTGTCACTGGAGAGAGTCCAGAGGAGGTTCACAAGGATGATTCTGGCAATGAAGGGGTTAACATATGAGGAGCATTTGACAGCTTTGGGCTTGTACTTACTGGAATTTAGAAGAATGTGTGGGGATATCCTTGAAAACTACTGAATGTTGAAAGGACTAGATAGGGTGGATGTGGAGAGAATGTTTCCTATGGTGGGGGTATCCAGAACAAGAGGGCACAGCCTCAAAATTGAGTGGCGACCCTTTAGAATAGAGGTAAGGAGGATTTTTTTTGATCCAGAGAGTAGTAAATCTGTGGAATATTCTTCCACAGACTGCAGTGGAGGCCAAGTCTGTAGGTATAGTTAAGACAGAAGTTGATCATTTCCTGATCGGTCGGGACATCAAAGGATGTGGCGAGAAGACAGGTGTGTGGGGTTGAGTGGGATTTGGGATCAGCCATGATGGAATAGCATAGCAGACTTGATGGACTGAATGGCCTAATTCTGCTCCCATGTCTTATGGTCTTATGGAGATACCTCCAGCTAACAAAGTAGCTTAAACACAGTTCATTTATTTTTAGTGATACATGTTTAAATCCAGGCAAAACTCGTGAAACACATTTAAAACTCACAGGTTTTCTATGTTGTAAAAGATTCCTAGATTACAAATGATTTCCAAAACACAGGTTCAATTACTACAAGCTAACAAGACATACCATCGAGTTGCAGAAGAATGAATCGTTCATCAGAGAAATTGAAGACAAAGGAATGGATTCTAGTCACCCTATCTTTCTGCCATTCTTCTTGCTGTTCCTTGACCATTCCTAAAAAGCCTGACTGCCCAATAACATCTATGCTGTTTTTTTGCCTTTTGAGTTACTTCACACACATGTGATATTTTTTCAGATCCCTTTTCATACAGATGTCTAAAAGCTTCTGGAGACAGGGTTCCCAGGTACCCACAGTTAATGCTGGAAAGTGACTCTCTGAGTAAACAAATCTTCCAGCTATTAATAGATCAGCAATCTGGTGTGCTAAGTGATCAATCTGTTCTGCAAACTTCCTTGAACTAAATAACTTAGCCAGTGTTGTGCAGTTTGAAAACAGGCCAATTAATATAACCCCATTGTCTTACACTGCAACCAGCCCGATGCTATGTGCCAGGATCCTGTGCTCTACTGACAGGCGTATTTGGTTACAGAACTGTCCATTTTACTTCAGAGCGATTTTTGTTTGCCATTTACCTTAAGCACTGAAGATCGGCTCCCATTTATGAAAAGAACTAGAACAAAGAATATCAGTTAGAAATTTAACTTACTCAAAAGTAACTCTTTGATCTCTACAAGTGTCATCTGCTATGTTAGAAAGATGATCTTGGCAAAAATGGCTCCACAGACTTGGACACTGCATGCACATCCATCACAACCTCATGTCCCTTTTAACTCTTTACCCTCACCTTAAATCTATATCCTTTAGTTTTAGAATCTAGAAAAAGACTGTGATCTTCCATTATATCTATAAAGTCACTCTTCATGTGCTCCAATGATAAAGACCCCAGCTTATTCAGCCACTCCTTTTAACTCAGTAACACCTCCTGAATCTTCTCTTCACTCTGTCTAATGTAATAACATCCTTCCTATAGCTGGGTGACCAGAAATATACATAGAGCTCTATAAGTAATCTCGTAAATGGTAACATTACATCCTAATTCCTAAACTGATGAAGGCCAGCATGATAAACACCGTTTTCATCACCTGTCTATCTTTTGTGCCACTTTCAGAGAAATATCATCCCTAAGTCCCTAGGTCTTTTTGTTATATAATACTCACTTTGGCTGTACCATACAAGGGTTTAACTTTCTAAGCCTCACACTTGCTAGAGTTAAGTTCCACCCATCACCCCTTGACCAACTTCATCCTGTCGTAACCTTGGACAACCTTCTTCATCGTCCACTACACCACCAATTTTGGTGTATTCCACAAACGTATTAACCCGCATTGTCATCCAAATCATCAGTATAAATAGCATGTAACAGTGGACCCAACTGTTGTGACTGTGATCAAAGTCATCAGAGAGACACTGAAGCTGGTGACATAAAAGTCTTTATTCAGCATAACAAGCAGGCAATCTTGTGGAGACACTCTCAGTAGAGGATCACAAATACTTAGATATATCATATTTTTATACCCTTAAGATCAAAGGTAACAGCAGATGATTCAATACAATTTCAATAGTTAAAATGACATTGTTTACTTTGATACTTTGGATTGACAGATGGTTTCTTTGAGTTACATAGTGGAAGCATATTGTAATTAATAAGACATCTCTGAAGGTCCAGGTACCTTTGGGAGAAATTAATTAATATAAGTATCCTGAAATCATTTGACAACAGAGAGCCAGACACCCAAAATTAATGTGGTCAGGGCTGTCTCTGTGTATACAACTATGATAAGCACACAAAAACTATTGATTGCCTATGCCTGTGACCATGTTTGATATGCGAAGAGTCATCTGTGTGATCATTTTGGATCTCCCCCCCCCCACCCCCCCGACTTTCAAATCTCTTACTATCTCCTCTTTCAGTTAGTCCTGACGAAGGGTCTCGGCCCAAAACGTCAACTGCACCTCTTCCTATAGATGCTGCCTGGCCTGCTGCGTTCACCAGCAATTTTTATGTGTGTTGATTGAAATTCCAGCATCTGCAGATTTCCTTGTACCTATGTGATCTGCCAGTTTGAATTCAAGTCACAACAGTACAAATAACTTAGCCATGTTGCCAGATTTGATGCAAGACAATTAACACTATCTAATGTTTTGGCTCTTGCATATGCGATTTCTTAGACTGCGGAGCAGCCTGTGATTTTTAACTTCAGTTTACTGCTTGCAATTTACAAAAATAAAGAAGGCTACTTGCAAGCTTTCTGAACTTAGTTACATTTACAATGAGAACTGAAGCCTGTTTCTTGTTTGAATTCATACCTCCTGTATTCATACAACTCCAGAATACTCCCTCCTCTTGGACACCCAGACAGAAATTTGTCCCAGGAAGGCCAAACATTAAGGATCTGATTAGGCAGGGCAGTGAAAAATGTCCTTCACTTTGGATCCCTTCCCCAATTACTATGTGATCCTACATCTACACAATCTAACATCCCTAATTGGCTATCTGCAAGACTGCACAGAGACGGCAATAAAACAATCCAGAAATTTGATCACATCCTCTTTGCCCCTTCAAGCTCTGACAGCTAAAACCATCAGTTGTGGCTGTCTGTAGTAAACCTGTGGGCAGGCTCACAGCAAGGTAACTTTGTTTCCGGTTCACCGACAGCAGTTCACATTCCATGCCACAGCAGGAGATTATCAGAATGATCTTGGCAATCGGTCTTATTGATCGATCTACACGAGGGTCTCTATTCAAATAGCTGCAAGGTCTTTGCCCCAGTGGCACCCCCACCCGGACTGTCCTTTCGATCGTTGGCCCAACCACTGAAAGGGCCCAGTTTATTTGTGCTCACTCCCCATTCAGCTGGGGTGGTTGTCTTCTGACACCGAGTGTGATTTCTTCTCCCTTTCTTGGCCTGCCTTGCCATCGAGGTTGTGAAACTTGATGTCTGTGTCTTAACTCGGATCTCTTCCAGTCTATTTTACCCAATATCTTTCTATTCTGATCTACACAACTAATCATCTACCTTCAAGAACCAATCTTCATTACAAAGTATAGTTACCATTATGTTTTAAACTTTATTAATGATTCACTGACATTCTCTCTCTCTCCCTCTCTCTCTCTCCCTCTCTCCCTCCTGTATCTGTGTTTCCGTTCTCTTTCATCTGTGGGTCTTCTTCCATCAGGAGTGGTGAGGTATGACACAGTAGGCTGGTTTCATCACCTAGATTCTCTGTAATGACAGTGTTATTGGGTGGACCTGATCCTTTGTTCTCTCTGTGAGGGTGACAAGAAGGTGAGTGATTTGGTTTAACCTGAGTCCAGTGTTTCCACTGGCTGCCTCACCAGGTCTGTACAGTACACAAACACGTGTCGGTTGTCAGGAGCACCACCTGTGGCCCTGTCCACCTGGGAACAAACCCTGCCGTTTTAGGCAGCTCCCTTCCCATGACTTGGTCTCCTGGCTGTGGGAGGATTATCTTCTCTCCATCTGATCAGCAATATGTTGCCGTTGTTTTGCTCAGTCCCTCAACACTTAAAGCTGTTACAGAGGTTCTCTACATCCGGAGTCATTTTATCCCTATAAGTTCCAGGTTCACTGCAGCCTGTAATCACCCCATAAGGGAGTCACATTGCTCACCCCATCGGTAATTCATTGGGGCTCAGACCCAGCATATGTTTTGGGGTTGCTCGTAACCTCGTCAGGATTCCTGACATCAACTCATATCTTTTGTGTCTCTGTTATAGCTTTAGCTAATGCACTTTTGATTGTTAGGTTCATCCTTTCTCCTATCCCTGAGTTCTGGGGGCCGGGGGTGGTAGGGTACATGGAATCATTGTTGAATCCCCAACAGTTTGCTCATCTCCTTCATCACTGTCTCTGTGAAACATGCTCACTGATCGAAGTCCACCTGGGCTGGGGTTCCCCACTTGGGGAAGATTTCCTGACCTAAAATCATTGCTGGTGGCACGATCTCTCATTGGGAAAGCCTCTGATCACCAGATAATAATGTTTTCAACTGACCTTTTGGCAGGGGCCCCATGAAGTCCATCAGGGTATTTTCTCAGGGTTCTCTTGGTCATCGCTGTGTTGCCAACTGCACCTTGTTGTCCTCACTGGGGTTATGCTGAGCACAAATGATGCAATGGCCACAGAATTTCTCAAAATCTTCACCCATCCCTGTCCAACACCAGGCCTGCTGGAGGGTCATGAGGGTCATGCAGTGCCTTCCCTGATTGAATTGAGTTGAATTGACTTTGTTATTACATCCTTCATAGACATGAGGAGTAAAAATCTTTATGTTACGTCTCCATCTAAATGTGCAATGTGCAATTTATAGTAATTTGTTATAAATAGTATGTACAACAGGACAGTCAGCATAACATAGAAATACAATTGTATCAGCATGAATTAATCAGTCTGATGGCCTGATGGAAGAAGCTGTCCTGGAGCCTGTTGGTCCTGGCTTTTACACTGCAGTCCCATTTCCTGGATGGTAGCAGCTGGAACAGTTTGTGGTTGGGGTGACTCGGGTCCCCAATGATCCTTCAGGCCCTTTTTACATACCTATCTTTGTAAATGTCCTGAGTCATGGGAAGTTCACATCTACAGATGCACTGGGCTGCCCGCACCACTCTCTGCAGAATCCTGCGATTGAGGGAAGTACAGTTCCCATACCAGGCAGCGATGAAGCCAGTCAGGATGCCTTCAATCGTGCCCCTGTAGAAAGTTCTTAGGATTTGGAGGACCATACCAAATTTCTTCAATCATCTGAAGTGAAAGAGACGCTGTTGTGCCTTTTTCACCATACAGCTGGTATGTACAGACCACATGAGATGCTGGTGATGCTTATGCCGAGGAACTTAAAGGTGTTCACCCTCTCAACCCCAGATTCATTGATGACAATAGGGGTTAGCCTGTCTCCATTCCTCCTGTAGTCCACAACCGGCTCCTTTGTTTTTGCGGCATTGAGGGAGAGGTTGTTTTCTTGACACCACTGTGTCAGGGTGATGACTTCTTCTCTGTAGGCTGCCTCATTATTATTTGAGATAAGGCCAATCAATGTAGTATCGTCAGCAGATTTATTTAGCAGATTGGAGCTGTGGGTGGCAACACAGTCATGGTATACAGAGAGTAAAGGAGGGGGCTTAGGACACAGCCCTGAGGGGCACCTGAGTTGAGAGTCAGAGGGGCAGAGGTGAGGGAGCCCACCCTTACCACCTGGCAGCAATCTGACAGGAAGTCCAGGATCCAGCTACACACGACAGGTTGAAGGCGGAGGTCTCTGAGCTTCTTGTCAAGCCTGGAGGGAATTATTGTGTTGAATGCAGAACTGAAGTCCAAGAACATCATTCTCACATAAACATCCTTCTTCTCCAGATGTGTAAGAATGGTGTGTAGAGCTGTGGCTATTGCATCATCTCTCAATCGGTTGTGTCACCCCATGATATAACTTCAGTAGTATCTGCCGAATACATGGTGGGAATACTGGGATTCCTGCCTCTCTGTAAGTCCAGCTCCCATTTGGTCTCTCTTTTGCTCCCTCTCTCCTCTACTTCTCCTTCTTCTCTGCTTCTACTGCTTCATATAATTTTACTAAACTGG
Source organism: Mobula hypostoma (assembly GCF_963921235.1). NCBI lineage: Eukaryota > Metazoa > Chordata > Chondrichthyes > Myliobatiformes > Myliobatidae > Mobula > Mobula hypostoma. The sequence goes on along the minus strand of NC_086102.1, from coordinate 138,326,130 downwards.
CTCCAGTAGCTTCTTCCTGCACACTTCCAATTTCATTTGCCTCTTGTTCTTCTGATGCTCTTTTGTCCTGATGTCTGCACGCTCATTCCCATTCTGCTCCGTATTCTCCCCTGTTGACTCCAACCGTTTAACTGTCATTTTCTTTACAGTTTAACAATTAATTATCACCTTGTATTTTTAAGTAGCCTTTATATACGTACATAGCAGTTTCATATACTTCTAGTGCAGGAGTTCCAAGCTGAGGTTCATGGGCTTCTCAGTTAATGGTAGGGGTCAATACCATAAAAAGGGTTGGAAACCCCTGCCCTAGTGGCTATACATAGTATTATACTGGAAGCTTCTTAGCTTTTATGTTCTTTCATTAAGTGAATGAATATTTCCTCTGGTTAATGTTACGACAGTATTTAGTAAGTATTTTCCAAATGGACTATTCTTATCAATGGAATTTCCTTTATCTTTGGGTATAGAAGTAATTGTTTTATGCTAGTTGCCATAAGTTTTTCTCTTCTTCAAGTAGCAGTGTCTCCTGTCACTGATCTGTTCCTGTTCTCTTTGTTCTACTAACACTTAATAAACAATCATGAAGCAGCAAGTTTTATGCCTCGTTGTATTGATGTCCATGCCGCCAGGTAATCATGCATCAGCCCGTAAGTCTGTATATATAATTAATTGTCTGCCCTTGCTGTAGCACGGGGCTTCTATCAGAACAACCTGAGCTGAGCAACCTCCTGCCAGTCCTCCTGCAGCTAATTCCTCACCTGTTTTCTTCACCATGGCCCATCTCCTCCGTGGCTTCCCACCTATGTACATCCAAGACCCATCTATAAAAATCTCCTCTGCTTTCTCTTCCAGAGGTGTTTCCCTCAGACCAATTATCTTGCTGCTGCTCTATTTCTATTTGGTGCTCATGTGCCTCCCCTTCTGTTCGGATGGTTCTTGCAGGGTTCATTCCATTGTCCCTTACTATTGTCACTGAATTGTGTTTGGGGATCAGAACTGCCTCCCAAGCTACCCTTCTGTCAGCCTCCCTGTGTTCAGGAGCTCTACAGCAGTATGTGGAGTGTGTAGTCTGAGTTGTCCCATCATCACACCAGGTCGTTTACTTGCATTGCCCACTCTGCACAGTTTAATGATGCTACATAGTCAGGAAGGCCTGCTTTGTTGAATAATATGCCGCTGCTCATCTTGTGTCCCTATTGGCCTGCACTACCACTGTGTTGTAATACCTTCCCTCGTTGCTGTAGTAAAGGTGAAAGAGGTGAGCCGCATCGGGTAACCCTAGTGTAGGTGTAGAGATCAGGGCTTTCTTGATATCCGATAAAGCTTTTTCCTCATCTGCCCCCCATTTTACTTCCTACAGAGGAGGCTTCCCTCCTTTGATTAAGGCTTGTATCAGAGCCACTGGTGCTGAGAGCCCTGGTATGAAATTATGGCAGTCGTTGAATAGACCTGTTACCTTCCTCACTCCCCTTGCGTTGACTGGGAGCAGATTGTGGAACATCTGTCATCCGACATGTCCTTCCACCCCTTGAAGTCATTTATCTTAGGGCACTGTACAGTCTGTTTCTCTATCTGAGCCTTGTGTGGGCTGCTTTTAACCCCCTCATCATGCAACATTTCCAAAACGCTGGCTATAACCGCTAAATGACCTGCTTCATCCTCTGAGAAATTAGTAAATCATCTACTGTACTGTAAGATGGTTGAGCAGAAGGATGTTGAATTGAGCTTTCCCAGAGTCTCTGTCATGACTTTATGAAAATTGGCTGAGCTATTGTGGAATCCCTTGGGAAGTCTTGTCCATGTAAACTGCTGACCAACCAGGATGAAGGCAAATTGGTCTTGGGACTCAGGTGCTAATGGAAGCCCACGAAATCCATTAGCAATATCCTGGACTGAGAAAATTTTATATTTTGGAAACAGGACATTCAGGATTGTGGCAGGGCTGGCCACAGTTGGATGTCATCTGGGTGTGGTCTTATTGAGGGCATTAACCAATTGTTAACCAATATGATCCACCTAATTCCTTTAGTATCCCCTAATATTTTAGTTCCTTTTCTATATTCCAGACAGTTGCCAGTACATCTGCTTTTATGGGATACTGCTTATGGGGCTTATGCAGATTCCCCTCTATATTAACTGGGTTAGCCTTCACCTAACACAATCTTGCTTGTGCTAACCTACAGCTTTGAAAACTGCTGACAAAGCAACCCATTGACACCATCCTGGCTCCAGTAGGCCTCCTAACAATGCTGTCATGTACATCCATGGGTCGCCAGTGCTAACAATGGGGACGGCCGCCAGCTACTCGTCTGACCTTGAGGCTACTTTTGCTAGTCCTATGATCAGAATCAGGTTTATTATCACCAGCATGTGTCGTGAAATTTAACTTAGCAGCAGCAGTACACTTCAATACATAATAATATAGACTACACACTGGATAGAAGCTTCCTTCACTGTGCTATTAGAATTTGGAACAGCCTTCCAGATGCTGTGGTTGGAAACATCTGCGACGATGGGGTCCAAACCTTCAAGAGTCGAGTGCACAAACACCTATCATCTCTGGGAGGGAAGTCACATGCTTCTTCATAAACTATCATGAAGGGGACCAGGATGGAAATGCTTGGTTGTTGGTAGGTAGGGTTAATACCTGACCTTCAAGAGCACTTGTGAGTTATGTTCCGGCTGGACTTAGTCCTTAAACTGCTGGAGAACAGTGCAGAAAGAACAGGTGCTGTTTTCCCCCGGTAGGGATTAGTTTTTAGTTCCAAGTGCTCCTGCCACATTTTGTCACCCTGAAACCTTATCCTTCAATTTCTTTGAATTATGGAGGACAGCATGTGTATAAATGTCTCTCTCCAGCAGATTTCATCATGATCATCATGGCTCCAGTATTTCTACTATTTTTTAATGTTTCTTAATTTACATGTGATTTTTTTGTGTTCTATCGCTGAGCAGCAATGAACCATCTGATTGGCCTATCAGAGTTCTCTTTGGGAACCAGTTGACTTGATCAGCATTTCTGATCTGGCTATTGTTCATGATTGCAGTTAATAACAAAAAAAAGGAAAAATAAATAAGAATATCGATTACAGTAAATATATATGTATATTAAATAATTAGATTAAAATAGTGCAAACAGAAATAATATTTATTAAAAAAAAGTGAGTTAGTGTTCATGGATTCAATGTCCATTTAGGAATCATACGACAGAGGTGAAGAAGCTGTTCTTGAATTGCTGAATGTGTACCTTCAGGCTCCTGTACCTCCTTCCTGATGGTAACAATGAAAAGACGACATGTCCTGGGTGATGGGAGGTCTTAATAATGGAAGTCACCTTTCTGAGGCACCACTCCTCTTCTTTCGATCCCGTGTAGTAACCCCTGCCCCCCACCCCACCAGGCAGTGAGGTATGCTCAGAATGTCCTCCACAATATGTCTATAGAAGTTTTCAAGCGTTTTAGGTGACAAACCAGGTTTCTTCAAACTCCTAAACTCCTATAGCCACTGTCTTGCCTTCTTTATACCTGCATCAATATGTTGGGATCAGGTTAGGTCCTCAGAGATCTTGACACCCAGGAACTTGAAACTGCTCACTCTCTCCACTTCTGATCCCTCTATGAGGATTGGTTTGTGTTCCCTCATTTTACGCTTCCTGAAGTCCACAATCAGCTCTTTTGTCTTACTGTCATTGAGTGCCAGGTTGTTGCGGTGACACCACTCATCTCACTCCTGTACACCCTCTCATCTCTGTCTGAGATTCTACCAGCAATGGTTAAATCATCGGCAAATCTATACATGGCATTTGAGCTATACTTAGTCACACAGTCACGGGTACAGAGGGAGTAAAGCACACACCCCAGATTTGCACCAGTGTTAATCATCAGCCAGGAGGAGATATTATCTCTAATCCACACAGATTGTGGTCTTCCAGTTAGGAAGCTGAGGATCCAATTGTAGAGGCAGGTACAGAGGCCCAGGTTCTGTAGCCTATCGATCAGGTCTGTGGGAATGGTGCTGTTAAGTGCTCAGCTGTAGTCAACGAACAGCATCCTGACATAGGTGTTTATATTGTTCAGGTGATCTAAGGCTAGCAGTCAACAATCTGGACAGCAGTCAGATTGGGTAGAGAGGCTCTGCTGTTTTGTTTGGGCTCTCTACCTGTCTGTTGCAGTCTCCACCTGTCTCAGTGGATGACTCTCATGTCTCCTTTCCTTGATAGGTCTGGGAGACCACAGCTGTCACATACTATCTCCTTTGCCCTTCTATGTCTAGCGCAACAGTCTCTTGCGAAGTGCTCTGGTCAGTGGCAAACAAAGCAAGATTCCTGCAGCTTCACAGTAGCTCCAACTGCTACAGCCACCCTATGACCCACCTTTCCTCTCTTTTTATCTATTTCCTCAGCCGATGAAGCTATTGTGGAGTGGGTCAATCCTACAGTTATCCCCATGTCTAAAATCTCCTGATGGCTGAGCTCAGCCCTTCCCTGAGCGTTTTCAGGGAGGATTGCCCAGCCCTAAGTTTTCTTCGTAGGCCTGATATTTTCACTCTCCATAGTCTATGGCACGTTCGTCAGCCTTCTGAACAACTGACAGTATCATTCCCCAGTTACACTCTCCTGCAAGTCGCTGCCTCACTTCTTCCTAAAAGTTCCGATATATTTCTCATTGCTAGCACTCCCACTAGGTGCTCATGTTCATCCTGCATCCCCGGAGTGCTTGGGCATGTAGCTTTAACCAATATGTGTGTGACTTTGCAGTGCATCTGGTGCATTTTGACCATTTCTTCTAACTTATGCCGAAATTCTGCATTGCCACACGCAGCTGTAAGTGAGGGCAGTTTGGATAGAATGCTTTGCTTTTGCCATGGTGTAAAGGGCTTGTGGATGATGGTGATGAGTGTGAGTGGCTGGCAGGGATCACCGGGGTTCTCAGCCTGTCATTGTCTGTTCTCTATGGGTGTTGTTCCAACAGGCAGTACAGGGTATAACCACTCCTGTTTGTGGGTACTTTCCCACTTGTTAACACCCTGGTTCGGTGCTTATCAATTTATCTCATACCCTTCCTCAGCAGTTATTCCCATGGCTGCTGTCCAGTTAGCACCCACCTGCTGGGCCTTATCCCATTTATCTTTCAGGCTGCCCAGATCTCTGACTGTTTCTTTCTTACATTGTTCTAATTATTCTGCCAAGATATCCACTGAGCAATAAAATCTGTGGTCTTGGGACAGACCATAATGTATACCCTTTACCAATCCAAAAATAATTATGTACCAAAACTCTCTTTTCCATTACTTACAAATTCTGCATCTGAATTCAATTGTGCTTTCTTTTAATCACAAGGGATTCAATTCTACTCCTGAGCCTGAAATGCGGTAGCTGATCAAACACCAGTGGAAATGTCACATTCACCAGTTAACACAACATCAGCTCAACTACTTTCATCTGCCTTTTATTACCTCATCAAAAAACTCATTCAAGTTAGTCAAACATAAAATGATACTAACAAACCAGTAAGGATGTACAGTATGTCATTATACGAAGCACAAGCTAAAAAAAAATTGCTGCAGGTTTGCTCTTCTTGTAGGCTTGTTCTTTCCAACAATATCTAGGCACCAGCAAACTAGAGGACATGACATTCAGGGACTTGGGCTATATTACATATTTTGCGTGTGTGACTGTATGTTTACTGCAATCTTATAGGTGCTATATGCGATGTGTATGACTGTTGGCACTGTGTTTTTCAGCTTGGCCCTGAAGGAATGCTGTCTTATTTGGCTGTATTCATGGACACAGGCATTTGAGTTGAATGATAATTAAATGAACTTGAACTTGAAAACTTAAAGCAAATTCTATAGATGTACCGTGGAGAACATCCTGACAGGCTGCATCACTGTCTAGTACGGGGAGGTAGGGGAGCTACAGCACAGGACAGAAAGAAGCTGCAGAGGGTTGTAAATTTAGTCGGCTCCATCTTGGGTTAGTTGGAGGCATCTGTTTGTCTTGCGAAGCCATGGATCTGCGCCTGGAAAGTCTTCACTCTCCAGGGTGCAGGCCTGGGCAAGGTTGAATGGAAGACCAGTAGTTGCCCATGCTGCAAGTCTCCCCTCTCCACGACACCAATGTTGTCCAAGGGAAGGGCATTAAGATCCATACAGCTTGGCACCAGTGTCATCGCAGAGCAATGTGTGATTAAGTGCCTTGCTCAAGGAAACAACACGTTGCCTCAGCTGGGGCTTGAATTCACGACCTTCAGGTCGCTAGTCCAATGCCTTAACCACTTGGTCACATGCCCACACATCTTGGGTACTAGCCTACAAAGTACCCCGGACGTCATCAAAGAGAGGTGTCTCAGAAAGGCAGCGTCCATTATTAAGGACCTCCAGTGCCCAGGGCATGCCCTTTTCTCACTGTTACCATCAAGAAGAAGGTACAGAAGCCTGAAGGCACATACTCAGCGATTCAGAAACAGCTTCTTCCCCTCTGCCATCCGATTCCTAAATGGACATTGAATGCTTGGACACTACCTCACTTTTTAAATATATATTATTTCTGTTCTTTACACGATTTTTAATCTATTCAATATACGTATACTGTAATTGATTTACTTGTTTATTTATTATTATTATTATTATTTTCTTTTGTTTTTTTTCTCCTATATTATGTATGCATTGAACTGCTGCTGCTAAGTTAACAAATTTCACGACACGTGCCGGTGATAATAAACCTGATTCTGATTCTGAAATCAGGAAACACGGGAAATATTTGGAAGGTGAGGCAACATCTGCAGAGAGTTACATTTCAAGTCAATAACCTTTCAACTAAAAAAAAGTCTTGAATACTAAATTTGCTTCTGTCTCTGCAAACGCTGCCTGACACGCTGATTGTTTCCAGCACTTCTAATTTTTATTTCTTCTTCTATCATTCCATACGTATACAATTTTTCTGGCAGATTTTTTTCTATAAACTATCTCATGGCTTGTGTGAATGTGGTAGATGACTAGTTTGTCTGTCTTCCCCTTTTTAAACAACATTGTAATGTTTAAAATCCTCCCGTAGTTTGGCATCATCCTACCTTACAAGGTTGTAACTTGTAGCTCTGCAGTTTTTACCCGCTTTCCTTAGTAACTTAGGAAATATACTTTCCAGAACTTATGTCTCAATCATCTTAGATAGACCAGGTTTTAGAACATCGAACATCGCAGCACAGTACAGACACTCTTGCCTCCAATTTTCTAGGAGTTTCACTTTAACTTTTAGTTATTTTGTTATCAAATAGTTTTGTAACCTCCATGTTTATCAGAGCTTTGGCAATGTCCTTTTGCCTGTGAAGCAATGAAACAAAGGGCCCATCTTATCTCTTACGATGTCTGCCCCCAGCAATGGATAATAGTTTTGATCTTTAATTAGTCCCATTGCTACTTTGACAAGCCTATGACTGTCAATGTGCTCAAAACATGGTTTTAGACTCTTTTTTGTGCTTTTGCACTGCTTCTTCACTATCCTTCCTTCCTTCCACATCTCTATATGCTTTATATTGAGTCTGATTCCCCAGGCTGTCATCCTAACTAGAATCACAAAAAAAGATGAGGTGATTATTTATATTGTCACATACCCCGTGACGAGTTAAAGAACCAGCAGAAATGGAAAACACTTTGGAGTGCAGTATTGCTATTTATTGGTAACTACGCAATACAGTAATGTAAATGCAGATATATATAACAGGCTAGCATTGATTATATATATATAGAAGTAAGTATGGAAATATATGAAAACCAAGCTCCTTCAAGTCTAGGGGTAAATAAATAGTCTTACGATGATGAGTAAAGTTCAGTTCAGCTCGTGGTATTGAATTGAGTGGTGATGGAGAGAGAGAGAGAGGGAGAGATTTGAGCCTTCAGGTGATCTGATGCCATCGATCTTCCCTTTGCCCTCCGAAATCCTTTAGAAGTCACTGACTGTGACCACCACAAAGGGGACCGTTCTTCTGTGGTGGAATTATCAACCCAGGCGAGGATTGGACACACAAATAACTCCCCACAGGTCACTCACTTTTTCACACTGAGAGAGCCACTGATCGATCCGCCTGATTGATCCTCCAAGACCCACCTTTTCTGTGGGCACAACAAAGCTCATTCAGTGTCCAAAACCATGTGTCTCCAGGTCTAACAGCCGACCTTCTATTTATCTCACCGTACTGAATGCTAGCTGTCCATCAAGCAGCTTCTCCCTTCTCTCTCTGTGAGAACTGGGAAGCTGCTAGTGTCCTTGCAAAGGTGTAAACAAACTGCGAGCAGTCTTTGCCTCTCTCTCTCTCTTTTTAACAAGGTGTCTGGTGTTGAACAACTGTCTCTCTCTCTTTTCAAAAGCACAGTTCATAGGGTTAATTCAGGACCCCGTCACAATATAAACACCGTTAACCTGCTTTGAAATGAACTATTATTTTTCTACTCACAATGAAAGAAAAACAAAATTATTTATCAAACTTTTTCAAAATCCTCCAAGCTGCTAGATATAAAATGGTCAAAATTAAAATGGAAATGCTTGTTTTATGTTTTATAGTAACTGAATCGTAGCATTGAATTAACTGCTACATGCAGTCAATACTGTGGGGTCTACAGACTGAGGGAACTATGATAATAGTTTGACATCAGTTGCAAAGGCAGATGGGAATGTGGGATAAGAATGGAAACTGCTGGCAATACCTTGCAGGTCAGGCAGAATCTGTGACATAAGAAACAGTGTGAATGTTTCAGACTGACGACTTTTGAACTGGACAAGTGAGAAAGCATTCTTAGGTCTGTTGGATCTAGAGATGTAATGATCCAGAGCTTCTTCAGAAGTCAAGAATGAGGCAAAAAACTTGGTTATTACCACTGTTTTATAAGAAGAAAGAACAAAGAATGAAGGGAAGCCAAGTTTAAAAAAACAAAGAAGCCATGGCCTTCTTGTACAAGCTAGACAGTTAAAGCACATTCAATTGATAAGCAATAACCTATGAAATAGTCAGATTAGTGGCATGACACACATTGCATAGAAACTTCTAGAAAAATGTGGAATCAGCTACACAGCAATTACTGAAAATTCATTGTAAAATATACCACAATTACACACATATAGATGATTATATAAAACTATAAACAAGCATAGAGAAAGTTAAAGAACAATTTTCCACACTAATATACCTGAAACCTGTTTCTCAATCCATGGAGGCTACCTGACTTACTGAACATTTCCTGCCTTCCCTACTTTTACTTTTCATTTTAAAAATATACTTTATTCATAAAAAATATACAGAGGAAACAATACAATTAGTGTATGACTTTCTTTACGTTATTGCACAATCAAATCTATACATACTCCCACAATGTGCCATCGCATTGACATAATCTGTTTCAGAGGGTCTGTAACATGGACCTGGCCCCCTCAGCATCTCGAACTGTAACCCTACCCCACACAGGTTTGGTGATAGCTGCTCTCAGTTCCTGTGCATCCTTCAGCATGTTCTCCTGCACCCAGGGATGTGCCATTGGCAACATTTGCTTATGGACATGCATTAACTTCTTTTAATGGAGCCTGTTTTACATTTCAATTACCCATAAAAAGAAGTCTTTTCATTATCACCTGGATTTTATGTAGTTCATACTTGGCTGAGAAATCAAAGCATCTTGCAAATTTTATAAAGGTGTCTATTTTTTCTTTACAGATCCTTCCAGACTAGCAGCTCCTTTATTAGCTGTTGTGATATTGGTCTGTCATTATGTGTATCCAGCTATCGAGTTAGACTGATCACAAGGTGAACACAAAGATTTGATTGCTCTGAGTGGCTGCCCTCATAACACCTGTTTCCGCAACAAAGTAGTTAAACTGAAACTAGTGTATTAATTTGAATAAAACAACCTGATGGCATGAACATTGATTTCTACTTCTGGTATTTTTTCCCTTCCCCTTCCCCTTCCCTCACTCTAGCCTCCTAACTCTTCTCCTCAACTTGCTACCTGCCTGACCTGCTCAGTTCCTCTAGCATTTTGTGCGTGTTGCTCTGGATTTCCAGAATTTGCAGAATCTCTTGTGTTTATGATGTTCCAACTGACTTTATGATATCTAATTTTGGCTTACTGTAACAAAGCACAAGATTACACACAGAACAAATTCACAGACACAAGAGATTCTGTAGATGCTGGAAATCCAGAGCAACAGACACACAATGCTGGAGGAACTCAGTAGGTCAGGCAGCAGCTAAGGAAATGTGTAAACTCTTGCTGTTTCAGGCCAAGACCTTCATCAGGACTGGAAAAGATGGGGAAAGAAGGCAGAATAAGAAGGTGGGGGGAAGGGAATGTGTACAAGCTAGAAGGTGACAGGTGAAGCCAGGTGGGTGGGGAAGGGGGGGAGGGAATGAAGTAAGATACTGGGAGGTGATAGGTGGAAAAAGTAAAGGACTGGAAAAGAAACCATAGAAACTACAGCACAGAAACAGGCCTTTTGGCCCTTCTTGGCTGTGCTGAACCATTTTCTGCCTAGTCCCACTGACCTGCACACTGACCATATCCCTCCATACACCTCCCATCCGTGTATCTGTCCAATTTATTCTTAAATGTTAAAAAAGAACCCGCATTTACCACCTCATCTGGCAGCTCATTCCATACTCCCACCACTCTCTGTGTGAAGAAGCTCCTCCTAATGTTCCCTTTAAACTTTTCCCCCCTCACCCTTAACACATGTCCTCTGGTTTTTTCTCCCCTTGCCTCAGTGGAAAAAGCCTGCTTGCATTCACTCTATCTATACCCATCATAATTTTATATACCTCTATCAAATCTCCCCTCATTCTTCTACGCGCCAGGAAATAAAGTCCCAAACTATTCAACCTTTCTCTGTAACTGAGTTTCTCAAGTCCCAGCAACATCCTTGTAAACCTTCTCTGCACTCTTTCAACCTTATTTATATCCTTCCTGTAATTTGGTGACCAAAACTGAACACAATACTCCAGATTCGGCCTCACCAATGCCTTATACAACCTCATCATAACATTCCAGCTCTTATACTCAATACTTTGATTAATAAAGGCCAAAGTACCAAAAGCTCTCTTTACAACCCTATCTACTTGTGACACCACTTCCAGGGAATTTTGTATCTGTATTCCCAGATCCCTCTGTTCCACTGCATTCCTCAGTGCCTTACCATTAACCCTGTATGTTCTATGTTGGTTTGTCCTTCCAATGTGCAATACCTCACACTTGTCAGTATTAAACTCCATCTGCCATTTTTTAGCCCATTTTTCCAGCTGGTCCAAGTCCCTCTGCAGGCTCTGAAAACTTTCCTCACTGCCTACTACACCTCCAATCTTTGTATCATCAGCAAACTTGCTGATCCAATTTATCACATTATCATCCAGATCATTGATATAGATGACAAATAACAATGGACCCAGCACTGATCCCTGTGGCACACCACTAGTCACAGGCCTCCACTCAGAGAAGTAATTCTCTACCACCACTCTCTGGCTTCTTCCATCGAGCCAAAGTCTAATCCAATTTACCACCTCTCCATGTATACCCAGCGACTGAATTTTTCTAACTAACCTCCCATGCGGGACCTTGTCAAAGGCCTTACTGAAGTCCATGTAGACAATATCCACTGCCTTCCGTTCATCCACTTTCCTGGTAACCTCCTCGAAAAACTCCAATAGGTTGGTCAAACATGACCTACCACGCACAAAGCCATGTTGAGTCTCCCTAATAAGTCCCAGTCTATCCAAATGCTTGTACATTCTGTCTCTTAGTACTCCCTCCAATATCTTACCTACTACCGACGTTAAACTTACTGGCCTATAATTTCCTGGATTACTTTTCGATCCTTTTTTAAACAACGGAACAACATGAGCCACTCTCCAATCCTCCGGCACCTCACCTGTAGACAGAGACATTTTAAATATTCCTGCCAGGGCCCCCGCAATTTCAACACTAGTCTCCTTCAAGGTCCGAGGGAACACCCTGTCAGGTCCCGGGGATTTATCCACTTTAATTTTCCTCAAGACAGCAAGGACATCCTCCTTTTCGATCTGTACAGTTTCCATGATCTCACTACTTGTTTCCCTTAATTCCATAGACTTCATGCCAGTTTCCTTAGTAAACACAGACCCAAAAAACCTATTTAAGATCTCCCCCATTTCCTTTGGTTCCGCACATAGCCGACCACTCTGATATTCAAGAGGACCAATTTTATCCCTTACAATCCTTTTGCTCTTAATATACCTTTAAAAGCTCTTTGGATTATCCTTCACTTTGACTGCCAAGGCAACCTCATGTCTTCTTTTAGCCCTCCTGATTTCTTTCTTAAGTATTTTCTTGCACTTCTTATACTCCTCAAGAACCTTATTTACTCCCTGCTTCCTATACACGTCATACAACTCCCTCTTCTTCTTTATCAGAGTTGCAATATCCCTTGAGAACCAAGGTTCCTTATTCCTATTCACCTTGCCTTTAATCCTGACAGGAACATACAAATTCTGCACTCTCAAAATTTCTGCTTTGAAGGCTTCCCACCTACCGATCACATCCATGCCAGAGAACAACCTGTCCCAATTCACGCTTTTTAGATCCTTTCTCATTTCTTCAAATTTGGCCTTCTTCCAGTTCAGAACCTCAACCCTAGAACCAGATCTATCCTTGTCCATGATCAAGTTGAAACTAATGGTGTTATGATCACTGGAACCAAAGTGCTCCCCTACACAGACTTCTGTCACTTGTCCTAACTCGTTTCCTAACAGGAGATCCAATATTGCATCCCCTCTAGTTGGTCCCTCTATATATTGATTTAGAAAACTTTCCTGAACACATTTTACAAACTCTAAACCATCTAGACCCCTAACAGTATGGGAGACTCAATCAATATATGGAAAATTAAAATCCCCTACCACCACAACTTTATGTTTCCTGCAGTTGTCTGCTATCTCTCTCTGCAGATTTGCACTTCCAATTCTCTTTGACAATTGGGTGGTCTGTAATACAATCCCACTAATGTGGCCATACCTTTCCTGTTTCTCAGCTCCACCCACAAGGACTCAGTAGACAAGCCCTCAAATCTGTCCTGCCTGAGCACTGCTGTAATATTTTCCCTAACAAGCAATGCTACTCCCCCACCTTTCATTCCTCTGCCTCGATCACATCTGAAACATCGGAACCCTGGAATATTAAGCTGCCAGTCCTGCCCCTCCTGTAGCCAAGTTTCACTAATTGCTACAACGTTATAATTCCATGTGTCAATCCACGCCCTCAACTCATCCGCCTTCCCCGCAATACTCCTAGCATTGAAATATACACACCTCAGAAGATTGTTACCACCACTCACAACCTTTCTGTTAGTGGATTTGCTTGAACTTTTAACATCATTTATTTTCACCCCAGCCACACTGTCAGCTCTGGTACTGTGGTTCCCATCCCCCTGCAAATCTAGTTTAAAGCCCCCCCAATAGCATTAACCAACCTCCTTGAAAGGATATTGGTCCCCCTGTAGTTCAAGTGTAACCCGTCTCTCTTGTACAGGTCCCACCTGCCCCAGAAGAGGTCCCAATTATCCTGAAATCTGAAACCCTGCTCCCTACACCAGTTCCTCAGCCACTTGTTCATCCTCCAGAGCATCCTATTCCTACCCTCACTGGCACCTAGCACAGGTAGCAATCCTGAGATTACCACCCTCGAGGTCCTGCTTTTCAACTTCCTACCAAGCTCTCTATACTCACTCTCCAGGACCTCCTCACTCTTCCTTGCTATGTCATTGGTACCGATATGCACCACGACATCTGGCTGATCACCCTCCCACTTCAGAATGTCATGCAATCGATCAGAGACATCCTTGACCCTGGCACCCGGGAGGCAACAAACCATCCTGGATTCTCTGTCACGACCACAGAACCTCCTATCTGCACCTCTAAGAAGGAATCTGATAGGGACCATGGGAGAAGGAGAAGGAGGAGGAAGGTGATAGGCATGTGAGGAGAAGATAAGAGGTAATTCCGGAGCTAGAGTGGGGAGTTGAAGGGGGGTGGGGGGGGGAGTGGAATTACCAGAAGTTGGAGAAATCGATTTTCATGTGGTTAGGATGGAGGCTACCCAGATGAAATATGAAGTGTTGCACCACCAACCTGAGAATGGCCTTATTTTGGCAGTAGAGGAGGTCAGGGACTGACACGTTGGAATGGGAATGGGTGGTTGGATGGGAGGCGGGATATCCTGCTTTTTACAGCTGAAGTAAAGATGCTCAATTGACAGAAAATGTTGTGTTGAGAATGGCCCAGAACATATGAAATTTAGTGGAGATTGATAGATCAATATTTAGATGGGCTGCAAAATAATGAGACAGATCTTAGGAACTAATCAACTACAGGGAATTTTATGAAAGAATGAAGCTTTTAAGCATTATATATATATACTTAATAATAGAGAAAATGCAGATGGTATATTCATATGATCTGGAATGTTGAAGGTAGCTGTTATAAGTTATTAACAAAGGATTAACACTTATAAACATATTAAATAGAGTTTTATTTTACAACACAATAAAAATGAACTGAATGATGGTATGTGGAGTTGCTTTGAATGGTTGATAATGGCAAATATCAAAAACTCTATTCTTGCTACATTTGCCCACTCCCATCATGAGAAAGTCTACGTAGCATCCACACCAGAACTGAAAAACAGTTACTTTCCCCAAGCAGTAATGCTGATCAACACCCCCAACAACTAACCTACCCCAGCACTCGCTCCCTACCACGACTTTATCATTTCTTGCCAGTCATCTTATGTGCAGACTCTCCTGTGCCTAGCGTCGTTATATGGTCATAAACTCAACTTATGCATATATGTGTGAGGCCGGTTTTCTGTGCTAGGTGTCAGATGTGGGAGGTCCTGGAGATTCCCGGCCTCCCGGACGGCCACATCTGCACCAAGTGCATCGAGCTATAGCTCCTTAGCGACCGTGTTAGGGAACTGGAGATGCAGCTCGATGACCTTCGTCTGGTCAGAGAAAGTGAGGAGGTGATAGGGAGGAGCTATAGGCAGGTAGTCACACCGGGACCTGGGGAGACAGATAAGCCGGTAACAGTCAGGAGAGGGAAGGGCAGGAGTCAGAGGCTAGAGAGTACCCCTATGGCTGTACCCCTTGACAATAAGTATTCTTGCTTGAGTACTGTTGGGGGGGAACAGCCTACTTGGGGAAGCACAGAGTCTGACCCTGTGGCTCAGAAAGGTAGGGAAAGGAAGAGGATGGCAGCAGTGATAGGGGACTCTGTAGTTAGGGGGTCAGACAGGCGATTCTGTGGACGCAGGAAAGAAGCGCAGATGGTAGTTTGCCTCCCAGGTGCCAGGGTCCAGGATGTTTCAGATCGCGTCCACGATATCCTGAAGTGGAAAGGAGAACTGCCAGAGGTCGCGGTACATATTGGTACCAACGACATAGGCAGGAAAAGAGAGGAGGTCCTGAAAGCAGACTACGGGGAGTTAGGAAGGAAGTTGAGAAGCAGGACCACAAAGGTAGTAATCTTGGGATTACTGCCTGTGGCACGTGACAGTGAGTATAGGAATAGAGCGAGGTGGAGGATAAATGCGTGGTTGAGGGATTGGAGCAGGAGACAGGGATTCAGATTTCTGGATCGTTGGAACCTTTTTTGGGGCAGGAGTGACCTGTACAAAAAGGACAGGTTGCACTTGAATCTGAGGGGGACCAATATCCCGGCAGGGAGGTTTGCTAAGGCTATTGGGGAGAGTTTAAACTTGGATTGCTGGTGGGTGGGAACCAAACTGAAGAGATGGAGGAAGGGGCTATTGGCTCACAAATAGAGAAAGCTTGGAGACAGTGCAATAGGGAGGATCGGCAGGATACAGAGGACTGAAAAGCTTGAGCATATACAGTAGATATTAAGGAAAAGGATGTGCTGGAGCTTTTGGAAAGCATCATGTTGGATAATCACAAGTGGAAGTTTGTAACATTGTTGATCTCCCCTCTCATTGTTGCAGGGGAAATATCTCTCCCCCTCGCTAGTGAGAGAGAGCCTGTTTGAGTTGGTGAAGTGTTGGGATGGACAGTAGTTTCGATGGACCCTAGATCATGGTCTCCTTGGGGGCTTTGCTATTGCTTGCATGGTGGATGGTGGGTGGTGAGGGTAGATGATTTTGCTGGTGCAAGTGGTGGGTGGAGAAGGGGAGAAGGATGATGCTTTTCATGCTGCTTGTGCATGGGAAGGGGGAAGAGGGGCTTTAAGATTCTAACATACCCTGACATTCATTCTTTGGGGGTTTTTTTTGTTTTGTAGATGTCTGGGAAGAGTAAGAATCACAGGTTGTATACGGTATACATTTTCTGATATTAAATTGAATTATTTGAGGGTTTGAACCTTGTTCCTTGATTAGAATCAAGTTTTACAGAAGTTATAATTTATGGAATAAAGAGAATTTTGTAAGATAAGGAAAATAAATCAAGATTTCTGAACACAATATAAGAAATGGAGGTAGAGAATATAAAAGATGCTTAGTCATAACCATAAATATATATTGTCTCAGAATGGACCCAACAAAAGCATAAACTATAAACTAGATTTGCAAAAGACAGAATGGTGGCACAGCCAGGAGAGCCACTTTCTCACAGCTCTACCCACCCCAGTTCAATCCTGACCTTAGTTGTTATCCGTATGACCTTGCATGTCCTTCTGTCGACTGTGTGAGTTCCTTCCGGGTGCTCCTGATTGTTTCCACGTTCTAAAGGAATGAGTGTGTAGGTTAATGTAAATTCACCCTAGTGTAGGTGAGTGGTGGAAATTGAAGGTAATATGGGCAAATTAGAATTAGTGCAAACATGTGCTTAATTGTTGGCATGGAATTAACAGCCTAAAGGGCCTTTTCAATGTTGTGTGACTATAAGAATAAATGACTAGAAATAGTATGAATTAATATTTTTCATTAAAAGCCTGGAGAAATCCAAGTTTCAACAATAAAGAAAACCATGCTGTGGGTCTAGCTTCATGAGACTTATTACAAAGGTAACTTTGTATAAAACTTTATATTAAAAAAAATTGAGCATCAGAATCAGGTTTGATATCGGGGCATATGTCATGAAATTTGTTGTTTTGCAGCAGCAGTGCCTTGCAATACATAATACATAGGAGGAGGAGAAGATGGCGGCGCGACGCAGCTCGCAGTGGCCACTCTGGTGGTGATGTCTGTTATTTGTCAAGTAGGGTGCCATGCACAATTCTGATTCGATGGAGATGGACGTGAGAGCATGGAGGAACATCCAGTGAAACTTCTAAAATGCCTGCTTTGCTATTGCTGCTACTGTGTGGTCCAGAATCTCCTGAGGGGGAGGCCCCGAGTCCTCGGCTTTGCTTGTTGCTCGGCGGCCGGGGCACGGTTGAAGCACTCGGCAGTGGATGGTGCTCAGAGAGGCTGTGTCGAAGGGCTGGTCGGAGGCTCGAAGTTTTCGGACGGACTCAGAGTCCGCTGCGGTCGGGTGTTTCCAGTGGTGCTGCATCGGCAAGTTTGCAGTGCTTGGAGGTTCATGGCAGGGAGAGTTTCTCTCTTCTACCGTCTGCGTGAGATGTTGAGGCTATCGGAACTTTGAGACTGTTTTTTACCGTGCCCATGTCTGCTCTTTATCAAATTATAGTATTGCTTTGCACTGTTGCAACAATATGTTATAATTATGTGGTTTCCGTCAGTTTTAGTCTTGGTTTGTCTTGTGCTTCTTGTGATATCATTCTGGAGGAATGTATCATTTTTTAATGCATGCATTTCTAAATGACAAAAAACGAGGACTGAGTGTCCTCATAATCTAATCTAATCTAATAATAATAAAACTATAAATTACAATCATAAGTATGCATAAAGAAAGGAAATTAAATTGATATGTAGTGAAAAAAGAGAGGGAAAAACTCACTCAGGTGGTATTCACGGGTTCATTGTCCATTCATAAATCTGAAGGTAGATGGGAAGAAGCTGTTCCTGAAAGGTTGAGTGTGTGTCTTCAGGCTCCTATACCTCCTCCTTGTTGGTAACAATGAATAGAAGGCATGTCCTGGGTGATGTGCGTTCTTAATAATGGATGCCCACTTTTTCAGGCATCGCCTTTGGAAGTGTCCTGGATGCTGGGGAGACCCGTGCCATGATGGAGCTCGCAGAATTCACAACTTTCTGGAGTTTTTTCATTCCTGTGCAGTTGCTCCTCCATTCCAGACTGTGATGCAACCAGTTAGAATGCTCTCCACAGTACATCTGTAGAAATTTGCGAGTGTCTTTGGTGACATACCAATTTTTCTCAAACTCTTAATGAACTATAGCTGCTGATGTGCCTTCTTGTAATTGCATCAATATGTTGGTCAGCAGAACAGACTCCTCAGAGATGTTGGTAGACAGGAACTTGAAACCGTTCTCTCTTTCCACATCTGATCCCTCGATGAGGACTGATGTGTGTTCCCCCAACTTCCTCTTCCTGAAGTCCACAATCAATTCCTTAGTCTTACTGATGCTGAGTGCAAAATTGGTGCTGCAAATCCACTCAGCAAGCTGACCTACCTCGCCCGTATACACCTCCTCGTCACCATCTCCAATTCTGCCATCAGTCACCTACCTCGCCCGTATACGCCTCCTCGTCACCACCTCCAATTCTGCCATCAGTCACCTACCTCGCTCGTATACGCCTCCTCGTCACCATCTCCAATTCTGCCATCAGTCACCTACCTCGCCCGTATACGCCTCCTCGTCACCATCTCCAATTCTGCCATCAGTCACCTACCTCGCCCGTATACGCCTCCTCGTCACCACCTCCAATTCTGCCATCAGTCACCTACCTCGCCCGTATACGCCTCCTCGTCACCACCTCCAATTCTGCCATCAGTCACCTACCTCGCCCGTATACGCCTCCTCGTCACCACCTCCAATTCTGCCATCAGTCACCTACCTCGCCCGTATACGCCTCCTCGTCACCACCTCCAATTCTGCCATCAGTCACGGGTGTAGAGAGAGTAGAGCAGTGGGCTAAGCATGCATTCTTGAGATGCGCCAGTGTTGATTTTCAGTGAGGAAGTGATGTCATTCACGATACACACAGACTGCGGTCTCCCGATGAGGAAGTCAAGGATCCAGTTGTAGAGGAAGGAACAGAGTCCCAGGATTTGGCGCTTGTTGATTAGAACTGAGAGTTTGATTTTGTTGATCGTTGAGCTGTTGTCAATAAACAGCAGTCTGTCATAGGCATTGTTATTGTCAGGTGATCCAAAGCCAAGTGGAGAGCCAGTGAGATTGCATCCACTGTAGACTTATTGCAGAAATAGGCAAATTACAGCGGGTCCAGGTCCTCGTAATAAAAGCTAGCTAACGAACTAGAAAACGCTCCAGGAAAGATTCGAATTAATGTAGAGCAGTATTTTCACAACACATGGTATGGGAAGTGACTGTAGAGCTATGGCATTTTGACTGCTTGTTTCTGATGAATACTTTAACAAGATCAGACCAAATACATTCAAAGGATGTGGGTGTCAATATTGTTTAATGTCATTTCCTGTACACAAGTATAAATGAAAACAAAATAATTGTTACTCTGGATCTGATGCAGCACAAAAAAGCCAATATGATAAAGAACACAACAATAAAAAACCACAATAACTATAAATACATAGGATAGCTGATATACATAGATTGATTGTATGTTCATAAAGTGACTCTAGGCACAGGAATGTCTGTACATAAGGTGACTCTGAAAGGAAATAATAAAGTAGTGATGGGGATGTTGATGAGCCTTCCTGCTTAGTGGAAGTGTTATTGAGTCTGGTTGTCCTGGGGAGGATGTTTTGCTGCTTCCTTCCTGATGGGTTTGGGCAAACAGTCAATGAGCAGGGTGGGCTGGATCCTTCATGATGTTACTGGCCCTCGTCCAGCACTGCTGCACAGTGTTATAACCAGTGTTTAGTGCCTGTTGAGAATTTCGGAAGACTGGAAAGTTGCCAATGTCACTGCACTCTTCAAGAAGGGAGAGAGGCAGAAAAAAGGAAATTATAGGCCAGTTAGTCTGACCTCAGTGGTTAGGAATTTGTTGGAGTCAATTGTTAAGGATGTGTTTTTGGGGTACTTGGAGGCACATGATAAAATAGGCCATAGTCAGCATGGTTTTCTAAAGGGAAAATTTTGCCTGACATATCTGTTGGAATTCTTTGAAAAAATGACAAGCAGGATAGAATCGGTGAATGTTGTGTAACTGGACACATGAGCCTGCTTAACAAATTAAGAGCCAATGGTATTACAGGGAAGATTCTAGCATGGATAAAGTGGTGGTTGATTGGCAGGAGGCAAAGAGTGGCCTTTTCTGGTTGGCTGCTGGTGATGACTGGTATTTCACGGGGTCTATGTTGGGACTACCTTCTGTTAATGTTTTACGTCAATGATTTGAATGAAGGAATTTATAGCCTTTTTGCAAAGTTTGCAAATGATACAAAGATAGATGAAGAGCCAGGTAGTTTTGAAAAAGTAGAGAGGCTACAGAAGGACTTGGACAGATTAGGAGAATGGGCAAGGAAGTGGCAGATGGAATACAGTGTCAGGAAATGTATAGTCCTGCACTTTGGTAGAAGAAATAAAAGGGTAGACTATTTTCTAAATGGAGAGAATGTTCAAAAATCTGAGACACAAAAGGACTTAGGAGTCCTTCGGCAGGATTCCCTAAAGGTTATTTTGCAGACTGAGTTATTGATGAGGAAGTCAAATACGATGTTAGCATTCATTTCAAGAGGACTAGAATATGAAAGCAAGGATGTAATGTTGAGGCTTTATAGAGCACTGGTGAGCACTTGGAGTGTTGTGAGCAGGTTTAGGCCCTTTATCTTAGAAAAGATGTGCTGACACTGGAGAGGGTTCAAAGGAGGCTCACAAAAATAATTCCAGGATTGAACGGCTTATTATATGAAGAACAGTCTATAGCTCTGGGCCAGTATTCGCTGGAATTCATAAGAATGGGGAGTAACCTCATTGAAACCGATCAAATGCTGAAGGGCCTCAAAAGAGAGGATGTGGAGAGAATGTTTCCCATGGTCTAGCACCAAAGGACATAGACTCAGAATAGAGGGGCATCCTTTTAGAATGGAGATGAGCTGGAATTTCTTTAGCCAGAGAGTGATGAATCTGTGGAGGCCAAGTCTTTATGTATATTTAAGGCAGAAGTTGATAGATTTTTGATTGGTCGGGGCATGAAGGGATATGGGGAGAAGGCAAGTCTGGGGCTGAGAGGGTAATTGGTTCAGCCGTGATGAAATGGCAGAGTAGACTCAATGGAGCGAATGGCCTAATTCTGATACTACATCTTATAATCCTATCTTCCCTTCAGAAGGTAGTGATAAGCTATCATTTTGATTTCTCACGTCCCATGTGTTTAAAGTAATCTCATGATGCAGAAGGGAAGGGAGTTTCGAGACTTTTCCATGTTGAGGAAGCAATAATTTACAGCTAAATTACCCTGGTGTGACATGGAGTGGAATGTAGATTTGGTTATGTAACCGATGACATTGCCCTCAGAGTTTTTCTCAGAACTCCCCTTAAAGGAGGCCTTGTGATTTGCTACAACGTATCTAATGCCTGGTGCACATTTCTTCCATTACATTATATATAAGAACATTGCATATAAGATGGAGCATGATCTGCTCAATATGGAGGCAGTTAACTCCAGGATGGTCTCATGCTTCTTGTTTTAACACAAGAGGGTGGTATCACCTCAAAGCCAAACTCAGTTAACAATCCTGAATTGCCATGAGTGGCTTGCTGAGCCATTATGATGGTTAGCCTGGGAGTCGACTTTATTGCCTCCCCCTTAATTGTCTGACAGAAGGTTATTACCTCAGGAGGATTTTTTCTGCTGGTGGAACAATCCCATTTTCTGTGATAGCATTAAATGAACCTGGTATGTTGGCTGAAAGATATGATTCTCTGAGTCAAACTCTACCAGGCTGTTGTTTGACTCAGCCAGACTAGTTCTGCTGGCGGATCAGTCCCAGGGAATAGGATAATAATGAATGAGCCTGGTAGATGGGCTGAAACAAGCATTTTTCTGAGCGTGACCAGACCGGGCTGCTGTTTGACTCTGGGACACTCCTGGCTCTTAAGCTGTGACCTTCATGGAGAGGGACTTTGCAAGGCTCATTGGCGTGAGAGTTTTCATCAAATCTGCTGTTAAGGTTAATGCAACATAGGGCATTGTATTTTATTCTTTTCAAACATCCTAGCAGTAGCTTGTAAAACTGAGAGCTTAATGACCCATTTCCAACTTGACATACCCACCCTCAATAGGATATCTCAGTATTACCATACAGTTTCACTCTTTGTTTTATCAATATGAAAATTGTGGTTGTGTTCTTGGACTAATAATTGAGAAGGTAAAGCAAATCTCAATGTAGTCAATAAGGAATATAAATAGTTATACAGTCACTAACTACAGAAAGTTAGATCTTCAGCACAGAGTCTGCCTAAACATGAAACAAAAATTTGCACCAATCCCATTTGATTGCCCTCGGAGTTACCTCTCATTTACACACTAGGGGCAACTTATGATGGTCAGTTAAACCACCAAACTACACCTCACTGGAATGTGTGAGGACCCGGGCACTAGAGGTCAGACAGAGAACATGGAAAACAGACAGACAGTGCACAGCTATTACCATTAGTCAAATGACTGGAATGTCAATTAAGAAAGACAGAGTTCATTTGCTTATGTCCTTTGGGAAATGAAATCTACTGTACTTGCCTTCTATTGCCTAGATGTAACTGCAGACAGAGAGTATGATTCAGAAAGGCTGTTCACCACAAGCTTCAGTTGGAATCACCCAGTAAATCTGGTCTTGTCACTTGAACCCAGCTGTAAATAAAGAAATATAACATAACTCTTGTAGATTGCAGAAAGTAATCATCATAGGGTGGTGGCTGGGAACAGACCCAAGTGCAAGACACAGACACTGAAGTACTAGGGACAGGACTAGGATACAGGGTAAGGGCTAGGACATGGATACGAAAACCGGGAACCCGGAACAGGACTGAACAAGAGAGCTAGGAGCCCGGGCTTGGACTCCAAACCAGAGACTGGACAAGGACCCAGAACCTGAGTCTTGCCTCTGGCTCGGACCCCAGAACCAGGCAAGGACATGACTTGGCTGGCAGGCAGGACGAGGCTGGAGTCTTCAGGCTTGAGACTAGAGACCTGAGGCGAGGCTTGAGACTAGAGACCTGAGGCGAGGCTTGAGACTAGAGACCTGGGGCGAGGCTTGAGACTAGAGACTTGGGGCGAGGCTCAAGGCTTGGGGTCTTGAAGCTTGGCTCGGGGCGAGGCTCAAGGCTTGGGGTCTAGAGGTGAGGCTAGAGGCTTGGGGTCTTGAAGCTTGGCTTGGGACATGGCTCGAGGCTTGGAGTCTTGAAGCTTGGCTTGGGACGAGGCTCGAGGCTTGGAGTCTTGAAGCTTGGCATGGGGCACAGCTTGAGGCTTGGGGTCTTGAAGCTCCTCCTGGGCAAGGAACGGTACTCCTGGGCAGGGCGCGGATCTCCATCCGACAGAGGCAAGGGACAGGAAGGGACAGAACCTACCATAGGGTAATGGCAAGATGGCCTGGTTTACCCAACGGAGGCAAGGGACAGGAAGGGACGGAACCGACCGCAGGGTAACGGCAAAACAGCCTGACTTACCCAGCGGAGGCAAGGGGCAGAACCAACCGCAGGGTAACGGCAAAACAGCCTGACTTACCCAGCGGAGGCCAGGGGCAGAACCAACCGCAGGGTAACGGCAAAACAGCCTGACTTACCCAGCGGAGGCCAGGGGCAGAACCAACCGCAGGGTAACGGCAAAACAGCCTGACTTACCCAGCGGAGGCCAGGGGCAGAACCAACCGCAGGGTAATGGCAAAACAGCCTGACTTACCCAGCGGAGGCAAGGGACAGGAAGGGAGCTAGGTACAGGGTGGCTCCAAGACAAGACTACAGGTGAGGTGAGGTGAGAGTTACCAGCAAGACAAGGCAGGGCTTCAGGCGAGGAAACAGAAGGCAGAGGAAGGGATACAAGGACTAAGGACAAGAACAATCCAGCAGCCACACCCTGGTCTCTGGAGGTATTTATGCAGCCAGCCCCAACGAGCATCAGCTGCCTCAATTAGTGCTCAACAGGAACAGAAACAGGGTAGACAGGAAAACCTGGAGCAAGGATCGATGGACTGGACCGTGAACCTGAATCGGACTTCAAGGACCGGACCATGACAGTAATCTCTCTTTATGTTACAATCAGTGTATGTTGACTTTACATATATGCATACACTGTCATATTCTTCACCAATAGTGATGTTCCATATTTATTAAACTTTTCTTCTAATGTTGCTTACTGATGTTGGATTAGTTTCATTATTTCAAATGTACTGACACCATATCTGTTAAATTGTTTTTATGGTGTTAATACTAATTATCTCACTAATCATGGACCAACCGCCCTCAAGCAGATAATAGCCCAGCTTTTGAGTTTGCTGGTGAAACTGTCAGTATTTGCTGTCCTCACGTCAGAAAACTTGCAGCAACATCTGGATTGCACTTGTTGCCATTCAAAATGAAAATCCAAAAATTGCTGTCAGCATTTCTTTATTCCACCACAGGAGGGTGCTGTTTCACCATCTTCTCCAAAGATTCGTAGCCTCAAATTTCAATTTTCTTTAATGTCATTTCACATACAAAACTGTAAGGAGAATGAAATAGTTGTTACTTTGGATCTGATGCAGTACAAAAACCCCCCACAAAAGACAAAGAACATAATAATGATAATAATAATAATAAACACAATAAATATAAATACATAAAATAGCTTGTATACATAGATTGATTATATGTCTATAAAGTGACGGTAGGCTGTATATAAGGTGACTGACGTGAAATAATAAAGTAGTGGTTGCGTTAGTGGATGGAAGTGTTGATCAGCTTTACTGCTTGGAGAAAGTAACTGCTTTTGAGATTGGTGTTCCTGGCGTGGATGCTACGTAGTCTCCTCCCCGAGGGGAATGGGACAAATAGTCCATGTGCAGGGTGAGTGGGATCCTTCATGATGATACTGGCCCTTTTCCGGGACCTTTTTATATACATGTCCTTGGTGGTGGGTAGGCTGGTGCCAGTGATGCATTGGGCAGCTTTGACCACCTGCGGTAGAGACTTCCTGGCCACCACAGTGCAGTTTCCATACTGTGCAGTGATGTTATGATGCTCCCCAGAATGACGTGAGGATGGATTGTAAAGTCCAGCTCCCTTTAGCCTCCCCAGAAAGGAGAGATGTTGGTGAGCTTTCTTGACTGTGTACGGTGTGTTCTGGGACCATGAAAGGTTGTACGTGATGTGCATCCCAGGAGTTTGAAACTGCTTGCAGATTCCACTGCTGTGCTGCCAATATAAGGTGGGGGGCGGGAGTGAGTGGTGTGAGTTCTCCTGAAGTCGACAACCATCTCCTTTGTCTTGTTGACATCAAGGAAGAGGTTGCTTGCCTGGCAACAGGCCTCGGGCTCTCCCATCTCCTCTCTGTAGGCCGCCTCATCATTGTTAGTGATGAGCCCACCACTCTCATCGGCAAACTTGTTGATGTGACGGCTCGGATGACTGGCTGTGCTGTCAAGTGGGAGCGGAGTGGGTAGCAATGGGCTGGGGGTGGGGGGCACCTGTGTTGAGGATGACGGGGAGACGGGAGCAGTTGTGTATCCAGACTATCCAAGGTCTATTCGTTTCGAAGTCCAACACCCAGTTGCACAGTGGAGTGTTCAGACCAAGGAGTAGGAGTTTGCTCACCAAGGTCTGTGGGACAATAGTGTTGGATGTCGAACTGAACAGAAGTAGCATTCTGACATAAGTGTCCTTGTCTTTTAGGTATGTTAGGGCAAGGTGAACGACAGATGCATCTGTCGTAGAGTGGTTCTGTTGGTAAGCATTTCAGTGAATGGAGATTTTAGTTTGTGCCATTAACAGCTGTTCAAGGCACTACATTATGATTGGTGTCTGTGCTACTGGGCAGTAGTCATTTAGTTTTGGAGGTGTAGAGGTCTTTGGTACAGGGATGGTGGTGGCTGACTTGAAGCATGTGGGAGCAGCACCCCAAAGTTTTGAAGTTGTCCGTGAAGATGTCAGTGAGCTGGCGTGTGCACTCCCTGAGCACTCAGCCTGGGTCGTTGTCCGGCCTAGCCGCCTTACAGGGGTTAACTCTCTGTAGAGTTCTTCTCCTTTCTGCTGCTCTTACAGAGTGGCAGCTCACCTGGGGGTGGGGGTGGGGTGGTTGGAGTAGCTTTCATGGCTGGTGTTGTGTTGCTTGCTTTGAAGCATGCATAAAGGTTGTTCGGAGCGTCAGGGAGGGAGGCATCACTGGTACAGTCAATGCTGTTTTTCCTTGCACAGTCAGTAATACCCTTGACGCCCAGCCACATACACCAGGGATCAGTATCAGATACCAGGAAATCTGCAGATGCTGGAACTTCAAGCAACACACATAAAAAATGCTGGTGAGCGCAGCAGGCCAGGCAGCATCTATAGGAAGAGGTACAGTCAACGTTTCGGGCCGAGACCCTTCATCAGGACTAACTGAAAAAAGAGATAATAAAAGATTTGAAAGTGGGAGCGGGAGAGGGAGATCTGAAATGATAGGAGAAGACAGGAGAGGGAACCAGTATCAGTTTTCAGTATCAGACAGATGCTCCTTGAAGGCAGTATCCTGGGCTTTATTTGGAAGTGCACCTCTACATTCATCCAGGCCTTCTGGTTGAGCCATGAGATGACTGTTCTTGATATACTGATGTTGTTCTCACGCACACTGAGTAATCTCACTGAAAACTACCTTCAAAGTGTCTGTGTTACAAGTTGGTGTTGAATGGTGTATTAAGACAGACTGGCAGTTTACCATGCATAACAAAGCTTTATTTATACAGCTAAAAATTACAACTTCTTCTGCAAATCAGGTAGCAGCTATGGAAATGAATAAACTGGCAGTGTTCCGGGCCAAGATCATTCATCAGGACGAGATGGGAAGGAGGAACAAGCTAGCCCTTTCTTTTCCAGTGCTGATGAAGAGTCTTGGCCCAAAACACCAATTGTTTCTTCCATTTCCATAGGTGCTGACTGACCTGCTGAGTTCTTTCAGCATTCTGTGTGTGTTGTTCTGGATTTTCAACATCTGCAGAATCTCTTGTACTTATGTTCGTCTGCAAATGCTGCGATCTGACATTTGCTAGAAAAATTGTTAATCATACTTCACAGGAATTGCAATGAAGTGTCTCAGCCCAAAATATTGACTCTTCGTTCCTTTCCACAGATGATTCCTGACCTGA
This sequence comes from Mobula hypostoma, assembly GCF_963921235.1. Lineage (NCBI taxonomy): Eukaryota > Metazoa > Chordata > Chondrichthyes > Myliobatiformes > Myliobatidae > Mobula > Mobula hypostoma. Next base: position 138,298,786 of record NC_086102.1, on the reverse strand, counting down.
TGAGATCCCCCAGCACTTTGTGTGTGTGTGTGTTATTCGGGATTTCCAGCATCTGCAGAATCTCTTGTGTTTATCATGCTTCAGATCTGATTTTCATAATGCTCATAATACACTCTGCGTAAAATACTTAAGCTATTTTTAAATGGTGCTTTTTATTTCTTGCTTTAGGGCCTTCATTACATTTGGTGTCTTTGGTTGCTTGATGACATCACTGCAGCACATGGCAGGTGATTCTAGGAAATGGTATCAGTAACGTTGTAAAGGACCGGGCCCACATTACAGAGACCACCAGATATTTTGGGGGAAAATTTATTCAAGGTTGATTGCCATTTTCCTATTCTTGCAGATAATTCTGCCACTGCCAATATCCTTACAAGGCAAACATCAGTCCAATGACAGGAATGTACCTATCTCACACTAATTCTGTGAAGGCTTATCACAACCATTCCAATTTAGTTGGCAGAGCCTTGTGGTCTGCAACTTAAAAGTTAGAATGGGAATGAAAAATATGAAGCTAAATCTCTAACATGGGTCATTGATTGGGATACGACTATAACAAGCTGGTATTTGTGACAAAGTCAAAATACTGATTGGTGATACATTATAATGATCTAATATCTGGTCTTATTCAGATAAGATAGCATTAACATTAGACACCATATTTATAAACAACAAAGCGCATCCTGAGGCAACAAAGCAGTAAGAGAGTTAAATGACTTCTTTTTACAAACAATAAAAGGCAATATTAACAGAATATGATTAACAGGTGGCAAATGGAAAAATATCTGTTCTTCTGTCTACCTGAAGGTAGGCTAACAGTTGGACCAACAAGTGCTCAAAGTTGCACCTCAGTTTGTAAGGCGCTTAATGTAGGTGTTGGCGCATGACCAAGTGGTTAAGGCGTTCGTCTAGTGATCTGAAGGTCGCTAGTTCGAGCCCTGGCTGAGGGGGCATGTTGTATCCTTGAGCAAGGCACTTAACCGCACATTGCTCTGCAACGACACCGGTGGCGTGGAGAGGGGAGACTTGCAGCATGGACAACTGCAGGTCTTCCATACAACCTTACCCAGGCCTGTGCCCTGGAAACCTTCTAAGGTGCAAATCCATAGTCTCACGAGACTAACGGGTGCCTATAATGTAGCAGAGTCTGTCTGGAAAAGATGAGAAGCAAGCTGCAAGAAATCTAATTAATTAGCAGTAAACCACACTGAATGCTTAATAAAAATAGGCAAATTCTTAGAACATCTATTGAATATTTTAATAAGTGTTGCCACTGGTGCTGATCTAACCACGGGAAAGATTTGTAAGCTAATTATACCAAGCCTTAACTGACAGGATTGCCTATGGATATTTAATAATAATAATCACTACAAATTACCATCAATAGATGTGATGTAATGGATTGATGATGGTCTTATAGTTAGAGCCGTCCTATCTGATACACTGCATGCTCAAGCTGAAAGCAACCAATTAACAATCCGTACACAGTCCACAGTGTAACAAATAGGAACAACACACCTCAAACATTAAAGAAAATTCAGCTTAACCAGAAACACTTTACAGGATGCTTTCTAGCTCCAGGGTAAACTACTCACTTATGATATTTTACTTATTCCAAGACCTGGCAGAAATAACTGTGAAGAACACAACAAAAAATTGCACCAGTAAAAAAACATATTTGGAACAGTGATTTAATTTTACTCATTTTGAAGTGTGAACAAATACGGTTGGTCATATTAATAAAATGAACAAGTATAATTGGAATCTCTTCTGGAGCTGGAGTAACTCATAAAAAAGGAAAGGGTTGGACCTTAACTGGAGGGGGGAGCAATATCCTGTCTGAAAGGTTTGTTAGTGCTACTCGGGAGGGTTTAAACTAGTTTGGCAGGAAATGGGACCAAGAGCACCCCAGGTCAGAGATTAGAACATGAATAAATATGAACCTCACAGAAGAGTATTAAATTGAAGCAAGGCAAATTACAAGAGTACTAGGAAAAGTTAATTGGAAGCAACTGTCTCTGGCCAGGTCCACTTCTGATGAGGAGGATGTTTAAAGACCAACTGCACAGAATACAGGACAGGTACGATCCAGGAAGAAGGGAGGACAAGAATGGCGAGGTAAGGGAACCTTCGATGATGAGAGAGAAGGTGAATTTGGAAAGAAATTTATGTAAGATTTCAGAAGCTTAACTCAAACAAAGGCCCAAAGGATTATAAAGAAACCAGAAAAGAATTAGGAGAGCCAGGAGGGTCCATGGTAAGTAGGGTTAAAGAGAATCCCAAGAACCAGAGCAAGAATACTGTATATCTAGGGAGCAAATAGGAGCACACAAGGATAAAGGAGAGAACATGTGCTTGAAGGTGAAGAATGTAGTGAGGTCCTAAATGAGAGCTAAATCAGTATTTTCTGAGGGGAGGGATGTGGAGGACAGGGAGCTCCCTGAAAGTGGCTACTTGATAGGCTGGTAAAGAATGCAAAAGGCAAGCTGGCCTTTGTTAGTTAAGGAACTGAGTTCAAGATGCAGGAGTTTATGTTGCAGCTTTATAAAACTCTGGTTAGGCTCCATCTGAGGTATTGCATTCATTTCTGGTGGCCCCATTGTAGAGCGGATGTGTTGGCTTTGGAGAGGTTTAACAGGATGCTGAGAACATATGCTATAAGGAGAGTTGGTCAAACTTGGGTTATTTTCTTTGGAGCAGCAAAGGCTGAGAGGAGATCTGATAAATGTTTATAAGATTATAAACTGGGTAGATAGAGCAGACAGCCAGTATCTTTTTCCCAGTGTTGAAATACCTAATACTGGAAGGCATGCATTCAAGGTGAGAGGTGATAAGTTAAAAGAAGATGTGCAGGGCAGAGTTTTATTTTCCACAGAGAGTGATGAGTGCTTGGAGTGTGCTGCCTGGGGTGGTAGTGGAGGCAAACGTGATAGGGGCCCTCAAGAGGCTCTTTGACATGCACATGAAAGTGTGGGAAATGGAAGGTTATGGGCAATGTCTGGGCAGAAGTGATTAGTTCAGTTGGCCATTTGATTGCTAATTAGTTCCACAGATTATATGTGGGATGAATGGCCTGCCCTCTGCTGTACATATCTACTGGCGAATGCTTGGGACATATCTCAGTTGTGTAGACGGAAGCTGTAATTTAAACAAAAACACTGCTCGGAATCCCATCGTCTGACAGGAATGCCAGCACTGCCTGGCAGACCCTGTTGCTGCTGTAGGCTGAGGGTGGTGGTGATGGTGCGGTCCAAGACAACAGCCTTGGGGCACTTTTAAGCTGTATTTTGGATTGTGTGGGACAATTCTGTGTGTTCCAAATACTATTTTATTTCAATAAATGAACAAGCTGTTCTGATGACAATGATATTATAAAACATTGAATTAGTGAAACAACACTAATAAATGGTTTGGATTTAAATTGTAATTTTTTTCTGGGATACATCAAAATTACAGTGTAACAAGCTTTTTGTGACACGTTGGATCAGATCTTGATATGAAAATAATGATCTCAATGTATAAACTACGATGAAGAACCAAAGCAAAGCTGATTGCTGGACGTCTTAAACAGAAACAGAAAATGCTAGAAACACTAGCAGGTCAGCTTGTATTCGCGGAGAAACAGAATTAATGTTTCAACTCGGAGACCCCTCATCAGAACATAAGACTCTTCAGAGAAAGTATCACTGTTGTCAAATGTCAGCTGTTTTACTTGCCAGAGATGCTGCCTGGTCTGTTGAGTGTTTCTAGCATTTCTATATTTAATTCTAGTGATTAAACATGTAGAAAATTCCATAGAGTACAGAGTTTCTGAATGATGAGTTTCTGAATAATTCTACCAATGTTTACATGGTAATGATTTCAGAGTGTGCTTAAACATTGCAAGGGAGCGTGAACTGGATCTAGTTATCTTACAAAGTTAGCTGGGGACACCAGAGACTGCAGATATTGTAATCTAGAGCAACAACCCGTCTCTAGAGCAACAAATGCATCCTCCGAGCGGTCTCTGTCTACACTGTTTCCTCCCCTACATGGCTCCTTCTGCCTCTATTCTTATGCCTGTCTCTGGCTATCATCCACCTGCCTTTGTCCCGAAATCCACCTCTCCCTCCCCCAGCTGGCTCTATCCAGCCATCATCCTTGACCCCTCCTCTGACCACATATCACCCACTAGCCCCCGGCTCAGCCATTCACCCTTGCTCTTTATACTGGCTATCTTCCCTGTCCACTCTCAGTTCTGATGTAGGTTGGTGACATGCAATGTAGAAAATTTCATCCCCCCTGCCAACCCCACGTCCCACCGATGCTGCTCATCCCCTTGAGTTCTTTCAGAAGACTATTTGTTGTTACGAAGTTGGCCCATTGCAAATGTGCTAAAGCCACAAACAGACTGGTTAACACTGGTGTGCTGCTGAATCACAACATTTGCAGGAAGTATGAGTTTACAACACATGGAATGGCACAGATTCAAGTGCATAACACAAATCCCACGGACATTTTCCAGTGCCATCGAACAGAACGCCCGGAGACTCTGGGCTGAAGTCTTGCCATATAACCCAATCTAATGCTTGCTTACACGCGATCCGGGTGGAGATGGGAGAGTGAGGGAGACTACCCGTGTTTTGTCCCCTCACATCTTCTGCACCAATTGATGGCCAGGCCAACTGCAACATGGACCACCCCACAAGAATACCGAATGGACGTGAAAAATGCTTTAAGAGAGGTGCCAGTGGTTTTCATCCAAGCAGCTGATTTAGCAGGGACAAAGCCTGTGCCCAGACACAGAGTTATACAGTATGGAAACAGGCCCAACCCATCTATTCCGAACAAGTTGCCTACCTGAGCCAATCCCATTTACCCTATATCACTGCTCAATACAAGAGGACACGGCTTTAAGGTAAGGGGTGGGAAGTTCAAGGGGGTTATTAGAGGAAGGTTTTTTACTCAGAGAGTGGTTGGTGCGTGGAATGCACTGCCTGAGTCAGTGGTGGAGGCAGATACACTCGTGAAGATTAAGAGACTACTAGACAGGTATATGGAGCAATTTAAGGTGGGGACATATGGGAGGCAGGGTTTGAGGGTCGGCACAACATTGTGGGCTGAAGGGCCTGTAATGTGCTGTACTATTCTATGTCTATATCCCTCTCAGCCATTCTTGTCCATGTACCTGTCTAAATGCCTTCGAAACATTGTAATTTCACTTCCTTCTATGAATTCCTCTGGCAGCTCATTCCACACACCCACGTATCAGTGTAAAACAGTTGCCACTCTGGTTCTGTTTAAATTTCACTCCCACCTGCACCCCCATACCCCAACTTAAACCTATGCTCTCTAGTTTTAGACTCATCTGCCTTGTGAGGAAAGACCTTATCTACACCCAACCAACACACACAAAGTGCTGGAGGAACTCAGCAGGCCAGGCAGCATCTATGGAAAAGAGTAGAGTCGACACTTCAGGCCAAAACCCTTCAGCAGGGCTATCAATGCCCTTTATGATTTCATATACCTCCTGTAAGGTTACTTCTCAACCTTCTGTGCTCCAGAGGAAACAGCTTCAGACTATCCATTCTCTCCTTCTTAGCTGAAGGTGTCCAGTCCTGGTAACATCCTTGCAAATCTTTACTGCACCTTCTCCAGTTTAATGGCATCCTTTGTGTAGCTGGATAACCAGAGGTAAACACAGTACTCCAAGGGCAGTCACACAATGTTCGTACAGCTAAATTATAACATGCCAACTCTTGTACTGAATGCCCCAACAGATGAAGGCAATGTGCCAAGTGCTTTCCTCACAACCCTGTCTACCTGTGTTTCCAACAATCACTCCCACCTCACAGGAGATGCTGCTCAAACCACTGTTCTTCCAGAAGATTGTTTGTTGCTCTCGATTCCAGCAATTGCTGTCTCTTGTATCTCCCAAGTGTAAGACCTGCTCGATAGACACCACTATTGATCTGCTGTCGAATTGTCCAGTGACAAGCCCTTAAATGAGCCCACATTGTCTCACCGCTCAATAATTGTTTAATGCAACAAGAAAGAAACGATTCAATCACCAGCTTCTCTTTCTAACTTGCATTAACTGAAAACATTAATTGGTGTGACAGCAAACACAAGAGATTCCGCAGATGCTGGAAATTCAGAGCAACACATATAAAATGCTCAGCAGGTCAGGCAGCATCTATGGAGAGGAATGAACAGTTGGCGTCTCAGACTGTAACCCTTCATCCGGACTGGAAAGGAAGGGGGAAGAAACCAGAATAAGAAGGTGGGGGAGGGTGGAAGGAGAGCAAGCTAGAAGGTGATAGGTGAAGCCACATGAAGGAGAGGTTGGGTGGGTGGGGGAAGGGGGATGAAATGAGAAACTGGGAGGGGATACGCAGATGAGTTAAAGGACATCACAGTGTTTTTAAAGAAATAGGTGCCATTCGCAAGATGCTGGAGAAACTCAGCAGGTCATGCAGTACCAATGAAGGGGAATAGGCAGTCAGTACTTTGGGTTGAGAACTTTTATTTAAACTGATTCCAGCATCTGCGGCCTCCTGTGTTTCCAAATAGGTGCCATGTCTCCTGTGCATGAGCATCACCTGGTGAGTCACCATGACCCAGTCTGTCTGGGTTGTTGTTAAATCAGTATCGCACGAAAATTGAAGTCTGTGTCCTTCTGACTTGGGAATACGAGGCAAGTACTAATGTATTATCCATTTATCCAAGGAGTGGAACTTATGCTTAAAATGTGCTTGCAATATGCACTTAAAACTGAAAGGAAATCTGTACTGGGAGCATCAAAAGACTTGGTCCAACTAAATCTGAACTTCTTCTAAGTCAGAGTAGTAACTGTGGATATGTCAGCAAAGATTAAGCAAGTGAGTCGGTGGGAGAAAATGTGTTTGAAGAGTTACATATTAATAATTACAGAAAACAATAATAATAATAATAACTATTTATATAGCACCTTTCATACATTAAGATGCAGGCTCAAAGTGCATTACAAAGATTATAAAGATAAATCAATATAATCACAAAAATACAAGACAAAATTAAAAATCGTAAATAAAGCCAAACATTATATAGAATAAAATGTAATCAAATATACCAAATTATATAAATGTAATCAACATTAACAAGCATGAAGTAATCCTGTAAGTAGGCCAAATTTAAAAAGAAGATGTTTAGAAGTGTTTTCAAATATTCCACAGTACTAGCCTGGCATCCAGCACCTCAGTCAGTAGAGTGTTCTAGATTTTTGATGCATAAGAGCGAAAAGCCACATCACCAGTTCTTATGTGCTTTGCTCTAGGAGCACTAAGCAAAACTGTATTCATGGATCTAAGGTTATGATTAGGGATGTAAGCAGATAGACACTCCAAAATACACGGCAGAGCTAGGTCATTCAGAGCCTTATCTACAATTGAGTATTTTAAACTTGATCTTAAAGGACACAGGCAGCCAGTGTAATGACACCAACTGGTGAAATGTGCTCAGATTTTCCTTCTTGGTTACAATTCTTGCTGCTGCGTTTTAAACAAGTTGCAGCCAATTTATATCTTTCTTAGCCAGTCCTGAAAAGAGTGCATTACAGCAGTCTAATCAAATAAAAACAAAAGAGTGTATCAATTTTTCCACATCTTGAGATGTTATAAGAAATTGAATTGTTGCAATCTTCCTTAAATGAAAGAATGCAGCCTTATTAATTGGTTAATACGTGATTTAAAATTTTGCTCAATCAATAACACCTAAATTATTTACCTCTGGCTTGATTTGCAGGGCCAGATGATCAAATTTATCTCTAAGGTTCACACTTTTTTTTATTGCTAACAATAACCAAAATTTCTGTTTTTTCTCCCTTATCCAGTTTAAGGAAATCCATTCTGTAATGCTAGTAAGGCCTCGGGGATAATTCGACAGTTGTATGTCGTCTGCATAGCTGAGGTAATTCATCTTGTATTTTGAAATGGTAATTTAATGATGCCCAGAATAGTCTGGAAACTTGTTTCACTTTTGACCATGATCTGCACTTGGAATTAATTGAATAAACCCAATGTAGATAGTAGAAGGCCTCACATTTACAAGAGATGGTGACTTTCAGATCCGAAAGGTGCAAATATCTGGACCTGTTGCCTTCCCTACCTGTAGGCTGCACAGTGGCACAGCAAGTAGTGCTGATGCCTCACAGTTCCAGGATCCCAGGTTCAATCCTAGCATCTGCTCCAGTTCCAGTTTTCTGCCGGGTCCCAAACTGGCCACTGTAAACTTGTAAAGTGCAGGTGAGGGGTAGAATCGGAGAGGACTTGATGAGAATACAGGGAGAATATAACACAATCAGTATAGCTGGGAACATAATTGTTGGTTTGGACTCAGTAGACCAAAGAGCCCGTTTCTGTGTTGTGTGACTCAAATACACACTACATACACTCTAGTTAATAGTGAGAAACTCAGCAACAAGCTGGAATGGTCTATTGTTACCAGACAACAACTCAATTCAAAGTAAATATTATCCCCCAAATCTTTATTGCTGTTGGAGGACATTGTAAATAATATTGCCTGCAATAGATTGCGAGTGGGGGTGGGGTGGGGATGGACAAGTACAAGTTCTTCTGGAAGGATGGTGAAAAATTGACCAGCTTTGGAAGCAGGGTGCATAGTTAACCTGTGATTGTTAGAGCAAAGTAGTTTGGAGGCAAAATGTTTGACCCACTTTATAGAGTCTTCAGCCAGCATGCTCTGCTGACATAGGTATAAGGTTTCAACTCTGAATCATTGGTCCCAATCAAATCTAGATAACATTTACATAAGCCTTGTTTGCATCTCATTAAAGAGAGGTGACCTTTATTTCCAATAGCTGGGAAAATCTAGGGGGAAAGTTTTAGCTTGTCAGCCTGGAAGCACTGTTGCACATTGAACAGTCACCAGTCCAGGTCCAAATCCAGTGCAAAAAACCTGAATGATAAATACCCCTTTCTGATCCGATCGCACTTATTTCTCATCCATAAGCCTTTCTAATTTACAAGATACAAGTGATGTAAGATTCAAGCTTAGATGTTGGCTTTCTATGTGCTACAGAGCATGGTGACTGTGATCTGAGTCATTGAACAGACACTCGAGCTGGTGATGTAAAGGTTTTCCTTCATCACGACACAGGGGCTTTTTCCTAGATACCTTCCTGGTAGAGTCTCTCAATTGAAAAGTTCATTATATTTTTCTACTCTTCAGATCAAAAGTAACAATAGGTGATTCAACACAATTTCAATAGTTACAATAGCATTGTTCACTTCCAATATTTTGGGTTGACAATACTTCCTTTGAATTACATAGCTACAGTGGGAGAAACCTGTGAATGTTCAAACACTTTTTCTGTGACAAAAGTAATTCACACGGATAGGGACAGTGATCATAGACACCCAAAACTTATGTTGTCAAGGCTCAGTCTGAGTGCACAAGTATCCCAACTATTGATTGATCCACTACACCTGTGACCATCTTTGATATGCTCTGTAACAAAATCAGTCTGGACTGCCAGCTTGAACTCAGTCACAATGGTGCAAAGTAACTTAGCCCATGTTGCCTGGTTTCATTCAGGCCAATTAACATAACCCCATTGTCTTACATTTAGCCGATGCATACGAGAACATCTCATGATCGCTTCAAACTGATTGTTGCTTGCAGTTTACATTATGAACTGAAGATCAGTGCTCACTTGAAGTAACATCTGCTATATTCACATAATTATACAATTCCAGGATAATCCATAATACAGAAGTTGATTAAAAATGGGATCTTCAAATGGTAACACGTGGTCTATATCCAGAACAAGGAAAAGGCGAAACACATTAATTAGGAAAATACATGAACTATGCGGCATTCCTTGTTACCTTTACATTCAGGAACAATACCTAGGATGTTGGCAGAATGGAATTGGTGAACAATTTGTTGCAATCATTAACACAATGGAATAATTACTGTACTGCTGATATGAGGTTTATAGGAGTTTTCTCACATAAATGCACACAGGTTATCACTGGCAAGACCAACGTTTAGTGCCTATCACTAATAATGCATGTGGTTAGATGTAGCAGGGCTGTAAATAAAAGTTACAGTTGTTCCTGATGGAAACTGTCATTGGAGTATCTTCTGAACACGTCAATTTACCTTTTTTTCAATCTTGAAATGCTTAAAGGATGAAGTATTTTAGTCATTGTATCACATGGCATGAAACAGGCCCTTCAGCCCACAAGCATACACCTGCCACTCAGCTACATTCATCCCCCATCAAATTCTCCCAGTTCCTACCACCATCTACAGATTCGGAGAAACTTACAGTAACTAATCACACTTCCAACCTGCATAACTTTGAGATATTGGAAGGGAAAAAGAACACCAAATAAACTCAAGCAATCATAGGGAGAATATGCAAAGTCCACACAAACAAGGCTGAATCTGGACACTGGGCATTCTCCTATGTTCCTATCTTTTTAGGACTCAGCTATAAAAGTGCCAGAGTGTGAGCAATACTAAAGAAAATACTGCAGATGTTGGAAATCTGAAATAGAAACAAAAAAAATGCCAGAAAATGTCTGCAGGACAAGTGCTATCTGTGAAAGGAGATACAGAATACTTGTGGTTAATAACCTTTCATCTGATAAAATGCCTGTGATTTAAAGTTTTGACTCCCTTTCTCTTTCCTCAGAAGTGTAATTGAGTTGGAGTTCCGCCCAAGCATTTGAAATATAAATACACCAGAAAACTATTTTCCAATGCATTCTTATCCAAGCGAAAAGGGAACTATGGACTGGTGATGACTCAAAGTTCAAAGTAAACATGTCACCATATACAACTCTGAAAATCATATTTTTTCAGGCATTCTCAATAGATCCATAATAGAATAATAATCATAACAAAATCAATGAAAGACCACACCAGCTTGGGCATTCAACCAGTGTGCAAAAAGACAACAAACTGTGCAAATACAAAAAGAAAGAAATAATAATAAATAAATAAATAATCAGTAATTAGTAGGTTGTGGGAATATTTCAGCGATGGTGCAACTGAAGTTGGGTGAAGTCATCCCCTTTGGTTCAAGACCCTGATGCCTGAGGGGTAATAACTGTTCCTGATCCTGGTGGTGTGAGTCCTGTCGCTTCTTCCTTATGGCAGCAGCATGAGGGGAGCATGTCCTGGGTGGTGGGGGCCCCTAATGATGGACACTGCTTTCCTGCAACAATGCTTCATGTAGATATGCTCAATGATGAGGAGGGACCGCATTTTGTAGGATTTTCCATTCAAGGGCATTGATGTGTCCATGCCAAGCTGTGATGAAGCCAGTCAATATATTCACCACCACACATCTACAGAAGTTTGTCGAAGTTTTATATGTCATGCCAAATCTCCACAAGCTCCTAAGGAAGTAGAGTTGGTGATATGTTTACCTTGTAATTGCATTTTACATGCTGGGCCCAGGACAGGCCCTCTGAAATTACAGCACCAAGGAATTTAAAGTTGCTGACCCTCTCCCCCTCTAATCCTCCGATGAGGACTGCCTCATGGACCTCAGCTTTCCTTCTTCTGAAGTCAATAATCAGCTCCTTGGTCTTGCTGACACTGAGTAAGAGGTTGTTGGTGTGACACCACCACTCAGCCGAACTTTCAACCTCCCTCTTATATGCTGATTCATCGGTGCCTATGATTCAGCCTACGTCAATGGCATTGTCAGCAAACATGGATGTGACATTAGAGCTGTGCTTAGTCACCCTGTCATAAGGGTAAAGCAGATAGAGCAGTTGCCCAAGCACACAACCTTGTGGTGCACCTGTGCTGATGGTGACTGTGGAGGAGATACTGTTGCCAATCCAAAGTGACTGGGGTTTGCAAGTGAGGAGATCAAGGATCCAACTGTCCAAGGAGATTTTGAGGCCAAGGTCTTGAGCTTATTGATTAGTTTTGAGGGGGTGATGACACTGAGCTGCAGTCAATAAAGAGCATCCTGATGCATCTTTGCTGTCCAGGTGTTCCAGGTTTGAGTGAAGAGCCAATGAGGTGGCATCTGCTGTGGTCTGTTGCTCTGGTAGGCAAATTGGAGTGGATCCAAGTCTCTTCTCAGGCAGGAGTTGATATGTTTCATCACCAACCTCTCAAAACACTTAACTGTGGATGTAAGTGCTATAGAACACTAGCCTGCGAGGCAGGTTAGGCACCAGTATAATTGAAGCCTGCTTGAAGCTGGTGGGTACCTCAGACTGTTGAAGCAGAGGTTAAAGATCTCAGTGAACACTCCACCCAGTTGATTAGCACAGGCGTTTAGTACTTGGCCAGGTCCCCTGTCTGGGCCGGATGCTTTCCAAGGTTCCACCTCCTGAAAACTGCTTTTACATTGGCCTCAGAGACTGAAATCACAGAATCATCGAGGGCTGTGAGAGTTTGAGATGGTGCCTCCATGTTTTGATAGTCAAAGTGAGAAGAGAATGCGTCCTGCTGAACTGGAAGTGAAGCCCTGTTGCCACCTATATCGCTTGATTTTACTTTATAAGATGTGATAGCATTCATCCAGATTTATTTCTTTAACTAATAGCTCCTCTAAAATGCTAATGATTAGTTTGCATTTTCTGGGTGACAGCATGGAAAGAATATTCCTTAGATGAAAGAAACAGTGGAATCAATAATACTGAGAAATGGACAGCGGAATCTGTGCTTTGTGTTGTGCTGCTGACTAGATGAATTCTGATAGACTGGGAATTGAAGTTTCCTTCCCATAATGGCAAGCTCTTGCTTGAAACACAGATATTGCCTGTTACGGATGTAAAGCCCAGAGGAAATATAATTGCCTGTGTAAATAATGCAGGAACTAGCTGGGAGCAATACACAAATATTTTTAGCTCTACTGCTCATCCAGATCTCACCATCAGTAGTGTTATCGCCACAAGAAATAGCTTGCCTAATAAAGCAATCTATCATACAGATGCATAAGTGCCGGATGTCTTATCAACATTCCGTGGACATACCGTACGAAAGCTCGGGCCATGTTGAGTTCCACCCTGAAGCGGTTCCCAGTATCATCTCAATTCTGATGATCCAGGAAGCAAGAAAAGGTCATTTCATTTTGACCTTAGCTATCTCAGAACAGCATGAAAGTTTTCAAAGTTGGAGAAGCTTGTTGAAGTTAGATTCTGGCCAAAAAAAAAGGCAAACATTGGAAAAGGAGGAATGGAAGTGGTCCCTGACCTCTCTGGAGTAATTCTGGCAGGATGGTACCTCCAAAGGAAATCCGCTGATTACCTCTGAATAAAGTTGGGGACAACTCTAATGCTAGTTGAGGTCCTCTGCTCAATAGCAGCACAGAGGCACCGAACTGGCTGCTGGAGGCGAAGAGGCTGGGTAAACAGAATGAGACGTAAATACACATACACTGGTATAGACAGGGGTTAGTGGGGAGAGCATTATGTAAAGCTGGAAATCAGTGTGAAGCCTGGTATTTGTCCAAGGAATTATTGTGGAACTCGGAAGGATGGTTCACTCGCATTACATTTATTTATTTAGTGATACAACTCGGTAACAGGCTCTTACGGCCAAACAAGCCTGTGCTGTTTGATTATATCCCTGTGACTAATAAACCTACAAACCAGTACATCTTTGGACTATGGGAGGAAACCGATTGCCTGGAGGAAACCCATATGGTCACAGGGAGAATGTACAAACTCTTTACAGACAACGGCCCGAAAAGAATCTAGATTGCTGACATGATAATGCCATTATGCTACAATGCATAAAGCAATACAGTATCCGATATTGAAGAGTTCCACATTAAACCACAAAGTCAACAGGAAGAACTCAGTGGAGAATTCACAGCACATGGAATTATACCTTAAATTATCTGAACATGAGCATGAGTCTACTTAATGCAGTTGCTCACATTATCTCTTGAGGAACATGTTAGGCACCTAATGAGTACTACAAGCTCTTCATTAATGGTTGCAGTTGTGGCTGTGAAGGAAAGCCCTCAGCTACTCCAGTAATCTTTCCTGTTTATCTGAAGAATGAAATTTGACTTAGTTACAGTTTATCCACAGTCTTGACAGTCACCATAATCCTCTTAAAGTCAACATCATAATCAAGGCAACATATTTGTCAGGATGACTCTTAATTCTGTCACTATCAGACTGTGAATTTCCAGTCTTTCTACCTCTGACAGAGAAGGACTCACTTGTACCCAGATCTCCTCTACTTCAGTAAGATGTATAATGTATGATAGGTGCGTTCTGTTCATTCCTTTTTTATTGAATGTTCTAGTCTTTCCTGGTTTTCGCCAAGTCAATGCTCTAGTTCTGTGAGGATGACACTTATTTAGATGCATCATGCTGCAGAAGGATTAGGTGTGTTACTGGATAGTGTGGGTTTTCCACTGAGTGAATGAAGCTGATGGAGATATCTGAAAGAGATGTATAACATTATTAGGATAGGTAGTAGGAACATTTTCCCCTCAGCAGAAATAACTCTAACAAGAGGTCACTTTCTAGGAATAAAATGTTTAGGCTAAGGGAGAAAAAGTTTCAAGGAACTCCAAAGAAGAATATTTTTCACCCAAGCCGTGGCTGCAATCCAGTTGCCATGCCTGATGAGACCATAATATTTAGATGAACACTTGAATCACCAAGGCATAGTAGGCTGCTGACAAAGAGCTGGTAAATGGGATTGATATGCATAGATGGGTACTTGATGGTCAGCATCCACCGGATGGGCCAAATGGCCTAGTTCTGTGCTGTATGACTCTGGCACTATGACAGAAGTAGGGATAAAAAGGGAAGTACACACAATGAAAGCTGGACATTGTAGAAAGCTGAGAATATGTGAAGAAATAAGAGAGAGGCTACAGCTGGCAAGTCAGGTTAAAACTGCATACATTGACCATGGAGGAATGATCTTTCTCCCAGTTTCTTAATCTTTGTGGGTTAAGTACAAAAGGAAGCATATCAGAGAGGTGAGAAGATAGTCTCAAACAGCAACTCTTACCAGAACTAACTAATTGTACTGCAGGCTCACTACTCCTCCCTGTAAATATTATTAGGAATGGGCAATAAATGCTGATCTCAATAATGATTTTCCATTGTGTATTAGTTAGAAGAAAACTAACTATACCTTTTGGCTGGCAGCACAGTTTGCTTTCCACCCACTACTGGGTACAGATGTGCCCTTTCTTCAGAATTCTTAAATGAACACATCTCACCTGTAACTACTAAAGAAAAGGACAAAAGAAGAATATTGTAGTTTGGCAATTCAGGGCTGGAGAGGGTGAAATTCTTAAAGTATGTTATCATTAAAAAGGAAGAATTGTATTAGGCCTTGTAGGAGGCTTAGAGGTGAATAAGTGCCCAGGACCTGATGAAGTATATCCAATTCTGTCAGAGAAGGCATTGTGAGAGATTGCTGGGGCGCTGACAGAGAATTTTAGCTCTTCACTCACCACGGGTGACTCCCCAGACGACTGGAGGACAACAAATATGGTACCTTTATTCAAAAAGGACAGCTGTGATAAGCCATATTGTTATAAGCCTGTGCACCCAAGATCGATTTTAGGGAAGTTATTGGAAAAATACTCTGAAGGCAGGAGGTAATCAAAGATAGTACATTCTCACTTTTCTTGTATTTATATACCCAGATAGCTCATGCAACTGACAAAAGTTTTTAAGAATATTAAGCAATTTCAGAAAAGATTTTCAAAACCTTATATTTGAGTTTGGTATGGCAGGTTCCAATGAAATTTCATTGATACCTTGTCTCCCATCAGATTGCAGCACAGCAAGCTCCCATCTATCATTCACATGTGGTGGTTGGTTCCAGCTGTGTGTTCTATCCTGGACTGTATTTTACTTACAAATACTATGTGGAACAGGCCTTCCAGCCCACCGAGCCACACCACCTAGCAACCCCCTATTTAACAATAGCCTAATCACGGGACACTTTACAATGACCAACTCACTTACAGACTGGTAAGTCTTTGGACTGCAAGAGGAAACCAGAGCACCCGGAGGAAACCCAGGCATTCGTGGGTAGAATGTACAAGCTCCTTACAGACAGTGTCGGAATTGAATTCCGAAATCCCAATGGCCCGAGCTGTAATGGTGTTGCGTTAACCACTACACTACAATGGCGCTCCATCCCTGTCCATCCACAATGTTGATAAGAATACTCCCAGCAAAGGTGTGAAGCAAAAACATTTTGTTTTAACAAAGAGAAAATAGAAATCTGGAAAATTTGTAATGTTCCTATGAAAGAGTTCAACATTGTTCTTCAGTGATTTAAAACATAGGACCATATAGCACAGGAACAGGCCCTTCAGCCCACAGTATTTTATCAAACTAATTCAACTAGTGATATCTAGTCAAATTACAACTTGAAATCACAAGGTGCAAAGTTTGAATAGTTATTAGTGAACTCAAGGAATGGAGCATTTAGCTTGTGAGTTTATTTTAAGGTTTATTCACAGGAGAGTAGAATACCAGTATATGATGTACAATAATGTTTATGTTGAGCAATTCTCTTGCAAATGAAATATCCATGCACCCAGCAGCAGCCCCCCCCCCACCCCAGCTGCGCTGAATTCTCTATTGATACCCGATATGAATGTAAGAGTTATGATAAAAAGAAGTTTGCAAATGACACAAAAAGTAAGTAGTGTTGTTGATTGTGAGGATATAGGATAACATTGATCAGCTGGTCAGATGGCCAGGGCAACAGTAGATGGAATTTAATCCTTATAAGTGTGAGGACACTCACAATGGATGGTAGGGCTTTATGAATTATTGAGAAACAGAAGCACCTCAGTGTACAAACCTAAGGATTCCCTGAAGATAGCAGTACAGGTAGATAAATTGGTGAAGAAAGCATAGAGCATGCCCATCTTCATTAGCTGAACCATTAGATATAAGAGCAGGAAGGCTATATACAACTCATAAAACATTGGTTCGGCCATTACTGGAATAGTGTGGCCAGCCACCAAATCTATGCCCCCTCATGATTTTATAAAACTTGATAAAGTTACCCCTCAGCCTCAGTGCTCCAGGGAAAGCATTTCCAACTTATCCAGTTCCTCCCTGTGACTCAAGCACTTCAGTCTTGGTCACATCCTGTTGAATCTTCTCTGCCATCTTAGTCATGTTCTTCCTATAACATGGTGTTCAGCGCAGCACATAATACTCCAAGTTCAGTCTCATCAGCATTTTGTACTTTGACTTGGGTGCCCTGAAGCAGAAATAGTCAGTTCTGATAAAATCAGAAAAAAAAGTTACCTGAACTTGTAAATGTTGATGTTGGGTTTCAGAAGGCTGGAAAGCACTTAGACAGATAACTTATGTTGGTCATCATTATAATTGTACAGGAGGCTACAGACTGAGAAACTGAGAATAGGAGTGATTGAAGAAATAGGAGAACTAAGGTGGCAAGCTTCAGGAATCTTAGCTTGCTCGTGTGTGTTAAACACTTAGCAGCCAGCTAATCTGTGATCTGTATTTGGTTTCTCCAGTGTACAGAAGACTACATTGTGAGCACAAAAGGCTCACAATGAGCCTCTAATTAGAAGAGAGGTGTGAGTGGGTGGCTCACTTAGAAGAGCAATCTGTTGTTAGATGATGGGAAGAGATGAAAGGATGGGATTGGTGTCTCCTGTGGTTGCAGAGGAAGGAACTCCTTCACTGCCGAATTTGAACCCTCTGGATAAAAAGTGTTTGTTTTTCCTGGAGCAAAGGAGGCTAAAAGATGACCTAATAGAAGCAGATGCAATTTTGAGAGGGTATTCTTTCTCCGTGGCAGGGGTATCAGTAACAAGGAGACATGGACAGAGGAAGGAGTATTGAAGGGAATCTGAGAGGGTTTTCTTTTACACACCAAAAGTAGTTGATACCTGGAACTCAATGCCAAAGCAGTTGGTGGAATGAGATATAATCATTATGTTTAAGAGCCAAATAAGTAGGCAAGTTGCAGAAGGATGCTCCTAATGTAAGCAAATGGAATTAGTGTTGATGGGCAAGAAGATTGGATGTAATGGGCCAAAAGCTGTTTCTGTGCTGTACTGCACTATGACCCTGAGGAGGCCCCTCCTTCACTACCCTGGTATCCTACCCATTCATTCATACATTTGTTATGTATGTGCAGGGGGTTTCGACTTTTATGTTACTGCGGAGGCTAATTAAAATGGCGTCTTTGTTATGTTAATCTGTGGAATCTTTGTTGTGTTAAACGCTGAGAAAGTTTGCACTAGCAGCTTGTTTTTGTTTAGAGTGTGATAAGAGGGTGCTATTAACCAATTGGGATAGTTGTTATGTTTTTGGTGTATTTGAAGATACTGTATGCACGGGGTTATGGGGCAGAAGGCGGGAGAGAGAGAGAGAGGATAGAGCTGGTGCTGTGATGTCAGCTGACGGGGTCGGACCCCGAGGAGGGCGTTCGGCGAGGAGACCGAGATGGACTCGTGTGGAGCCTCTGGTCGACCACCATTGGTGGTCCCAGGCGGCCGGTTGAGGTGGTCCAAGGGGTCGCAGGGTGAAGAAGAAGGTCCTTGAGCTCCAATGGTTTTGTGCACGAAGAGATTGAACTTTGATAAGTGTGGCGCCTTTTATTTTCCTTTTATATTTTATTCGCTCTTAATTATATAGTTCCAGTAATATCTATAAACTTTAAATCATTTAATTGCATCTGGTGTATTGTCTGTTATTTGGGCGGGGTGGGGTACCTCACACAGCATTCACACAAACTATTACCCAGTTTGGCGGGGCCAAGGGCTGTTTCCCTAGACGACAGTGAGCCGAGCGACCCTGAGGGTGGCCGGGGGGGGGGGGGGGTGGCTACATATGTTTGAGAACAGCAATTTAGATTCAGTTTGAAATTCAGAACTATTCTGAATAACTTCAGCTGTTGA
This sequence comes from Mobula hypostoma, assembly GCF_963921235.1. Classification (NCBI taxonomy): domain Eukaryota; kingdom Metazoa; phylum Chordata; class Chondrichthyes; order Myliobatiformes; family Myliobatidae; genus Mobula; species Mobula hypostoma. Next base: position 138,279,891 of record NC_086102.1, on the reverse strand, counting down.
TGTACACATCAAAACAGAATCTTCACAGTCATCACAGCAGAATGTGAGATCCTTTGAAAAATGTTTTCTTGCTTTTATTCTTTGGGTTACATAGTTTATTAAGCAAAGATTATTGGCTGGTTAGATGAGAAATAGCTTGCTTTTCAACCAAATCTAGAAATTCTGACTATAAAGGATATATCCTAATTGCAAATCACAAGTAAATTTGATGGATTTAGCACATGAATTATATAATGGGAATAAAAAGCTATGCTTCTCTTTCCATTAGGAGTGGGTGTGGAGGAAAATGGGCCAAAAGTGACTCAAATAACACAGTAAATATCTTGTTCTGATTAGTAATCATTTTTAGGCAAACCTGAAATAGTTCCATAGCATTTTGTTATTTTAAAACTGCTGAATGTAGAATGTGGCACTGTAGAATGGGAAAACTGTGAAGTTATATAAAATATTAAAAGCAATAAGAAAACGTAAGGAGACATTTAATCACTCAGTTAATGCTCTGAATGTAGAACTTGGTACCAGAGCACATAAAATAGTTGAAGTAAATGGTTCAGAAAGAATCTAGGTAATTGAATTAAGAAGAAAAGGATGAAAGTGCTAATGAGATTAGGAAAAATAGACTATGAAACAGTTTGTGTGGAGCTTAACTGAAGCACGAATCAATTAGGCTAAGGAGATCAATTCTACATTGGAAGTGAATTGTGCACATTACTTCGTATTATCTGTTTGGGTTTTAAGTCAAATTAGTATACAGCCTAGCTTTTCCTAGAATTGCTGGATCAAAGAAAAATATGTTTTTGGCACAGTGAAACACTTTATTTCAATAGGCAGCCTCAGAATAAGCTTGAAAGCCAGTGGGTACAAACATTGAATGTATTTCAACTTCAAAAATAAACTAGCAAAGAAAGGTATCACTAATTAGTTCCCCAAGGATTGCCTCAGCAAGCAAGAGTGACACTAGTCTTCGTCAGAAGTGAAAGATGGAGTCATAAGCTTTTGGCAGCCCATGTTCTGTTATGTACTGGATTCTTCCTTATCGGTTCCAATGGAAAAGAGAATCTGGTGAGATATAGAACCAGCTACGTATTTATAACAAACAAATTTGACATCAGTGGCAAAAATAATTCCCAGCATTCGCTTCCATTTCTTTAAAATAAGCAGTGATAACACTGTTTTAATCATTATCATACAGGTTAATCTATTTTTATGTGTAAAAAAGGCTTTAATCTTTTGTAAAAGATAAAACCTGGAAATTATTAAGAAAACATTAGGATCAGTATGGGTTATGAAAGAGAAATCTACTGGACTTTATTTGAGGATGCAACTAGTGGAAGAAATTTGAAAGAAACAATAAATATGGTGTATTTAACGTTTTGAAGGCTTTTGATGAGTTCTATGTACAAGATTATGAACAGATTTAAAGTACATGGAGTTGGGGGCAATATACCAACATGGAATGGGGATTACAGTATTTGACAGAAGGAAAGAAAGAGGAGGAATAATTGGGTTTTTGACCAAGTGGCAGGCAGTGACAAGTAGATGCTGCGAGGATCAGTGTTGAGACCCCAGCTAATCACAATATACTTACTGACTTGGATAAGGGAGCTTAATGTAACAAGTCCATATTTGCTGATGGAGGGAAATGTCAGTTGCATGATGAATGCAGAGAAGCTCCCGTGTGTTTTTAACAGGTTAGGAATTGGGCAAACTCATGACAAGTGCAGGTTAATGGAAATAAGTATGAGATGATGCGCTCTTGTCCTGAAAACGGAAAGGCAAGATATTATCTGAAAATGTATAGTCTGGGGAAAGGGAAGCTACTATGAGATCTGGATATATCTGTTATTGAAAACAAACAGGGCTGAATATCTGACAATTGTGCTTACTCTCTATGATTCTAACACATTAACACATCCACTTTCCATTATTCCCAGACACTATTCACCAGACAACAGGAGATTACATAGCCCAGAATGTCTGTCCTGGGACCTAGAAGCAATCATCCAGTTAGACTTACTATCCTGAATTTTCCAATTGAACCGGTAATATTTTCATTTTCGCACATATATCGACTTCCCTGCAGAAAATTGTTATTAAATCTGATTCCACCATCCTTTCAGATAGCACATTCCAATTCACAATCTCGTAGTTCAGTTTTTTGCGTATTATTGATTATCCAAAGACTCTGGTTTACTGATCATTCAGGCGAACGAACTATGTTTGTTCCATTAAAGATCAATACAATTTTGAACACTAATTGAATCTCTGCTTAACCTATAATATAAGGCTAATATTTATTGAGGTACTGCCTTGCAAGGCATCTGATGAACTGGTAAATCCTTGTACTGCTGTGTCTCCAGTAACCAAAGTCCATCACCCCTGGAGCCACTCTAATTTGTTTTGGAGGATCAGCACAAGGAGAATACCTAGGAAAACACTTCTGTCTGCTCTCTCCCAAACCTATGAATATTTCATTTTATAAAAGATATTTGGGACCAGTTATGGCCACTTGACAGGTTAATTAATTCTTCTGCTTTCACTGTCTTTAATCCCAATCAGGATTCAAAAGGATAAGGCTCATAACTACAGGAGTACTCATGCTAAGCATCTTGGATGCTTATCAATGTAAAAGTAATGGCACAACATAGGAAGCAGTAACAATATGAAGCATCAGATGCCTTGCATCTCACTAATATCTCACTGTTAGTATACTAATACACTACAGGTCGACCTTCGCTGATCCGGCACTATTGGGACCAAAATGAAAATGTCAAATTACAGAAGGATCACATTAAGCATAATCAGTGCCAGATTATCGAAGGAACCGGATTACAGGTAGTCGGATTAGTGAAGGTCGATGGTAGTGAGTTTCACTCACTAATTAATAACATCACCAAAGGCTAACATTACAGGTTTATCAGCCAATCATCTCTTTCTCCTTAAATTCTATCCCTTTCTACCTCTGACTAACCTTCTGATCCTCTATTCTGATGCCTCTTACTGGAGGAAAAAAATGAATAAATGATGAATGGTTGTGATGGCTTCTTGGACATAACTAAGATGTATCAAAGCTTCCTAAATATTTTACATATCTGGCAAATGCAATGAATGATTTATTTTGAATGCTGCATGTTCACTGTGAATAAAAGACAGGGGGCGCATTTTACTCATTGCTGGATTTGCAGAGTCCCAACCAAAATACTGTAAGTGACAGAAATTGACACATGCTTGCTAGATGTCAATCAGGCAAGGATAATTGTGTTCTGAAAAGCAATATTTAGCAAACATGTTTCAAATGGGTAGCATAGTAAGATATATGGAATATCTTAACATCTTAACCTTATTGGATCACACTAGAGGGATGCTGTTTCTTATTGAGTCAATTGAAAGTAACCTATGTAACTTCATAAATAAAAAAAATATGTTGTGAAAAAATCATAATGAAGACTGCATTAAAAAACTTTTATACAATAAACATTTTAAAGCACTGCAAGAAAAGACAGCAAAAACAGAAGGATAGAAATAATTGTAGAAAATATAATCAGCATAGAATTGATATAAGGTTCTGAAGAAGCCTTTGAGGATGTAGAATGGGTTATTAAATGCAGTGAAGCTGGGACAGAATACTGCTAATGATGGCTTTGAATATCCTATAATACATTCATAAATGGAGAGATACTAAAACAAAATTAGCCTCAACATTTAGCTGAGAATCACAAAACTCTAAATCCTGGAACACTGAAGTTTGGAACCTTAAAGCTATGCCCCCTTGTGTTAGCCATTTCAGCCCTGGGAAAAAGCCTCAGCTATCCACTTGATCAATACCTCTCATCAACGAAGGATGAGAAGTGGCCTGACAGAGGTGTATAAGATGATGTGAGGCATTGATCAAGTGGATAGCTGAGGCTTTTTCCCAGGGCTGAAATGGCTAACACAAGGGGGCATAGCTTTAAGGTGCTTAGAAGTAGGTTCAAGGGGAATGTTAATTCTGTTTCTTTTTAATGGATGCTGCCAGACCTGCTGAGTACTTCTAGTGTTCTCTGCTTTCATCTTAGCATTTAATAAGCAATATTATCATATTAATGATGATATATTATTGATTACCTCTATGCTTCCTGTCTATTAAATTTCAATCTTGTGTCGTTCATTACAAAATCAGAATGCCCTCAGCCTTTTAACCAACCACAGTAATAACACTTGCTAAAAAAAGGATAAATCATATTGGTCATTTGTAGCATATGCAAGAATTTTCAAATAGTCAAAGTCAAGGTAAATTTAAAATAAAATTTACCATTTATTACCATATACAACCTGGAGATACATTTTCTTGCAGGCATTTACAGGAAAATAAAGAAATGTGGAACTATAGAGAGATTGCAGAGGAGATTTTCAAGGATGTTGCCTAGATTGGAGAACATGACTGATGAGAATAGGATGAGTGAATTTGGCCTTTTCTCCATGGGGCGACGGAGGATGAGAGGTGACCTGACAGAGGTGTATAAGATGATGAGAGGCATTGATCAAGTGAATAGCCGAGGCTTTTTCTCAGGGCTGAAATGGCTAACATGAGGGGCCATAGTTTTAAGGTGCTTGGAAGTAGGTACAACGGGGGTGTCAGAGGGAAGTTTTTCACACAGAGCGTGGTGGGTGTGTGGAATGCACTGCCACCAAAGGTGGTAGAGACGGATACAGTAGGGTCTTTTAAGAGACTCTTAGATAGGTACATGGAGCTTAGACAAATAGAGAAGTATGTGGTAGGGAAATTCCAGGCAGTTTCTAGAGTAGGTTACAAGGTTGGCACAACATTGTGGGCCAAAGGGCCTGTAATGTGCTGTAGATTTCTATGTTTCTATGTTTTTAATGAAAAACAATACATGAATAAAGACTGACAAACAACCAATATGCAAATGAAGACAAGCTGTGCATAAATAAATAGCTGAATAAAAAGATGGAACAATAAATAATATGGAGAACATTAGTTGTACAGTCCTTGAAAGTGAGTCTGTAGTATGTGGTGGCCAGCTTTGTTGGATGAGTGAACTGCCAACCCACTGACTTCACCTTACAGTAGATTGTACGGAAGGGCTGTCACATTAAGAGGGTAAAAACTGGTGATTTTTGAACATACATAATCGATAGAAAACCTAGGACAAAATTAAGGGCTGTGTCCTTCAGCCTAAAGTAACCTGGAAAATATAAGTGGGTTATACAAATATTGGGTTGCCACCTCAAACCAGCGTCAAACACTTTACTCACTATAGTAACATTGCAAATATCTTAGGCCCATTCTCAGGAAAGTGCTGATCTGAGGTGAAGAAACATCTGGACCTACTTCTGGTACAGACTACCATTTACAATGGTGACATGGAGATGGTCTGGTATACAGTGGTAGCAGGGGCCATGATATGAATGACTTCTTTCAAGTAAGTAATGGTCAGACCACAATGCATAGACCAATATTCAGTGCTTAATGTCAATGAAGTTATTGTCTAAGCAAGAGTTGGACTGAATGACCTCTGCAATTTATACGTCACTCCAATTCCTATAGAGCACCACCTCTGCAGAGATGATTGTCCCTCCTAAAGAAAGTTTGTTGTTCTAACAAACTAAAGCTTTTGGCCACCAATAGCCATAGATTTTTTTTTCAAGAAACTAACAAATAAAATGAGTATTGTGGATGTATCCAAATCCAAGGATAAGACCGTGCCTGCTGGAGGCCTGAGCTGGGGTTAAAGGATTGTCTACGTGTGTGAGTGGAAGGGGGGAGCAGGGCTTGCTTTTGCTGTTGTTATTTTGTTCTGTGTGGTTCTGCCGAGTATTGTGACACTGGAATTGTGGCAACGTTTGCAGGCTGCCCCCAGAACACCCTCAGGTATGTTGGTTGTCAATGCAAACAATGCATTTAACTTTGTGTTTCAATGTATCATATGACAAATAAACTTGAATATTGCATCTTGAATCACAAACTAGCACTGTCTATTTTTAAATCTGCAAAAGGAATCCTTGTCCAGTCATTTTGTGTTACCTTGAATTAAGTTGCCAAAATGAAGGACCAATATCAGAGGTGGGAAGAAGTTAGAATAGAAATTTAATTGAAGGGCACGAGGAATCCCTGCCCACTTCTGCATCACTAGCCTTGTGAAAAACTGACAAAAGCTTCATCTTCTGCAGGGCCTGTTGTTTCATATTAAACATACTAAGCCTATGTGATTTCATAATGTGTGATTTCATTTCTTCCCAAGCTCATTGAACTTTTAGCAGTGGATGCGTCAGAAGCAGTGAATTTTCAGCCAACAATTGGTTTTGACCTACGATGGTATGTGTGTGGGTACTACCTCTAAGGAAAACATTTAAAGTAATATTTGCACATTACACTTATGTCAAAATTTGTTCAGGCTCAAAGGAATATTAAAATAGAATATGAATTATGTCCTTAAGCTTAAAATTCACAGATAGTGAAAGCAACAACTCTGATTGTCATGAACAACTTATTGATAGTACGTTTCCTTCATTACAGTGTTGGTCTTAAATGTAAAAGCAATTCAGAACAAAAGTTTCTTTCAGAATGTTCCTTTGAATATTTCATTTTTTTTGAAAGACCAGATGATTTCTTGAGCTGGTCCCGCATGATCACACTTGCTCAAAGAATCATGAGACCCAATGCTACTATCCAGGAAAGAACATCTAGGTAATTAACAAGAGAATCAAAGACATATTAAACCCCAGGCTGCTTCAAAAGGAACAGAATTCAACAAAATTCCTCCTGAACCCAAAGAGAGTGTATAGGTTCCAAGAGTCAACAGAATACATATACTGTTATGCCCTCCAATAGGTCATCCTTTGATAGTTGTACGATGCTTGCAGTTTGGAGGAACACATTTAGAAGCCTCATAACAATTTAGAGTTAGATAAACTGTTATATACCTAGTTTAGGTATGATCCTGTTTAACTAGTATGTGCATCTCACTCACATAGTTTAACTATGTGGCATAGCCCAGAAGCGACATAGTTCCTCTGTTTATGAAGGTTGTCAGTCCTTAAAGGTAAAACCCTTATACCCTTAAAAAACTCACAGAGTTTATAAACTGGAGAAAAACCCAGCATGGATCAGAACCGAAGGAGCCTGTCGGATGAGTGGCGATACGTCTTCTAGGCAACACATCAAGTCCATTTGTAGCAATCGTTCAGTTGCTTTTGATCGTCTTGGAGACGCTGATAGTCTATGATAAAATGTTGATTTTTAACCTATTGCATTAACCAAGGGTATGTAAATCACATCTAAAGATTCTTCCCAGAATATTTCTTTTTAACCATGGCTGATGCTGATGAATGTTTTGGCAGAAGTACCATGAGGGCGTGCTAGGATAGTCACAGTGCTTCTGGATGCGCGGAATAAAAACATCGCAATAGCAGACTAACTTAAACATTGTGCTTCCTATAAAATCTATTTTATTGTAGTATTACTTCCTACACATTTTAGAAATAACTCACTGTCTGTAAAGCGGGATTGATTATAGAAATACTTTTTCACATCTTTTTTGTTTACATAAAATATTTATGTAAAATATTTGCTTACATAAAATAGTGTGCACTAACATTGCAAGAATGTTTTCTCCATTTCCCACAGGTATTTGATTGTACATCTTAGAATTAAGGACAAGTAGTTATTTGAGTTATGTTAACATTTTCAGGGATATTCTATCCGGTTAAAAGAACTTGCAAACGAAAATGTAGTCGAGTACCGTACACCAGTTTTCAAACATTAATCATTGTTTTTAAGTTGACACACATAAATGTTAAAATGGAGATCAGCAAATTGCGATCGGCAGAAACAAACGATTCAAACTATATAATGAATTGGGTTCTTCCCCGTATGGGGTAGAACCCCATTTTATTCCGTGTTCTTTTCAAGTTCTGTTAAATGAGTGTATCAAAAGGATTGTCGTTTACTACACACTGCCTTCCACTACGAGGAACGCATATATTAAAACGACTGGATCACATGAGTTATCGTCACTGAACAGCTGCACCAGTTTCCCGATTCCATAGAAACATTTAAAAAAGGACAAACCAGCCATCACGGAACTTCTGCTATGCTGATCAAAGTTCTAAGGAAACGAGACCGACCAGATTGTCCTTGCATGCAACTAGGGATGCGGAAAGAATGTTGTCACACTGTTACAGTTGTGAAGCGGAAGGTTGCTCCGGACGTTAGAAACTAACAAATGGAACAGCAAATGTATTTTTTGTGCTGTTGTTGCCAAAGCGTTTCCCCCTCCTCCTCCTCCTCCTCCCTTCTCCTTCCGTTTCCAGTTTCGAGACTGCATTTCCACAGGCTGTTGCTTCGTGTCACTGACATCACGTCGACGGTGACAAGAACATCGAGAGCGAGAGCAGAAGTGACTTTAAAAATCAGACACTGCCCAGGGCTCGGCTTCGTCTGGGCGGGATTACTGAGCGACCTTCGGGACTGATCCGGTTTGGGAAAGGAATATGCCACGCTAGTGAAGGATTAATGTGTGGAAAAGGGTAGAATTTGAATGCGCGGCGCATTGCCGTTGTGCTTGCTGCGATAAACTATGAAGATGCGGTGAAAGTCTTCTGCACTTCAGGTTATTACCAGGACATCGACTGAAAGCGATTCAATTGATTTTGGCTTCGACTTCGTGCTCCCACTTTTGGTCCTACATTACACTTGGAAGGAGCGGATTGGGATCTGGCCTGATCCCATTGCAGTCCCCCCACCCCGGAAAACCATTCCACTAATCTGAGGCTCCTCAACTCCGATTGACGTAGCGTTTTCTCTTCATTTATCCTCCTCTCCGCCGGCCATCAAGTTTCCTGCCGAGTGGATTTGTCTCCAACCTCTACAACCCGTACAGCTGAAAGCCTCTGTCCCAGTTCTGTCTGACGGCGCGATGGGGAGTATTCCTTATGGCTACTTTTTCTGGCAGATGCATCTCTGTTCTCCAGCACCACCCTCTTACAATTACACATTGGACAGATCATAGCCACGGGCCGGGGCAATCTTCATCTGATCCTGATCATCCTTACAGCTGCAGTATTTGTGACCTTCCGAACTGCCCGCTTCCTAATTTCTCCAATCCAATCCAAATCCCACCCCCGTCCTAAACTCTAAACTTGACTGAACTACACAGGGTCCTGTTTAATTGAAGTTTGCTTCACTCTCTTTATAGTGCATCTCCGCCTCCTTACACATAAACACATTTTGTGTGTGTGTGTGTGGACGGGACCTCCTTTTGCCTTTTCTCCCCGGTCTGGATTTCCCCAACTGGATACCACCTTCCTTCGCCGAAATGAAGGCCTCCGGTGTGAGGAAGATTTGGAAGAACGAGAAGGTGGATGAAGCCCAGGCTTTGGCTCGGAGCTGTGCGGGGAGACCAGACTTCCAGCCTTGTGACGGCCTCTCCATCTGTGCCACGCACAGCCATGGCAAGTGCTTCAAACGGCACTGGTGTTGCCACTTAGGATGGTGTCACTGTAAGCGATATTCGTTAATGTTTGCCTCCGATTAGCAGAAGTGAAATGTCAGTTAAAATTATATCGTGGTCCGCATTGATTTGGTAATTATACTGTTTAGCATGCAATCCTCAAAATGTTGACTGAGATTCTGAAAATATTTATCCTCTTCTTCGGCAAACGGTGCTCTTTATAGCTCTTTTAAAGCCTACCTGCCGTCCTTTCTTTAAATTGAGGAAACGGCATTCGGATGTGTGTGAACAATGAACACACACACTGAACAATATATACACTGCTCGTTTACTTTTTATTCTAACCCGTTATAATTCGGAGTTTAAAGAAATATTCTGGCCATCTAACTGCTGTAATGGCAGTTTCTATGCATCCTATCGACAGAAAACACTTCAGTCCCTATAGTACCGCCATCAGACCTCAAATAATTAATTTACAGATATAAATAATTGATACTAAAAACTAAATTCAATAGTAGACAAGGCAAAACATCAAAGCATCAAAAAGGGAGAATGTTTTAATCCCGATTGGACAATTTGAACCTGTAATCTGGTTCTCTGCAAAGCACGTAACGGTGATAAATTGGGGCCGTAGTCATTGCTGAATGTCAATTGGCTGACAAGGCTTCCGATGCAAAAGATTGTTGAGTTTTGTTTGAGTCCTGACGGAGGGCCTCGGCCCGAAACGTCGACTGTGCTTCTTCCTATGGATGCTGTCTGGCCTGCTGCGTTCCACCAACATTTTGTGTGTGTTGCTTGAATTTCCAGCAGCTGCAGATTTCCTCGTGGTCGAATTTTGTTTGTTAGGCTACTGCTGGGGTAACCCTTCACAGAAAAGTAACGGGAGAGGGATGGTCAGTTTAGAAATCTGATATGGCAAAGGTCATTTTAGGAATCAGAGAAGGTCATGTGAGTGAGTCAGTGTAAGAGGGAGCCAACTCTACTCCAATTCCTTCAAAGCTGGAGATATAATTTAGCCTGAAAATGGGGTGGGGGCAGGGGAGGAATAGTTTATATGAAGCTGGGTTTGCTGCATTCTTATGAGTCAAAGTTGGTGAATGCAAGAATTTTAACTATGGCACTAGTCAGCCATTTGTTGTCAAATTCAGAAAATGGGGAGCTTAGTGAAACTTCAGTGAATCTTTGGCTAGCAGTTTAACAGCCTCTACAACAGCCAGATTAGACAGAAACGAAATTCAACACATCAGGCACCAAACTTAAGGCATTGATTTAATTTAAAAATATTACTACATAGTTATTTTGTTAAATGACTGCAAGTAATTATCTATTGAGTATTTGGTGTTTCACGTAAATTGGTATAGTATACCTGCTTGGGAAATCACTTCATTAATGGAGTGAAAAGAATGTATTCTGTAGTCCTAATATATTCAACCAAACATAGGCTTGAGAATGCAAGGCATGGTTGAGAATTTTATTGAATTTTCAACCCCTCCTCAATCACCTTGCAAAGGTAAAGGTCACTACGTCATCCTCTGCAGGTTGGTTTAGTTCACTCCCAATTCCAGCTAGTTTTGAAAGAAAAGGAAAGTATCAGAAAAAAAAGTCAAAGGCGAGATATAATAAGGAATGCAATCATCCTTCCTAGTCAACCCATAGAGTCACAGAATGGTTACAGCACAATAAGAGGCTATTCAGCCCATCTTATCCAACTCTACAAGAGCAGATCTCTACTTTCACGTGAAGGCACTTTCTGTGGAGCCTTGAAATTTTTTTCCCGTGTAATATTTATTCCCCTTTTTGTTTTAACACCTGTGATCTCTAATCATTACACTCTCCACAAAAGCAAAAGCCTTCCACTACACTCTATCCAGAGTCTTCATTATTTTATGTACTTCTGTCAAATCTCCTCTGAGAGAAACAGTTCTAGACATCCGAGTCTGTCACAGAAAATGTAATTCCTCATCCTACAAATGGTACTTGTAAGTCTTTCCTAGACTCTCTCTATCACATCCTTTCTATAATGTGGTGACTAAAATACTTCAATTTGCATGTAGATGAATTTAAATCCTCTGCTTATCTTTTATCCAGTGTTGGAAACTGCACTTTCATTGTTCAAACCAACACATTGTATTTAACTTGCTCGAAATTATTTATGATTGTAATGATTGGTACAAGAGCTTGTATTAGTCACTACTTGGAGTCCTCATTTTTTTTTGTGGTCTTTCAGTGACCTAATGGGAGAAATAATTCTCATGACTCCTTCTCACAGTTCTTTGACTTGAATACCTTGTTGAATCATGAGTTTTAAATGCACATATGAGGTCACTGGGCCCTTGAATCCATGCTGGTTCCTGTTCGAGCATTCCCAACTGTCTAATCTCTTTAACCAGACTGAGATGAGGAGGTATTTCTTTTCACTAAAGTCTTTGAATTCTCTTCCCTAGGGAGTTGTGAATGCTGAGTCACTAAATCTATTCAAGGCTGATGAAGCTCTACGTATTATTCCCTAAGTGCCCATCAAATTTCCCTTTGAATGTGCTAAAGCAGGGTTTCCCAACCTGGAATCCATGGATCCCTCAGTTAATGGTAGGGGTCCATGTCATAAAAAAAGTTTGGAACCCCTGCTTTAAATGAAATTAGATATTAACCATTAATAAGAAAATCACCTCTCTTCCCCCTTCTGCAGTCCAAGAATCACAATTGTGATGAGTGTAGTAATGAAGTACAGTGGCAGACACAGTTCAATTAAATTTTATACTGAACTCCCACTACTTTACTCAAAAGGTTCCCCAATGCTCCTCAACTCAAACATTTAAAATCATTTCATTCTGCATGATAGCCATATCTTTATACCTTTTTTACAACAACATTTCTTTGTGTCATCTTGTCAATTAATGGCAAATGAGAGGCAATTTTGTTGCAGCAATGATTCTCCTGTAGAAAGTGTATCCAGAAGGGCCAAGTGGCCTTATCTTTTTGCATAGAAATGGAAACCCTCATCATGAGGTGCATCTGTGTCTGGATTTTGAAGAACATGCAGTTGTGAAAAATAGTAGAAAGAGGTGGTATTGCCCCTGAAACTAGTTCCACTAAGATCTCATCTGATTTTTGGCTTCAAATCTATTTTCTTGTCCAATCTCTCAGTGTTCCCCATAGACCAAAAATCTATCTACATCACCCTTGAATAGACTTAATGACATAGCAATCACAATTCCCCAGGGTACACAATTGACAACCTTCAGCTGAAAGAAATTCCCCCTCATCTCAGCCTGGTAAAGGGTCATTAGATGGTACTTTGTTAGTGCAGGTTTTTTAAAATTCCCCCTTTCTACCCTAATTACACATTTCATTACTTTATGAGATTAGCTAATGATTTGCATACAAGAAGAGGGGGCTGCAAAGTTGGAATATTTTCAAATGTGTGGTTATAAAAGTAATGAAATTATTTATAAAATGTAAATAAGAAATTTTGTATTCTGGTTAATGGAAAGCTGACTGGTTTTCAAATTCAAAATTCATAAACCAACCATCAGCTTTAGAGAGGGGAAGAGGATATTCAGTCCTTTGGGTCCTTACTGACTCTTCAAAGGAGCTATCTAAGTCAACTGAGTCTCCTGCACTTTCCCTGAAGCTCTGCAAATTTTTCCATTTCAACATTTTAAAGAGAAACACTTGGACTGGTATGTGGATAGAAAAGGTTTTGAGTGATATGGTCCAAATACAAGATTAGGTTAAGTAGGCATCTTGATCTGCATGGGTGAGTTTCTGTGCTGTGCAACTATCAATTTGAAATATTTTAAATTATTTTGCAACCTGTTTCACTATCCTGTAGGAAGTGTGTTCCACCTCATAATATCTATCAAGCAGAACTCTACTTATCTCATTTTTTGTTCTTTGGTCATTACATTAAATTTGTGTTTTCTATTCATCCACTCACCTGTTAGTGGAAACATTCATTTTCCATTTAAACTCTTCAGTAGTTTTAAAGGAAATACCATCGTTCTTTGAATCTAATGAGCAGAAACAGATATTAAACTCCAGATGAGACCCAAGTGACTTATAATGGTTCAGTAGAAGTTCTTTGCACCAATTCTCAATGCCAATCAATAAAGCCAAACATTCCAAAAGCTTTATTAACTTCTCATATCAAATGATCTGTGTGTGTATATATATATATCAATATAGATATAGTCGATCTCTGTTTCCTTCAGTTACTGCGCGCAGCGTCCATTATTAAGGACCTCCAGCACCCAGGTCATGCCCTTTTCTCACTGTTACCATCAGGTAGGAGATACAGAAGCCTGAAGGCACACACTCAGTGATTCAGGAACAGCTTCTTCCCCTCTGCCATCCGATTCCTAAATGGACATTGAAGCTTTGGACATTGCCTCACTTTTTAAAATGTAGAGTATTTCTGTTTTTGCACATTTTTAAATAATCTATTCAATGTATGTAATTGATTCACTTGATTATATATTATTATGTTTTATTTTATTTATTATTTTTTTCTCTCGCTCTCTCTCTGCTATGTATTGCGTTGAACTGCTGCTGCTAAATTAACAAATTTCACGTCACATGCTGGTAATAATAAACCTGATTCTGATTCTGATTTAGTTTACGTTTACTCCCAAAACATATCTCCACACTCTTATGTATTAGATTTCATTCTCTATGTGTCAGGCCACATCAGCAATCTGTCGATATCCCTGAGAAATCACTTTCACTGTTTAGTCATAGACGTACTGCATGGAAATAGAGCTTTTGGCCCAGTTGGTCCATGCCAACCAAGATGCCCATCCAAGCTAGTCCCATTTGTCTGAATTTGGCCCATACCTCTCTAACACTTTCCTGTCCATGTACTTTGGTAGCTTGTTTCCTATACACATCACCCTCCACATGAAGAAGTTAGCCCTCTAGTCCCAGTCGATAAAGTCTATTGTATATCATTTTTCCTGTAAATGCTGCAAGAAAATGAATCCCGAAGTAGTATATAGGTAGTATACATGTACTTTGATAATAAATTTATTTGGACATTGAGCTTTGAATTTAAAACTATGCCTTCTAGTTTCTGATTCCCTTTCACGGAGAAAAAGATTGTGTGAATTCACCAGACCTATGCCCTTCATGATTTTATGCACCTCCATAAGGTCACTCCTCTCCGACAATATGGAGGTGTACAAAATCGTGAGCTATGCTCCATGGAAAAATGGAGGGCGATGTAGGAGGGAAGGGTTAGTATGGATCTTAGAATAGGTTAAAAGGTTGGCAAAACTTCGTGAGCCAAGGGGCCTGTACTGTGCTGTAATGTTCTATGTTCTGTGAATGAGTCCTAGCCTACCCAACCTTTCCCTATAACTCAAACCCTTGAGTCCTGGCAACCTTCTCATAAAAATGCCTACATTTCCTAATCACACGTCCTGTGAAATCTCTGGTATTGTTCTCTTTATACCCAAATCCCAGTCATTACCATCCCTTGAAAGTCAGATAGGCTTCCATCCAATCTGAAAAGCTACCTTTTCATCTCTGAGCACTCTCCCCTGTGTCTCAGCTTCATTAATAGCCAAGCCACTGGTGTTCACTTAATACCATCAGCTTCAGTATGACTGACATTTACTATCTGGAACTTAATTATTGCTAATATTGACAAAAGTTGAGTTCTCTAAACCTATGCTTTTGTACTGTGGAGAATACCCACTGTAATCAAATGTCCCTCTAGAATTTTGTTAGCAAACAGCTCGCAGCAGAGGCACAGCCAATATCAGCCAATAAAACATACTAATAAATGGATTAATTTTTTTATAAAGCAGATTAAATATAGAAAACAACACTTGATGATTATCCAAAATAAAGCTAGAAAAGGCTGAAAATATACAATACCCCTGTCAGCATCCAAATACAAAAGGACAGGCTTAGGTTTTGAATAGGAACTTTATCTCAACTCCTATTCGAAATGTCCATGCTGACCCAGGTACCTTCTTAAAACTAGTCCCATTTGCCCATGTTTTTCTTATATTCCTCTAAACCTTTCCTTTTCATGTTCTTATCCACATGCCTTTTAATTGTTTTACTATACCTTGCTCAACTACATTCTCTGAGAGCTCATTCCATATACACACCACCCTCTCTCTGCATGATGTTGCCCCTCAGGTCCTTTTTAAAACTTTCCCTCCTCAATGTATGCCTATCCCTCCTGTTTCTGGCTCCCTTTCCCTCGGAGAAAAAAGACTGCATGCATTTGTCCCTCATAATTTTATACTCCTCTGTTAGGTCAACCTGAAAGTCCTAACCTGCTGAAGCTCTCAGTATAACCCAGGCCCTGTAGCTCTGCAACATTCTTGTAAATCTACAGTACAGTGCAAATGTCTTAGGCACATAGATACTGTATAGCAGGGTGCCTAAGACCTTTGCACAGTACCATTGTAATTCTATGTATTGCACTGTACTGATGCTGTAAAAAAAAAACAACTTTCAAGTCATATGTGAGTGTTGATAAACTTGATTCCAATATAGGTCTCTATTATGGACTGAGGGTGGGAAGGGTTGGAAAAGGGGAAGGGAGAGGGGTAGGAGAGGGAAGTACCAGAGAGACATTCTGTAATGATCAATAAACCAATTGTGTAGAATCAGATGACCTTGCCTGGTGCCTCAGGGCTGGGTATGTCACCTCTGCCACTGCCTGCCCCTGGCACTCCTCTGCCACCTGTCCCACACCCCAGCCATGGCACTTGACCCTCACCATTCCCAACATCCTTTGCTCTCAACTGATGTGCAAACTCTCTCTCCATTCCACATTGACAAACACAGTACTGTGCAAAAGTATTAGGCACCCTTAGTCTTTTGCACAGTACTGTAAGATCCTCTATCTCCTTCACCCACCGATAATTGTTCCTTCAACTATTCAAGCCTAAAACTCTGGAATTCTCTCTCTAATCCTCTTCATCTCTCCCTCCACCTTTAACATGTCTTTTTTTAAACCCATCCTACTCACCAAGATTATTAGATAACACTGTACAACAATCATCATTTCAAATTTTCACTATTTATGATGACAATAAACCAGCTGGGTAAAAGTAATAATTTTGTTATTGAGAATAATCTAATCCTCAGTAAATAACATGACATGTATTTGATCTATGCGGATAAAAAAACTACTGGATTATTCATTCACCAGTTACCATGAAAACAGTACAGCAAGTGAAGATGAAACTTCCAAAATTTTAAGTGATTGACCTCTGGGAATGTGAAATTCAAAAACATAAGAATCTGGAGAATTAGTAGGCTCTAAGATGCCTGAAGCCTGCTTTTCAAGATAAGGACTGAACCCTTGTATCAAATAAGAAAAAAAATGGAGAGAATCTCTGCGAATTAATTTAGATGCTTTGATACAAAAGTCTTATTGTGTTGTAGAAAACAGAATTAAACTTATCATCATTTTGATATTTTTGGGGATTTCTTTTCTCAGAAATTTTAATATTTGTTAAAATGTGAGTATCAAGTTCTTCCAGATCATGTATCACATCATGTATTTGCAAGACTTAATGGGCTTAGTTAGGATAGTTGAGATATAATTTTATCGGTCATTCGCACATGGCAGTAACTAGTAAAATTCCACAATCTTCAATATCGATTCATCCGCACTACATTTACTGTTAGTAAATAATATGCACCTGTATCAACATAAAAACATGGAAACAGGAGTAGACAAGTTGGGCTCTCTGAATCTGCTTTACTATTCCAGAAGGTTATGCTCACTAATGTAACTTAAGTCCACATTTGTACGTTATTTCCATATCTTTGAATGTCACTAATTTATTTTTATTGTTCAAATCCGATTATTTTTAATGATCAAGTATTTGCACACCTCTAGTTTAGAGAACTCAAAAAACTTGCAACCCCCTAAGTAAACAAATTAATAGTGATTCCGGTCGGAAATGGCAAATATCTTAGCATGCATTGAACATAGCAACAGGCCCTCTGCCTTCAGCATCCCAGAGAAATCAATCTAAGGTTGTCCAACCACTCCTTACAGTTAATACTGTCTTTCCAGGCAAGATCCTGTGAATCTTCCTTTGTATCTGTCCAAACCCTCCACGTCAGTTCCTGCAACAAGGTGGCCAAAACTGCACACAGAACTGTCTTGAGACTGTACCCTATGACCTTCAAATTCTCCAGATTAATCCTCGTCATCTTCTTATAATGGTGTCGAATCATAGAGTCATACTGCAAGGAAATGGGCCAATCAGCCCACCACATCCATGCTAACCAGTGGGCACCCATCTGTACAAGTCCCATCTTCACCAGTTTACTTGTGCTTCAGTGTCTAAGTGATTCAAATGCTCATTCTTGACTACTTAGATGCCCTGTCCAGAAATGCATTCCAATAATCATCAGTCTCTGAGTGAAAAAATATCTCATGCAAATCCCCCTAAATCTCTTACCCCTTACCCTAAATCAGTGTCCTCTAGTTTGATTCACTTCTTTATTAATTTCTTAAATGTTTGAATGAGATTGCCAAAATCTGAATATAGGATAATGCTACTTAAACTTTCCCAATACAACAATATCCTCATCCTAGAAATCAATTTTTGAATCTATTGTGTATTATCTTGGGCCTCTCTAGGTACAGAAAAGTCTATTCCCCCCACCCCCTTTTGAGATATGATGTCCTAAATTTCACTCCAAGTTTGCCTTCATATAACTGTTCTACAATTACAGCAAGGTCATTACTTAGGGACTTCCTAATATTTCATACTATTCATGTTTTAAGAATTAAGTATCTCTGGGAGGAGGAAGTGCAGCTATCTACTCTTGATTTTTAATGCTAATATCTCTGTATAACATTCCATAACCTGGGGGTCACAATTGATTTAAAACTTAGCCAGACTAACTGCATACTGTAGATATTGTGATGGGCACATTATCTCCTGGGTCTCCATGTGCTATCGGCCATTTAGCATTATCCTGCAGAGCAAAAAAAAGCACCAGACATTAGAAGAACTCAGTATGTGAAGCAGCCACTGTAGAGGCAAAATGTGTATGTCAACATTTTGGGTTGAGACCTTGCAATAGGATTAAGAAGAGAGACAAACGATAGCCAATAGAAAGCCATATGAGTGAGGGGGTGGGACAGAGGCTAGTGGGTGATAGGTGGAACCAGATGTTTCCTTTAATTTTCCTTGTGTTCTTATTTGCTTCATGTTCTGGGAATAGGATAACAGAAGGAACATAGGGCATAGAACATAGCAGCACAGTACAGGCCCTTCAGCCCACAATGTTGTGCTAACCTGTTAGCCTACTCTAAAATCAATCTGACCATTTCCTTCTGCATATTCCTCTATTTTCCTATCATCCATGTGCCTATCTAAGAGTTTCTTAAATGTCCCTAATGTACCACCCTGCGAAAATGTCTCTGGCTATCCATTTGATCTATGCCTTTTATCATCTTGTACGCCTCTGTCCAGTCACCTCTCATGCTCTATGCCACAAGTCAAATGCAGACTCCAGGGATTGACTGCCTGTGGTATAAATATTATCAATATTTATTAACATTTATACTACATTGAGTTTGGACCACTCTTGTATGAATCCTGGGTTGAGGATGTTGTTGCTACTTGTTTGTGTCATTGCATTGGCAAATTTAGACTTTTAAGTTCTAACATACAACTGATCCTAACATTTAGGTATGTTCCCGTTACAGGGGCCTTGAATACAAATGAGTCTATTCACAATAGAAGCAAAATGTGAAATGAATGTGATTTGATCAGAGATCTTGTGATTGAACCTCTGTAGTATCTCTAGTAATAGAATGCGGTCTATTATCTACCTTGCCAAAAGCCAGAAGCCAAGAGCAAGATATTGGGCAGCAGGAATCTGATTTGTGGTTGAGCTATGGAGACCATTTCATCAGGTGGAGAGAGGAAAGGGGGGGGGGAGGGGAGAGAGGGAGAGATAGATAGATAGATAGATAGATATCCCATTTACCACTCCAAATATTCACTTCCTCCACCATGGAAGCCACAATATTTACGGTTTACAAAATCCTAGGTTATCCTGTCAGTGCCTTCCAAACCTGCAAACTGCATTACCGAGGACAAGGGTATAAAGAAAAGTGGAGCATCACCACCCCCAAGTTCCCTTCCAAGTCTCACACCATCTTAACTGGGAAATATAATGCTGGTCCTTCATTGTTCCTGGATCTAACTCCTGGAACTTCCTGTGGGAAAACTTTCATCAAAAGGACCACAAGGCAGCTCATCATCATCTCAAGGGGATGTAGGGCTCAGCAATAAGTACTGTCTTTGCCCACAATGCTCATATCAATAAAATGAATGCATATCAAAAAAGGAGATAGGCCAGTAAATTCTTGAACTATTGAGGTCCAAGCTCCTAAACGACACGAGAAAATAACTGAAATAAACTCAAATTCCTCATGCGCCTTCTAGCTTTGGATTCTCTTCCTGCTCGATTGTCCTTGAAGAAAAGACATAATGGTATCCCAGTGCATGCCTCAGAAGAAAATAGCTGCCAATGACAGTGTCTTGCTTGGCTGCTCAAAGTATTACCTTATAATTCAAGTCTACAGGAAGCTGATTGGTTCAATGCAGATAGGTAATCCACCTCTTTAAGCAAACAATTTCTGTCAGGCAGGCAGGGATAAAATTCCCTCCATTGCACGTTATTTTCTCTGTCTTCTGTAATGATAATTATCATCTAAAATTTCCCTTTAATGATTAAAATATCTTAGTACTTTAATTAAAGTAAGTATTTTGCAGGAGCGTACAACATATGCTGAAGGACATTATTTATTAATTCCTGACTGAATTCATCTTTTTCTCTGCAGCAGTTTTAAGGTATATGCTCTTGAATGATAGAATGAAAATGTCAGTATGGGCATTAGAGAAAATAATAAAACATGTTATTTGATATGTCAAAGCACAAGGTATCAATTGCAGTCAAGAATAAATCTGCCGAGGCCAACTACCTCTTTAAAACAGCTGACAGCAAAAACTACGGCTTGTAATAGCTGTTTTTGCTAAGTCCTCATTGACGGAAGAGTAACTAAAGGAAAATGGTCTAATAAATCGCATCAGATGTTTTGCTCAGTATTTGCTCAATACACAGTGCACCTAGTAGAGAAAAGCACTTCAGTTCCACAAGAGCTCTGTCTGCAATAGAGGAATGCACAATCAATAAAAGGGATATTCAGTGCAGTTAGAAATCATATTTAAATAGGAACAAATGGACTATTTTCCCTTTTGAATTCTGTTTGGGATATGGTTGTATTTCACTGCAGACATGTCGCTTGATCTTTTATATGGTTACTTTTGAATCCAGTGCAAACTGGGCAGCCAGTATCTTATCAGAAGTATGCTGGTGTCAATTCTGAGACAAGTGTGAATAGAGGTAGCCCGCTAATTCAAACAATGGAAAGTTTCTTTGTCAAGGAAAATCTATTTCAACATACATGAGACAAAGCAAGTATTGTACATTGAGATGAAAAGGAGAGATGAACCACTAGTGACATTGAACCAAATGAGAAAAAATTGAGAGCAACTGCAGGCTGATGGCTTCCCATAGGTGTTCCTGTTACGGGTTTTGGAATGATTTGTTTTCCACTACTCCTCTCAAACATAGTCAACAGGAGTGCTGTGTTAAACCTTTTTGGACTCGTGTATAGTCTGTGATATCATATACTCTCTAGGATGAGCAGCCAAGTGAAATATGATTTCTTACACAGAGCAGTGTGTGGTTTTAACTGCTGAATCACGAGGGCTGTTTTCACTCAATGTTTCCATTAGCCAAAAAGTGCCTTTATGATATTTCATGGTGGGGATGAAGTGAGACTAATCAGAATGGTTATCAAAGTAAGTCGTGCTTGCCTTTTGTGTGATCACAGCAAACTCATGTAGCCAAACAGGACAAGGTTAGTGAAATGAATGAAAACGGACATTGAATGTATGAATTAGCTGAAACCGAGTGGTTTGGTATAGAGTTCATTTTGCTGAACCTTTCCATACATCAGAACGCTTTGAAGATACAATTTGGCATGGACTAGATGGGCCAAATGGCCTGCTTCTGGGCTGTAGTGCTCTGTGAGTGACTCTAAAAGCGATTATTACTAGAAGCTGACGCAGGTACTGAAGAGAAGGTGCTTGCTGTCTGAAGGACAATTGGGGTGGGTAAGTCCCTAGGGCATGACAAGGTGTCTTCCTGCCCCTTGTAGGAGGCCAGTGCAGGATTTGCAGGCGATAATTAAAATATCCTTAGCCATGGGTAAGGAGCTGGGTGACTGGAGGGTAACTAATGTTGTTCCATTGTTTAAGAAAAGCTATAAGAATAAGTCAGGAAATTATAGGCCAGTGAGCCTGATGTCAATTGTAGGTAAATTACTGGAGGATATTATAAGGGGCAGAATATATATAAGTATTTGTATAGACATGGCCTGATTAGGGACAGTCAAAGTGGTTTGGTGTGTGGTAAATTGGGTGTAACCAATCTTACAGATTTTTGAGGAGGTTATCAAAAAGGTTGATGAGGGTGGACGTTACCGACATGGACATTTGTAGAAGCATAGAAACATAGAAAACCTACAGCACAATATAGGCCCTTCAGCCCACAAAGTTGTGCTGAACATGTCCCTATCTTAGAAATTACTAGGCTTACCCATAGCCCTCTATTTTTCTAAGCTCCATGTACCTATCCAAATGTCTCTTAAAAGACCCTATCGTATCTGCCTCCACCACCGTTGCTGGCAGCCCATTCCAGGCACTCACCACTCTCTGCGTAAAAAACTTACCTCTGACACCTCCTCCGTACCTACTCCCAAGCAACTTAAACCTATGTCTTCTTGTGGCAGCCATTTCAGCCCTGGGAAAAAGCGTCTGACTATCAACATGATCAATGCCTCTCATCATCTTATACACTTCTATCAGGTCACCTCTCATTCTCCATCGCTCCAAGGAGAAAAGGCCGAGTTCACTTAACCTATTCTCATAAGGTATGCTCCCCAATCCAGGCAACATCCGTGTAAATCTCCTCTGCATCCTTTCTATGTTTTCCACATCCTTCCTGTAGTGAGGTGACCAGAACTGAGCACAGTACTCCAAGTGGGGTCTGACCAGGGTCCTATATAGCTGCAACATTACCTCTTGGCTCATAAATTCAATTCCATGATTGATGAAGGCCAATGCACCATCTGCCTTCTTAACCACAGAGCCAACCTGTGCAGCTGCTTTGAGCATCCTATGGACTCGGACCCCAAGATCCCTCTGATCCTCCACACTGCCAAGAGTCTTACTATTAATACTATATTCTGCCATCATATTCGACCTACCAAAATGAACCACTTCACACTTACCTGGGTTGAACTCCATCTGCCGCTTCTCAGCCCAGTTTTGCATCCTATCAATGTCCCGCTGTAACCTCTGACAGCCCTCCACACTATCCACAACACCGCCAACCTTTGTGTCATCAGCAAACTTACTAATCCATCCCTCCACTTCCTCATCCAGATCATTTATAAAAATCATGAAGAGTAAGGGTCCCAGAACAGATCCCTGAGGCACACCACTGGTCACCGGCCTTTGACAAAATCCTGCTTGTGAGGCTGGTCCAAATTGTTTAGTCACTTGGCATCCAGGATGGAACAGTCAATTGGACTTATCATTGGCTGATTAGAGGCCTGTGACTAGTGGAGTGCTGCAGGGATCGTTGCTAAGTCTGTTGTAGTTTATCATCTATATTCATGACTTAGATGATAATGTGGTAAACTGGATCAACAAATTTGCAGATGACACCAGGAATGGGGGCGTAGTAGAGAGTGAGGAGTGGTGTCAAAGCTTGCAAAGTGTTCTAGACCAACTGGGAAAATGAGCTGAAAATGGCAGATGGAATTTATTGCAACCAAGTGTGAGGTGTTGTACATCGGGAGGACAAAATGTGGTAAAATTTACATAGTAAGCAGTGCGGTACTGAGTATGCTGTAGAACGAAGGGACCTGGGAATACAGACCCATAAAAATTGAAAGTGGGAGATACGGTCACAAAGAGAGCTTTTGGCTCTTTGGCATTTGTAAATCAGGGCACTCAGTACAGATTTTGGATGTTATGTTGAAATTATATAAGACATTGGTGAGGCAAAATTTAAAGTATTACATGTCGTTCTAGTTACCTACCTACAGGAAAGCTATTAATAAGTTTGAAAGAGTGCAGAGAACACTTACACCGATTAAGGGCCTGGTTTACAGGGATAGGCTGAATAGGTTAGGACTTTATTTCCTGGAGTATAGGAGAATGAGGGGAGATCCTACAGAGGTATACAAATTTATAAGGAGTATTGACAAGGTGAATGCATACAGGCTTTTTCCCCTCAGGCTGGGTGTGACTAGAACTAGAGGTCACAGGTTTAGGGTGAAAGGTGAAATATTTAAGAGGGATCTGAATGGAGTTTCTTCACTCAGACGGTGATGTGAGTGTGAAACAAAAGTCAGTATAAGTGGTAGATATGGGTTCATTTGTAACGTTGAAGCAAAGTTTCAATAGGTACATGCATGAGAGATGGATGGTGGGCTAGATGGAACAAGACAGAAAACCAGAATGACATGGAGTAGATGGGCCAAAGGGCCTGTTTCTGTGCTGTAGTGCTTTATAACTCTATGCATCAATGACTTAGAAGGAGGAGAGTTCTTTAAACTCCTACCATCAGATCGAGTTAGACAGAGATTTAAAGAATACATATTGACATTTGAGAGAGTGTCAGCTCTGGCCATTTTCCCGAGGACAATACATTATTGCATCCAAAGTCTACTAGGCGATATACCCTGCCATGATGATACATTAGCATCTGGAAAAATAGAGCAGAAAATGAAGGAGAACCAGAAAATGTTCTCCAGCAACTCTGGCATGTAGGAGGAATAGGGACATGTTTGTTGGCTCAGAGATTGTCCTTGGTTGTATGACAGACACTGAAGAATTCCACCCAATGTAGGACCATCAAGCCATGCTCAGTGCTTAGAGTTCAAACAATCTGACAAAGCTGAAGGCCTGCTTATGACTCCTCAATTGTAATGGACTTTTCCTCCCATATTTAAGCAAAGAGGTAGCATCTGAATATTTGCTAAATCATCTGATAGACTGGAAATTGACAGAGAAACAAGAAGCATCTAAGACTAAAAGCAGCTGTGATTAAATTTACAGCTTCCTGTTACGCCTTATGACATTGTGTCATATTGTTTCACAAAATGGAAATAGACAAACTTTTTTTCCCAGAAGGTTTTTTTAAATATAGTTGCTGAAACAAATAGAAGATGAGGCAATGAACAACTCAGATTATCCCCTCAACAACAGAAAACAAATGTTAGATTTTAATGATGAGAAAAATGTTCTTGATATAAAAGCAGGAATGAAGGAACTACTCAGAGGTCAGTGCACATCACTGCAGTAAAAAACAGTGCTAACATTTTAAGTTACACACACAAAATGCTGGAGGAACACAGCAGGCAAGGCAGCATCTATGGCAAAATGTTCAGTTGATGTTTTGGGCCGTAATGTCGACTGTACTTTCCATAAGTGCTCCCTGGCCTGCTGAGCTCCTCCAGCATTTTGTGTGTGCTGCCCGGATTTCCAGCGTCTGCAGATTTTCTCTTGTTTAACATTTTAAGTTGTTTACTTTCTTCATAATCCTATTTGAACATTCTCTGATGCACCGTTTGATCATGGAAATGTTCCTTTAAGCCCTTCTTTCTGTATACCGGTACATTTGAGAGTCATTCAAACCACTGTAATGTTTTAGCAATAGTTTTTAATCAGTGTGATATAATTGTTTAATACCACCTTGCACCATAACCATGCTGCAAATATAAATTATTTAAAGCAAGTTATTTAGCTTAAAATAAATGTGACTCTGATAAACAGAAAGTCAAAGCTAACAATTTAGTTCTCAGTCTCAGCCAGACATTGCCACCCAGGGATTTATCAGAACCAACAAATTAACTGAATAATTCTATTTATCATCAACCAACCTTACAAAATTACTCATGTTCTTTTTAATTGTACACATACTTGTTCACTCTTCAAGGCTAGCATATGTTTGCCTTGAATTAATCTCAGAAATGGCATAAGTTTCTGGAAAGCAGTGACTTCTATTTTCAAATCTTATGGATGCTCAGAGAATAGGCCATTTAACAGTACCACGAATATATATGGAGGATCAGAATGATACCAAATACCAGAACCTTTCAATTATTTCAGAAGGTCATGTTCCAATCTCCAAAAGCAAAATTTCACACATGCTGAAAATAAAAAATAAAAAAAAATTATTAGAAACACTCAGCAGGTCAGGCAGGATCTGTGGAGAAAGAAATAGATTTAAAGGTTTTGATCAGAACTGGTGAGAGATCATTCACATAAAATATTAATAATAATCTTGTGCGGTAACTGCAGTCTTTGTTTCTCTTGATTAAGAAGCATACTGAAGCTTCATTTAAAGTTATGGTCAAATTTACAAATCAATCAATTTGACAAGTTAATCTATGTAATTACAGACCTAGTTTCATGGACTGACAGCCATAGTCAGATGATACAGTTCCTACAAAACCTCTGTGAAAGAAACAAGACAGTGGAATTGTGCAACAATGAACTTCCAGTAGATATTTCTGAAGACGCGATTCTGCTATCCTTATGCTTTTTGGTAGAGATTGTACTATTTGTGAAGTAGTATCAGTGCTGAGTAACAGCAAGCAGTTTGTGCTGTGCGTTAGTGGTAGAGTGAATGTGTGCTTCAGATGGTAGATGGGGTACCAATTCTAGTGAGCTACTTGGCCCTTGGGGCATCAAGAGTTGTTGGAGGTGCACTCATCCAGGCAAGTGGAGAATATTCCATCACACTCCTGATATTCCTTGTATATGATAAAAAGGCCTTAGAGTGTTAGGAGATGTGTCGTTTTCTGCAGGAGACCCAGCCGTGCTTGTAGCTCAGTTTTTGTGTCACTGGTCCAGCTGAGTTTCTACCCAGTGATGACTTCCAGAAAGCTGAGTGTGTAGGACTTGAAAAGAACTTGTTTACCGATGCCCAATATTGGTTCTTCTTTTTAAGCCCAGCACTCCAATTACAGCCACTGAGAGCAGCTTGCTAGAGTCCTCTGTACTGGGCACTTTAGAGTTTCTGTTGGCGTTTCTGTAGGTCTGGGTTGCTAACACCCACTCAACCCTCCTTCTTTTGCGGTTGGACCTGGGACAACCTATGGCAAAGTTGGATAAGTAATTGGTGAGGAAATAATATTTGATAGCAGTGTCACCAATGGCTTGATTGATCGGGTAGACTGACTAGGCATTAATAAGCCAGAGTGGACCTGTCCTGCTTTTTATAAACAGGACATATGTTGTAACTGTACTGGAACAGCCTGATTTAAGTCACAGCTAGTTTTGGAGAGCACGTTGCTTTCAACAGCATCACAGGTACACAGCATCATATAAGCAGCTTTCAAAGAAAAACAAAAACTAAGCTTAAATTATACATGGGTTTTACAAGGAAGAACACAACCAGAACCAAAAAATATCAAAGTACCTTTTGTGTAAAATGAGCAAAGTAGTCATGGTATTGCTAAACTCTGGTAATCAAGAACCAAATGGTTGAAAGGAGTACTTGTTCTCTGACTTCAGCAAGAAGTTAAACGAAGGGCTATAGTTGTCGAAAGAGGATGTAAATCAAAGGTTTGAAGTAAATTTATTATCAAAGTACATATATGTCATCATACACAACCCTGAGATTCATTATCTTGTGGGCAGACTCAATAAATCCAAAACAGAATAATAACCATAATAGTATCAGGGAGAACTACGCAGAACTACCAAGAGAAGCTGAAGCTTGCTGCTGAAGAAAAGCGCACTCGTCGGGAAAACAGCACCAAGACAACACTGGAGGACGGCGACTTCAAGTGGAGTCGATGCAACCGAGACTGTCACTCCCGTGTGGGCCTCTACAGCCACAACAGACGCTGCTCTAACACAGACTGAAGCAAGACCTTCCAGGCGCAGATCCATGGTCTCGCGAGACTAATGGATGACACCACCTGAGTATCAGGGAAAGACCACTCCAACTTGAGAATTCAACCAGTGTGGAAAAAA
The DNA here is from genome assembly GCF_963921235.1 of Mobula hypostoma. Classification (NCBI taxonomy): domain Eukaryota; kingdom Metazoa; phylum Chordata; class Chondrichthyes; order Myliobatiformes; family Myliobatidae; genus Mobula; species Mobula hypostoma. The sequence continues at coordinate 138,252,317 of NC_086102.1, read as the reverse complement.
CAACAAACTGTGCAAATACAAAAAGAAAGAAAGAATAATAATGAATAAATAAGCAATAAATATAAAGAACATGAAGTGAAGAGTCCTCAAAAGTGATTAGTTATGGGAATATTTCAATGATGGAGTGAGTGAAGTTATCCCCTTTGGTTTAAGAACCTAATTGTTGAGGGCCAATAACTGGTCTTAAACCTGTTGTTACGAGTCCTGAGGCTCCTGTACCTTCTTCCTGATGGCAGCAGTGAGAAGTGTGCATATCCTGGGTGGTGGGGGATCCCTAATGATGGATGCTGAATTCCTGTGACAATACTTTGTGTAGATGTGCTTAATGGTGGGGAGGGCTTTACCCAAGATGGATGGGCCACATCCAGTGCTTTTTGAGGACTTTCTGTTCAAGGGCATTGGTGTTTCTATACCAGACTGTGGTGCAGCCAGTTAACATACCTGAAGAAATTTGTCAAAGTTTTAGATGTCATGCCGAAAACTCCTAAGGAAGTAAGGGCACTGCCATGGTTTCTTTTTAGTTACACTTACATGTTGGGTCCAGGAAGGGTCCTCTGAAAAAATGACACCAAGGAACTTTAAAGTTGCTGACCCTTCTCTACCTCTGATCCTCTGATGAGGACTGAATCATGGACCTCTGGTTTCCTTCTTCTGAAGTCAATAATCAGCTCCTTGCTGACAGTCAGTAACAGATGGTTGTGACATCACTCAGCCAAATTATCAATCTCCCTCCAGTATGCTGATTCATCGTCACCTTTGATTCGGACTACAACAGTGGTGTCGTCGACAAACTTGAATATGGCATTTGAGCTGTGCTTAGCCGCACAGTCATAAGTGTAAAGCAAGTAGAGCAGGGGACTAAGCACAACAGCCTTGTGATTCACCTTTGCTGATGGAGATCGTGGAGGAGATGTTGCCAATTGAAACTGACTGGGGTCTTCAAATAAGGAAACCAAGGATCCAATTGCACAAGGAGGTATTGAGGCCAAAGTCTTGGAGCTTATTCATTAGTTTTAAGTGGATGATAGTATCGAATGCTGAACTATAGTCAATAAAGAGCATCTTGATGTATGCATCTTTGCAGTCCAGATGTTCCAGATTTGAGTGAAGAGCCAATGAGATGGTATCTGCTGTGGACCTTTTGCTCCAGTAGGAAAATTGGAATGGATCTAAGTTGCTTCTCAGGCAATCTCTCAAAACACTTCATCACTGTGGATGTAAGTGCAGCTGGGTGATTATCATTGAGATAGGTCACCGCACTCCTCTTGGGCACCAGTATTATTACAGCCTGATTGAAGCAGGTGGATAACTCAGACTGGCGAACCAGGAGGTTAAAGATCTCGGTGAATGCCCCAGCCGGTTCATCAGCACAGGTCTTTAGTACTTGACCAGGTACACCATCTGGGCTGAGTTCACCCTCCTGAAGGCTGCTTGCATATTAGCCTTAGAGACGGAAATCATAGGATCATCGAGGAACATGGGAGTTTGTGATGGTTCCTCCCTGCTTTGATGGTCAAAGCAAGCCTAGTAGACATTGATCTCATCTGCATGAGTAGCCCTGCTGTCTCCTATATCATTTGATTTAATTTTATAAGAGGAGACATCTCTGGAGTGTGAATAGTAGTTCCTGTTCCTTTTTTGCCTGACATTTGCTCACTAATGCTGATAAAATGTGCCTCTCTAATCTCCTATGGAGCCAGCATTCAAAATGATGTTCTGAAGGATTGGGTCATGTGCACAATGGCATGTCCTTTGACTGCCCCAATAAATGTAGCCCATCCTCCAGTTCTTCAGCTCACTCCAGGCACCAGACCATGGCTCGAAGCTACCATCTCTACCACTCCACAGATGCCCTGAAATGAAATTTAATCTGATAGAAATGGTGACCTGAAAATATCATAAACACTTGAGATTTTGGAGATGCTGGAAATTCACAGCAACACACAGAAAATGCTGAAGGAACTCAGCAGTTCATGTAGCAGTTATGGAAATAAATAAATAGTCGCTGTTTCAGGTCAAGACACTTCTCTGGGACTGGAAGAGGTAAGGTGCCAGAATAACAAGGTAGGGTCAGGGGAAAGAGGATGAGCTAGAAGCTAGTAGGTGAAGCCAGTCGGCTGGGAACGGTAAAGTGCTGGAGAAGAAGGAATCTGATAGGAGAGGAGACTAGAATACAGGAGAAAGGAAAGGAAGAGGGGATCCAAGGGGTAGTGGTAGGCAGGTGAGAAGAGGTAAGATGTCCCAGTTGGGAATAGAAGAAGTGGGGATGGGGAGGGAAAATGTTTTTACCAGAAGGAAAAAATAGATATTGGTGCCATCAGGTTGGAGGCTACCCAAACGGAATATAAGCTGTTGCTCCTCCACCCTGAGGGTGGCCTCTTTGTGGCACTACAAGAGGCCATGGACTAACATGTTGGATGGGAATGGGGATAGGAATTAATATGGTTGGCTATCAGGAAGTTCTGCTGTTGGCAGATGGAGCAGAGGTGCTCGACAAAGCGGTCTCTCAATTTATGTCGGGTCTCAGCATTGTAGAGGAGGCCACATCAGGAGCATCAAATACAGTAAACAACCCCAACAGTTTCATAGCTGATGTGTTGCTTCACTTGGAAGGACAGTTTGGGGTCCTGAATGGAGGTAAGGGGGGAGGTAAATGGACAGGTGTTGCACTTTGATCACCTGCAGGGGTATGTGCCAGGAGGGAGATTGGTGAGGAGGGACGAGTGGACAAGAGAATCACGGAGGGAGTGATCCCTGCGGAAAAAAGGAGAGTTGGTGGGGGGAGGTAAAGATGTGCTTGGTGGTAGGTTGAAGATGGCGGGAGTTGCAGAGAACAATGTGTTGAACGCGGAGGCTCTTGGGGTGATAGGTGAGCACAAAAGGAACTTTATCCTCGTTAAGTCGACAGGCAGATGGGATGAGCTGCCCAGGAAATGGAGGAGATGCGGGTGAGGGCAGCATCAATAGTGGAGGAATGAAACACTGTTCCTTGCAGAAAGAGAATACCTCTGATGTTCTGGAAAGGAAAGCCTCATCCTGGATAAGATGCAACAGAGATGAAGGAACCGGGAAAAGGGAATAGCATTTTTACAAGAGACAGAGTGGGAAGAGTTACATATAGTCAAAATAACCATGGGAATCAGAAGGTTTCTAAAAGATGTCAGTTGACAATTTGTCTCCAGAAATGAAAGACAGACCGAGAAAGGGAGGGAGGTGTCTGAAATGAGCCATGTGAATTTAAAGGCAGGGTGGAAGTTAGAGGCAAAGCAGCACCAATGCAGTCATCATTGTAACATGGGAAGAATTGGGGAGCATTACCAGGGAATTATCATATGTCATTACTCAGCCAGTGTCTCATTGCTGCAATGGGAATGCATCTAACATCTTTATCCAAAAATGGATTTGTTTGAAATTATTTGCTATTATTGTCAAAGCAGAGAGCTTATGCAGAAGACAATGACTCAGAACTGGTTGACATCATATGACATATTTCCAACAGCTAAGGGTTTTCAATGAATACTGAAATCATTTCGGAATAATGAAGATTCTGAGAATGTGCCTGTTTACAAGCTCAAACCACAGATCTGTGAGAAAAGCATAGTATGAGTTCTCATGCTCCTGATCCTTTCATAGTTGATCATAAATTTCCTTAACTCTTGCTCTTTTGTGATACTTGGAACATTAGAGTGTATGCTAGATTACAGTATATGGTAAAATGAGTGGTAGATTTCATGCTAGATTTCAAAGTTACGTGTTGTACTGTCCCCTTCATATGACATGCTGGATTGTGAAGGATGTAGGGATCTATGTTCTTTCTAGCCTACGCAAGCCTTTGGCTCTGTAGGGGTGTGCACAGTGAGCTATTGTTTGCACCTGGCTAAGATCCGAGTTGTTATGTTGATGTGTGAAGGTGCCATTCATTTGAGAGTAAGTGGCCACAGGTGTAGCCTCTGCATGTAGAAAGAGAAGTTTATTGAAGTGACATTGAAATGTTACCTGTCCAGGTGAGGACAAACTCTGCTTCTCCTGGTAATTAGATGTCACCTGCTCCAGCATCTATCAGATCCAGCACTGTCTCATTCTGAGGCATTAACCTGCTTCCTGAGGTGAGACACCCCTGGTCTATAACTTCAGTTGCCTGCATCTTTGCTTTCAATAAACAACAGTGGTGAGAGGTGGCTGACTACATATGAAGGTGTGGAATTCTTGGATGATTGTGTGAATAGTGTGCAAAATGTGTGTTAGAATGTAGGTGTGAGGACATACGAATTATCACTATGCCTCGGCCATTATGTGTAAGGGAAAAAATATATTGCTATATGAAGGTAACAGGTTGAAATGTGTTAAACTTTCCAGTAATTATACAAATCTAACCGATTGCTGCAATTTCAAAAGAATTCAGAATGAATTGGTTTGGTATACAGCAGGGTGTTCTACACAATGCAAATGCATAGTTCAGTGCCCCCTTTATCTTTCCTACTGAGTTCCATGCTAGATATCCTATAGATTGTCGGCAGACACTGATTTGCATCCATGAAATTTTATTTTACAGTTAATTGCAGCTTTGTATTCAACTAAAATGACTCAGTGAAAAGAAGAAGCTGATGTGATTTCACTTAGCCTGTGCACATCCTGGCAATGCATGCTACACAATCACCTGGCTGTCAAAACTCAACCTGTTAATGGCATTCACCTAACTACTTATGAACTCACGCACACCCACTGCCTTGAGAACAGTGGAGTATCTCAATTCAAAACTAAAAAACAGTTGGAGGAAGATAATTTTGACTGTTTTGCGCTGGAAAACTGTAGCAGATGGGACTTTTTGAACATTCCAACTGGTGATCATGAACTCGATTTAAATTCCCAGCAGACTTTGAAATGGGTCACCGACATCCCTGTTCAATTCACATTTAATTTAGATATTCAAAATGGGGTTTCGAAAGCAAAAGCCTGCAGAAAAACTAAATTCTGAAATTAAACCGCAAATATTTAGCAGGTCGCGAAGCTGCTGAGTTAGACAGGAGAAACAAGAAGAGAAAGATGTTTGCAAGACAGCCAACAGATTAAATTACTGAATTGTTTCAGAAAAAAAGGAACTGAAACTAACAGAAACAGCTATTATAAAGTTCCCCATTTTTGAAAAAGAGGCCAGAAACTCAAAATGTTTGAGCTTTTAGTTTGATTCATCACACTTTTTTCCCCATCCTCTTCCATAGCAGATGGATCACATGGCCAGCATTACACTGAGTTTTGTATGGAAGCTTTCCTGATGTTATTAGCAGGATGGCGTAAGTCCAGAATCTAGTTCAATGAAGACTTGTATATCTCCAGAAAAGGGCTCCCACTGCTCTTATCTGCAACAATGTGTAATCTTTGAGGAACTTTAAATGGACACAAAATTTAAAATATTCACCCACACCCACCTCCCCCCCCCGAGTTTTGAAAAGAAAATTCAGATTGTGTTAATTTCTTTTCATTTGTTGAATGTACAAACTCAAATATGTCCTCTTATGATATTACATTAGCATGTATAACACAAAAATGCTGTAGAAACTTAGCAGTGGGCTGCATCTGTGGAGAGAGAACAGAGTTAATATTCAGATCATGGACAATTCTTTGGCCCTGATAAAATAGAACTGACAGGGATGGTGGTAAAGTATCTAAGCAAGCACTTAAATCACTGAGCCATAGAATGCTATGCACCAAACACTGGTAAATGGGATTAGTCTAGGTTGGTACTTGATGGCTGATCCTGTTTTAGTGCTGTATGACTCTATGACTATCTACTTGTGAGTGTCTAGTCACACTGGAGAAGAGCAAAACGTTGTAATGTTTAGATTATGGTCCTCTGAATAAAGGAAGAATCCAGAATTTGCCGGTTCTGTTGGAATGGATGAAATCCACACTGTCTGAAGGAGAATGAAAGCAAAATAAGTATTGGAATAAGCAACAGGTGAAACACCCAGAAAGGATGTGGACGGGAAGTTGGGAGTGAGGCAGCTGGAAGATATTGGTCAGAGATATCCCTGTCATCTGCAAAGGTCTCAAGAAGAACAGTTGTTCTTAGGGTATCTCAGAAGCTGTGCTTATTAAGAAAATATACGTTGGTTTTTTGGGATGTGAACTCACTCTAAAAGGATTAGAGAGTATATGAAAATCTGAAAAAAAATGAAAAATGCTAGAAACACAGCAGCTGTGGAAGGAGAAACAGGGTTAATGTTTTATACCAGCTACCCTTATAGCAAGACTCTCTGGTCCCAGCTCATCCTTCAAAAATTCAATTTCAAATTCTATCCTAAACAATTTGGACCCACCCAGGATCACGGATATAATCAAACAGTTAATGTTTCTCAAGACACTGATCTCATCTCATCCTGAGATACCCCTCTTTATGCCAATGCATTGATGCATGTATGCTCTTGACCTCTCCTTGCAGTAACACCAACTCAGTCCATCTCAAAGATCTCACCCACTGCAATTCTATTTTGCATTTGGAGTTATAAATACTTCTATTTTTCATTTCTTTTTGATATCACAGATTGCTAATGTCAACAGTCTCAGTTTGCTATACCGTTCCTGACCCTTCTTTCCCTTCACTTTCTTCTGTCCTCATCCCTACACACAGCCTTGCCTTTCTGCTGTGTTTTCAATGTCTTTCTTGATCTGTCTCTCTCTGATCCTAAACAATCAGTACTGTTCCTGCAAAGAAATTTCTGACCTGGCTCTAAACTGTTCCTGTTTGCAGATGATGCTTGATCTGCTGAGTGTTTTCTGTTTCTCTGAGCATCGATTATAGATGGCCAAGCTAACAGTTATTGATCATCTTGAAATACTTCGAGGAAGTGTCTGTGCATCTTCCTGAACCTTTGTCAATGTAGTAAATAAACGAGCAATAGACTGTATATTAATAGATAATAAAAGTTATTTTCCAAAAAATAAATCCAGATTTTAACACAGGATGTTTATACTAGTACACAGGTGCTATAAAAGTAGACAGAGCTGAACTGCCTTTCGAAGTGGAGGATACTCCATTTGAATTGTGCTTAGTTGGTGTTAATGTACTAATCCCTAACCTGTTCCAAAAGCTATTATACTGTTGTAACTCATCCAGTTAGTCACTGGACTCAGGATATTGCTGAGGAAGATTCATTCATGTAATTTTCTCAAATGTCAAGGGTAGATTCTTAGATTTTAATCAAGTTACATTCAATCAATACTTGCCATTTATTGGAGTCAGTCTAGATGTCACTGCATAAAGACAAATTTTTCAGACCTCTTCATTATCTGGAGCGTTATATTATTGTTGAAAATTTTCCATTCATCAGCCAATTGTCTCACTTCATGAGGAAAATAATGAAGCATTACCCTGGGGCTGAGATGATTTGCCCCCGACAACCACAGCCATTGTGCTTTATCCAAAGTATGTATCCAACTATTGGAATTTTCCTCAATATCAAGGGTGGTCCAAAATTCCGTTCATCACCATATTTGAAATCAAATATCTCAGTTGAACCTGATCTCAGCATTATTGAATTGCATTATTGATGTCTCCTTCCAAAACCTATCTACCTCTATAAGAAAAGGAGTCAGTCAGTCATCCATAGCCTATTCATCTGAACAAAAGTTTGAAGCAGAGAGATATTTTCATTAATTTTCTTGCAAAGTTATGCTTCTCTTTATTACAAACGTACATTGATTGGTTGGCTCTAGTTTATACCATCTTGCTTTGAACACTACCACCAGAAGGAAGCATTTCTACCCAGAGCTTAGCTTCCTGAGCCAAGCTAAAAAGAAATGACAATATGTATTAGCTAAGGTTGTGTATCAAAAAGACCTGTGTGCCATGAATCTGAGATTAGGTTTTGACCTTGCTTTGATTGAGTTGATTTGAGTTGGCTGCGGGAATGTCAGATCCAGATTGACTGTTATTGGGTTGGATTTGATTTGGCTGTATTTCATTTGGGTTTGGGTTAGCTATGGCTAAATTCAGACTGGTTGTAGTTGCCCAACTTTCAAGTCAGGTTTTCATTTTACACCTTAGCAAATCTTTGTTTCTAGCTACACAGTCAAATCATTTGTTAATTTTAAACATAATTGGAACATTTAATGCTCTTTTATACTTAAAACTAAATGCAACCCATCTTTGTAATTTAAATTTTTTACCTCTAGTTTCATTCAGTTTAATCTACTCTGTGTTTCCCATAAAGTCAGTCGGTACATATCTTTGCTGGCAACTGAATGCAGACCAATGCATGGATAGGGCCATTCTGAGCACATTTCCACAATGTTCAGTCAGTACCAATACTTTACGTTGCCAAGAACTGTTTAGCCAAGGATACAACTTTGTCGGAGCACAGGTCACTATTATTACAGCTGGGATGTTTTCGGGGAAGGAATCTTGGTTGTATTAGCAATGACTATGAAACTCCATAACAATAAACCAGATGACCTAAAGGTTTTAGCAAATTTTCTTTTTCTGTTGTTCTTAATGTTGGTTGTTTGAAGGGACAGGATTCGAAACCCCAGTAAGGAATATATTAAAGAGGTGATTCAATGAGACAAATCTTTTAAAAATAAAATGGATATCTCACTCTAATGATTTTTTTTCAGATTAGCAATATACTGCTTCTAAAGATTAGACATGTTAAATGTTGCTTCCAGTATCAACGGTGACCTCTCAGATGTTGGAGTGATACTTACGCGCTTACAAAAATTGCAGTCTTGGTGCAGCCACTTACACATTTATGTTACTCCCTTCTCCATCTCCCCCCATCCCAAATTATTACTGATTGATCAGAGGTCTGATCAATCAGTAACAATATTTTGACAAGTAGCTTGTGGGTTGGATGGGTGAGACTAGAACTGGGGGAATGAGGAGGAACATTTTTACTCAGAGGGTGGTGTGAGAGTGGAACAAGCTGCCAGCAGGAGTGGTAGATACGGGTTCAATTTCAATTTTTAAGAGAAATTTGGATAAGTACGTGGGTGGGAGGGGTGTGGAGCGGTGTATGTTCCTGGTGCAGGTTGTTGAGACTAGGCAGAAGAACAGTTCAGCATGAACTAGATGGGCCAAAGGGCTTGTTTCTATGCTGTAGCATTTTATGACTCTGACTCTATGAATCAAGGAGAGGGAAATCTTTGCTGAATCCTTTTAATATATAAAAAATCCCCTTTGTTTTGAGCATATGGTTAATTAATATACCATGATATACCATAAATTTGCAGTGTTTTTGCAGAAGCTTCAATATTATTGCTTAAAAGCAGATGTGGAATTGAAATCCCTTTCACTTCTTCAACACAGCACAGACTATAACTGACAAGAATTGGCCCAACATCTCCTGCAGTAATGTCAGCTGAGAATATGTCAGTCTGAAACTGCCCAGTGTCTGTGTAGGTACTAGTAGATACTAAGTCATTGGTTGCTATAACTCTTACAATATCCAGCTTCAGAGATACAAATATTAACACATTGTCAGTTTGAATTATTCCTTTCCCAGAGTTTCCAACATCCAAACACAAAAGGCAATCAAATTCTTTGGTAGTAATGAAGGAAGGACAACATTAAATGCTAGTTAAATCACACACATCCAAATGGTACACAAATTGTAAAGAGGATAAAGTAACGAATATCACATACCCCAAAATGAAGAACTATGCTTTCGAAGTGGATTATCAATGACATGAATAAAACGTTTTAGGTTTTGTTATGCATTAACTTGTTTGGTAGTTTATCTAATCTGAACAGGATAAAATAATCAGCAATAATCATCAAAAAATTGCTTTCTAACTCCCTTGCATTCTCACCATTCTCATTCATTTTGACCTTTTTCAGGTAGATATATTTATCAACCTATGACCCCAGTAGAGCGTCTACCAAGCACATCAATCCCGATCAGCACAAGCAGCCATACAGATACCATCCAGCTGTCCATGTCGCTGACAGAACGTTTTCTAAAGACTTCTTCCTTCCTCAGGCCTCCATTCACACCCGACGCACCGAGGTACTGCACCATTTCCAAACTTTTTGTTGACAGCTATCGGGTCAAAAGGATTAATGGGAAGATGTGCTATGTTCAGCGTCAGCCTCAACCAGCCCCTGTTGTGCAGGACCAAAAGGCTGGAGATTACGTCAGTCAGACGACCTCCGTTTGTTCAAAGGGGCCAACTATGGCAGACAAGGTGACGGTCCCACAAATGAACCAGTGCTCCTCACCATCCGCCTCAGAGGATTCTGGGATAAATGCTTTAGGGCTCCACTACCCAGAATCATGTGATGATGACACAGAGGAGGATGAGGATGAAGATGAACTGAGTTCAGATGATGACTCTACTCCAGAGAGTCAGTGGGATCCAGATGATTGTGCTTTGCTTTCTCCTTCTCAATCCGCCATGGAAATTATTGAAAAAATTGAAACAACTGTTTAAGTTAAAGCAGCAAGGAAGCTTTCCTGCTATCTTCATTCATTCCAGATGATACAGATACAACCAAGGTTTATGAATTCCAAGATAAGTTGAAGATGTGCTCAGTATTTAATATAATTGTTTTGAAGTAATTAAAAACAAAAACTGATCAAAGCTTTCTCAATTATAAAATAGACAACTAATTAAAATATAATGCATGCAGATGGTAGGTGAATGATTGCTATGTCAACCTAGTGATTTAGACTGTGGAAAGACCAAAGGGGCCAAGACTTTTGAAGCTACCAAGCACAATATCAAAGCTGACAACTTTTTAATCCAGTACTTTGACTTTGGCATTCTCATAATTTGAACATCACACTCAAGCACAATTGAACACACAGCATCATTTGTACAAGTCCAGACTGTGTTTCCCTCCTGACTTGGGGGCGGGGGGATGGTGGGCTGGAAGTAGTGGGGAGGAGGAGAGAAGAGTAAAGACACAAGTAGATGATTTACAGTATATTAGGATTATTCCAATCACAGAGAGAATTACACAAAATGTGCATTCTGAAAAAAAAATCACCTTTTCCTAAGTCACAGATCAGTAAAGACATTAGGATCTAAAGTCTTGTTGTGCAACATGTCAAATGATTCCATCAATCCAATAATTTGTGGATATAATGCTGAATGAGTTACATTAACCCCGCATGAAAAAGTGCTTTCATTTTGGAGATACTTGTAAAATATACATTGTCATTAACTCAATATTGATTGTCAAGTATTTTTCTTGATGTTTACACTATTAGGATAGATACCTTTGTTACATTATTTAACTTGCTCTGTGCTGTTTTGTATTATACAGAAGATCATAGCTAAAATAAACTACTGGTTCAGGATTTCCTCAGTTAGCAATAAGGCTCATGTTGAGTGCACCTTTTCATTGAGACAGCAGATTGTGCACAATTAAACAGAATTTTGTGGGGGATGAAAAATGAAACAGACTTTTGCCAAATATATTCTTGATTTGGGAAGCACTGAATAGGACTCATGGAACACCATATTCAAATGACATGCTTGTGTACATATTGATAAAGGAGAACAGTGCCTGGTAATTGAGTAAATTAAAGAGGAATTAAGATTAACAAACTGAAAATTTGGCACTGTGACACAAGCTAAAGTACTCAAAACTTCTGATCTTTCTATAAATTTCAAGTGGATTGCCCAATGAAGGACGGAATTAGAACACAATAATGTTTTTTGTTCAGTTGGTGCCTGCCATGTGCAGTATGGCTAAATCTGTGTGCAATCCATGCTGCAAATAACACCAATCATTAATCCTAATTGCAACATATTGGTAGACATTGCAGTTGATGATCTGACTTTTTATGTGTATTTAATCTGTCAAGGTGCGATATACCACCAGTCACTCAATACCAGAAGCAAAGAAGAAGGCCATTTGGCTTCCAAATCTGTACCAACACTACATGAGTCACACTCCCCCATCCTTATCCCAAAGTACTGCCATTCTGTTCATAATCTTTATAATTCTACAATTCAAACTGCCTCCATTATAAAAACAAAGGAGCTGGTTGTGAATTGCAGGAGGAATGGAGATGGGCTAACCCCTGTTGACATCATTGGATCTGGGGTTGAGAAGGTGAACAGCTTTCCACATCACCGAGGTCCTCACATGGTCCGTACACACCAGCTGTGTGGTGAAAAAGGCACAGCAGCACCTCTTTCACCTCAGACGGTTGAGAAGGTTTGGTATGGGCCCCCAAATCCTAAGAACTTTCTACAGGGGCACAATTGAGAGCATCCTGACTAGCTGCATCACTGCCTGGTATGGGAACTATACCTCTCTTAATCGCAGGACTCTGCAGAGAGTGGTGCAGACAGCCCAGTGCATCTGTAGTTGTGTACTTCCCATTCAGGAACATTTACAAGGACAGGTGTGTAAAAAGGGTCCGTAGGATCATTGGGGACCCAAATCATTCCAACCATAACCTATTCCAGCTGCTACCATCCGGGAAGTGGCACCGCAGCATAAAAGCCAGGACCAACAGGCTCCAGGACAGCTTCTTCCACCAGGCCATCAGACTGATGAACTCATGCTGATTTGAGTGGACTCTATATTACATGGACTGCTCTATTTATTATAAATTACTATGATTGCACGTGGCACATTTAGTTGGAGACGTAACATAAAGATTTTTACTCCTCATGTATGAGAAGAATGTAAGAAATAAATTCAATTCAATTCATTTAAACCATTGGCAACCCTTTCCCATTTCTAACCACTCCCAAATGGAGATTTATATTTATCATGTAACTTTAGGTCCTTTTGCAAATCACCTGCATCATGCGTTCCCTATTTCTACATCCTTTCCATCAATGGAAACAGCTACTCCATCCATAACCTTAATAGCTTTAAATGTTATATTCCCTCCCTGGTACAAAGGAGGACATGAGATTATCGTGTCCATCCATATAACTGAAGTCATTTTCCCCAGGAATTGTATTTGTTAATATCTCCATTACCCTGTCCAAAGCTTTTCCACCTCCTGTAGACTGTGGTGCCCAGAACTCCCACTGGAGCTAAATCAGTGTTTCATACAATTAATTTTGAGTTCCTTGCTCTTGTACCCTCTGCCCCATTTATGAGGTCCAAGATCCTGTGTGCTTTTTTGACTTCTTCCACAGCCTGCCTGCCACTTTCATGGAACCCTCAGTTCTCTCCAATCTTGTCTCCCTTTTAGTTTTGTTCTTTTTACATTGGCTTTTCTCATTCCTTGAGCTCATTACTCAGGTTTAGATTTCATCTGCCACCCCTTACCCACTTCACCAGCAGATGGTAATCCACTTGAAGAGCTCATGCAGCGTCTGAGGAGACAAAGGGGTTGCCAAAGTTTCAGGTTGAGATTGTGCATCAGGACCAGATTCCAGCATCTGCAGTCCCTCATGGGCACCCAGTCCACAAATCTACTTATTGCACCTTGAAGTCTGTTACTATCTTAAGATTTCACTACACTCCTAAATTGTGTGTCATCTGCAAGTTCTAAAATTATGCCCTGAATAACCAGGTGCAACTCATTAAACATACCAAAACAAAACTTAAACCAGATTTTGGGGACGTCCTTCACACTTAGCCCCAGACTGAGAAAGAACCTTTCATTCCTCCTCTGTATCTTCTTTAATTCAGCCAGTTTTCAATCCACAGTGCTGTAGTCCCCTTTGCTTCAATCTCAACCCTGTTCTGTAGCACCTTAGCAAATACCTTTTGGAAATCTACATCTATTGCTTCAACTGCATTCCCCTCTCTGTTACTTCATCAAAAGAATCCTTAAAATTAGTTGGTTTTGCCTTTAACAAACCTATAAAGGCTTTCTCTAATCAACTCACACTTCTCCAAGTGCCTGCTAATTCTGACTCTGATTATTGATTCTTAAACTTTGCCCACTCTTGACATTAAATTAACTGGTCTGTAGTTATCCCGATGCCTTTTCTTGCAATAAGTATACACGAGGTAGACAGTTCGTACATCAGAATGTTTGCAACTTGTTTACATATGAACTATATCTATCTGATCATTTGGCTGTGTCTAATGTAGTCAGAACCAGAAAGATTTCTGTTTTAATATTGTCCCAATTTCATCAAAAATTACTGTCATTATATCCACCCCTTTTTAAGAATACCCTTAGATTATAATGTCACTGTTGTATCGTATTTTGGATGTAATTAAAGGGGGTAAATTAAAAGAGCAAAATGTAGAGCGCAATTTAGGAATAAATGTATACATGGTGAAGGCCAAGTAATAGTGTGAAATTTTAAACATCCTATGATAAAGGAAACATTCCTTTGATTGAAATTGTACAAGATCAGGAACAACAGTGATGATCAGAGTCTAACTATAAAAACTCCACTGAAGCAGAACTACTGAGGAAATGCAATCAAGTTTTTTAAGGCAAATAGGGTAACCAACTTCAGACCTAGCAGGGGTTCTTTTAGTACAAGTCTGACCTAGATAATATGTTTTTCATGACTGTGATATTTGTTGTAAACATGTCCGTGATGAACTTCAGACATAAATGCACGAACTCAGTTCCATCGTTTGAGAAGGGGAGGATATATCAGAGGACCTCAGAACTATAACTGAATTCAACAAAGGTTTCAGATCCAAATGGGAATTACAGAGGCATCTCTCTGCTACTCTTCGTAGAAAAATTCTTCACCAGGTACTCCTCAATTTCCCATTCTTACAGTGGAATAAAAGACCTGCTCCTCAAATTGCAGCCTGGATTCTGTACATCTTGAGGATATGTTTGTTCAGTCTTTCTCCCCACAATATTTTACCACACTTCCTGCCACAGTGGAACTGACCTGCAGGGCTCATATGAACCCTTAGGTTCTGTTGATTGTTAATGCAAGTGGCGCATTTCGCTGGAGGCTTCAATGTATACGTGATAAACAAGTGAACCTGATTCTGATTCTGAAAATGTTCAACTGCACTGCCTCTACTCCAGCACCACGATCACCGTAACTTCTGCAGTACACAGACCACATTTGGAGGCCAAGTTTCAAGCCATTCTCACATCATTTAATGAAGGATACAAGAGGATGGGCATTATGTTGGACACACACACACACACCAGTGTTTTACCAACATTGTAATCTGACAATGAAATTTCACCAGACTCTGGAAAATGTAGAGCACTTGTTAAATTTTAGGAATGCCTCTTAGTGATCAGACACTGATGATGAAATTTGCCATTCTCTTCACAATGCCAGGATAATATATTGGCCTACAAAAATGACAATTTGAAGTCAGGAGCCTGAACCCAGCACAAACCTGGCAGTGAGACTTGCTCTCCTGTGTGCTCCTGACTCTGGGACCAAACACAGTCAGAACCTCAGGAACATCAGAGGGATACCACCAAAGATGTCTCAGCAAATTCCTCTAAATCTACCGTCAGGAGAAGTGAACCGTTCTCACTGTTCTCTCCCAAGCCAATGTCTGCAACATTAATGTTATAATTACATTCAATCAGCTCCTTTGGGAAGGCCACACCAATCACCTTCCAAAATCAGGCTCCTAAAACCATTATTTTTTTGGTAGGAGAATATCAGCTGGAAACAGCCTTTGGACATGGCCTTTGAAAATCCTGAAATGGAGAAGGGACATTCAGGGTGGCATTGCCAACTTCAAGGCCACTTCTTGGGAGTATGCAGAATCCCAGACTCAACCACAGAAGAAGTGAACCTCCTCATCTGCTGTTCCTGTCAGGTATCTCCTGAACCATCTATTGAAGAGACCATAGGACCCATATTGGTCTTCTCTTTCACCCTAGAGTCCACGGAACATGAGAGGAAGCAAGTTATCTCTGATCTCAAGGACTCCCTAAGTGGAAGAAACAAACATACAGTAAATAGCTTTATGGTCACATTTTTGGGACCAAACAAAGGTATGTGCTTGATGGTATGTGAAGCAAAGAGGATTTTAGGTATAAACTATACCTTCTACTCACTGTCAGCAATGTGTACTCATGAATCTACAGCAGAAGATGCTTCAACTCATTTATCAACTGGAGATTGCCAAAGAAACCATTTCACGAAGTCAGATTCTTCTGTGCTCCCCTGTCCCACCTGTTCAAAAGTGACAGCAGCATTTCAAGAGGACTGGCACAAATAGCCCTGTAACAGGAACTTGAAGCCTCTGTTCATCCTTGGAATAGTCATAAGAAGGGCAATTGAAACCTGTGTATGGGTGACAGAATTACTCCACTGTGTATGATCTTCGCTGTCTTTAGATACACTTCCCTTAGAGTTGGGAAGAAAAAAAAAACAATTTTTTCACAACTGATTACTCCCTAATGGTCTTTGTGGGAAGTACAGTTCTGTGTATATCATACAGACATCATATCAGGTTAGATCTTTTGCCTCCATTAGCAACTGGATTGCTTGCTAAAGTTGATTAGTAAGGGTTACACATGAAAAAAATGATGACTTCTACGTGGCCTTTTCTTGTGGAACCATAGCTCTGTAAACAATTCAATTCCCTCAATGAGAGGAGAGGATGGGCTTTTAGTGAGAAAAGGGGAAAAGTAAGTAAACTGGTTGGCAAACAAGAACATAATTCAAATCATAGTCCAAATACGTGGCAGTTGGAAAGTAACATTGCTTTCCTAATTTAGATACTTCCATGTTTACTTATCTTTGTACCAAAGAAGCCTTTTACAATTTGTATGCTTAAATTTCCCTGGAACTTTTAGATACCTACATGTGTCTATGTCTATGACCACAATGCTATTACAGTGCCAGTGACCAGGATTCAATTCTGCCACCCTCTGTAAGGAGTTTGTATGTTCTCCCCGTAACTGCATAGGTTTTCTCCAGGTGCTCCAGTTTCCTCCCACATTCCAAAGACATATGGGTTAGTAGGCTAATGAGTCACATGGGCTTATTTGAGCAATGTGGACTTGTTGGGCTAGAAGGGCCTGTTACTATGCTGCGTCTGTGAGTACATTAAAAAAATAAAATTAATGAATTTTAGCGTATCACTTTCCAACTCAAATTCTCATGTGTCTATTTGATCGTGGATATACTAATTTTGGTGTTATTAGAGTCAGTATGTTCAAGTATAGATAATAATAATGTTAATTCGTACAAATGTAATCAACTGATTTTTGTGGTTTGTTAATATTCATTTAATTATATATAAATTTAATTAAAAATAGCTCAGAATTTTACAAGATATGTTATTAGACAGAGGATTCAAAGCCTATGTGGAAACAGAATCAGTCTATTAGCAACATAGCAAAATGACACACAATTTTACGCAGTAATTAATAATGTTATCCCTATAAATTTTAGACTTTAATGGAATCTTAGTGATTATATCCTGTTATAATATATTCACATAACTAAATATGCCATGCAATGGCAAAATAAGGAAATACATATGCATACCTGTTGGCACTTTGGTAGAAGAAATGAAAGGGTTCACTTTTTTCGTAAATGGAGAGAAAATACAAAAAAAACTGAGGTGCAAGGGGATTTGGGAGTCCTTGTGCAGGATTCCCTAAAGGTTCATTCACAGGTTGTATCTGTGGTGAGGAAGGCAAGTGCAATGTTAGAATTCATTTCAAGAGGACGAGAGTGTAAAAGCAAGGATGTAATGTTGAGACTTTATAAAGCACTGGTGAGGCCTGACTTGGAGTATTGTGAGCAGTTTTATCTTAGAAAGGATGTGCTGAAACTTGAGAGGATTCAAAGGCAGTTCACGAAAATGGTTCCAGAATTGAATGGCTTGTCGTATGAAGAGCGTTTGATGGGCCCTGTATTCACTAGAATTTAGAAGAACGATCTCACCGAAATCCATCAAAGGGTGAAAGGCCTTGATAGAGTAGATGTGGAGAGAATATTTCCTGTGGTGGAAGAGACTAAGACTCCGACGACACAGGGTGTCCTTTTCGAATGGAGATGAGGAGGAATTTCTTTAGCCAGCGAGTGGTGAATCTGTGGAATTCTTTGCCACAGACAGCTGTGGAGGTCAAGTCTTTGTGTATATTTAAGGCAGAGGTTGATAGATTCTTGATTGGTCAGGGCATGAAGGGATACGGAGAGAAGGCAGGAGATTGGGGCTGAGAGGAAAATTGGATCAGCTATGATGAAATTGCGGAGCAGACTCGACGGGCCAAATGGCCTAATTCTGCTCCTATATCTTATGGACTTAATAGTAATCGTGTAGAAGCAGCTTCCAAAACCTTCAGCTAATCTTACAGACCAACCCTGTCTAATACTTGTGGATTCTGGATTTACACATTTTTTTTATCTTTCACATCTAAATGAAATGAAGTTCCAATTTGCATGTGTTTTTCAGAGAGAAGAGATGGGAGGTATTCTTAACAAAAAGTGGAAAAGAACATTTCTGTATGTATTACCAAATTAGGTATTTCCAAATGCAATTTTCTTGGCACAGGAGAATTCATTTTTTCACAGCTTGCAAGCTTTGCAAGAATTCCCTGATTCCAGGTATTTTTGGCTACCATTCTTTTTAATATGCATGTTGTGATTCAGACTTCAGAAAGTGGTGAGCTCATTCCTTTGTCGGACTACCAAATGTCATTAACCTAAACCAATACACAAATTTAACACGAGCTCAGAAATGTTTAAGGCTAGTTCCTGAGAAGGATCGTGTTGATATTTATCATTCATGTCAGCTTTGCAGCTTTGTTTTATTTTTTACTTTACCAAATCATAAAGTATTTGTCATTTCCTCTCAAAAGTAAAAGAAATCCCTTATGAAAACAGATATAAATAATAAATTGAAATGAAGTTATAATACTGCTTAGAATCCCCTTGCTCTGTCAGGCAGGCACCTCCCAGTCTCCACCCAGCAAATAGGAGTCACCTGCTTCTCGTTTCCAACTCATCACCTGCAGCCTATTTACACCCCGTGTGCATCTACAGTCCTCGTATCATTCATTTGAACCAGCCATCCTCAGCCACTGGCAACCTTCAGTTGCCTTGTCATGTTAAGTATCTGTTCTCTCTTGCTTTGTGGTCCTTCACAGCTTGTTACTTTGCAGTTTATTGCTGCTCACCACTAAATCATTTCCACTGCTCTGCATTTGGGTCGTCTCCTCTAAATTTCCTGACCTGCTCCAGGATTAGTTTGCTTTCCACATGGAGTGACATCTCAATAAACTTTCCTATTTTTCCTTCTTCCCCATTAGACTCGTACTCTCAAATGCACCGGGTATACCTGCCAAGTTAAACATCTGTTGACTAAATCTATTTGACCGCTAACTGTAAATGGCTTCAAGAAGGTATATTTCCTTCATGGGCATCAATGCGTTCACTCAGTCCTGTGAAGAAACATTAATTCCCAACACCATCTCGCTGTCAATCAAAGTACATAATACAAGAGCAAAATACTGTAAAAGTTGGAAATCTGAGGTAAAATAGAGAATATTGGAAATTACCAGTCAAACAGGCACCTTTTGTGGAGAGTTCATGTCAAAGATCTTTCATCAAAAGTGGAAATCAGTCAGAGTTAGAACAAGTCTTAAGCTACAGAGAAAGGTGGAAAGAAGAACACAAGGGGATGAATGAAAGTTTAAATAATCAAAAAGAATTATACCTTTTTCAAACTGATCTTTCATTATTCAGTAATCCCTTTACCAATCATTTTCACTATCTGATCTTCACTAAGTCTATCATCTTACCCATCCTGCCTCCAACTTACCAAAAAACTTCCCACTTGCTTTCTCCTGCACTCTCCCTTTTCTCTGTACCTTGTAACTTGCCGATTTTTAATTTTCATACTTCTGATAATAAGACATTGCCTTGGAACATTTTCTTGTTTATCTCTCCAGAGTTACTGCTTGACCAGTTTAGTATTTTCAGCATGAATTGTGTTGAATTAAAATTAATTATTCAAACACTCCCTTCCAACGTTCTAAACAAGGAGACCATCCATTTACATATTGAATAATCAAAGTAATTGATCTTTTGGAGAAAATAACTCTTCACCATCAAGTGTTATGCTTCAAGTTTTCACTGAGGAAATTAATTCTCCTGAATACATTTGAATCTTGAATTTTTCAATGTGTAAACTTCCATTCTGATAGTCCAGGTCAATTTCAGTTTGCCAAAATGGGAACTTTTTTGTTTACAGCTAATGTTCAGAGAACATATGCAACATTGCAAACTTTTCATTATAGACTTACTTTAGTGCTGAATTATAGGAAGGAAAACTGCTAAATTGCTAATGAAAGGAACCTTTGGAACCAACTGGGAACAGATTGTGAAGGATTGGAGAAGTAATCAATCTCCAATCTTCACTCTGGTGTTTTTCTCACTTAATGTGGCTTGCTGTACACATTAAAAATGTATGTTGCTTGTTTCTAATAAAGCCTCCAATTCTTTCATCCATCTAAAGATTCTTGCAAATGATATATAAAGTGCTAAATGTGCATGGAATAATATTTGTCTCATAAAGGAAAAGTACAAAATAGGAATGGGTTATTAAAAACTTAAGTAAAAACACCATTAGGAAGTAAACATAAATCTGAAAAATGGAGTTAAATTAAACCATGTATGAGTTAGGCATGTGGTCACAGGCATTTACAAAAAAGACTGTATTTAGGATGTGGTGAGAAAGTTCGTCATATGATTCCAGGACAGAACAGAGGAAATAAAGAAGAAATGCTAACCAGAGAATGGGAAAATTGGGACTTTTGGATTAATTCAAGTTGGAAATCTGATGAATATTAATGTTAGTGATACAGTTTATCATGCACAATATTGTGGGCCAAAGGGCCTGTACTGTGCTGTAATATTCTATGTTCTATGTTTTATCTGAAGAAGAGCAAGGCATCTCAGTCACCACTTCTCCTTTTGGGCTTTACACCAAAACTTTAGACTTAGGGATATAATAGCAAAGGGCAGATCAGTTATATTAGCATAGTGTTGCCATGTGGTGTAGATACAGCAATGAACAGTGAGGAATATCTTCCTGGAAGGCTCAGTGCCACTTTGCCACTTTGAATGCTACATCATAAACAGATGTCCTAAGTGGGAGCCATTGTGGATACAAGGAATGGAGCTAATGAAGAATGTAAACCTCTGGACTTCCTTAGGTTTCCTTCGTTTTGACATCCCAAATGAAAAATTTAATAGGAATGGTATCATTGGATGTTACAAGACAAATGACAATACTAATAAAGACCAATGAAGCACAGTATCTCCCAGTGATGGTAACACTTATTAATTTCACACAGCTGACCCTAATGAACATATTAACTAGGATAATGGTGCATTGTCTTTAACTGACTATTCAGAGGGCATTGGAACAAAATCTTCCTTCAAGGGAACTATTAACATGAAGAAAATCCATCAACTCAGAGAATGACATGACATGATCCAATGGCAATGTTAAAGCTCCTTGAATCCAATCAATTAATATACTGTATCTGCCAAGTCACTCCTGCATCACTTCCACCCCCTTGGTGGGGGTGAATTAGAAAACTCTTTTCACAGTTCGAACTTGTTAAATAGAACAATAGAACTGATTTAATCTGAGCCTAACCATGGGACCATTTACAATTATCAATTAACCTACCAGCTGGTACACCTTTGGAGTATGGGAGAAAGCTAGAGTACCTGGAGGAAACCCATGTTATAACGGGGAGAATGTACAAACTCCTTACAGGCGGTGACGGGAATTGAACCCGGGTCACCTGTACTGTAAAGCATTATGGTAAGCACTACACCTTAAACTACCTCAAATACTAAACTGATCAAATCCATGCAAGGGATGAAAGTGGTAACGTCCATTTACAAATTAGACTTTCCAGCTTGGATTTGCAGTGGATTACTCAAACAGGAATCATGGTTTCCAAGCATGCTTGGTCCCTTGCCCGTAGCTTCCATGGTATTAGGATGAAGGCAAATACTTCATATCTTTTATTGAGATCATATACCATGCTGACATCCAATTTCCATGTTTACAGACTCCAGAAGCTTTCAGTCAAAGATGATAGTCTTCCAGCCCATACTCTACACAATTATTCTCTGAGGAGCTGTGCTAGACCCAACCAAAACAGTAATAGAAAATCTTTACACCTTTGCTTTCATGGCACAATCTGTGAAACTTGCTGGCGTCAGCTTAATTTTACCTCAGCTTACTCAATTTGATACCCATGTACAGCAACCAATGTTAGATGATTTTTCATTTTCGGTATTACAACTATTTGTAAATTCCTGTTGGATCTTTGAGCTATTTTGATTTCCACTGGGGAAAAAATCTTTATATATATATATAAAGCACAGGACTTTAACTCTATAAAGTATCACTTTCAGGAGAGAAGGGAAATCAGAAATGTGTTTCAAGATTCAAGATTCAAGATCCAAGTTTATTTATTACACATATATCAAAACATACAGTGAAATGCATCATTTGTGTTAACAACCAACACAGTCAGCATGGCCCACAAGTGTGGCTACATTACTAGCCACTACAAGCAATAGATTCTGGCCTTACCTGTGGCCTATCTGAATTAAAAAACTACTGGCAGTGAATTCACAATGCTGTTCTGAGTCAAGTTTACAAAAAATGGTTATTTGCTCAGGAAGAGAATATTGTTAACTAATTCAGAGCTGCTGAAAGCAGACGCTGGACTCCCCTGTGGTTGCTCTGAGATCATTTACAATTAATCAATATGAATCTCTGCGGTGCACTACAGTGAAAGCTTACTGCAAGTGCACTGAAATCTTCTTTCAAAAATGTAATTAATATCATGGGAAAAACAAAATGTGCTTTACTTATTATTATATAAACTAAATTTTGTTATATCTGACAGTTTTTTCATTCAATGAAATTAGTAACTAAATCAACTTGCCATTAACTGATCTTTATCAAATTTATGGCAGAGGTGCTGCTATTGTCATCAGCTGCTCCAGGTTTGCAAATAACCTCTTCCTCAATGTCAACAAGAGAAAGGAGATGGTTATCAGAGAATTTGCACTACTCACACCCCTCTTTGCATTGGTGGCACTGAAGTGGAAACTACGAGCGGTTTCATTCTCCTAGGAGCGCATATCTTGCACAATGTTTCACCGTCCCAAGAACACATTATACACAGTCAGGAAAGCTCACCAACACCTCTACTTTTTTGAGCAGTCTGAATAGAGCTGGACTATGCGCATCCATTGTTGTAATGTGAGCATTATTAAAATTAAGTTAATACTAATTAGGATAATGGGGGGTTTTACTTCCGTTCTTTTTACTTCTAGTGGGCTTTGTATATAGTGTTCCTGCCATGCCGTACGGGTTGTGAAAGCCTCTGTATATACATAATGTTTTGTTGTTCGGGATAAAGTGGTTTCTTTGGGCATGAAGTTGTCGAGTGTGCCTTTTTCAAAGCAGAAGTTACCACATATTTTTGGCAACGAGGTAATCTGGTTTTGTGGACGTGTCAGCACGTTTCGAATGGGAACAGCAGCGCCGGTAAGGAGCCTCATGTTCAGATGGCTACGTTTGGGACTATTGTTGAATTTGTGGAGGTTACAGAGCTGAGCAAAAACTTTTTCACCCAGAGAGTTATGGGTCTGTGGAATGCTCTACCTCAGAAGGCAGTGGGGGCCAATTCTCTGGATGCTTTCAAGAAAGAGTCAGATAGGGCTCTTAATGATAGCGGAGTCAAGGGATATGGGGAGAAGGCAGGAACGGGGTACTGATTGTGGATGATCAGCCATGATCACAGTGAATGGTGGTGCTGGCTCGAAGGGCCGAATGGCCTACTCCTGCACCTATCGTCTATTATCTATGAGGAAAGGTTGGGACACTTTTTCTGTGCTAATGGAATTACTGAGGAGGCTAAGAAACGCTCTATTCTCCTGAGTGTGTGTGGGGCAAAGACTTACAAGCTAATAAGCAATTTAGCAGCACCACAGAAACCGGGGGACTTTCCATATGACGAACTGGTCAAGCTCGTGGGGAACCACTACAATCCGAAACCTTCTGTGATAGTCGAACGGTGTAAGTTTCACAGCCGTTTCAGGAAGCCAGGTCAGTCTGTGGCCAATTTTGTGGCCGAGCTTCAGCAGATGTCAGAGCATTGTGATTTCGGAGTGGTGTTCGATGACATGCTCCGTGATCGATTGGTATGCGACATTAATAATGACGGCATACAACGCCGCCTGTTAGGGGAAACCCCACCACTGACTTTCAAGAAAGCCTTAGAGATTGCCCAAGGCATGGAGATGGCTGCTAATAATGTCAAGGATATCCAGAAAGGACATGGGGGGGTCGCAGTCGGTGACAGTGCACCAAGTCAGGAGGGAGACTGGTAAACAGGCAAAGCGGGTGGAATGTTTCTGGTGTGGAGGGACACACTATGCAAATGATTGCAAATTCAAAGACACTGTCTGCCATGCTTGTAGCAAAAAGGGACATTTAGCTAAAAAGTGCAGAAGTTCAAAGGGTAAGATTAAGCCTGGGCAGGAGAAAGCTCAACAGGCTCAGGCAGCCACACACCATCTAGAAGAAGCAGATGAAGAGGCAGCGTGTGCCTACAACATGTTTGCAGTGGAAACAGATGAGGAACCACCTGAACCATATTATGCCACAGTCACTGTCAGGGGAAAGGACATGAAGTTTGAGATTGATTCAGGGGCTACTGCATTGGTCATTAGTGAGGAGACCTACAGGAGGACATGGGGGTCCAACCTGCCTCCAATCAGACCGTCAAAGCTCAAACTTAGGACCTATACGGGCAGCCCATACCTCATTTAGGGGTGTTATATGTGGACATTTCAGCCGGGGGTCAGAAGGCTGAAGCCAGGCTAGTGATAGCTAAGGGCGGGGTCCCAGCCTTTTGGGTTGCAATTGGCTTCGCAAAATCTGGCTAATTTGGCATGAAATTAAGTATGCGCACACGACGGAGGACATTCTGCAGTGGTACAGTGACGTTTTCAGGGAGGAGCTGGGAACACTGAAGGGTGTAACAGTGAAACTCCATGTCGACCCTGAGGCTACACCACATTTTTTAAGCCCAATTCAGTGCCCTGTGCCATGAAAGGCAAAGTCGAGGAGGAGCTGGAAAGTTTACAGAGGCTGGGCATTATTCAGCCCGTCCATTTTTCAAGCTGGGCGGCTCCCATTGTTCCAACTTTGAAGGCAGACAAAATGGTGAGGATATGTGGGGATTATATGCTCATGGTTAATCTAGGCTGGAGGAGTACCCATTGCCACGGGTGGATGACCTGTTTGTGACCCTGTCAGGGGGTAAGCTGTTCACAAAGCTGGACATGAGCCACGCCTACACAGCTGCTGCTCGACGAGGATTCAAAGGAGTACGTCACAATTAATACGCACAAGGGTTTATTCAAGTACAATCGCCTGGTGTTTGGAGTGGCGTCCAGCCCTGCCATTTTCCAAAGGACAATGGACACTTTGCTGCAGGGGATTCCACACGTAGCAGTGTACCTTGATGATAGTTTGATCATGGGGGCTACGGAGGTGGAGCATCTGGCTAATTTAGAATGGGTGCTGAAGAGGCTCGCAGATGCAGGGCTGTGATTGAAACACGGAAAATGTGTGTTCCTGGCATTGAGTGTGACTTACCTGGGACACAAGATCACAGCTGAGGGGCTTTGTTCGGTGGAGGACAAAGTGAGAGCTATTAAGGAGGCCCTAAGCCCTAAGACTGTCACGGAACTCAGATCATTTTTGGGCATGGTGAATTATTATGGCAAGTTTCTTCCAGACCTCTCAAGGATTTTGACCTGACTGTATAAGCTGCTTCACAATGACACTAAGTGGCAGTGGGGTGAAGAGCAGGAGAAAGCTTTCAAGGAAGTGAAAGAACTTCTCCACTCAGCGAAGCTGCTTGTTCACTATGACCCAGACAAGGAGATCACCCTGGCATGCGATGCCTCGCCCTATGGAGTCGGGGCAGTTCTCTCACATGTAATGGAGGACTGTTCAGAGAAGCCTATTGGTTTTGCTTCACGTACCCTGACAGCTGCTGGGAAGGGATATTCACAGCTAGACAAAGAAGGTCTGGCCATTGTTTTTGTGGTCAAACGCTTTCATCAGTACCTTTATGGACGCATATTTACAATTTATACGGACCATAAACCACTGATGAGCCTGTTCAGTGAGACTAGATGCATCCCATCGCTAGCCTCAGCCAGGATACAGCGTTGGGCTCTTACATTGTCAGCCTACCAGTATACTATAGTGTACAGAGCAGGTGGGGATAATGCAAACGCCGATACACTGAGTCGACTACCTTTACCTGAGACACCTGTTACTACATATGTGCCTCCAGAGACTGTGTTTTCATTGGAGACACCTGTAAAGGCAACCCAGATCTAGCAGTGGACAGACAGGGACCCAGTCCTGTCCCAAGTCAAGACTTTTCTTTCACAAGGTTGTCCCAGAGTCGTGGAAGGAGAGGAACTGAGGCCTTCTGCCAAACACAGGACAGAACTCAGTCTGCAGGATGGCTGTATTTTCTGGGGGGGGGCAAGGGTCATCATTCCTCCCCCTGGCCATTCACAGATTGCGGAGGATTTTATGAGGCTCACCCAGGAGTGTCTCGGAAAAAAAAGGCCTTGCAAGATCCTACATTTGATGGCCAAGAATGGATCAGGATTTGGAGAACAAGGTAAAATCATGCACACAATGTCAGACTAATCTGAATATGCCACCACCAGCTCCTCTGCACCCATGGGAGTGGCCAGACCACCCCTGGGCTAGGCTACATTTGGACTTTGCCGGCCCTTTTATGGGGCAGATGTTTCTTGTGATGGTGGATACACATTCTAAATGGATCGAAGCTCACATCAGGAGCAACATCACAGCCCCCTCAACCATAGACAAACTCAGGCAAGTGTTTGCAGTCCACGGGTTGCCTGACACTCTGGTCACTGATAATGGCCCGACGTTCACCAGTGAACTGTTCAGTGAGTTCATGCAGCAGAATGGCATTCATCACATTCGGAGGGCCCCTTTCCACCCAGCCTCCAGTGGTTTAGCTGAGCGGGCTGTTCAGACAGTGAAGGAGGGCCTGAAGCGGATGACAGGGGACTCTCTCAGTATTTGGCTTTCACGCTTCCTGTTTAAATACCGCCTCACACCACAGACTATGACTGCCCTCACTCCAGCAGAGATGCTGATGGGGTGTAGGCCCAAGTCAAGATTGGACCTGCTGCACCTGGACATGAAGGCAAAAGTGGAGAGAAAGCAGGAAAAGCAGAAGGAGGGACATGATCAACATGGGCGAGAGAGACAGTTAAAACCAGATGACAATGTCTATGTGAGAAACAATCAGCAATGGCTGCCTGGGGTTATTCTTAAGCAGAGTGGTCCCGTCTCCTATGTTATTAAGCTGACTGATGGGCGTGTTTTCCGCAGACATCAGGACCATGTGCGCCTACGTCATGATACCGGCTCAGAGGCAGACAGTTCCATGGAGTTTCCATTTGTGAGACAGACTACGGTGGAAGCATGTCCACCAGTGACTTTGCCAGAGGGCGAGACGCTGGCAGAGGGGTCGGGGTCCCCTGAGGAGGATGGACATTCTCACGCAGACACACAGACCCCTCTCATGCCCGCAACACCAGACCCACCCAAAACACCCTCACCAGTGGTGCCTGCTGGGTCACCAGGGGTAGTGTGCAAATCACAGCGCACTCGTAAACCTCCTGACAGACTGAATCTTTGACGGGACAGTTTTTATTTTGTTGTTGTTAGATCGAATGTTGAATTTGTCATGTTCTCCAGATGTTTTGTATTGATAAACTGTTGCGGAGATACTAGTATAAGTTTTCAGGGGTACGCAAGTTAATAACACCACTGTTTTTATTTCCTAGTTTTTACATTTGGGGAATGTTGGATTTTAAAGGGGGAGAAGTGTTGTCATGTGAGCATTATTAAAAGTAAGTTAATACTAATTAGGGTAATAGAGGGTTTTACTTCCGTTCTTTTTACTTCCGGTGGGCACTGTATATAGTGTTCCTGTCATGCCGTACAGGTTGTGAAAGTCTCTGTGTATACATAATGGTTTTGACGTTCGAGATAAAGTGGTTTCTTTGGGCATGAAATTGTCGAGTGTGCCTTTTTCAAAGCAGAAGTTACCACATCTATATTCACATCATCCTAAAAATGTGCAGTCGAAAGCACTCTTAACAAGCTGAATCACTGCCCGGTATGAAAACCACACTGTGGCGGAGAGGAAGGCTCTGCAGCGGGCAGCCAAGACAGCCCAATGCACCACCGGCACCAGTTTACCCACCATCCAGGGCATGTATACAGAAAGGTGCCGGAAAAGGGCCAGCAGTATCATGAAGGATCCCACTCACCCTGCTCATGGACCGTTCCTCTCACTCCCATCAGGAAGAAGGCTAGGTAGCATCCACACCAGGACTAGTAGACTCAAAAATAGTTACTTTTCCCAAGCAGTAAGGCTGATCAACACCTCCACACAATAACCCACCCCCCACGCCCCCAACCACCACTATATCATTCCCTGTCAGTCACCTTATGTACAGGCCTAGTGTCACTTTATGGACATACAATCAATTGATGTATATAATCTATCTTAACTATTTATGGTTATAGTTTTTATTATTATTATTGTGGTTCTTTATCCACTTGTGTTTTTTTTGTGCTGCATCAGATCCGGGGTAACAATTATTTCATTCTCTTTTACACTTGTGTACAGGAAATGACATTAAATAAACTTGAATCATGAAATCACTTACTAGAGTTTTCATTATTGAGTGCTGTTCTGAAGAATTTCAATACTAACAGGATTGCTAATGCTGCCTTAAACTTTATTTGTTTCTTGTTCTCTAAAAAGCTGAGATACATGAGACTGCAGATGCTGGAATCTAGAGACACACAGAAGATGCTGGAGGAACTCATTGGGTCAAGCAGCAGCTGTGGAGAGAAATGAACAGCTATAGGGTCTCAACCCAAAACCTTGACTGTCCATTTGCCTCCACCGATGCTGCCTGACCTGCTGAGTTCCTGCAGCATCTTGTGTGTTACTCTAAGAAGCCATCGCTTTAAAATGATTCCCCTTTTCCCAACAGGAACTCGACCAAGCCTAAACATGAATAACATCCAAGAATCCAAACACCATTAATATTTTATTCAGGCAGCTATTCTGAGTCTAGTCATTAATAGGATGGTTGAAAATTACAACTGAAAACAGCATGCCTCACCAGCAAGTTATGAGCTTATTGCTCGTGTGGTGCACAATATTAGTCCTATTTTATCACTAAAGTTGGAAAGATCATATTCAACGAAGGGGGCATTTACAATCATTAAATAAAACTCCCAACCTGAAACTGACAGCTGAAGGGCAAGTTCCTTACGCAGTTATTGATCAGGACATATTGATTGCTGACCCTTAATAAAACAGGTTGAAAGTGTTCATTTCTCATACATAGTTTATCTTTGGTAAATAAAACTGCACTACAGCATTACAATTAAGTGAAATAAATGAACAAGCAAAAGTAGAGTAAGCAACTACAGAGAAAATAAAATAACTAAATCAACCTTTAGTGAAATCTGGTTGTTTCTGGCTTTCAAAAGCAAAAGTACTTTGCCACCTTACTGCAGAGCTGATGCATCATTTAGCAGACTGTACAGGGGCACATAAATCTATTTATTCACAGCAACCAGCCTAATTAAGTTTCCAAGGAATGAAATTGCATATTACATTGTTGATTAAAGAACAGAACTTAAAAAGCAATTCCAGGATTCAACAATCTTGATCAGGTGGAGCCATGAATGGTTGAAAGGAGAAGCAGATAGAAGCCTCACACAGGTATAGTAAAAGTGTTTTGTTTGTAATTTTCTGATTAAAACAGTGTTTACTGACTGAGGTTGTAGATTCTGAGACCCGATTGTTCAGTTATTTTTTCTCTTTTGAATGCATGGATTGCAAAATTGGTTAGCCAAAATATACTTCAGTTCAGTGGTACCTTTAAATCCAACTCATCTTAATTCCCTCTCACTTTCATCCAAATTAATGAGTCCAGAGAATAGCTAACACAAATTAAATCTTGCAACTTGTTTTAAATGTATTCTGTGTGGTCAGGTTAAAGTGTTTGCAAAAAGGGAATGCAAAACTCTATCCATCTTCACACCCTTAATAGAAGTAGCTCTTTGATCTGTTCCTGTAGTCTTCTTTACCTAGGCTAGTTATTAGTGTTTTTAATCCTTTTTTTAAATTTAATACAATTAAGATGACAACGGAATAAAAGCATACTATCTCAGTGTTGAGTTTCTCAATTACGAAGACTGAGGCAATAGAACAACAGTAAAGTAGAGGAACAGGCCCTTCAGCACACGATACCTGCTCCCAACATGATGCTAGATTAAACTCAATCTCTTCCGCCTGTACATGATCCATATCCATCCATTCCCTGCATACTCATGTGTCTATTTAACAGACTCTTAAACACCACTATCATATCTGCTTTCACCGCTACGCCTGCCAGCCCATCCCAAACCCCACCAGTCTCTGCGAAGAAGTGTTGCCCCTCTCACCTAGAATGTATATCCTTATATTTGTTGTTTCCTCCCTGGAAAAAGGACCCTGACTGTCTACCCTGTCTTTGCTTCTCATAATTCTATAAACTATCTGATAGATCTCCACTTAGCCTCACATGTTCTAGAGAAACCCACCCAAATTTGTTCAACCTCTCCTTATAGCTCACACCTTCTAAAGTCTTGGTAGACCTTTTCTGCATCTTTTCCAAAACCTCAACATCCTTCCTGTAATGAACTGTACTCAATACTCCAAGTGTAGCCTAACCAAAGTTCTATATAGCTGCAACATAACTTCCTTACTCATATTCAGTGTGTCGACCAATGACAGCAAGCGTGCCATATGCCTTACTTACTATTCTATCTACTTGTGTTGCCACTTTTGGTGAGCTATGGAATTGGACCCTGAGATCCCTCTGTACATCAGTGCTGTTAAAGATCATGACATTAACTGCATACTTTCCCCTTTTATTTGATCTAAGGAAGTGCAGCACTTCACTCTTAGTAAGAATAAACTCCATCTGCCATTCCTCTGCCCATATGCAACTGAACCAATATCCTGCTGTATTTTTTGACAACTCTTCACACTGTCTGTAACTCTACCAAACAATGTGTCATCTGGAAACTTAAAAAACCTACCCATATGCATTTTCATCCAACCCAAGTCATGTACAAATATATCACAAACAACAGAGGCCCCATCACCAGTTTATGTGGAACCCACTAGTTGTGGGACCTCCAGCCAGAATAATAACTTTCCATCACTACCTTCTGTCTTCTATGGGCAAACCAATTCCAAGTCCAAACTATCTTAGATCTCATGCATCTTAATCTTCTGGATCAGCTGATCATGAGGCACCTTGTCAAATGAAGGTAGAGTTAAGTTTTCCACTAAATCTTTGTCTGTGAGGGGATCCAGCCTATCCTCTGTGCGCAGTTCCAGCATCTCTCAAGCACATCTTGGTTAGTTGCAAGACCAGCCTAATACAAGGCAGATACACCTGGAGACACAACCAACTGCTGAGGTGTTTGGCAGCTGAACTTGAGTGTAAGAGAGTAACCACCAACTCCAGGCCTCTCAATACCCAGACAATGGTCCCACAACTACCATCCTTCATCCGGGAAGGAGGGAAACCGGGGGCTAACTCCTGGCCTCACAACTCATGCCCACTGAGTGCAGCCAGGGACTGGGAAATGCATGTTGACTTAGGCCAGAAATTTAGCTTCCCATCTGAAATTGCAAAGACCAACCTACGGCCTGACCTGGTCCTTTGGTCCAACTCCTGTCGGTGCGTCTTTATCACTGAGCTGACGGTCCCCTGGGAGGATGCTGTGGATGAGGCTTACAAATGGAAAAGGCTGCGATATGCCAACCATGACACTGAACAATTCTTATTCCATTGTGGCTCCCACCCATTGATCTCACTTTAGCCACCTGGATTTTGCCCCAATCCCCTGACCTTGATCCTACAGTAACTCCCGCCAAAATCACCTCACCCCCTTCAGCTTTGGTCCCAGTTGGTGCACAGTGGATACCCCTGCACCCCAAAATTGATTTTGTAACCTCCTTTCCCCCCCCCCCCAAATAGTCTCCAGGACCCCTTTTGACCTACACACTACCCTCATGGATATTGGATCCCCCCATTCATATCTCAACCAACTGAGTGGTCACTGGGAAGTCCTCCCAATCACGCCACAAAAAAGTCATTGGAATCCCTCAGATTGGCTACTTGGATTCCTACAACCCAAATGAATACCATTGCTGCTATGTTCATCCATCCCACTTATATGGTTAAACAAGGGCATTCAGTCTGCTCTATCAGCACTGCAAGCAAAATTTCCAATAAGTTCAGTCTTAATATCAAATTTGTTTAATTTTACCGAAAGAACTGTGATAGGAACAGCTTAGAAAAAGCAGTGACAGAGATAGAATAACTTTCTTTGATGAATGAGTTTGCTTTAAAAATTCACACACTCAGGCTGTTAAAACTAAACTCAAATATCCATTTAATAAATAGATTTGGATCCAGTGAAAAAGCTACGGGCAATGAAACCAGGAAATTTTTCACCTCACATGCCCAACCAGCATATTGCAATGAGGCAGCTATTTTGCAAACAAAACACTGATTTTATTGTTCATCTGCCATTGGAGATTTAAAGTGATGTGTCCTGGGATTTCCAATTTGTCTGTATCTCCCTGAGCTTACAATAGAAGATCTTTCATTTTATTGGGGATTAGCTTTATTGGCAAGTTATCAACAAGGATATTGGAAAAGGAGGTGAATACAAAACATCTACGAAATGCTGTTCACATTGTTCAAACGTCTTTTGTGGCAAATGCTGGCAAAATCCGCACACCATAATATTTGTAATGCTAAAGGAAGCTATTTTATCCATTCTGCTTTGTGCTGGCTCCATCATGGGAAAAAAACACAAAATTCTAGAGGAACTTAATGGGTCGGGCAGTATCTGCTGAGGGAAACAGACAGTCATGGTGTTGCATCAAGACCTTAAGCAGATTGTTCGTTGGTCCAGGTTCAGCATCGACTGTCTCTTGTGAACCTCATAGAGGACAGTTGTATTTACTTCTACACCTGCACCTTTTGTCCATAGTTCTCTCAGTTCCTCATCCTGCAAGTTTGTCCAACACAGTTTTAATATATTGAAATCCTTTTTTTAAAATGAAGAGTACTCCAGAACCCAGCAAAATCTTGAATGATGAGATTTCTCTTCATTCGCCCTCTGCTATTTTTGCCAATAATGCTATCTCTAATTTGGTCATTGATCCTGTTACTGGAGAGAAAGCCCATTCCAATCTTTTATCCATGTTATTATGTTTCCTGTACTACCATGGGCTCTTATTTTGTTAAGCAGCCTCATGTGTGGAACTTTGTCAAAGGCTTATGTCCCAAACTTTGGCCATCTCCTCTCTCTTTACTCTCTTTACTCCACTGTAATACTGATACATCTAATTTTAGCTTCTCCTTCTCAAACTATAGGGTGAATTCTGACATATTATGATCACTCTCTCCTAAGGGTTCCTAATCCAATCAGTGTCATTACATAACACCCAATCCAGAATTGTTATTCTCAACCACAAGCTGCTCTAAAAAGCTATCTTGTAGGCATTCTATAAATTCCCTCTCTTGGGATCCAGCATCAACCGGATTTTCCCAATCTTCCTGCACATTGAAATCCCCCATTATTTTCACAATATTGGCCTTTCAATGTGTTTTTTTTCTATTCCATTTGTAATTTGTAGCCCACATCCTGTGAATAA
The DNA here is from genome assembly GCF_963921235.1 of Mobula hypostoma. Lineage (NCBI taxonomy): Eukaryota > Metazoa > Chordata > Chondrichthyes > Myliobatiformes > Myliobatidae > Mobula > Mobula hypostoma. Next base: position 138,218,559 of record NC_086102.1, on the reverse strand, counting down.
CTCCCTTCAGAGTCTTTTTACCCTTACAGTTTCTAAACTCTATCCACAAGGGTTCTACCACTTCCAGTCCTATGTTACGTCTTTCGAAGAAATGGATTTCATTTTTTGCCAACAGAGCCACCCACCCCCTCTGCCTCCCTGCCTGTCCTTTCTATACCATGTGTATACTTGGATGTTAAGCTCCCCCTCCCAACTCTGATCTTCCTTCAGCCATGAGCCAGAGATGCCCACATATCACACCTGCCATTCTCTAAGTGCTCCACGAGATCATCTACCTTATTCCACATACTGTGTGCATTCAAATATACCACCTCCAGTCTTGTATTTATCACCTTTTTTGATTTTTGTTCCGCTACACTTTAACTCATCCCACAGACCCCAATTTTGCCCTACCATTTGCCTGTCTTTCCTCACAGTCACACTACACATTGCATCTACGTGTATACCAACTGCCCCATGCTCAGCCCTATCACTTCAGTTCCTTATCTCTCTGTCAAATTAGTTTAAACTCTCCCCAACAGCTCTAGTAAACATGCCTACAAGGATATTGGTCAGGTTCAGGCATAACCCATCTTTATTGTCCAGGCCATAACTTCCCCAGAGGAGATCCCAATGATCCAGAAATCTGCAACCCTGCCCACTGCACTAATTCCTCAGCCACACAGTCATCTGCCATTATCCTACTTTTACCCTCACTGGTACAGGCAGCCATCTAGAGATTACTACCCTGAAGGTCCTGCTTTTCAGCTTTCTGCCTAAGTCCCTGTATTCTCTCTTCAGAACCTCCTCCTTTTTCCTACCTATGGTGTTGGTGCCAATATGCAACATGACATCCAGCTGTTCCTCACCCCTTTTAGAATGATCTGAGACATCACTGACCTTGGAACCTGGGAGACAACATACCATCCACATGTCTCTTTCACATCCACAGAATCTGCTTTCTGCTTCTCTGATTATGGAATCCCAATATTCCAACAAAACCCTGCTGCACTCCTTTTCATCACTCCCATCTGTTCTGAGCCGCAGAACCAGACTTGGTGTCGGAGACCTGCTTGCCTGGTCTTCTCCCAGAAGGTCATTCCCCCTACAACACTATCCAAAGCACTATACTTATTATTGAGGAGAATGGCCACAGGAGTACTTTACACTGGCTGCCTATTCCCTTTCCTTCTCCTGTCAATCACCCAGGTACCTGCATTCTACTACTTCGGGGTAACTACCTCCCTGCAGCTCCTATCTATCACCTCCTTATTTTCCCATATGGGCCAAAGGTCATCCAGCTGCAGCCCCAGTTCCTTAACATGGCCTCTAATGAGTTGCAGCTCGATGCACTTTTTGCAGACTTAGTTATCAGAGAGACTGGAGTACTCCCAGATTTCACAGACCTCACACAAGGAATATACCAATACCTCTGGACTCATTGTCAGTGCACTAACTATGTACTAACAATAAAACTAGAGGAGCACTCCACCTGTGCTCGCCCAGGCCTGCTGAACCGAAGCCAAACCACTCTAACGATGCCCTACTCCAAGAGTGGCTACTCTCCCTTATACCTCCTTTCCTTTTATTGACCCTACAAAGATGTTGTTACCCTTCATGTCCATACACTGCAAGTCAACTGCGTAGAAACACAGAAACATAGAAAATAGGTGCAGGAGTAGGCCATTCGGCCCTTCGAGCCTGCACTGCCATTCAGTATGATCATGGCTGATCATCCAACTCAGAACCCTGTACCAGCCTTCCCTCCATACCCCCTGATCCCTTCAGCCACAAGGGCCATATCTAACTCCCTCTTAAATATAGCCAATGAACTGGCCTCAACTGTTTCCTGTGGTAGAGAATTCTACAGATTCACCACTCACTGTGTGAAGAAGTTTTTCCTAACCTCGGTCCTAAAAGGCTTCCCCTTTATCCTCAAACTGTGACCCCTCGTTCTGGACTTCCCCAACATCGGAAACAATCTTCCCGCATCTAACCTGTCCAATCCCTTTTGGATTTTATACGTTTCAATAAGATCCCCCCTCAATCTTCTAAATTCCAATGAGTATAAGCCTAGTTGATCCAGTCTTTCATCATATGAAAGTTCTGCCATCCCAGGAAACAACATAGAGGCTATGTTGTTTTCAGAAATAAAGCAAAAGATAGCAGTAACTGGATGTATTTCTGTCTAGCTGGTAGTTTGCAGTAATGGCCCTCGGGAGATTGTCCTTAATAGTGTATTTTGTTTTCTCTAGCTGGCTGTTTACACTTTGCATGCTTACAAATTGCTTCAAGGTCCATTATCTTTTACAATAATTTGAAGTGACTTCGAATCTTGGTTAGGAGTAGCATTAGTAAGTATATAGATGAAATTAGTATTGTTGGAGATATATTCATTCAAGTAAACCTGACAAACTTTATTGATGGTGGAAAGGCTTTGGGAAATCTAGAGATGATATACCAACAAAGTTTTTGAACTTAGCATAAACTTCATGAAGTTTAGTTGTGTCCAGTAATATGTATGTAACTTGTATATTATTGGCCAAAGGCTAAATCGCTTCCTGATAATAAGCACATTATTGCAAAAATAAAAGTGCAACACACTAATGTCTTGCACAGTGTACATATCTATTTACTGTATGTTTTGAGTTTTGGTAATTAAGATATCTAGTTATTAGCATATGATGGGAAATGTTTATTCAGACATAATGAAGATCTTTTGTAATTGTGTACAACTCAACCACAGCTTAATGTCAGTGTCCTTATGCAAATTGTAATGCCTAGAAACTAAATGAGATTGGCAGTAATCTAAAAATGGTCAAATTCTGTCTGAAACCAAAGACCAGAACAGATCACAGAGACACTGTGGAAGAAAGACTGCAGATTAATTTTGTTCACAAATATTTCTGTACAATACAAAATGGCTCATCTATTATTCAGAATTCTTAAATCAAATTACATAAAAATTTAAAACCGTGAGCATTCTGTTGGGCTTGGAAATGAAATCAGTGTTAAAGCTGACCACTTAACATCTGAATTTTGTATTTCTAAAATTTTATTTTATTTCTCTGTTACATATTTTTATATTTTACATATTTTATTTGTTTACATATTTACATATTTATTTTGGTCTTTATGTCTTTTTGGGTCTTCCCTATAAGCCCTTCATTTCCAAAATCACTCCGCCATATTAACCAACTTATTACGTTCAAAAATCTACTAGAAACACTGCTTCTTATTGCCTTTATTACACTGTCTGGGAAGCAGCAGGACATATTGTGCGAATGCAGAAAAGTAAAGGTTATGCCAAAAATATTGCTTGTCTTCTCCTCATTCCTGAAAGATAGGTTGCCCAAGGTATTCTATCAGAAGCACATTAAAATACAAAACCAGCCAGGATCAGCCCTCCAGGTCTACAGTTGTGAGGTCATCCACTTTGGAAGAAAAAATAACAGATCAGATTATTATTTAAATGGTGATAGATTGCAGCATGCTGTTGTGCAGAGGAACTTGGGAGTGTTTGTGCATGAATCATGTAAGATTACTTTGTAGGTGCAACAGCATATCAAGAAGGTAGATGAAATGTGGGCCTTCATTGCTAGAGGGATTGAATTTAAATGCAGGGAGATTATGCTGCAACTGCACAGGGTTCTGGTGAGTACTGCATACAATTCTAGTCTCTTTACTTAAGGCAAGGCATATTGGCTTTGGAAGTGTTGCAGAGGAGATTCATGAAGTTGATTCTTAAAATGAGGGGATTAGCCTATGAGGAGAAATTGAGTCACCTGGGACTATATTCAGAGGAATGCAGAAGGAGGAGGGGGGATCTAACAGAAACATATACATTATGAAAAGGATAAATAAGGAAGAAACAGAAAAGTTGTTTCTATTGGTAAGTGAGACTAGAACTTTGTGACATAACCTCAAGATTCAGGGAAATAGATTTAGGTCAGAAGTGAGGAGAAACTGCTTTTACCAGAGGGTAGTGAATGTGTGGAATTCTCTGCCTAGGGATGCAGTACAGGCTACCTCATCAAATATCTTGAAGACATGGTCAGATAGATTTCTGGCATAGCAGGAGAATTAAGGGTTACGGAGAAAAGGAGAATAGGTAGAGCTGAGTCCATGACCAGATCATTATGATCTTACTCAATGGTGGAGCAGGCTTAACGGGTTCAATGGCCTACTCCTGCTCCTATTTCTTATGTTCTTATGAGTAACTTTGACATGAGATCATGAGGAAAGTTTTCATATATAGTAATTATACCAGTTCCTGACTCACCACAGTACCTCAATGGCTCGATGGTTCAGTTTAATATCAGAAAAATGTATATAGTACACAACCTGAAATTCATAATCTTCTCAGACATCCACAAAACAGAAGAAAACCCCAAAAAATGAATGCCAGAAAAATGTTGGAACCCCACGACCCTCACCTCCCTCCCATGCACAAGCAGCAGCAAGACATAGTCATAGTCATACTTTATTGATCCCGGGGGAAATTGGTTTTCGTTACAGTTGCACCATAAATAATAAATAGTAATAGAACCATAAATAGTTAAATAGTAATATGTAAATTATGCCAGTAAATTATGAAATAAGTCCAGGACCATCCTATCGGCACAGGGTGTCTGACCCTCCAAGAGAGGAGTTGTAAAGTTTGATGGCCACAGGGAGGAATGACTTCCTATGACGCTCTGTGCTGCATCTTGGAGGAATGAGTCTCTGGCTGAATGTACTCCTGTGCCCACCCAGTACATTATGTAGTGGATGGGAGACATTGACCAAGATGGCATGCAACTTAGACAGCATCCTCTTTTCAGACACCACCGTGAGAGAGTCCAGTTCCATCCCCACAACATCACTGGCCTTACAAATAAGTTTGTTGATTCTGTTGGTGTCTGCTACCCTCAGCCTGCTGCCCCAGCACACAACAGCAAACATGATAGCGCTGGCCACCACAGACTCCTAGAACACCTTCAGCATCGTCCGGCAGATGTTAAAGGTCCTCAGTCTCCTTAGGAAATAGAGACGGCTCTGACCCTTCTTGTAGACAGCCTCAGTGTTCTTTGACCAGTCCAGTTTATTGTCAATACGTATCCCCAGGTATTTGTAATCCTCCACCATGTCCACACTGACCCCCTGGATGGAAACAGGGGTCACCGGTACCTTAGCTCTCCTCAAGTCTACCACCAGGTCCTTAGTCTTTTTCACATTAAGCTGCAGATAATTCTGCTCACACCATGTGACAAAGTTTCCTACAGTAGCCCTGTACTCAACCTCATCTCCCTTGCTGATGCATCCAACTATGGCAGAGTCATCTGAAAACTTCTGAAGATGACAAGACTCTGTGCTGTAGTTGAAGTCCAAGGTGTAAATGGTGAAGAGAAAGGGACATCAACCTTAGGAACCTTAGGAAGGTAAAAAGGGACATCAAGACATCAACTCTCCGCCCCACTTGTTCCAGCTGGAAGCATCAGTGCCCACCACCCACGAAGCAAACAATAGCAAAGGCCCCAAAGAGACCATGATCCAGGTCCATCAGAAACTACAGTGAGAGAGGGAGGGAAGGAGGGAAGAGGGAGGGAAGGAGAGGAGGAGAGGGGTTAGAGAGAGGGAGGGAAGGAGGGAAGAGAGAGGGGGAGAGGAGGAGAGGGGTTAGAGAGAGGGAGAGAGGGAGGGGGAGAGGAGGGAGAAGGGAGGGGGAGAGGGGGAGGGGAGAGGGAGAGGGAGATGGAGAGGGAGAGGGAGGGAGAGGGAGGGGAGGGGGAGCAGGGGGGGGAGAGAGAGAGAGAGCGAGAGAGAGAGAGAGAGAGAGAGAGAGAGAGAGATCACCTGAGTGCAGAGGCCTCTGATAGCTGTTTCAGTTTTCCGATCTCCACAATGTTCCAGTTGGCGATATCAGTGAGGAATCGAGCCTACAAGGCCCTTCCGAGGATGCATCCCCAAAGGCACACGTCTTCCAGGCCGCTCTTGGAGATATCAAAAGCGGCTGGTCAATGAGTTCCAGAAGTGAATCCACCATCGTGAAGAACTACTGTTTGAGTGCAGCTGTAGATCATGGATTCTGACAGAGCTCCAGCCACCTTAGGAAGGTAAAAAGAGACATTAAAGAGAGGAATTTAAGCTGTTTTGCAGATGAGCTCGAAGAGGCAACCATTTGACACCATCTTTGCTCCTCATATCAGTATCTTGCATGAAAACCAGCAATTATTATTTGATGAACACATTATAAATTAAACAACAAATTTAAAGTATCCTCTTTAACCCATAGTCAAAATCTGATTTATTTCAAATCACTTGAAATCTCAGATGTAGTCCAGCACTGATATAATGCATATCACTCTGTGAGTTAGTTATTCTGCCTCTCTGACTGATTTACTTGTGTACCACTACACATAGCTAAAGAGCTAATTGTCACCAGAAGGGTAGTTTCTGTACTGTTCCCAGACATCTCAAGAGTCTTAAATGTTGCCAGCACTGGATTCTCACAGCCTCCAAACCAGATCCAAATGTTCCCAGTCCCTATACAGGCCCCAGACACTCAGTGTTTGCACCAACAGTGCTTCTATTACTTTCTATCTCGAAATAATAACACAATTCATTCACGTAATTTAATATGCATAGTTGTATACTTATAACATTATACCTGTAATATATATCCAATGCACATGGACATTCACTGGCACCATCTTCTTCTTCTCTTTCTTTCAAATATGGTTCTACTACTATTGGAGCCTGTGATCTACAGGTCAGGGTTCTTTTCAGGCCAATTGAGTGATCTGGTGCTTTTCTGTCTCAGGAGGTTCGGTGAGGTTTCAAGCGAAGTGTGAGCTTTGTAGGCCAAGAAGCCTGGAGATGGGGCACGAGCCAGTGATCGAATCCATTTCTCACTGATCTTGCTGATTAAAGCGTCGAGGAAGATTGAAATTAATGAGGGCAAGAGCAGAAAGTTGGCGGGTATTCAGTGCCATCTACCTGCTTGTGACTGGTCTCTCTCTCTCTCTCTCATTCACTGGTCCTGGAAGAAGATGCCTGTGTATGAATGTTCTCTCTCCCTCTCACTTGATGCTGCCGGAGGATGGTGACAGAGCCCTGGGCCTTGAGCAAGGTTTAATCAACGTGATTTGTAGATTGGACTCTATAGTTCGCATTATAATGTGTTCCTGGTTTCTGGTTGTTCCTTTTTTTGTTGGTATTTTGCACGAATTTGATTGGGACAGACTGGCTGTGCGGCCTGCACTGACACAAGAAATGACACAGCACAGGGTTGGGCTGAACTGAGCTACACTGAATATGCCTGGACTCTTTCAAAGACTTCATGGTTGGGTGTTAAGTGTACATATTCCGGGTTTTTCACTAATTTTTTTGTAATTGCACTATTTGTTTTTTTTGTGCATGGGGGGGTTGATGTTTTTCTTTTAACGGGTTCCATGGTTTTCTTTGTTTTGCGGCTGTCTGTGGGAAGAGAAATCTCAGTATGTATACATACTTTGATAATAAATGTACTTTGAATCTTTGAATTTAATCTGATATTTGTGATATATATTTGTTGCACTCCTCAGCCACGGTCTCAATGTATTCTGTAAGAGATGCAGAAACAGAGAATTGTCACATTTATTTATTATAATTGTGCAAGGACATAATTTAGTTCTTTAAAATGAACAACTCAGGAATGTTTCTGTAATTATGGTGTTGAGGAATAATTTTGGGGAAGCAGGGCATCAAAGTTTAAAGCAGTGGAGGATTATACAGCCCTGAAAAAGGTCAATCATCTCACTGAACCTTTGCCAGTACTTAGATGGCAATTGAATTACTTGCTGCAGTATTTACTTGGAATCCTCCATTTATGTCAACAACTGTAAGTTCAATAAATTGTTATTGGAAACAACAGTGTGGTATATTTTAAATTTCAACGGACCACATGTGATGTTTTCTTAATTTACCCTATGTCTTTGCCCAATCTTTTAAACCTGTCAACAAAAGGCACTGTGATTTTGAAAATCTATTAGTTGATTTTTATTCAGTCTGCTCTGCTCAGAAGAGAACAATTTCAGCTGCGTTGAATTCTTGGATGAATTAAGTTCCTCGTTCTTCGTATCAACCCGAAAACCATCTCTAAACCAGTTCTAGTACAAGTGCACAGTTCTCCAGCTGAGGGCTAACCAGTGACGTGCCATTTTTTTTAGCTTGACTTCTTAATTTTGTCTTCAGTGTACCAGCTTAGAAAGCTGGGTTTTCCATTATCATTTCTAACTGCTTTGCCCTACCACCCATAAAGATTTGTGAGTATGTATATTTAGGTTGCACTGTTCTCGTAACCTCTTACAATTGTAGCATTTTGATTATACCAGCACTTCATTTTGATTCTGCCAAGGATTCATCACTTTATGCTTATTTCCATTGGATGGCATCAACCAGGTGTCTACCGTAGTACCAATCTGTCAAAATAACCAGGGTCTTATGCTATAATACTTACTATTCACTAAATTGCATTTTTGTAAACTTTGAAACTGTCCTCCCTACTCTCTACATACAGTAGAAGGCATTTAGATATAAGAAAATCACTGGTGCTGCTATCAACCCCGGAATTTTCTACTTTATGTTTTCTTCTAGGTGGAAAGTAACCATTTACCATTCTGTCCTCTTCCTGAACGTTAGCTCATTATGCATCAAATTAATCACGATCCTTGAATTCTGAAGTGCTTCCATTTTCCATATGTCTATTATAGTGGGTCAAGTGAAATGACCTCTTAAATATATAGCACCCGCAGCTCTATCTTCAACAATCCTGTGTAACAGATGAGGCAGTGAGGAGATTTAAATATGGTCTATGAAATTTTGAGACACCAGAAGAGAGTAGTTAGGCAGGATTTATTTCCTTGGTGGAGAATTTGATAATCTAGGAACAAAGATATAAGTTATTAGTAAAAGGATTAGGTTGAGGAATATCACCCCTCAATGCCCCCCTCCCCGCCCCAGGTCTAGAATTTACTCTCTGAAAGGATGGTGAAGGCAGAAACCCTAATCCCATTGAAAGTTGAATAGTTGAAGAACCACAGTTTACAAGGGGAAGTGGCAACACCCTAGATAGCTCTGTTTGGGGTCAGCATGAATGGAGTGGACAGAATAGCCTTGGTATGTACTTTAAGTTTCTGTGATTCAATAAATCTATGCTTTGGCAAAACCATTCTAAGAGTTGTTACACTTCCTACGAGTGGTGTGACATTATGCTTGAATCTTAATTCATAATCTTTCTAGAGAGTGTCAGAGACAGTTGACATGTTGGTTCATGAATAGTAATAAAATAGTTGCTTCAACAAATTATCAAAACATGTTGCAAGTCTTACAAGAATGTGGCTATCTTAACCCAAGTAAACACTAATATCATGATTAAAAGTGTCAATGGCTTGGCAAGATATTAATTCCAATGGGTGGCTGAATGAGATCAGTCATCTGTGACTAATTGATATATTTTCCAAAATAACTATAGCAAAATGATTTGATGAATCAGTGAGAAATCTTTATTGTAAAAAGTACAAATAAGTTGACTATAGAATAACAAATAGTTCTGCTTCCATGCCAACTTCTCCTCCCTCTAGGCATGCTGTAATTTATTTGAAATATCCCCATGGTTAAGAAGGATGAATCAATTGAGAAACTAAACAAGGCACTGTTGTGGAATAGAACATTCATGGCAGTCTGACAACAAGTTATATTGGGTAGTTGAAGCCAAGGTATGAAGATATGGGTCCTAATACCCAGAACATAACTTACAGAAAACATTTGAGCATGAGAAAGGAAGCAAAGGTTTAAAAGAAAGATTATGTTAAGAAATGACATATGTCAAGAGCAAGATTTCTTTAATAAACAAAAAGATAATGCAATGTATAGGAGAGAATTACATCAAATGCAAGAGGTAAAGGGAGGTTATGAGAAAGATTAGCAGGTAGCATTAAAATAAACACTTACATTTTATAAGCAGATAACTTGTAAGCAGTTAGGAATAAAAATTGTGCCTATTAATGGCCTAAAGAAACATATTCACATTGAGTCATTAATTGAGCCCTTTGCATCTGTCATTTGTGGATGCTGGGCAACACAAAATTTGAGCATAGAAGAATATTCCTTGTCTCAATATGCTTGTGTGTAACATATAAGATCCCATGATTCTATGTAGTGAGGACTACCCTGGGCAATTCAACCAAAAGTGACCATATAGAAGTTTAAATCATGAGGGGCATAGATAAGGTCACAGCCTTTTCCCCAGGGTAGTAAAGTCTTAAACTAGAGGACATTGATTTAAGGAGGGAGAAGAAAGATTAACAAGAGGATCTGAGGAGCAGCTTTTTCACACAGTGTGTGGTAGGTGTATGGAACAAGCAGCCAGAGAAGCAGTAGAGGCAGGTACAATTCCAACATTTAGAAGGCATTTAGACAGGTATATAGATAGGAAAATTTAGAGGGATATGGGCCAAACACATGGAAATAGGTTTAGCCCAAGTAGACAGCTTGATCAGAATGGTTGAGTTGGGCTGATGGGCATGCTTTCATGCTGTGACTCAATAACAAGACTAAATAATCATCCAGCTTTTGACAACACCGGTGGAATCTTGTTGAATGGATGTTGGCTGCCTAGTTAACTATATTAACATTATCCCAACTTCAGTGGAGTTTTAAAGTGGCGCATGTTAAAATAGAATTGTGTCAGATTAAAAAATAATAATTTCCTTTCCTGACTGAAGCATGTGGGAGGCTGGCTCTTTGAGATCCTGGCTAAATATGAAAGTATTTCTTCTTTCCTTGAGCTTGAATACATTACGTTGATACAGGTCTCAGTCACAGAAATGTTTGTTTATGATTAAATCTGAGAACCACCAGAAGGATGCCCTATAAAGTGAAGCATATGTTTGCTTCATTTAGAATGACACTCTGGGAAGATGATTTTAGATCAGTGGTTAATAATTAATTCTTTTACATGCCAGAATTTATTCTCCAGGCATGGCTGGTACAGTGGACAGCTGGGAGAGAAGACACCTCACGCTCCAATAATTCAGGTTCAATCCTAAATTTCAGTGTAGTCTGTCTGGAGTTTGCATATTCTCCTTGTGATCACATAGGTTATTTCTAATGTCCCAAAGATATGCATATAAGCATTTTTGTTGACCAGTGTAAATTGGGTCTAGTGTTTTGGTGACAGTTAGAAACTATGTGGGATGAGGGGAATTCATGGTGATATAGGCAGAATAAAGACCGATCAGTGTCATTGGGTGCTTGATGGACAGTACAGTCTCAATGTGCTAAAGGACCTATTTCTATGCCGTATAATTCTGATGCTGTATGTCTGACCAAGTTACGCATATTTGATGCATGTGTTGGGAAAAAAGCTGCACCCTTAAACTACATCTCATAGTGAGGAGATATATTTCGACAAATTTCATTGTCAAAATTCCATTGACCCTGCTAAGAATTAAACGATGCAGGTCTTGGTCAGGTTATCGGAATAAAGAAGATGTGTGGGATAATAGAGACATACGGCTTTGAAATGAGCCCTTCAGTCCAACTTGTCAACATGATCAAGATGCCAAGTCCCATTTGCCTGTTTTTGAACCATCTTACTGAACTATTCCTGTACAGTTATCTCTCCTAAAGCCTTTTAAGTGTAATTGAACCCGTCTCTAACACTTCCTCTGGCAGCTACTCCACAAATTGACTACACTCATTATGTGTAAAGAAAGTCCCAATTAAATCTTTCCCTTCTCACCTTAAATGTATGCCCTTGCGCTTATGGACTACTCCTATCCTGGGAAAATGACTGAGATGATTCACGTAACCTATGTACCATGTGATTTTATAAAACTCAACTTCCTTTGCTCTAGGGGAAAAAAAACAGCCTATCCAATCTTCTCTTAAAACTCAAGCACTTCACTTCCATTAACATCCTTGCGATTTTTTTTCCCGCACATGTTCTTACTTAATGTCATCCTTCCTAAAGCTACTTGACCAACATGGTACACAGTACTCCACAAGTGGACATCCCAATTCTTGCAGGCAGTATCCTGGCTGAGGAAGGCAAGCATGCCAAACATCTTCTTCGCTACCCTGTCTACTTATGTCATCACCTTCAGGAAACTACATGTATGTGCTTGTACTCCTAGGTATCTCTGTTCTACAACACTACCCGTGACCTTCCCAATTACCGTGCAAATCCTGCCCAAGTTTAACTTACCAAAATGCAATATTTGCCACTTGTCTGCATTAAATTCCATCTGTTATTTCTTAGCCAACTGTTCATGTTGCTAGGTTAGGCCCTGTTTTAATCTTAGAAAACCTTCTTCATTGTTCACTGTACCATCAATGTCATCTGCAAACTTACTAACAATGCCAACTACTCTTTCTTTGTTTTGTTGTGGAAGGTGGTAGGAGGTACGAGAGGATGATGGAAATAGATGAGATGCAGGTAAGGGCTTTGCTAAAAATGGAAGCGGGAAAGCCACTTATTGGAGTGTACAGTGCAGAGAAACCTACTATTTGCCAGATGGTTGGTGCTTTGAATTCATCTGCTGAGCAGGTTACTTTGCAAAGGCAACCAAGTTAATTACACAGCCCAGATGCTGGTTGATTGCTTTACTGTGGTCATATCCTTTCTTTCTCTCACGTAGTAAAGGAGAACAGCATATGTTATTCTGTTCGTGTTCCTGCGCACACAAGCCTCCCTCTAGGCTGTCTTTTCTTTACATAGCTTTTTACATCATTTCCAAAATAAAGGTGGAAATTGAATTTGGTTTGCAGATTTTCAAACCTATGTACTTTTTTGTTCAAAAGGAAAATTATGTGAAATAAAAACAGGCTAAAAACACATTGTAGATCAGGAGTATTTGGTATTGAATGGAGAGTGTACTGCAGGTCAAAGGTCTTTTATCTGAACAAGAAGCAGTGCAATATTAACAGTTTACAAGTAAGTTCACAAACAGGAATATTGAGGATTTGACATAGAAATGATCAAAAGTTGACCAACTGATTGCTTTGTTGAACTCTTTTTTTTGTAAGTGTAATCTTAACATTCTGCTATAATTCTACGTTCCTTCTAACCTGTCCTTTGCTTCCTTCTTTGCTCCAATGAAGCACCTTACCTTTCAGATAAGTAACATTCCGAACTTCCTAGTAATTTCAGTAACTAATAATCATACTTGCACATATTGTTTTGGATGTTATGCACTTCTGTTGAATTTAACAGCTCCTCCTGACATACCATTCCAGGTTCTCTAACCATTTTCTTCACCGTTATGTCACACTTTCTTATCTTGCATCCTTTTACACATGTGCCATTTAGTTCTTTACCTCTTATTCTACATTTCCCCCATCTCCCTGTCTGACCTTAGATACCCTCCATTAATCTCAGCTCTCTTCCAGGTCTGACAAGAATTTGTCAACTGAAACAACATTTTTGCTCTCTATTGATACTATGTGGCTTACCTGTGCTTTTCCAGAAATTCCTGCTTTATATTACTTTTATTAAGCAATCTCTTGAAGACACTAGATAGATCTTGATTATGTATGATAATGTAAAATTAGTAATAATTAATCAGCTATTGCAATTCCATCCCAAATAAATAAATGCACAGTTGATATGCTGTCACTCATTTGAAACCATTGTACAAAATTGAAAAACTTGATGGCTATTGATCCGGAAGTGTAGGTTTGGCAACATTCCCTCTTTAATGCAGTCTTGCTAGATGCCGATTAATTGAGGACTGAGACCTTATGGCTCAGCTATTCACTCAAGAAATTCACTGAGCTGGAGGAAAAACTGACAAGTTCTGTGGATTCCAAATACTTGCCTGCTGAAAAGCTAATGAACATGAGTACAACTCAGGATGGAAGAGACATTGACATAGATAAAACAATGCCAAATTAGGCTGTGAGTATATAGTTACTTTATGGTTATGGATCCTGCAACCCACCTGGGTCATAGGGGCTCTGTACAGATGAGTGGTGCACCAGTTGTCTCCATCTCTTACTGTTTTGGGTGAGTGTCTGGGTTGCGGCAAAGCTCTCTCCACTCCACTCTGCAATGTTGTCGGTCCATTTTTCCCTTTGCCTGCCCCTTTTCCTTTTCCCCTGCAGCATTCCCTAAAGAATGGTCTTTGAGAGTCCATTTGATCTTGTTATGTGGCCATACAACTTCAGTTTCCTCTTCTTTACTGTGGACAGTAGGTCTTTGTACTGTCTCATGTGCAGGGCGATGGTTCTTTGTTTGAAACATGGTCTATGTAGGAAATGCTGACAGGCCTTCTGAAGCATCTCAGTTTTACAGACTGGATCTTCTTTTGCAGTTCTGCTGTCAAAGTCCATGATTCACATGCATACAAGAAGATGGAGAGCATAAGTGCTTGCAGGAGTTTCAACTTGGATCTGAGAGCGATCTTATTGTCTCTCCAGATTGGTTTTAGTTTAGCTAGCATTGCTGTTGTTTGGGCTGTCCTTACAAGGACCTCAGGCTTTAATCCTCCTTGGTTGATAATGGCACCAAGATACTTCAACCATTTGACAGTCTCTAGTTCTTGTCCACTGACGGTGATTTTTGTTATGATTGGCTTCTCACTGTTTCTCAACAACTTGGTTTTCTCTGTGCCGATCTTCATGCCATATCTGGTATATGTATCACCCAGACGGTTTGTAAGGCAGGCCAATTCATCCTCACTTCTTGCCAGCCCATCAACGTAATCGACGAACCTGAGGTTCGTTATGATCTGTCCGCCGATTCTGACTATGCCAATATGGTCTTCCAGGGCATCTGTCATTATTTGCTTCAGGAAAATGTTGAACAGCATGGGTGGAAAGAGGCAGCCTTGTTGGATTCCTACTGATGTGTGGAACCACTCTCCAACTGTGCCAGCTAGCTTTGATGTAGAGCTGCTTGATGGTTTGGATTGGCTTCTGGCCCAGGTTGTATCTCTTTATTGTGGCCGACAGTCCATCAAGCCACACCCTACCGAATACCTTCTTGAAGTCTACGAACATGTGGAAGTTGTCCTGTTGATGTTGGTTGTACTTCTTGCACAGTACTTGTGGGCTGAATATTTGTTCTGTTGTATTTCTTCCACTTCTGAATCCAGCTTGCTCTTCAGTGATTATTTCTTCTGCCTGTGGTTTCAGTCTGTTCAAGATGACCTTCAACCACCTTGCTTGCATGGCTGATAAGCCTTATGGTTCTATAATTCTGACAATGCTGTAAGTTGCCTTTCTTGGGGATAATGATGATGAGTGATTTTGTCCAGGGTGTTGGCTGTTCTTTGGTCTACTAGTTTTTGTTGCGAATATTGGTGAGGATGTCTATCACTGTATCTCCCTAGTGTTTTATCAGCTCAGCTGGGATTCCTGCAGCTTTCTCATTCTTTAGAGATCTTATGGCTGTTTCTACTTCTTCCCACAGAATTGGAAAGTCATCATTGTTTGATGATTCTTGACTTGCAAGTACACTCGGGTCTCATTGGGTCTAATGGTTGTAAAGGTCTGAACAATACTTAGTCACTCTTCATTGTCTGTGAGAAAGTTTCCTTCTTTGTCTTGGATGGTGCTGACTCAGGACTCTCTCTGTTTAGTGAGGTCCTTCACAATTTGAAACGCTCGCCTGCTGTTGTTCTTGTCCAGACTATCTTCTGTTTCTGTATACTGTCTCTCAGTCTGTGCTTCCTTGGCCTTGATCTTGTTTTTCCTGATCTTCTTGCTGATCTCTGTACACTACAGCTCCTGTTGTTGTGTTCTTAGTTTTCTTCAGGTCTCTTTTAGTGTCACACATTTCCAGGATCTCCTCTGTTTTCCAGGGTTGGGTTTTCTGATGGTGTTTTCCAAGTATCTCATTGAATGTTTCTATCATCATTTCATTGAACTTAGTTGTCAACACTTCAGTGTCTTTGTCAAGTGTCAGCAGTGGTGCAATTTTTTCACTAACTGTAGCTTTGAATGATTCAGCGATGGAGGGGTCCCTCAGACATTCTGATGTTCTTGGGCTTCTTGACTTTCTTCAGCCTTATTCTAAAGTTCATTATCACCAGGTTGTTATCACTTCCAATAATAACACCTGGGAACGTCCTTATTGTGGCTCTCTTGATCCCGAAACCGGTTCTGAACCAGTATGTAATCGATCTGGCTATGATTTATATTCCATTGGGCACATGCCAGGTCCAGTGTTGTGATGCCTTGTGCTCTCCAAGGGTGATCGCAAATACCATGACGTTGTAGCTGGTGAACTCAAGTAGGCGTAATCCTCGCTTGTTGGTTATGGTATTACAGGAGGGGCTGCAGAGTTCCTTCAGCTTGTCATTAATATCCTGGCGTTGGGTGTAGAATTCCTCCACTAGGTCACCTTCATAATCAGTAGTCGGTGAATAGGCCTGTAGTGTTGAAAGGTGCTGCTCTAAGGCAGATGGAAATAAGCCTGCTAGATTCTGGGTGGCACCAGTGTATTGAGTTCTTGATGCTCTTGTTGACAAGAAATCCTACACTATTGGCATATTTGTAAAATTCTACACTGTAGTATAGTATATGGCCTCCCCTAGTAAGATGTTCACCGAAGTTCTTCCACCTGATGTCACAGAGTCCTACAATGTGCCAGGTATACCTCTCAAGCTCATATGCAAACTCCTGCAGTTTCCATGTTTGGGGAAGTGTTCTCACGTTCCATGTGGCTAATGAGATGTAGTTTCTCCCATGGATCTTCTGTGGTGAGGTTATACCAGTAGCACACTTAACACCTCTGCCCTGGAGAGCGTGGTCCTTGGTGATCCGGGCGATGACCGACCCGGTATGGGGTCTGTTGCTGTGTCCATCATGTCGCGTGTCTTGAGCTGATGAGGCCTGGTGGCGCCTATCCCTCTCCAGGCCAGACCACAGCTGACGTCCCCCAACTCAGTGGCTCGCCCTGGTCCGGAACTCATGGCTGCTGCAGTTCTTCAGGGAACTCATATCCGCCCTGCCTGGTAACTTCATCGACAAGGTCCTTCACAAGGTGGTGCTGTGTTACCACCACGCCCTCATGTCATTTAGCCCACCAGCTGAAGCAGTGTACTAGGGTGTGCCCTTGGAGGTAGGTGTGAGAGATTTAGGAGATAGATGAGGACTAGTGATACCTGTCCATCCTACTACAGTATGTAGAGAGCAGCTGCCAGACATTAAGGATACTACCTCTATCCAGAGTGCCCTACATCCTGCTCTGATTATGGCAATGATAAATTACAAAGGGACCATTCTTCTGGGAGGAAGTGGTATTTCCATTATTTTCTCATGTTGGCTTTGCAAAGGGCTTTCAAACACCATTTAATATTTAATCTGAAGAGTTGACTAATATCATTCAAGACGCATATGTGCAAACATTACAAGAATAAATGTTGATTAAAAATAACCATGAAGTAAATAATAAATGCTTTATTTGCCTGCAGTTTCACTTAACTTTCAAATGCTGAAAGCTCTTTGCACACATTTATAAAAGCACGTTGAAGCTTTTATACTTGCAAGAGTGATGTCTGCATTTAGTTTGAATCAGAATTATGTCCATGCATATTATCACTAGGAATTACAAAATGTTTGACGAAAATATGTTTGATCCTCTACCTAAATAACTATTTCATTCATTTACAGTTTTTGGGATCAATAAACACTATTATATATTATCCATCCATAATTGCCCTCGGGAAGATGGTGGTGAAGCAGCTTCTTGTCACTTACCAACCCATACCTAAATATTACCGTGTTACATACTGCTTCTTTTTTCGGAGACCTGCATGTATGGCACAATTTCCAAAAAGGCAGAATATTACCTGAACTATCATCTCTGTGTTTTAGAATTTACTTTTATATAATTATTTATGTTCTTGCATTGACTGATACATGCTGGTTATTTTTGCACCTTCTCAGCTACACTGAAAACCATCAATTCCTCTGTCTCTCTATATCGCTGGATCCCTAAAGCCCGGTACTATCCAGATGCTGTTTTTCTACTTTTTTGTATCCTTCCTCTAATTAAAAAATCACATAATACTCTGTCAAAATTAATGAAGACACTCCTACTATTACAGAAATAGACATGGGTCCAAAATAATGGGCTAGAAATCCACCACATTGATGCCACAAAACAATCTGATCTCTATCTACCACTTATTATGATCTCAACCTCATATTCTGTTTCACTTGTTGCATGATATATAATAGACAGTCAATGTAGCACCTATTTAACATAGAAACATAGAAACATAGAAAATAGGTGCAGGAGTAGGCCATTCGGCCCTTCGAGCCTGCACCGCCATTTATTATGATCATGGCTGATCATCCAACTCAGAACCCAGCCTTCCCTCCAAACCCCCTGACCCCTGTAGCCACAAGGGCCATATCTAACTTCCTTTTAAACATAGCTAATGAACTGGCCTCAACAGTTTGCTGTGGCAGAGAATTCCACAGATTCACCACTCTCTGTGTGAAGAAGTTTTTCCTAACCTCGGTCCTAAAAGGCTTCCCCTCTATCCTCAAACTGTGACCCCTCGTTCTAAACCTCCCCAACATCGGGAACAATCTTCCCGCATCTAGCCTGTCCAATCCCTTTAGGATCTTATACGTTTCAATCAGATCCCCCCTCAATCTTCTAAATTCCAACGAGTACAAGCCCAGTTCATCCAGTCTTTCTTCATATGAAAGACCTGCCATCCCAGGAATCAATCTGGTGAACCTTCTTTGTACTCCCTCTATGGCAAAGATGTCTTTCCTCAGATTAGGGGACCAAAACTGCACACAATACTCCGGGTGTGGTCTCACCAAGGCCTTGTACAACTGCAGTAGTACCTCCCTGCTCCTGTACTCGAATCCTCTCGCTATAAATGCCAGCATACCGTTCACCTTTTTCACCGCCTGCTGTACCTGCATGCCCACTTTCAATGACTGGTGTATAATGACACCCAGGTCTCGTTGCACCTCCCCTTTTCCTAATCGGCCACCATTCAGATAATAATCTGTTTTCCTATTTTTGCCACCAAAGTGGATAACTTCACATTTATCCACATTAAATTGCATCTGCCATGAGTTTGCCCACTCACCCAACCTATCCAAGTCACCCTGCATCCTCTTAGCATCCTCCTCACTGCTAACACTGCCACCCAGCTTCGTGTCATCCGCAAACTTGGAGATGCTGCATTTAATTCCCTCATCCAAGTCATTAATATATATTGTAAACAACTGGGGTCCCAGCACTGAGCCTTGCGGTACCCCACTAGTCACCGCCTGCCATTCTGAAAAGGTCCCGTTTATTCCCACTCTTTGCTTCCTGTCTGCTAACCAATTCTCCACCCACACCAATACCTTACCCCCAATACCGTGTGCTTTAAGTTTGCACACTAATCTCCTATGTGGGACCTTGTCAAAAGCCTTTTGAAAATCCAAATATACCACATCCACTGGTTCTCCCCTATCCACTCTACTAGTTACATCCTCAAAAAATTCTATGAGATTCGTCAGACATGATTTTCCTTTCACAAATCCATGCTGACTTTGTCCAATCATTTCACCGCTTTCCAAATGTGCTGTTATCACATCCTTGATAACTGACTCCAGCAGTTTCCCCACCACCGACGTTAGGCTAACCGGCCTATAATTCCCCGGTTTCTCTCTCCCTCCTTTTTTAAAAAGTGGGGTTACATTAGCCACCCTCCAATCCTCAGGAACTAGTCCAGAATCTAACGAGTTTTGAAAAATTATCACTAATGCATCCACTATTTCTTGGGCCACTTCCTTAAGCACTCTGGGATGCAGACCATCTGGCCCCGGGGATTTATCTGCCTTCAATCCCTTCAATTTACCTAACACCACTTCCCTACTAACATGTATTTCGCTCAGTTCCTCCATCTCACTGGACCCTCTGTCCCTTACTATTTCTGGAAGATTATTTATGTCCTCCTTAGTGAAGACAGAACCAAAGTAATTATTCAATTGGTCTGCCATGTCCTTGCTCCCCATAATCAATTCACCTGTTTCTGTTTGCAGGGGACCTACATTTGTCTTTATCAGTCTTTTCCTTTTTACATATCTATAAAAGCTTTTACAGTCCGTTTTTATGTTCTCTGCCAGTTTTCTCTCATAATCTTTTTTCCCCTTCCTAATTAAGCCCTTTGTCCTCCTCTGCTGAACTCTGAATTTCTCCCAGTCCTCAGGTGAGCCACTTTCTCTGGCTAATTTGTATGCTACTTCTTTGGAATTGATACTATCCCTAATTTCTCTTGTCAGCCACGGGTGCACTACCTTCCTTGATTTATTCTTTTGCCAAACTGGGATGAACAATTGTTGTAGTTCATCCATGCAACCTTTAAATGCCTGCCATTGCATATCCACCGTCAATCCTTGAAGTGTCATTTGCCAGTCTATCTTAGCTAATTCACGTCTCATACCTTCAAAGTTACCCCTCTTTAAGTTCAGAACCTTTGTTTCTGAATTAACTACGTCACTCTCCATGTTAATGAAGAATTCCACCATATTATGGTCACTCTTACCCAAGGGGCCTCTCACAACAAGATCGCTAATTAACCCTTCCTCATTGCTCAAAACCCAGTCCAGAATAGCCTGCTCTCTAGTCGGTTCCTCGACATGTTGGTTCAAAAAACCATCCCGCATACATTCCAAGAAATCCTCTTCCTCAGCACCTTTACCAATTTGGTTCACCCAGTCTACATGTAGATTGAAGTCACCCATTATAACTGCTGTTCCTTTATTGCACACATTTCTAATTTCCTGTTTAATACCATCTCCGACCTCACTACTACTGTTAGGTGGCCTGTACACAACTCCCACCAGCGTCTTCTGCCCCTTAGTGTTACGCAGCTCTACCCATATCGATTCCACATCTTCCCGGCTTATGTCCTTCCTTTCTATTGCGTTAATCTCTTTTTTAACCAGCAACGCCACCCCACCTCCCCTTCCTTCGTGTCTATCCCTCCTGAATATTGAATATCCCTGAACGTTGAGCTCCCATCCCTGGTCACCCTGGAGCCATGTCTCTGTGATCCCAACTATATCATAATCATTAATAACAATCTGCACTTTCAATTCATCCACCTTATTACGAATGCTCCTTGCATTGACACATAAAGCCTTCAGGCGCTCTTTTACAACTCTCTTAGCCCTTTTTAATGCTTGCCCTGGATTTGTCGGCCTGCCACTTTTACTTTTCCCCTTTGTACTTTTTGCTTCTACGCTCACTTTACACCCCTCTGTCTCTCTGCACTGGTTCCCATCCCTCTGTTGTGAACTAACCTCCTCACACCTAGCCGCTTTAATTTGATTCCCACCCCCCAACCATTCTAGTTTAAAGTCACCTCAGTAGCCCCCGCTAATCTCCCTGCCAGGATATTGGTCCCCCTAGGATTTAAGTGTAACCCGTCCTTTTTGTACAGGTCACACCTGCGCCAAAAGAGGTCCCAATGATCCAAAAACTTGAATCCCTGCCCCCTGCTCCAATCCCTCAGCCACGCATTTATCCTCCACCTCATCGCATTCCTACTCTCACTGTCGCGTGGCACAGGCAGTAATCCCGAGATTACTACCTTTGCGGTCCTTTTTCTCAACTCCCTTCCTAGCTCCCTATATTCTTCTTTCAGGACCTCATCCCTTTTCCTACCTATGTCATTGGTACCTATATGTACCAGGACCTCTGGCTCTTCACCCTCCCACTTCAGGATATCTTGGACACGATCAGCAATATCCCGGACCCTGGCACCAGGGAGGCAAACTACCATCCGAGTCTCTGGACTGCGTCCACAGAATCGCCTATCTGACCCCCTTACTATCGAGTCCCCTATCACAACTGCCCTCCTCTTCCTTGCCCTACCCTTCTGAGCTACAGGGCCAGACTCTGTGCCGGAGGCAGGGCCACTGTCGCTTCCCCCGGGTAAGCTGTCCCCCCCAACAGTACTCAAACAGGAGTACCTGTTGTTAAGGGGCACAGCCACCGGGGTACTCCCCATCACCTTCCTTTTCCCCTTCCCCCTCCTAACCGTGACCCACTTGTCTGCCTCCCGTGGCCCCGGCGTGACCACCTGCCTTCCACTCCTCTCTATCACCTCCTCGCTCTCCCTGACCAGACGAAGGTCATCGAGCTGCAGCTCCAGTTCCGTAACGCGGTCCCTTAGGAGCTGCATCTCGATGCACTTGGCGCAGATGTAGACGTCCGGGAGGCTTGGAGACTCCAGGGCCTCCCACATCCGACACCGAGAACAGCAAACTGCCCTCACAGTCATAATGCCCCTCTCCTCAAATAGCAACAGAAAATGAATGTCAAACCTTCCTCGCCTCGCCCGCTTCCGCCTAAGCCCGGTGAGCCGAAGCCCTTAAGTCTTCACTCTGCTCCCGGCTCACTCCCCCGCCCGCAAACTACGCTGCCCGCTCTATGAGGCTCTGTTCCTTTTAAATCTGCCGCGCTGCACTGCCCGACGTCACACGCCTGCGCAGTCCCGCCTCTCAGAAAGCCGTTGGAGAAAAAAAATAACGAAAATTTAGTACTATCATTCAATCAAACTTATATCCTATATGTCCCAGAACCTGTGAGAAATTCCATTTAAAAGAAGCGTGCCTTGTTATTGAGTGAGCTAAGTCTTGGGAAGGAAATCCAGACACAGATCACTTGTAACAATTTCATGAACCAATTCCTTCTATGCTAAAGCTATAACCAATATGTATACATTGTGGAGAGTTCATATCTTCAGAAGGGGGATGACTAGGGATAAAGGGATTATTTTTAAACAATGCCTTTAGATAGGGTTAATTTGTAATTATTTGTAGAATGATCCAGATCAGAAACAAAAGCACTTCACAGGTGGATGGGTTACAAGTCCTTTCTGCTTAACTACTTAACATGATAAACAATGATGGCTTTATGCATCTTCCAAAGCTCTGGGTTCAAATGCTACGCTTGAATTTAGAGCTCTGTGCAATGGGACTGAACAGGATATGGTCCATTATGGCTAAATTCAATGCAGTTTCTTTCCTGGTATTGCTAACTGGATGCAAATCCAGTTAAAGGCATTAAATTAGTTATGTTTTTAACCTTTACAAATCCATTACACATAACTAGAATTTCAATTATGCTTTAATACAGAAGCAAAATAAGCACTTTATATTGAGATATGAGAATTGAACAACAAAATGACAATGCTGAAATCTAGAAGTATGTTTGTATATCAGGCAGAAGGCGGGAGTCATATGTCTCCAATCTTCCGTAAGTTGCACAGTGTAAATAAGTAACTAAATAACCAGCCCCTCTTCCATCTCTTCTCTTATACCCAGTGCCTGGTTCAAATGAGTAGATAAATGCTGTGCTCTTTGAATAACAGGAGGGGAAAGAAATCTAGGTAAAATACAAATTCTCACAGTAAAAGGGAGCCAGTCTTGCTGCCTCACGGTTTCAGGAATGTGGATTGGATCTGGGCACTATCTGTGTGGAGTTTGCAAGTTTTCTCTTTGATAACTGATGCTCTGGTAAATTAATCAGTTGGTGTAAATTTCTCCCCAGTGTAGGTTAATGGCAAAAAGAATCTAAGAGGAGTTGGGTGACGTAAGTGACGAGAATGTGTTGCATTACGTGATGTTTTATTCCAATAGTATTTTATATTAGTTTTTCCCACTTACCCATTGCTTTGTAGTTGTTTCTGCAAAAACTCAAATTTCCTTTCTCTTCCAAAGCTCAGGACGTTTTGTCATTTTAAAATGTATTTCTATTTTTCTAAGGTCCTAAGAAAACCCTTCATCATTCCCAACACTGAACTTTATGTTTTGCTCTTTCACTTAATCCAGCAATGTTTTCTGTAATGAAATGAGAAATTCTGGAAGAACTCAGCCAGTCAGGAAGCTTTTGTGGAAATAGAAACCAGTCAACCTTTTGGGCCAGCAATTTCTAATGGGGGTTGGATGGAGGTTGAGGGTTGCTCACGGTTTTCACAGCAGAGCTAAGGGGAGGAGTAAGGTGAGAGATAATAGGTTATGTAGAGATTAGTAATGTGAAAGGAAGAATGAATGCTCACCCTAAGCAATGAACTTTAAAGAAATTGAGTGAGAAAGCGTTATAAGCAATATAACAGGAGACAATGTTTTTGTATCTGTGCAACATACAAGCTCTGCTGGAGGAACTCTGCAAGTCAGGCAGTATCTAAGGAGGGGGATAAGCAGGACTGGAAAGGAAGGGTGAAGAAACCAGAATAGGAAAGTGGATGGAGGGGAAGGAGTACAGGTGATAGGTCTCTGCTGCAGTATTAATCTTCCTAGTCCTATTGACCTGCATATGGACCATTGTCCTCCATTCCAGGTATCAATCCAAATTTCTCTTAAGTGTTGAAATCAAGCCTACATCCACCACTTTGCTGGCATCTCAGTCCACACTCTCAGCAACCTCTGAGTGAAGAAGTTCCCCTTAAATAATTCAACATTCACCCATAACCCATGACCTCGAGTTCTAGTTTCACCCAACCTCAGTGGAAAAAGCCTGCTTGCATTTACCCTCTCTATACCCCTCATAATTGTATATACCTTTATCAAATTTCCAGCATTCCTCTCTGCTCTAGGGAATAAAATTCTAATCTATTTAACGTTTCCCTAATAATTCAGGTCCTCAAGTCATACCAACATCCCTGTAAATTTTCTGTGGATTCTTTTAATCTTATTGACATCTTTCCAATTGGTAGGTGCAAAAACTGCACACAGTGCTCTAAGTTAGACCTCATTAACTGCTTGTAAAACTTCAACATAACATCCTAACTCCTGGTGCCCAATTCTTTGATTTATGAAGTCCAATGTGCCAAAAGCTTTCTTAATGACCCTATCTATCTGTGACAACACTTTCAAGGAATTATGGATTTGTATTCCCAGATTCCTCTATTCTACCACATTCCTCAGTGCCCTACCACTCACTATGTAAAACCAACCTTGGTTTGTCCTCCCAAAGTGCAACACCTCACACTTGACTCATTAATTTCATCTGCCATTTTTCAGCCTTTCTTTCCAGCTGATTCAGATCTCACTGCAAAACTTTGATAGTCTTCCTTGCCATCCACTACACCCGCAATCTCGGTGTCATCTGCAAATTTACTGATCCAGTTGACCACATTATCATCCAGATCATTTATACAGATGACAAGCAATGACAGTCACAACATTGATCCCTGTGAGACACCACTTGTCACAGGCCTCTGGTCAGAAAGGCAACCTTCTACTATCACTCTCTGGCTTCTCCCAGGAAGCCAATGTCTAATCTAATTTAGTACCTCATCTTGACCATGTTTCAGGTAAGATAGCAGTGTGCCCCTATGCAGTGGCCTCTACGGGGCCTACCAAAGTGTTGTTGTCTTTCTTAAACATCTTTTTATGATTGCAAGACTCTACTTTAAGTATTGAAGGTCTACCCCATCAGCAAGTTGCTCATTAGCAGAGGAGGTGGAAGAGCTGGACATTTTGCAGACCATGTTGCTGCCTGCTAGAGAAAGGCTTCGGAGTCAAAGAACAAAGGCAATGTTGTGCATTCTAACAGCAAGTGACTGTCCTGGACATTTTTCTTGTGATTGCAAGACCCTGTTGGACATCGGTAACGCAGAATACTGCAAGTCTGACTCACTGTTTTATAGGTGAGACTGACGGTGGGGAAGCTGCATGGTGTTGGTTGTAGCACGGACTAAGCCTCATGCTGTGGTGTCACCTGTTGCAGTCAGCCAGGGAAGTTGACACCGGCGGTGGTGTGGTGCAGCGTCTATGCCGGATTGCAAACTGGGCCCTCCAGTTTTCGCTCGGTGGAAGACGTTCATCTGCAGACTGCTGTGTGCTTGTTTTTGCCAACAGCATATATGGACTCAGGGACTTGGGCTATATTATATTTTTGGGTGACTGTACGTTTACTACTATCTTGAGTCTTGTATGAGCCTGTATGAGCCTTGTACAGTGTATAACTGTTGGGTGCTGTGTTTTGCACCTTGGCCCCGGGGAACACTGTTTCATTTAGCTGTATTCATGGGCCTTCATGTATGATTGAATGACAATTAAACTTGAACTTGAACACCAAACTACTGAAACATCTTGTGTAACCTCTCATGTAGGACCTTGTCAAAGGCCTTACTGAAGACAACGTAGATAATATCCACTACCTTGCCTTCATCAATTTTCCTGGCTTATTCTTACCGCCTTTCTTAAATCACGGAACAACATCAGCTATCTTCCAATTGTCCTTTCACACCTTCCCATCAATGGATTCCAATAGTCTTTCCAGGTGAAGCAGTGATTCATTTGCATTTCTTCCAAATGAGTGTTCTGCACTTGGTGCTTACAATGTGGTCTTCTCTACAAAAGAGACACAAAAATCAGATTGGGTGACTTCCTTGTGGTCCACCTGTGTTTAGTCTTCCCCACAGCTTGGAGATTCCTAATTTCTGCCTTTTTAATTCTCCATCTCACCCTAACCTATTTGATTGTGGCCTCCAGTACTGTTATAATTGTGCCCGATGAAAGTTTGCAGAACAGTATCTCATCTTCCATCTGCTGTCATCTTCAGGTCTCACCTCCATTCATAACAGCCGACTATGACCCAAGAATCTTAAAGATCTGCAAATGCTTTGCACACCAATGCTCACTGAAGTATACAATACAAAAAAGCATGACCTTTTTAAATGATGTAAAAATATCCTCAATGTCAAACTGTGACTGCAAAACAATATTGATAGAAAAGGTTATCTGCACATCAAGGGTTCTGGAAAGTAATTGCTACATATACAAGCAAATGCCAATTGGAGGATAACACCAACTGGAACTTTCACTTTATTTTGAAGAACTAATCTCTTTATCATTATTTGTTTTTCTTAAATTTTGCTGTACTGAAGCTTTCTGCATGATGATAAGCTTTGTGAGTGTATCAGTAGTAAGATATAAATCTTCTTCCCAACACTGTGTGCAGCTGCAGTCTTGAGAATATCACCCTCTTTCTCTTCTCCTCATCTGCCTTTTACCTCCCTTGTTCTCCTCTTCCTTCCCTTTCTCCCATGGTCTATTCTCCTCTCCTGTCATATTCCTTCTCATTCAGCCCTTCACCTGTTTTTTTTCCTGCTATCACCTCCAAACTTAATACTTCATTATCCTCCCCCACCCACCCACCTATCCCCTCACTTGGCTTCACCTATCACCTGAGAACTTGTACACCTCCTTCTCCCCCCGAACCTTCTTATTCTGGCTTCTCTCCACTTTCCAGTTCCGATGAAGGGTCTCAGCCCAGAAAATTGTCTTTTTGTTCTCATTCATAGGTTTTGCCTGACCTGCTGAGCTCTCCAGCATTTTGTGTGTATTACGCTCCTCTCCAACTAAACAATATTTCCTTTCTCTGTGTCTTTGAGCACCTATTTAAAAAAAAATTACTAAATTCTTACACATGTCTGCGCCATGCGCCTTTGGTCATGATGTTCGAAATAGAGCCGAGTATCACATAGATGGAATATGAACCCATGTCCCCAAAAATGACAAGGTCTATTTTTAATACATTCTTCTTTATGCAGAAAAGAATCACTGTATGATTCTGTAGAAGCTCATGTTCAGTTGGATCTGGATACTTACAAATCCTGAGAGGGAGGTGAAAATAATTACGCGAGTGGAAGAATAGAAGTGATTAGACTTGGATTAAATTACCTTGATACAGGAGTCCAGAAATGAAGGAGTTTGAAATCAGTTTGATACTTATTTATCTTGATAATGAGACATAGGAGCAGAACCAGGCCACTTGGCCTGTCGAGTCAGTTCTGCCTTTCCAACAAGCTGATTTATTATTCCTCACAATCCCATTCTCCTGCCTTCTCCCCATAACCTTTGATGCCCTGATTAATCAAGAACCTATCAACCTCCACCCAATGACTTGGCCTACACAGCCATCTGTGGCAATGAATTCCACAGATTCACCACCCTCTTGCTAAAGAAATTTTTCCTCATCACTGTTCTAAATGGACATCCCTCTATACTCAGGCTGTGTCCTCTGGTCCTTGACTCGCCCACTATAGGAAGCATTCTCTCCACATCCACTCAATCTAGACCATTCAACATTTAATAGTTCTCAAAGAGATTCCCCCTCATTCTTCTAAATTCCAGTGAGTACAGGTCTAGTGCCATCAAATGCTTCTCATATGTTAACCCTTTCATTCCTGGGATCATTCTCACGACCTTCCAATGCCAACACATCCTTACTTAGAAATAAAGTCCAAAGCTGCTAACCTTATAAAGGCTCTACATTACATCCTTGCTTTTGTAGTCTAGGCCTCTTGAAATGAATGCCACCATTGCATTTGCCTTCTTTACTTCTGAATCCACCTGCAAATTAACCTTTAGGGAATCCAACACAAGGACTTCCAAGTTCCTCTGCAACTCTGATTTCTGAAATTTCTCCTATTTAGAAAATAGTCCACACCTCTATTCCTTCTGCGAAAGTGCATGACCATGCACTCCCGTACACTATATTCCATCTGCGTATTCCCCCAATCTTCAGTGGACACACCCTGATTCCTCAGCATTACCTTACCTGTCCCTCCACCTATCTTTGTATCATCCAAAAATCTGGCACAAAGCTATCAAAACCAGTCAGCCAATCTTCTATCCATGCTCGTCCTTTCCTGTAATACCATGGGCTCTTAGGCTGTTGAACAGCCTCGTGTGGAACCTTATCAAACGCTATCTGAAAACCCAAATAAACAACATCTACTGACTCTCCTTTGTCTGTCTTGTCTGTTATTTCCTCAAAGAATCTTATCAGATTTGTCAGGCAAAATTTCCCCTTTATTTCCATGCTGACTTTGGCCAATTTGATCATCTGCCTCCAAGAACTCTGAAACCTCATCCTTAGTACTGGACTCCAACATCTTCCCAACCAGTGAAGTCAGGCTTACTGTCCTATAGTTTCTTTCTTCTGCCTCCCTCCCTTCTTAAAGAGTGGAGTGACATTTGCAATTTTCCAGTCTTCCAGAACCATTTCAGACTCTAGTGATTCTTGAAAGATCATTACTAATTCCACCGTAATCTCCTCAGCTACCTCTTTGAGAACCTGGGGTGTAGTCCATCTGGTCCAGGTGACTTATCTATGTGCCTTCAGACTTATCAGCTTCCCAAGCCCCTTCTCCTTAGTAAAAGCAACAACATTTACTTCTGCCCCCTGACACTCTCACATTTCTGGCATTCTGCTAGTGTGTGTCTTCTACAGTAAAGACTGATGCAAAATACTTATTCAGTTTGTCCACTATTCCTTTGTCCCTCATTACTACCTCTCCAGCATCATCTTCCAGTGGTCCAGTATCCACTCTAGTATCTTTTACTCTTCATATGTCTGTATCCTCTTAGATATTATTGACTAGTTTACCTTCATATTTTATCTTATCTCTCGTTATGGCTTATATAGTTGCCTTCTGTTGGTTTTTAAAAGCTTCCCATCCTCTATGTTCTCACTAATTTTTGCTGAATTATGCCCTCCCTTTTGCTTTTATGCTTTCTTTCACTTCCATTTTCAGCCACGGTTGCCTTGTCCTCCCTTCAGAATATTTCTTTATCTTTGTGATGTATCTTTTCTGGGCCTTCTGAATTGATCCCAGAAACCTCAACTATTTCTGTTCTAATATCACCCCTGCTGATGCCACCTTCCTATCAGGGGCTTTCTCATGCCCCTGTAATTCCCTTTACTCAACTGTAATGCTAATACATCCAATTTTAACTTCTCAAATTTCAGTGAGATTTCTATTATATTATAGAAACATAGAAAATAGGTGCAGGAGTAGGCCATTCGGCCCTTCGAGCCTGCACCGCCATTTATTATGATCATGGCTGATCATCCAACTCAGAACCCTGCCCCAGCCTTCCCTCCATACCCCCTGACCCCCGTAGCCACAAGGCCATATCTAACTCCCTCTTAAATATAGCCAATGAACTGGCCCCAACAATTTCCTGTGGCAGAGAATTCCACAGATTCACCACTCTCTGTGTGAAGAAGTTTTTCCTAATCTCGGTCCTAAAAGGCGTCCCCTTTATCCTCAAACTGTGACCCCTCGTTCTGGACTTCCCCAACATCGGGAACAATCTTCCTGCATCTAGCCTGTCCAATCCCTTTAGGATCTTATACGTTTCAATCAGATCCCCCCTCAATCTTCTAAATTCCAACGAGTACAAGCCCAATTCATCCAGTCTTTCTTCATATGAAAGTCCCGCCATCCCAGGAATCAATCTGGTGAACCTTCTTTGTACTCCCTCTATGGCAAAGATGTCTTTCCTCAGATTAGGGGACCAAAACTGCACACAATACTCCAGGTATGGTCTCACCAAGGCCTTGTACAACTGCAGTAGTACGTCCCTGCTCCTGTACTCGAATCCTCTTGCTATAAATGCCAGCATACCATTTGCCTTTTTCACCGCCTGCTGTACCTGCATGCCCACTTTCAATGACTGGTGTATAATGACACCCAGGTCTTGTTGCACCTCCCCTTTTCCTAATCGGCCACCATTCAGATAATAATCTGTTTTCCTATTTTTGCCACCAAAGTGGATAACTTCACATTTATCCACATTAAATTGCATCTGCCATGAATTTGCCCACTCACCCAACCTATCCAAGTCACCCTGCATCCTCTCAGCATCCTCCTCACTGCTAACACTGCCACCCAGCTTCGTGTCATCCGCAAACTTGGAGATGCTGCATTTAATTCCCTCATCCAAGTCATTAATATATATTGTAAACAACTGGGGTCCCAGCACTGAGCCTTGCGGTACCCCACTAGTCACCGCCTGCCATTCTGAAAAGGTCCCGTTTATTCCCACTCTTTGCTTCCTGTCTGCTAACCAATTCTCCACCCACACCAATACCTTACCCCCAATACCGTGTGCTTTAAGTTTGCACACTAATCTCCTGTGTGGGACCTTGTCAAAAGCCTTTTCAAAATCCAAATATACCACATCCACTGGTTCTCCCCTATCCACTCTACTAGTTACATCCTCAAAAAATTCTATGAGATTCGTCAGACATGATTTTCCTTTCACAAATCCATGCTGACTTTGTCCGATCATTTCACCGCTTTCCAAATGTGCTGTTATCACATCCTTGATAACTGACTCCAGCAGTTTCCCCACCACCGACGTTAGGCTAACCGGTCTATAATTCCCCGGTTTCTCTCTCCCTCCTTTTTTAAAAAGTGGGGTTACATTAGCCACCCTCCAATCCTCAGGAACTAGTCCAAATCTAACGAGTTTTGAAAAATTATCACTAATGCATCCACTATTTCTTGGGCTACTTCCTTAAGCACTCTAGGATGCAGACCATCTGGCCCTGGGGATTTATCTGCCTTCAATCCCTTCAATTTACCTAACACCACTTCCCTACTAATATGTATTTCGCTCAGTTCCTCCATCCCACTGGACCCTCTGTCCCTTACTATTTCTGGAAGATTATTTATGTCCTCCTTAGTGAAGACAGAACCAAAGTATCTATTCAATTGGTCTGCCATGTCCTTGCTCCCCATAATCAATTCACCTGTTTCTGTCTGCAGGGGACCTACATTTGTCTTTACCAGTCTTTTCCTTTTTACATATCTATAAAAGCTTTTACAGTCCGTTTTTATGTTCCCCGCCAGTTTTCTCTCAGAATCTTTTTTCCCCTTCCTAATTAAGCCCTTTGTCCTCCTCTGCTGAACTCTGAATTTCTCCCAGTCCTCAGGTCAGCCACTTTCTCTGGCTAATTTGTATGTTTCTTCTTTGGAATTGATACTATCCCTAATTTCTCTTGTCAGCCACGGGTGCACTACCTTCCTTGATTTATTCTTTTGCCAAACTGGGATGAACAATTGTTGTAGTTCATCCATGCAACCTTTAAATGCTTGCCATTGCATATCCACCGTCAATCCTTTAAGTGTCATTTGCCAGTCTATCTTAGCTAATTCACGTCTCATACCTTCAAAGTTACCCCTCTTTAAGTTCAGAACCTTCGCTTCTGAATTAACTATGTCACTCTCCATCTTAATGAAGAATTCCACCATATTATGGTCACTCTTACCCAAGGGGCCTCTCATGACAAGATCGCTAATTAACCCTTCCTCATTGCTCAAAACCCAGTCCAGAATAGCCTGCTCTCTAGTTGGTTCCTCGACATGTTGGTTCAAAAAACCATCCCGCATACGTTCCAAGAAATCCTCTTCCTCAGCACCTTTACCAATTTGGTTCACCCAGTCTACATGTAGAACGAAGTCACCCATTATAACTGCTGTTCCTTTATTGCACACATTTCTAATTTCCTGTTTAATACCATCTCCGACTTCACCACTACTGTTAGGTGGCCTGTACACAACTCCCACCAGCGTCTTCTGCCCCTTGGTGTTACGCAGCTCTACCCATATCGATTCCACATCTTCCCGGCTTATGTCCTTCCTTTCTATTGCGTTAATCTCTTCTTTAACCAGCAACGCCACCCCACCTCCCCTTCCTTCATGTCTATCCCTCCTGAATATTGAATATCCCTGAACGTTGAGCTCCCATCCCTGGTCACCCTATGATCACTGCATCCTATGGTTTTTTTTAAAACTTAAGTTCCTTAATAAAATCTGAGTCATTACATAACACTGAATACCCTAGTGGGTTCTGCCACAAGCTGCTCTAAAAAGTTATCTTGTAGGCATCGTACAAATTTCTTCTCGGTTCCATCACCTACCTGATTTTCCCAATCTACCTGCATATTGAAGTTAACAAGCAGAAAGGCAAACATATGCTTGGATTATAACTAGTATATGAAAATATTTTATCAGCCATAAAGCAAAAGTTATTTTTATAATAAATTGCAGCTTTTTAGTTGTTTCTTTGTCACTTTTTTATTCCATTGACAATTCCACATTAATGCTGAGCATCCCGGTTGAACAAATTCCGGCATGGCAAATAAACTCAAGATGAAAGATTAGATTTTCTCATACATAGTCCGAGAAGTAGCTGCTGAGTTGCTTTATTCTCAGGATTGTTAGCTAACATCAGAAAAAAACTCCATCTCATCAAATAATAGCAGTACACAAAAAGCTTAGATTCTTCAGAGCAAAACTTGTTTAATGATCTCAACAGGATTATAAAGGTAAGATTCTGTTTCCAGCTCAATTACAGCAATGTAGCAAACAGGAGTACTCATTATCCTGCTCCCCACAGCACTGCTCCCTATTTCCCTTTCTTCTGTCACTATATCACACGTCAAACCATTTATCTGTTCTTCGCCTCCCACATTCTACTGCTCCAACTGTCGTAATTAACTTGGGAGCCCTTGTATCTTGTACATAGCAAAGCAATTCAAAACTGACAAGAGTCTGTCTGAGGATTTTGTTGTGACATGGAGGTGGTTGCATGCAGGAGTTTACAAAATGAAATATGAACTGCACCAAAAGAATAATCTGAAATTAAATGCAAATTATGGCTAAATGAAATTTAATATACCAAAAACTGTGGTGTTTAATGCTGATGAGAAGAAGATCCCAGATTTTGAAAAAAGATGGGATAGTAAGCCATTTCACACCCAGATGAGGTGCTGCTTCTCAAGCAGTGCTGGAGGTCATATTCAGATAAATAAGAGTTGGGGTGAGAGAGAGAACTAAAGTGGCAAGCAATTGAATTGAATGCAGGTACTCTGAAAACTAGTCACCAATCTGTTTTTGTTTTCTCCAACATGAGTAATAAATATAGCACACCAGATTGGGAAAAAAGTGCAAGTTAATAGCAGATTTAACTGGAAGGATTTCTGTGTCCCTGTTCAGTATGTTGGGAAAGGAAGAAATTAATGGCAGGTTTGTATCTTCTGTAGCTGCATTAGATACTGCTGTAATAAGGGAATGGTTTGGAACATAGAACAGTACCAGACGCTGTATAAACATGCCCTTTGGCCTACAATATCAGTGCTGAAGACAATGCCAAATCAAACTAACATTCTTCTGCCTGTGTATGATCCATATCCTTCCATATTCATTTGCCTATCTAAATGTCTCTTAAATGCTCCTATTGCCCAATAGCACTCACATCTACAGTGATGAAATGCTTTGAGAGGTTGGTCATGACTAGACTGAACTCCTGCCTCAGCAAGGACCTGGACCCATTGCAATTTGCCTTTTGCCACAATAAGTCAAACACCGGAAGCGATCTCAATAGCTCTCTACACGGCTTTAGACCACCTGGACAACACAAACACCTATGTCAGGATGCTGTTCATCGACTATAGTTCAGCATTTAATACCATCATTCCCACAATCCTGAATGAGAAGTTGCAGAACCTGGGCCTCTGTACCTCCCTCTGTACTTGGATCCTTGACTTTCTAACCAAAAGACCACAATCTGTGTGGGTTGGTGGTAACATATCCTCCTTGCTGCCAATCAACACTGGCGCACCTCAGGGGTGTGTGCTTAGCCCACTGCTCTACTCTCTGTATACACATGACTGTGTGGCCAGACATAGCTCAAATAATATCTATAAATTTGCTGACGATACAACCATTGTTGGTAGAATCTCAGGTGGTGACAAGAGGGCGTACTAGAGTGAGATATGCTAACTAGTGGAGTGGTGCCACAGCAACAACGTGGCACTCAACATCAGTAAGATTAAAGAGCTGATGATGGACTTCAGGAAGGGTAAGACGAAGGAACACGTATCAATCCTCTAACCTAGTCCCAACATATCAATGTAGTTATAAAGAAGGCAAGACAGCAGATATACTTTATTAGGAGTTTGAAGAGATTTGGCAACAAATACAGTCAAAAACTTCTATAGTTGAGAGCATTCTGACAGGCTGTATCACGGTTTGGTATAGAGGGGCTACTGCATAGGACTGAAAGAAGCTGCATAAGGTTATAAACCTAGTCAGCTCCATCTCGGGTACTAGCCTACAAACTACCCGGGACATCTTTAGGGACCAGTGTCTCAGAAAGGCAGCGTCCATTATTAAGGACATCTAGCACCCAGGGCTGATTTACTTGTTTATTTGTTATTTTTTTTAAATTATTTTTCTCTCTGCTAGATTCCGTGTTGCATTGAACTGCTGCTGCTAAGTTAAGAAATTCCACGTCACATGCTGGTGATAATAAACCTGATTCTGATTCTATCATATCTGCTTCCATCAAATATCGCCGTGATGATTGTACGTTCTAGTATGAATTGTTTGGCGACAATAAAGTATGAAGTATAAAGTATCACTAACCCTGACAGCACGCTTCAGACACCTACTACTCTGTAAGACCACAAGACAAAGCAGCAGAAATGAGCCATTTGACCCTCTGAATCTGTTGTGCCATTCCATCATGACTATTTATTATCCCTCTTAAACCCTATTTTCCTGCCTTCTCCCCTTAACCTTTGATGCCATTATGAATCAGGAAGCTATCAACCTCTGCTTTAAATATAATGACTTGGTTTCCACAGCCATTTGTGGTGATCAGTTCCACAGATTTCCCACCCTCTAGCTAAAGAAATTCCTCATTTCTGTTCTATAGGGGCAACCTTTGAGGGAAAAGATAGTACAGTATCCAATCCAGCATGCCAACAATATATTGGTCCTTGCAAAAGCAAAGCACATCCCCTTTAAACTGCCCCCTCCTTAAATGCATGTTCTCTAATATTTGAGTTACCTAAAGATTATGATGGTCTATTCATAGATTGTCAGAACTCTAAGTCCCCATCTATGCTTCTCATAATTTTATATGTCTTTTATAATTTTATGATGGTGTAAGAGCAGATCCAGTGGTCATAAATAGAACTGTCCCTTTGAAATGCTGAAAGCAGAGGAAAGGTGTGATTGATTTTGAAAAGACATGGAGGTGGCCTTACCTTATCAGAGATATTTACTTTGTCCGAATCATTCCTTCCTCACCCGCTCTGGAGTTCAATTTGTTTTCACTTTCCAAGTTTAGGAAAAAGGATTTTTGACCTGAGTTCTTTTTAAAACAAAATAAACTTTATTCAGAATAAAAAATATGTACAAGACAAACCATGCAAAGCCTTTTCATTCATGGGCAATGCATTAAGCAGTGTTAACTAACATTTTTAAAACTAATAGCACCAATGCCACTCATGTGGCTCACTGGATTGATATGCCTACAGATCAGAGGGGAAAGCCCATAAATCAGAAAGCTCCATATCATGCAGTTGCTTGGGGCGATCCGTGACAAAAGACCCTTGCATCTTTCTCCACATCTGCTTCTGTACCTACAGCCCACAAAAAGATGAGCAACTGTCTCAACCCCACTACAATCATCCTGGGGTCAACACAAGATGGGAGTGATGGGCATGCAAGAAGGATCTGATTGGGACGGCCATTCTCACCGCCAGCGAGGCGAAGTCCTGGTGCCTGTTGCTGAGATGTGGCGATGAGGCATTCTGCCAGATCCTCTGAACAACCTGCTCAAGGAAGCACAGCACAGTCTCCATCTGATCCTTCCCCTGCAGCTTCTGCAGGATGTAGCTGGCTGACAACAGCCTGATGGACCTGTGGTCAAAGGAAGAGATTCTCTGATCCCACAAGTGCAACCTGACCTGCGCATCGCTGTTCTGAAATCAACTTTTAATTACTGGCTAGCAGATAAATGGCAGCTAGCAAATCAAAATGACATTCCTTTTAATGCTCCAACTGAGTAAAGAATATGGGGACACGTATTGATAAAAATAGTGCCACAGTAGAGTAGTGGTTAGTTTGATGCTATCACAGTTTGGGGCGTCGTAGTTTGGAGTTCAAATCTAAGGTCATCGGCAAGGAGTCTGTACTTCCTCCCCGTGGAACGCATGGGTTTTCTCCGGATCCTCCTGTTTCCTCTCACAATCCAAAAACCTGCCTGTTAGTGGGTTAAGTGGTCATTGCAAATTATCCAGTGATTAGGCTAGGGTTAACACAGATGTTTCTGGGCAGCGTGGCTCAAAGGACCGGAAGTGCTGTATATAAAAGTATGATGAATATAAATGTATAGTTTGTAATATGTTTACTAATTGCTTCAGTGCTGATTTGGTTTCGGCAATGCCATTATCCTACTTATTTAATAACACCAAAGCAATGTGTTAACTCCCTTAGTAACGATAACATCATATGATAACACCCTTCAAAGAAAAAGGAAGAAGTTAAACAACTCTGAGAAGTAAACCTGCCCATATTATGTCTCTAGACATGAGTTGAAAATATAAGCAGCAATTTCATAATGATGATGATGAACATATTGGAAAAGGAGGAATATTGAATCAGCTATGTCAATGGACCAGTTTGGACTGGATGAATCTCACTTCACTCTAATTAATAGTATTATACAGAAGTTGAGAATATATTGTATATTTACCTACTGGTTATATAATGATGTGCAATAATGTGTGCAAATTTGGTGGTTCCCTGTGGATGAACTGCTGCAGAAGTTTTCTGTCACCATTCACAAAGTATTATACAAAGAATCAAATTAGCAGATTATTTAACAAGATTTGAACTGGACAGCTGTCAATAAAGAACTATAACTTTCCAAGAACGGGTTCACTATCTTCGGACAGTGTGTCCATGGTGAAGTCTTTAACTACTTTCACACATTCTGTTTCTCTCTATTGTTTGCATGAACACTGGAAATACTTGCTAAGCAGCACATTAAAATTCTAAAATCACTTTGCGTTGGGTCTGGACCAAACTAAGAACCTAAAAGAAGGATACAGATTCTCCAAAGTTTGATGCCACATTGCCATGAAGGATGCCAATTTGGCATAGTGTTTTCGGTCAGAATACTCCAATGACACTCCCTCCCATTCACCATGCCTGTAACTTTCTCAGGCCTTGAACAAGTACAGTCTTATCTGTATTTGATTCTCAGGTCTTCATTCTCTGAGTGTCGAGCAAAAAACACAGCAACGCTCTTTGAATGCTTTGATTGATGTACAGAGTTTAACTCAGAATTATATATTAGACTGAATTATAAATTAGACGGAATTGTGACAGTAATCCAAAGTAAAAATTGGTAATGACTAACAGGTTCAAAAGAGAGAAAGTAAAAATTGTTTCATGAAATTGTATGAATAAAATTTAAAAAATCAGTGCTAGCTATAATTAAAATTGAATTTAAGGAATTATTTGGTTGTGAATGGAAGTTAACCAGTGCACTTTTCTGTCATCTTTGATGAGGAATAGGCAGGGAGTTACACCAATATCAACAATAAGTAATCACAGGCTGTTAACAATATAAGTATTTCAGATTTCTGCCAATTTTGTAATGGAACATAGAACAGTACAAACCAGGAACAGGCTGTTCCGTCTACTTGTTTATGCTTAACGTGAAGCCAGTCCAAGCTAATCCCATTTGCCTGCATATGGTTGGTAACCTTCCATTATTACCTGTTCATCCCTCTTAAATGTGCAAATGAATTGCTGCTTCAAAATATCCATCCATTCTCTGCAAATTTATATGCCCATCTAAAAGACTTTTTAGATTATGAGAACGCTCAGTCATCTTTTATTGTCATTTAGAAATGCATACATTTTTAAACACTACTATTATACCTACTCTCAGGTTGGAGGAGCAACACCTTATATTCCATTTAGGCAGCCTCCAACCTGATAGCATGAAAATTGATTTCTCTAACTTTCCAAAATATTCTTTTCTCCCTCACACTACCTTCTTCTTCAGTTCCCCACTCTGCCCCCTCTCTTACCACTTCTCCTAACCTCCCCATGGTTTCTTTCCTCCTTCCCTTTCTCTCATAGTTCATTTTACTCTCCAATCACATTCCTTCTTCTCTAGCCCTTTTCATTTTCCACCTATAACCTCCTAGCTTCTTACTTCATCCTCCTTCCCTCACACACCTGGCTTCAGCCATCACCTTTTAGCTCATACTCATTCTCCTCCCCCCACCTCCTTATTCTGCCAATTTCCCCCTTCCATTTCAGTCTTGAACAGTCTGGGCCTGAAACATTGACTGTTCATTTATTTCCATCGCTGCAGTCGGACCTGCTGAGTTCCTCCAAGATTTTGTGTGTATTTCTCTGATTTCCAGCATCTGCAGAATCTCTTGTGTTTATCATATCTACTTCTATCATTTTCTATGCTGATCCATTGCAGAGACACATACCACTCTGTGTAAAAATTATAGTGGATTCTAGTTATTTGGCCAATCGGTTAATCAGGGCAGCTGCTTATTTGAGACAACTTTTAAAGAACAAAACTAATTGAAAAAATAGCAGGGATTCCCTTCATTTATTTGGGACACTATGCCACTTAACTGGGACAGGAAACTGTTGCCAAACAGTTTCTACCTAGTGTCAGATTTGTGTGCTTGTGTGGCTGTTAGACGGTACACTGTGCTTAGAGTGAACAGTTTTTAAATAGTGTTAGCTTCTGCTTAATAATCAGTGACTTTTGTCACTGATAGTAAACAAGAATTAACCAGTAAGACAATGCAGAACCGTTTTGCTCACTGTGGTTTCAAGCATTCAGGCTTGCAGATGCTGGGAGTGAAAATGAAATGATTTCAATACTTCAACATGTTAGGAACTATAAATAATTTTAAGGTATCGACAATCATCTTGAATATTACAATGTAAATGAAGATTTAGAGGATGCAATCAATGAAAACTGTATGAACACAGTCCATTATCTTCACTAGGTGTCTGCTGACTTTCTTCATTTACAGTCAATCAAAAGTACACAGCAGTTCACACTCAGTTCTCACCTGTGTCTTCAAGGAGTTGCTTGCATGTGACAGCAGGTACACCCTGGTACACCACTTCGACAGGCAGGATAACCAGGTGAGGGCAGCCAGCGGGCCTTATACCCTGGTGAAACAGGGACATGCCTGTTGTAGCCTGCAAAGTCAGCTCCAACAGACTGGGTGCATGGCATCTATCGTGAGATCCAATGGTCAGGAAGGTAGTTCTGCAACACTATATGGAGAGCGAAGGGCATGATGAGGCACAGAAGTAATGGTTAACCACTGCAGCCATGGAAGACCCTAGTTGTGACAATATTTGTACCATTGGAACCGGACTTTCGAGTCAAGGGAGTGGAACTGCCCCACTTTAAAAATTCTCCCTCAGAGGTTTTCCTGTCAACATCGGATATGATGGACAACCACCAAACCGATTGATAGTATTTTAATTTGTTCTGTATTTCATTTAAATACATAATTTGGTACTTAGTTAAATGGTAGTTTGTCTTTTTTATACATTTTTAACTACTTCCATGAAACTTTGGCTAATTGGGGTAGCTGCTTAATTGGACCAAAATGTACTGGCCCTAATGTGGCCCAATCAAACAAAATCCACTGTACTTACATCATAAGTATCTTTTTTCACTTTGCCCCTCTCAATTTAAAGCTATGACTCTAATATTTGACATTTCCATCATGGAATATGGCTCGACTATCTACTCTATATTGGCCTCTCATAATTTTCTAAACTTCTATCAGATCAGTCCACAACCTCTGATGCCAACTCTCAGACTTGTATGTTGTGATAAATCACATTTCACTCTTCTAATCTCCAATGGATAAAGCCTAACCTGGCCCCACCATCCCTAATTATAAATCTTTTCCATTCGAGGGAAGAGAAGCAACTAACATTTCAGGCCAAAGACTCATCATAACTGAGAAAGGGAGAAAAAAACTTAATCCAGTTAGCTGGGTGGGGAGGGGGGGAACGGGGTGCAGCGGAGGCAATGGGCAAATAAAGGCAATGCCTGTAAAATAATGCAGGCATTAAATGAGCAGTTTGTAATGTTGTGAAGTGTGCAATGTTATAAATTATTGGTCCATTGCCAGCAGACTAGAACATACAAATGAAAGAAAAACTGCAAGCACAAGTGGACAGTTGTGATACAGACATAAAGACCAAGCTATTTAAAAATGGAAGATTCAATAATGCGTCCACCCACTGATACCTTTTAACAACAGCACATTTCTTCTTGAATGGACTCTAATAACTCAGCCAAACATGATTTTTCCTAACACAAAACCAAGTTGACTTTGCTTGATTACTATGAGTTTTTTAAATGTCTAGCTATAGCATATTTAATAGTAGTTTTTGACATTTTCTCAATGACAAATTTCAAGCTAACTGGCCTGTAGTTTCCTGATTTCTGCCTCCCTCTTTTGAATAAAGAAGTTATATTTGCTCTTTGCATATTGGGACTTTTAAAAAAATTAAAACCAACAGGCTCATAACCACTTAAGATCAAAATGAAGTCCATCAGGATTTGGGATCTTGCTAACTGCAGCTTCAGCACTCTTCCCTGGTAACTGTAATCTTGCTCACTTCTTCTTTCCTTTCCACATTTGCAACTACTCCTGGGAAGGGTGGCATTGTAGCATAGTGGTCAGTGTAATGCTATTTACAGCACCAGAGACCCAGATACAATTCCACCACTCTCTGAAAGGAGTTTGTACATTCTCCCCATGACCACATGGGTTTCCTCAGGGTGATCTGATTTTCTCCCGCATTCCAAAGACATTTGGGTTAGGGGTAGTAAGTTGTGGGCATGCTATGTTGGCATCAGAAGCATGGCGACACTTGCGAGATGCCCCAGCACACCTTCAGACTGTATCGGTCACTGATACAAACAATGTATTTCACTGTGTGGTTCAATGTTTTGATGTATGTGTGACAAATAAAGCTAATCTTGGTATCTGGCCAAAACTGATGAACACAGCTGCTTAATTCATCCTGTTTTCCAAAATTAGTTTCCAAACTCAATAGTAATTGTTACTGGTTGTTCTTACATTCCTGTCTATCTTTACCTAATACTCTAGTGCGTCCATCTTTAGTACGTGCTTATCATTTGCTGTTGCTGATTACATTCTGTCCGATCTTGTATATAGCCACCCATCTTTGTTTGAGTATTTGACTTTCCTTTGAGTTCAGTACTATTTTTAACTATTTCTCCTACCATCAAGCATTCAACCAATGACAAAAAAAGTTGGGTTGTCTGTTTGTGACCTTACAAGATATGTAACTCAAGTACTGATGGACATTCCCTTCTTCCTCCTTGCTATTTCTCTATTCATCCATCCGCCCTCAGTTCTCTTGCTTGTATTAGACAACAGACAATAGGTGCAGGAGTAGACCATTCAGCCCTTCAAGCCAGCACCACCATCACTGAGATCATGGCTGATCATCCGCAATCAATACCCTATTCCTGCCTTCTCCCCATATCCCTTGACTTCCCTATCTTTAAGAGCTCTATCTAATTCTTTCTTGAAAGAATCCAGAGAATTCGCCTCCACCCTTCTGAGGCAGAGCATTCCACAGATCCACCACCCTCTGTGTGATAAAGTTTTTCCTCAACTCCGTTCTAAATGGTCTACCCCTTATTCTTAAACTGTGGCCTCTGGTTCTGGGCTCCCCCAACATTGGGAACATGTTTCTTACCTCAAGCGTGTCCAATCCCTTAATAATCTTATATGTTTCAATCAGATCCCCCCTCATCCTTCTAAATTGCAGTGTATACAAGCCCAGTTGCTCCAATCTTTCAACATATGACAATCCCGCCATCCCAGGAATTAACCCAGTGAACCTACGCTGCACTCCCTCCATAGCAAGAATATCCTTCCTCAAATTTGGAGACCAAAACTGCACACAATACTCCAGGTGGGGTCTCACCAGGGCCTTGTACAACTGCAGAAGGACCTCTTTGCTCCTATACTCAACTCCCCTTGTTATGAAGGCCAAAATGCCATTAGCTTTCTTCACTGCCTGCTGTACCTGTATGCCTACTTTCAGTGACTGATGAACAAGGACACCCTGATCTCATTGTACTTCGCTTTTTCCTAATTTTACACCATTCAGATAGTAATCTGCCTCCCTGTTCTTGCCACCAAAGTGGATAACCTCACATTTATCCACATTAAACTGCATCTGCCCACTCACCCAGCCTGTCCAAGTCACCCTGCATTCTCATAACATCCTCCTCATATTTCACACTGTCACCCATCTTTGTGTCATCTGCAAATTTGCTAATGTTGCATTTAATCCCTTCATCTAAATCATTAATGTATATTGTAAATAGCTGTGGTCCCAGCACCGAGCCTTGCGGTACTCCACTATTGTGAACAGACACTCTATTCTGAGCTCTGTCACAGAGAGAGATAACAGGGTGAGCAGAAGAAAAAGGTTCTCAAAGCTTCACTGACCATTTGCAACAGTCTTACAAAGACTGGAGGAGTAGTATTTGAGGTGACTTTGAGAACCTTGAACCCACGAATTGAAAGTACATAGAAACCTAGCACTTTCTACATTTGGCCAATCACCTTCTCCTTTAACTGTAGTAAAATTTGTGGATCCATCACGAGTCTCCTCATCCACCTCAGAACTGACAGAGTGGGAACAAGTTACCTCGGTGCTACTTGAGATGAAGAAGAACATAAGGTATTGGAAGATCAAGAGCACCAGCTGCCTTACCCTTGAAACCGATTAGTCATTGGATGCCCCTTTGCCATGTGAACATTGCTAATTTGAATACTCCTAGATCCAGAGCCCTTGCTCACAGTTTGTTTTCATGATGTGGAAGGCTAGATAAGCTGACTGAGACCAAGAGTTGTTCCACGAGGTGGAGCGAGATCTCAGGTGTAACCAAGTTTAGAGTATTATATCCTGGGACACTGCCCCTCCCTAAGTGATCCGACACCGTTTGTCAGTTTTCAGATGCATCAAAGGCTCGTGAAACATATTTAATTGTCAGAATAAATATCTGATGGTCTGAAAATGTTATACTATTTAAAGTGACTGAATAATAAAATATGAAAAAATTAAACATCATAAATTAAAAGCTAAACATAACAATTAAAAATGTTAAAAAAAATTAAGTAACACAAGCATTTAACTTTTTACACAGATCTGACAATTCAAACAAACTTA
This sequence comes from Mobula hypostoma, assembly GCF_963921235.1. Classification (NCBI taxonomy): domain Eukaryota; kingdom Metazoa; phylum Chordata; class Chondrichthyes; order Myliobatiformes; family Myliobatidae; genus Mobula; species Mobula hypostoma. Next base: position 138,174,691 of record NC_086102.1, on the reverse strand, counting down.
GATTTCAGCACAAAAAACAAGTTGCTGAATGAGCTCAGGTCAATCAACAGCAGGACTGATGAAGGCCTTGAACCAAAGGCCTTTTGCCTTCTCAGATGATGCTTGACCTGCTGAGCTCCTTCAGCACATTGTTTCATTTTGCATCAGGTTCCACCACCTGCAGTTTCTTGTGTGCCCTACCTTTTGTAAAGCTGAGCACCAGATACGTTCAAACAGTCATGGCTGTGTTGCTGAAGAGCTCGGTGGAGGAGCGTAGTGTTAGATTAGATAGCATCTGTCTTCCATCTCATTTCAGATTTTGGCTCATCCTAGACTTCGATATTTGATTGCTTCTGCATGCATGCCTGTCTTGTGCTGAGGTCCAATAGACTGATAACCCTCGTCTTTCAGTCAGCTCAGTTCTCTCCATTCATGTAGGAATGGAAGGAAGAGCATGCCTGCTGCTCTCCTTCCTGGTCCATCACTCACATGAAACGGGAAGATTTTAGTGTCCAATTCAGAACTGGTCTGGTTTATGCAGAATACACAAGTGCTACAATTAACATTAGCAGGTTGCGAGGAGATAAACACCAATGAGTCAACTATCCATTCTCATCCTCTCTACTATGCACACATTTTAGGTTTGGATTGTGCTGTTTTTGAGAAAATATTTCCAAGCACTGCCTAGATACGAATTTGGACTACTCGTATTATGTTCAGTTTATGTGGTTAATTGTTTAGGCACGTAGACCAAGTAACTTGAAAAATATTCTATCATGCTTGCAGTAAAAGGAGTGAACAGTGAACTTTTGTCATGAATCTTAAATATTTCCATCTTCTCTAACACTTATTCAACAATATTTTTATGGGGGGAAAACAGCACAAGATATGGTTAAGAAATCCGTGACTTTTTTCATGTGTTTCATGATAAAGTGGAAAAGTGCATTGTCTGAGTCTTTTCATAAAAACATAACCAGCACGGCAGAACAGAACATACTTTATTAATAGTAGCAATGTTATGTATGCAAGTTTTGAGAATTATGTAGGCTACTGGTATTTTTAGCCTTGGCATTAAATCTTAATGTAAAAGGTTTTAAGAAGTTTTAGGCCTTTGCGATTGTGCAAACAGCATCTGTAACGTTAATCTTCAGTGACAGGAGGTGGTGACAGACGCAACTGGAAGTTCTCATTCTGGAAAACACTATTTGCCGCTGTACCAGGACGAAGAAAGCCATGCTTGTCACCGCTTCGATTACGTGAGAGTTCTGTGAGAATTGCAAGCTGCAAGAAACAAAGAAAAGAACATTTATAGATGCTGGATGTTCTGTTTAGTTATGAGTTAATACAATTCAAAGAAGTGATAGAAGTAAATAGTAAGGCTCACTACTTCTGTTCTTGAACAGAGAGACTCAATATTACATGAAGAAATAAGAGAAAATCTGCAGATGTTGGAAATCCAAGCAACACACACAAAATGCAGGAAGAACTGATGAAGGGTTTCGGCCCAAAATATCGACTGTTTAGTCTTTTCCATAGATGCCACCTGGCCTGCCGAGTTCCTCCAGCATTTTGTCTGTGTGTGTTGCTTACATGAAGAAAGCTTTTTGTGCTCCAAAATGATGGATGATCAATTTTTGTAATCACTGTCATCGTCAAGAACTTAAGAACAGTGGTAGTGTAGGAAATAGACTCCCTGTCTACAATATACCTTATGCAATTACACAAATCAAACTCACTCCAAAATGTCACTGAATGACCATTTAAGATCCTTTAATGTCACTTCCTGTAAACGAGTGTAAGGAAAATGAAATAATTGTTATTGCAGATCCGATATAGCAAGAAAAAACACAAAAGATAAAGAACACGATAATAGAAAACACACAGTAAATATAAATACATAAGACAGCTTATATACATAGATTGATTGTATGTCCATAAAATAACACTAGGCTATGTATAAGGTGACTGACAGGAAATAATAAAGTAGAGGCGGTGTTAGTCAATGGAGATGTAGATGAGCCTTACAGCTTGGGGAAAGTAACTGTTTTTGAGCCTGGTATTCATGGCGCGGATGCCACTTAACTTCCTCCCTAACTGAAATGAGACCAATTGTCTATGATCAGAGTGCATGGGACCCTTCATGAAGTTACTGGCCCTTTTCCAGCATCTTTCTATTTTTGTTTTGTTTCACTGCGACTTGCCTATCCCAGGCGTGCAACGCACTGGCTTCATGACTCATTGCCAAGATAGGACTGCCGAGTCTTTCAAAGGCAGAGGAGATGGCCTATCTTTTATGATTAATTCCTTGAAGTACACAAACGTGGTGGTTTTGTCCCAGTCCTGCTCATCCGGCCTGCAGTATCTAGTGATTAAGTATCGTCCATTTTATCTGCTGCGGGAGTTTTCAGCCATTGTCTTGGAAGCGGTGTACATTCCACCTCAGGCCTGTGTCAAACAGACTATATGAATTGAGTAAAGTAATCAACAGGCCTGAAATAGTGCACTGATACCTTCCCCATCTTTTTGGTGGGTTTTAACCTGGCCAGCTTGAAAAAGTCTCTAATTCAGTTCACCTTCAAGTTTAATAGTCATTCAACCATACATTAATACCCATGAATAAAGCCAAACGAAACAGCGTTACTCTGGGGCCAAGGTGCAAATCACAGTGCCAACAGTCATACACAGCACAAGGCACGCAGACCACATATACGATAGCAAGCACATATATCAGTAAAAATACAGTCACACAAAAAAATATACATTGCAAGGCCCTGAGTCCATGAATGTTGCAGGAGTCTGCAGTTGAACATAATACAGCTTGTCTTTTGCTAAGTGAACACTGGGGGGCAGCACGAAATCCAGCTTGGACACAGTGCCACACCGCCTCCGATACAGCACAATAACTGCGACATCTCTCTTCTGGGCGGCTGCAAAAGGGCAGTACTGTGGCTTTAGGCTTCGACCTTGTGACAACTGAGGCTATTATCACCAACATATCACTTGTTGAACCAGAGGAACCAGCACACTGAACCACTGTTATACTACCATCAAGAACGCTTACCGTGCCATCCCATGCCCACACTTTGGAAAGTCAGATTACCTGGTTGTACTTCTACTCCTTGAGAATAGGCAGTGATTGAAGACTGCAATACCAGTAGAGAGAAACAAGAAGGTATGGACAAGGGACATGCAGGAGGGCTTACAGGATTGCTTTGAGTCAGTGAACTGGACAGTATTCAGGGATTCATCTCTAAGTCTGAATGAATACACTACAGTTGTCATGGACCTCATTTAAATCTGTGTGGATGAGTGTGTGTCTACCAGAACATATCGTACATACTAGAATCAAAATCCATGCATGAACCAGGAGATTCGTAGTCTGTTGAGGGCTAGCTCTGTGCATTCAAGTCTGGTGACCCAGGACTACACAAGAAGGCCAGGTACAATTTATGGAAGGCTATCTCAAGAGCAAAGGAACAATTCCGATTGAGGTTAAAGGTGGAATTGGATGCACGTCAACTCTAGCAGAGATTGCAGGCCATTACTTCCTACAAAGTGAAACTCAACTTCATGAATAGTAGTGATGTTTCAGTCTCAGATGAGCTCAACGCCTTTTATACACGCCTTGAAAGGGAGAATAAAACTACATCCCTGCTGCATCCTGTTAACCTGTGATCTTCTCTGAGGTCGTCATCAGGACATCTTTCAAGAGGATGAACTCTTGCAAGGTGACAGTGTATCTGGTAGGGTTCTGAAAACTAGTTCTAACTAATAAGTCAAACACGAGGAAATCTGCAGATGCTGGAAATTCAAGCAACACACACAAAAAATGCTGGTGAACGCAGCAGGCCAGGCAGCATCTATAGGAAGAGGTACAGTCGACGTTTCGGGCCAAGACCCTGCGTCCTGATGAAGGGTCTCGGCCCGAAAAGTCAACAGTACCTTTTCCTATAGATGCTGCCTGGCCTGTTGCGTTCACCAGCATTTTTGTGAGTGTGTGTGGCTAACTAACAAGTGGGTGTTTTCAAAGGTATTTTTAATCTTTCATTGCTACAGTCAGAAGTTCCCACCTGCTTCAAGTGGGTAACAATCATACCAGTGTCCAAGAAGAGCAGGATGAGCTACCTTAACGACTGTCATCCAGTAGCACTCTCATCTACAGTTATGAAGTGCTCTCAGAGACTGATTATGACTAGAATCAACTCCTGCCTAAGAACAGTCTTCCATCGACTGCAACTGGCCTATTGCCACAATGAGTGGATGCGATCTCATTGGCTTTTCATGCGTCCTTGAACCACCTGGTCAACACTATTATTTATTCAAGCTGCTGTTCATTAACTACAGCTCATTGTTTAACACGATTATTCCTACAGTTCTGATCAAAAACCTCCAAAGCCTGGACCTCTATACCTCCCTTTGCAAATGGATCTTCGACTTCCTCACCAGAAGACTGCAGTCTGTATAGATCAGAAATAACATCTCCATCTTGCTGATAATCAACACTGGTGTACCACAAGAAGATGTGTGCTTAGCTCACTGCTGTCCTCTTGACACCCATTACTGTGTGGCTACGCACAGCTCAAATGCTATCAATAAATTTGCTGATGACACAGAATATTGGCAGAATTTCAGATGGTGACAAGAATGCCTACAGCAGCGAGACAGGTCAGCTGGCTGAGTGGGGTCTCAACAACAATATTGCACTTGTCAGTAAAACCAAAGGATTAATTGTGGACTTCAGAAAAGGTAAGATGATGAAACACACACCAGTCTTCATCAAGGGATAGGTACTGGAAAGGGTGAACAATATCAAGTTCTTGGCTTTCAACATCTCTGAGGTCTATCTTGAGCCTAACATATCAATGCAGTTACAAAGAAGGCATGGCAGCAGGTATATTACATTAAGACTTCAAGGACATTTGGTATGTCACCAAAACCATTCACAAATCTTTACAGATGTACCATGGAGAGCATTCTAACTGGCTACATCACTGTCTGGTATGGGTGAGGGGGGCACTGCACAGGGTCAAAATAAACTACAGCAAGTTGTAAACTCAGTCAGCTCTATCATGGGCAATTGCCTCCCCAACATCCAAGACATCTTCAAGGAGTGATGCCTCAAAAAGGCGGCATCCATTATTAAGGACCCCCATCACTCAGGTCATGCCCTATTTTCATTGCTAGCATCAGGGAGTAAGTACGGGAGCTTGAAGACACACACTTAATGATTCATGAGTAGCGTCTTCCCTTCTGCCATCAGATTTCTGAATGAATATTGAAACCGTGAACACTAACTCACTTTTTCTTCTCTTTTTCACTACGTATGTAATTTAACTTTTTAATCCATATATATATATATATACATACACACACACCTTGCACTGTAATTTGGTTTCTATTATTATGTTTTGCAATGTACTTCTGCCGCATAACAACAAATTTTATGACTTATGCCAGTGATATTAAACTTGGTTCTGATTCTAATATATCCTTCATGATGAGTAGGCTGGTGCCAGGGATGCATTGGGCAGTTTTGATTTCCATTTGTAGTGCAGCTTCTGTACGAAGTAGTGATGTAGCTTGTTAGGATGCTCTCTATTTTGCATCAAAAACCATGGATGTCTGAATGCTCTTCATACAGACCAATTTCTTTACTTAATGTTGATACTAAAATCTTATCTAAAGTTCTGGCCCATAGAATTGGAAGTATTTTACCTTCTATCATTTCTGAAGATCAGATGGGATTTATTAAAAATCGATATTCCCACTTTAATATTTGTCGTTTACTAAACATTGTTTATTCCCCTTCTAAGGAGATATCGGAATGTGTGATTTCTTTGGACGCTGAGAAGGCTTTTGATAGGGTTGAATGGAATTATTTATTTAAAACTTTAGAAAAATTTAATTTTGGGCCCGATTTTATTCAATGGATTAAATTACTTTATTTATCTCCTTCTGCCAGGGTCCTTACCAATTTTCAGTATTCCAAACTTTTTAAACTTCAACGTGGAACTAGACAAGGTTGTCCCTTGAGTCCTCTGTTCTTTAATTTGGTGTTAGAACCCTTAGCCATTGCTTTCGGAGAATCTAATGATATTACTGGTATTTTAAGGAAAGGGACTGTTCATAAAGTCTCGCTTTATGCTGATAACCTACTGCTTTTCATTTCTAATGTCAAGACTTCATTACCTCCTGTGCTTTCCTTACTTCCTTATTTTAGTTAGTTTTCAGGATACTGTTACGTACCCCGTAACTGGGTTGCCAAACCAGTAGAAATGGATCACTCGGTTGGAGTCTGGATTACTAGAACTAAGAAAGTTTTATTAAAGAAACAAGCAACACAGTACTCTAATCAAAAGGATAATGAATGCAACAGTTCAGCAATGATGAACATACATGTACACAGAATTAAGATAACAGGATCAATCAAGCTCTATCGTTGTCTAGGGGTAAATGACCAGTTTCAAAGTGACGCAAAGTTCAGTTCAATTTAGTTCAGTTCAGTTCGCAGTAATCGCTGCCGTGGGAGATGGACAGTGTGGGGGAAGGAGAGAGAGAGCAAAAACAAATGAATATTCAAGGCTTCCACACAGACCTTCGCAGTCAGCTTTTGGGCGAGTCCTTTGTGATGTCATCTGAGGTCACCGACCGTGACCCCTCCGTTTCCAGATACGATCGTTTCCTTGCGGTGAACCCGGCACCCAGGCAAGGGTGGACACACACCAGGTTCCCGCCGATCGTGCCTCTCCACCCCGTGCGTCTATGGCCCGGTACTTTCCACCGACTTGTGAGAGACGCACCACTTCCAGGGTCTTGTTACCTCGGGTGTCGTGTGTGTCCTTCCTTAGCGAACCTGTCCCTTTTTATCCCCCTGCTGGGGTATCGCCTGTCCATCAATTCAAACAGTTCGGGGTTCAAAGGGGGAGCCGATCTTGACAGCTCTCCTTCCGTTAAACTCTCCCGTCCCTTCATTAACATCTCCAAATGCTGCTCCATTGTTTTCCTTATCTCTCTCTCTCCTGAAGACAGGTGGCAGACCAACTGCTGATTCCACTGGTGCCAGCACAGGACAGATACATCTTAATCTATGTGTATTCTTGTCACAATACAAACTGAATTTACATAAGAGTGAACTTTTTCCTCTGAATAACCTCTTATTAATTAATACTAACTTTCTTTTTAAAATTGTAAGAAATCAATTTATCTATTTGGGTGTAACAATTACTAAGAATTATACATACGTATTTAATGAAAATTTTCTTACCTTACCTTAAAAAGGACATTATCAACCTGGTCACCTTTTTCGTTATCCTTGATTGGCCAAATTAACTGTATTAAAATGAATATTTTACCTAAATTTATATACCTGTTTCAGGCATTACCTGTTTTTATTCCTAAATCTTTTTTTGATTCTCTTGATTCTATTATATCTTCTTGTATATGGAAAATCAAACGTTCTCGACTAAATAAAGTTCATCTTCAAAAATCTAAGAAGAATGGAGGTTTAGCTTTACCAAATTTTAGGTTTTATTATTGGGCAGTCAATATACAAAATCTTACGTCTTGGACATATTATATTAACTGTGGGGACTGTCTGATGTGGGTTTCTTTAGAAGTTAACTCTGTTAATAAATGTTCTATTATTTCTCTTCTCAGATCTTCATTTCTTTAATCTTTTAGCGAACCAACTGAAAATTTGGTAGTTAGATATACTTTGAGGATCTGGGTACAATTTAGGAAACTCTGGTTTATTGAGATTTTCTTTGTCTAGTCCCATTTGTTCTAACTATTTTTTTAAACCTTCAATGACTGATTCAGTTTTTAAAGAATGGGATAGATTGGGTATTAAATGATTCCAGGATTTGTTTGAGAAGGAAGTCTTCTTTCCTCTGAGCAATTGTCAGTTAAATATAGTTTACCCAAAACTCACCTTTTTCATTATTTACAAATTAGAGACTTTTTGCGCTCTCAATTATATACATTTCCTATAAGTTCCGATAAGGACTTATTAGATGTAATTTTTAATTTGAAACCTTTTTATAATGGTTCAATTTCCAATATTTATGGTATGCTGTTAGGAATAAGAAATGTTCCTATGGACAAAAGTAAAAATTTTTGGGAACAAGATTTACAGACTGAGGAAACTTGGAATGAAATTTTTAAATTGGTGAACTCTTCATCGTTATGTGCCTGTAATTCCCTATTACAATTTGAAGTGATTCATAGGGCTCACATGTCTAAAGATATACTATCTTGTTTTTATTCGGATATATCTCCTTTCTGCGACAGATGATAAGATGGAGAAGCTTCATTAATTCACATTTTAGACATGTCCGAGCCTTGAAAGATATTGGAAGGAAGTATTTCAAACCTTCTCGGTACTCTTCAAGGTAAATTTTAAGCCTAACCCTTTGACCGCACTATTTGATATTGCTGGAGGAAAAGTCTTCATTTCGGAGACACCTGATTTACATATTTTGGCTTTTATTTCTCTTATAGCTAGGAGGGCTCTTTTGCTTAAATGGAAGGATGCTGCTCCGCCTACTCATGCTCAATGGTCACGTGATGTTATGTCATGCTTAAATTTAGAGAAGATCCGTTGTTCAGTTTTTGAATCTAGCCAAGACTTTTATACATTGTGGGGACCATTTCTGAGTTCTTTTCAAAGCCTTTGATTTGTTGTTAAAGTACAAATGGTGACTAATAATATATTTTACTACATGATAAGGGTCTTTTCTCCCCTTTTTACTTGTTTGTCCTAACAGCTCTGACTTTGGTAGTGGGTTTAGATTTTTTTCTGTATTATAAAATTATGATATTACGATTTTACTTAATTTTCCTATGAAGGAGTTTTGTGATTGTAATTGTATTTTAATATAATGTATTTGGTACTTTTTTTTTCTTTTACATAGACATAGAACATAGAATAGTACAGCACAGTACAGGCCCTTTGACCCACAATGTTGTGCTGACCCTCAAACCCTGCCTCCCATATAAGCCTCCACCTTAAATTCCTCCATATACCTGTCTAGTAGTCTCTTAAATTTCACGAGTGTATCTGCCTCCACCACTGACTCAGGCAGTGCATTCCACGCACCAACCACTCTCTGAGTAAAAAACCTTCCTCTAATAACCCCCTTGAACTTCCCACCCCTTACCTTAAAGCCATGTCCTCTTGTATTGGGCAGTGGTGCGCTGGGGAAGAGGCGCTGGCTATCCACTCTATCTATTCCTCTTATTATCTTGTACACCTCTATCATGTCTCCTCTAATCCTCCTTCTCTCCAAAGAGCAAAGCCCTAGCTCCCTTAATATCTGATCATAATGCATACTTTCTAAACCAGGCAGCATCTTGATAAATCTCCTCTGTACCCTTTCCAATGCTTCCACATCCTTCCTATAGTGAGGTGACCAGAACTGGACACAGTACTCCAAGTGTGGCCTAACCAGAGTTTTATAGAGCTGCATCATTACATGGCGACTCTTAAACTCTCTCTCTCGACTTATGAAAGCTAACACCCCATTAGCTTTCTTAACTACCCTGTCCACCTTTTGACATAATATATAGCTTCTTGTACTCTGTATTCTTCCAAGCAGAAACTAATAAAAAATATTGAAAGAGAAGAGCATAAGTAATAGGAGCAGCAGTAGGCCATCTTGCCTGCTCCACCATTCAATAAGATCATGGCTGACCTGACCATAGACTCATCTCCACCTACTTACCTTTTCCCCATAATCCTTAATTCCCCTAAAATACATTGAGGATTGTTATTAGACAGGTGTTCCTGATTTCTTTTTTGTGCATAGGCCGTCCTTGCCCTCTTGATGCATAACATGAGGTTTTTCTGGCTGATCTGAGAGCTGTTCTGTCATTGGACTTGAAGTCAACATCCTGGAGTTTTAGTAGGGAGTGCACCGCTGTGTCCCACTAGGGCTTCTGGTTGGGCTGTGGGACGACCATTCTTGAGGTACCAACGTCGTCTACTTACTGATAACAGATGAGTCATATTTTTTGAGGTCTGTGGCGGCCTACTTGAACATCTTCCAGTTGGTCCATTCAAAACAATCCTGAAGCATACAGGTTGCCTCATTAGGCCATACAGTGATGATCCTCTTGACTGATTACTCTATGCAGTTTCAGCAGTGGTTGGTATGCTGGGATTAACATTATAGAGACATGGTCTGAGAGGCCAGGATGAGGATGTGGGATGGCTTTGTAAGCACCGTATCTGTTTAAATAAACATGGCCCTGTCTATTTGTTCCCCTAGTGGCTGTGGTGACATGTTGGTGGAATTTGGATAAAATGTCCTGCAGTTTAACATGACTGAAGCTTCCTGCGATTATGAAGACACCGTCCAGATGCTTGTTTTGTAGAGAGCTCTTGATACTGTACAGCTCTCCTAGAGCATCCTTGGTGTTGGTTCTCAGGGGAATGGAGACAGTGATAAACACAACAGTAAACTCCCTGAACAGGTAACATGGCTGGCATTTAATTGTACGATGCTCAATTTCCCCAGAACAGTGGCTGCTAACTACAGTTAAGTTTGTGCAACAACCTTTGCACAAACAGATTCCATCTTCTTTGGAATTCCCTGACAGAGAGTTAAAACTTGTGTTGAACAGAGACATCTGTCGAGTTGAAATGCTGAGTCGATCATATTGCTGTTTAGCCACGTTTCAGTGAAAACCAGAATGCAGCAGTTACTCAACTCTTTCTGTGCATTCATTCTCAGTCTCACTGTCTATTTTATTATCTAGCTAGCGGATGCTGGCCAGGAAGATTGATGGTACTGCCAGTCTGGTTGGGTTAGCTCTCAGCCTAGCTACTGCCCTGGCTCTGTTGCTACGTTTCTGCTTCCTCTCTGACGACTGCATCTACTACTTCCTCAGCTGAGCTGCTTAGGCCAGGTTACTGGTGCCGGGTCTGGAATCCGTAGAATCCCTTTCCCATTGAGCACCGCTATTAACTCTGCTGCTGGTAGATTAAATGTAATTTCGCTTAAGTGTTCAGCAGTGCTGCATTCGCTGAGCTTTGGATAACTGAAATCCCTAACAAGAAACTTTGAAACACCATCTAAGAATTTAAAGATAGCACCATTATTGGGAGCCAGAGTAGCTGCTGAGTTCCTGTGCATCTTTAACATTACATACAATGAGATACGAGAACGAGAATAAGATAGAAGGCATTCCTGAGTTTCCCACCTTGCTCCTTTCCTCAAATACTAGTCCCACAAAACTTAGAACTGGCTCTTTGTCATGACTTTTCCCAAAGCTTCAAAAGAAAAGGTATTAAAGCTATGCAGGATGCATCAGGCAGATCACTGAGACATTGCTAAGGATGGAAACATTTGAGGAAACCTGGAGTCACAGACTATTGCAGCTGGACTAAAGGACAACAGAAGAGAAGCAAAAGAGTTTGTTGTTGGCAAGTCCAGCATAATAGGCCATCAGTTTAAAATTATACAGATGAAAATAAAGTATCTCAATATTGTCCTTAAACATGAACAGTTTCTCCTTCCAATTAATGTTTTACCTGCTGAGTACATCCAGGAATTTCGGTTTCTTTTCCTTTATTTGGTAAGGAATGTTTTACCTGAGAAACAGTTGAGGTAGAAGAAAATTTTCTAATGAAAAATTTGAATAATCCTAGGAAAATTATAAGTTATCAATACCCATGATCTCAACATAGAGATGAAAGTCACCAATAAAAAAACCGTGAATGTTGGAATATTGAAAAGAAAGCTCCTGGAAATACTCAGCAGGTCAGGCAGTACTACTGTAAAGAGAAAGAGAGTTAATATTTCAAGCTGAATACTTCATAAGTAGCAAAGAAGGAAAACTAATTGATCTGCCAGACAGATCATGTCATTTTTAATTACACTGAAGTAGTAAAAAGAAAAGAGAAATCAGAATTTAGTATTAGAAGAGACAACAAAGTGTAAGGGCCACATCATGATAGACTGAGAAATGAAGAGTTCAAGAGTTCATTCTTGAATGTATGAGAAATCCATTTCAGAGTTCGATAGTGGTGAGATAGAAGCTATCTGAGACTGGTGGTTCATGCCCTCAGGCTTTTGTATCTACTGGCCGACTGGAGAGGGTACAGAATAAATGGGTTCCTTGATTATGTTGGCTGTTTCCCCAAGGCAGCGGTAGATGTAGATGGTTAATGAGGTAGGAGCTAGTTTGCACGATGGGCTGAGCTGCATTCACAACTCTATGCAATTTCTTGTGGACCTCAGTAGAGCAGTTGCCATTCAGCTGTAATGCATCCAGATGTGATACTTTCTCTGGTGCATCTATAACAGATGAACTATTCAAGTTGCCTAGCGGGAGGTAGTCCCACTTGCCTGGATTGGCACGTATTCTTCCAAACCACTCCTATCCATATACCTGTTCAAATGCCCTTTAAACATTGTAATTTATCACTTCCTCTGGTAGCTCATTCCAAAAACCAGCTACCCGCATATTGAAAAACTTGCCCCTAAGGTTCCTTTAAATCTTTCCTCTCTCACCTTAAATCTATGCCCTCTTGTTTTAGATTCCCCTACCTTGGAGAAAAGACCGTGATCATTCACCTGATCAATGCTACTTTTTAATTTATATTCCTTTACAAGGTCACTATCACTCCAGAGAAAAGACCAGCCTCTCGAAATAACTCAAGCCCTCCAGTTCCAGTAAAGTCCTTGTGAATCTCTTCTGCATCCTTTCCAGTTTAGTGACATTCTTCCTGTAGGTAAATGACCAAAGTGTCAATAATACTCCTAGTGTCGTCTCACCAATGTCTTGCGCAGTTCTAACATGAGGTCATCTAAAGCTTTTACCCTTATCCTTTGTCCTCTGACTTTATTCACCTCTGATAAGGGGAAAAAGCACTTGATGTGTACACCTGCTATATACCTTATAATTTTAAATAACTATTAAGTCCCCTCAATCTCCTCTGCTCTAGGGGGGTTCAGAAGACTCAACCTCTGAACACAAGAGATTCTGCAGATGCTGGAAATCCTGAGCAACATACACAAAATGCCAGAGAAACTCAGCAGATCAGGCAGCATCTATGGAAATGAATGAACAGTCCAAGTTTCGGGTCAAGATCCTTCATCAGGACTGGAAAGGAAGGGGGAAGATGCCAGAATAAAAAAGTGGGAGCAGGGGAAGGAAGACAAGCTAGAAGGTGGGTGGGAAAGGTAAAAGGGCTGGAGAAGAAGGAATCTGATCGGAAGGGGGAATGGACCATGGGAGAAAGGGAAGAAGGAGGAGCACCAGGAGGTGGTGATAAGCGAGTGAGGAGAAGACAGAAGAGGCCAGAGTTGGGGATAGAAGAGGAGGGAAGGTGGAGGGGAAAAGAAAAAAATGGCAAAAAAACTGGAAGGAGAAATCAATGTTGATGCCACCAGGTTGGAAACTAGGACCTTATTATTCATGATGTACGTCTTAGCCTCATTAGTACTCCCAAAATCTTACACCTTACATTCATCTGAATTAGACGTCACCTGCCATTTCTCGGCCCATTTTACCAATACATCAATATCACGCTATAGCTGAAGACTACACTCAATATAAAGGAAAGCAATAAATGAAAGTCAATAAAAGTTAGTGTGAATGTGTGTTAGATCACTTAAGACATAGATAAAATATGCCAAGGAAATATATCATGGCATCATTGTACATTCTTAGAATATGATGTATGTGGCTGAGTACCATAGGTGCAACATTTTTTTTATTAAGAAAGGCATTACTGAATGCAGATAGAACATATAACAATAATGTGTATAGTTTCTTTATACGAGTAAGAAGTTGTTGGATTGGAAATTCCTGCTGAAATAATTGCAGGTCTAATGGCACAGAGAGAGATACCTCATGTAGAGTATTGCAAATCCCATAACCATTTGAGCAATTTATGCTGCTCCAGTGTTATCCTTGTTGAAAAAGGCTAATTGCTGTCAACTTCACTGTTTCATTAAATACTCACTTTTGTATGTCCTTTGCTCAATACAATCAGAACATTTGAACTGCAGTTTCACAGTGCAGGTGTTCTTTTACTCCAGAAGTAAGTTTCCGCATTATATCTAAGTATCTCCAGTCCAGAAATGGAGAACTTTACAATATTCAGTTTCTACATTTCAAATTGCTTTTTGATTTTAATGTTTTTATCTCTCTCTTTTCTTTCTGTACTTAAACCTAACTAACTTTGCTTTTGGGCTTCTGCTATCTTTTAATCTTACTTCTTAATGGGGAGCCTTAGATCTGTCATTCGCTAAGGTCCGAGATGGGCTGATGGAATTCTAAAAATTTGAATAATTCTTGGAAAATTGTAAGTTATCAATATCCATGATCTCATCATAGAGATGAAAGTCACCAATAAAAAAACCCGTGAATGTTGGAATGTTGAAACAAAAAGCTCCTGGAAATACTCAGCAGGTCAGGCAGCACTTCTGTAAACAGAAAGAGAGTTAATATTTCAGGCTGAATACTTCAGAGGAAGTAGCAAAGAAGGAAAACCAATTGATCATGTCATTTTTAATTACACTGAGGTAGTAAAAAGAAAATAGAAATCAGAATTTAGTATTAGAAGAGACAACAAAATATAAGGGCCACATCGTGATCGTGATAGACTGAGAAATGAAGAGTTCAAAAGTTCATTCTTGAATGTATGAGAAATCCATTTCAGAGTTTGATAGTGGTGAGATAGAAGCTATCTGAGACTGGTGGTTCATGCCCTCAGGCTTTTGTATCTGCTGGCTGACCAGAGAGGGAAGAGAATAAATGGGTTTCTACATTAACTTGCACTTCCAGTAGGTCTAGGATATGTTTGCCGCAGCTTGGGATTTAGGGGGCCATGACAGAAGTCTGGTACTGCTTAAAACTGGGGGGAAAATCTAACACTTTATACTTCTGAGTGTGCTAATTTCCTTGGGCATTTTGAGATAAACGAAAAGGAAGCGTGGGGTTTCTTAAAGAATGTTAAGGTGGATAAGCTTCCAGAGGCTGAATGGAATAAACCCCAGGTTACTGAGAGAATCAAGAAAGGAGATTGTTGGGGCCTTGACCAAAATCTCCATGTCCTCTCTAACCATAAGCAAGCTCCCAGAGTAATTAAGTGCTTTGAGAGGTTGGTTATAGCTAGAAAAAACGCTTGCCTAAGCAAGGACCTCAACCCACTGTAATTTCCCTATCAACACAATAGGTCATTAGCTCTCCATGCAGCCTTGGATCATCTGGACAATACTAATACTTACATCAGGCTGCTGTTTATTGACTATAGGTCAGCATTTAACACAATCATTCCTACAGTACTGATCAAAGATCTCCAAAGCCTGGGCCTCTGTACCTTCCTTTGCAAATGGATCCTCAACCTCTGCTCCAGAAGACAACAGTCTGTGTGGATCAGAAATAACTTCTCCACCTTGCTGATAATCAACACAGATGCACCACAAGGATGTGCGCTTAGCTCACTGCTGTCCTCTCAACGTCCATGACTCTGTGGCTACACACAGCTCAAAAGCCATCTATAAATTCGCTGATGACACAACTATTGTTGGCAGATGGTGACAAGAAGGCGTACGGTAGCAAGATAGATGAACTGGCTGAGTGGTGTCTCAACAACAACATAGCACTGAACGTCAGTAAAACCAAAGCATTGATTGTGGACTTCAAAAAGGGTAAGACGGGGGCTCACACACCAGTCTCAGAGGGATTAGAAGTGGGAAGTGTCAGCAATTTCAAGCTCCTGGGTGTCAACATTGCTGAGGATCTATCCTAGACCCAACATATCAATGCAGTTCCAAAGAAGGCATGGCAGCAGCCATATTTCATTAGGAGTTTGAGGAGATCTGGTATGTCACCATAGACACTCGCAAATTTCTACAGGTGTACTGTGGAGAGCATTCAAGCTGGCTGCATCACTGTCTGGCTTTGAGGGTCTACTGCACAGGATCCAAGTAAGCTTCAGAAGGTTGTAAACTCAGTCAGCTCTATCATGGGCACTAGCCTCCCCAGCATCCAGGATATCTTCGAAGTGGCGTCCATCATTAAGTACCCCCACCACCCAGGACACACCTTCTTCTCATTGTTACCAACAGAGAGAAGGTAAAGGAGCCTGAAGACACACACTCAACGATTCAGGAATAGCTTCTTCCTCTCTGCCATCAGATTTCTGAATGGACATTGAACCTATGAACACTACCTTACTACTTTCTTTTTCTTTTTTTGCACTACTTATTTAATTTCCTGCAATGTACTGCCGCTGCATTACATCAAAATTCTGACTGGCTGTTGTTGCACTGTTCAAGAAGGGAAACTATAGTCTCATCTCACTGGTTGAGAAGTTACTGGAGAGGATTCTTAGAGATTAAATTTATGAGGAATTAGAAAATCATGGCCTAATTAGGGGTAGTCAACATGGCATTTTACAAGCCAATCTGTGCCTATTAACTTCATTGAGTTTTTTGAGGAGGTGACATGGTGATTGGAGGTAGACCTTATAGAAGTTACTGGCGTAGATTTTAGAAAGGTGCTTTGACAGGATTCTTAAATGGAGGCTCATCCAGAAAATTAATGTGCATGGAATCCACAGTAAATTGGCTGCTTGGATTCAGAATTGGCCTGCCCTTACAATTCAGAAGGTAGTGGTCGATGGGATGTTTTCTGGCTGAGAACTGTGACCAGTGGTGTTCTGCAAAGATCCATAATGTTTGTGCTATATATAAAAGACCTGGGTGAATGTAGGTTGCCGGGGGGGGGGGGGGGGGGGGTTAAATATGCTTGCAGACAAAACAAAGATTGGTGGTGTCATGGATAGTGTAGAAGACTGGTAAATAATACAGTGAGTATAGATCAGTTGTAGATACAGTATAGGCAGAGAAATAGCAGATGGAGCATTGCACTTTGTGCAGTATGAAGTGTTGCACTTTGGGAGACCAAACGTTTAGCGATAGAACACTGTTCATGACAAGAATCTTAACTATTTTGATGTGCAGAAGGTTCTTTTGGTCTAAATTCATAGGTTCCTGAAAATGGTTACACAGGTTGATCGGGTAGTGAAGAAGGCAGATGGTATGCTAGACTTTATTAATCAAGGAATTGAGTCCAAGAATTGGGAAGTTAAGAAATCTATGAAACTCTAGTTAGGCTGCATCTGGAGTATTGCATTAAGTTCTGGTCACCCCATGGAAGAATGCCAAGGCTTTGGAGAAGGCACAGAAGAGGTTTACCACGATGCTGCCTGGATTAGAGTGCATGTACTGTAAGGAGAGGTTGAACAAACTTCAGTGTTGTTCTCGAGGGTGTTGAAGGCTGAAGGGTGACCTAGTGGATGTTTATAAGATTAAAAGAGGCATGGATAGAGTAGAAAGTCAGGATTTTTACCTCAGGGTTGAAATGTCTAAGACCAGAAGGCAGGAATTATAGGTGAGGTGTTAAATTTTGGGGAGATGTGCTGGATAAGTTAATTTTTCTTTACATAGAATGTGGTGGGTTCCTGCAGCTAAATACAATAGGGGTGTTTAAGAAGTTTTTAGATAGTCACATGAATGTGCAAGAAATGGAAGTATGGGTGCATTGTATTGGCAGAAGGAATCAATTTAGATTGGTATCTGATTACTAACTTAATTAGTTTGGGACAACATTTGGGGCTGAAGGGTCTGTTCTATGTTCTGCATCAGATTGCAGACTTTGAAAAAGATCTGATTTCCAAAAGGAAAATTAGATTGCACATCATTCATTCCTTCTTCTGATTCTTGTCACCTTCCTTCTTTCTTCATGTTTTTTTACGTTTATGAGGTTTGTACTTCGTTTATCCTTTCGGCAGAGGGTCATGTTGCTGCATGCTCCAACCTTTACTTTTTTACACTTGCTGACTTAAACACTTGTTTTAATTTTCAAGAATTTTGTGTATACTGCTTTTGTATTTCAAGACAATTAGAACAGTTTAGCCGATCATAGGGGACCCCCCAACATCCATCGGGGACATTTTATCAGGAGCGCTGCATACGCAGGGCTCTTAGTATTATTAAAAATTCCACCCAACCATTCTACATCCCCTTTAACTTTCTACCATCAGGCAGGAGACTACAATCATAAAAGCAAGAACGGTCAGGATGAGAAACAGTTTCTTCCTCCAGGCCATTAAGCTTCTTAACTCTCTGCCGCATCGTATTTGAAGTGTCACTGGTTAATCTATTTGGTACTTCACAAGATTTAATATTAATGCACTTTATTTTGCTATTCATGCGTGATTCACTTGTAGATTTTATCTTTACCTTGATAAGTTATTGTGTGTTATGTCTGTTATGCGTACTACTGTGCTTTACACCCTAGTTTGGAGAAATGTCTTGCTTCTATATACATTTTATGGTTATATACGCAATATACATTTATGTAGTTAAATGACAATAAACTTCACTTGACTTAGACCATAAGATATAGGAGAAAAGTTAGGCTATTTGGCCCATCGAGTCCTCTCCACCATTCAATCATGGCTGATCCTTTTTTCCCTTCTTTAGCCAAACTCCCTGACCTCCTTCCTGTAACCTCTGATGTCATGTCCAATCAAGAACCTATCAAGCTCTGCCTTAAATACGCCTAATGACTTGGCCTCCAGCCGCCTGTGGCAACAAATTCCACAAATTCACTACCTTCTGGCTGAAGAAATTTCTCTGCACCTCTGTTTTAAATGGGCACCCCTCTATCTGGAGACTGTGCCCTCTTATCCTAGAGCCCCCCATAAAGGGAAACATCCTTTCCACATCTACTCTGTCTAGGCCTTTCAACATTTGAAAGGATTCAATGAGATCCCCCCCATCCTAAATTCCAGCGAGTACAGACCCAGAGCTATCAAACGTTCCTCCTTCGATAACCCTTTCATTCCCAGAATCATCCTTGTGAATCTCCTCTGAATCCTCTCCAATGCCAGCACATCATTTCTTAGATGAGGAGCCCAAAACTGTTCACATTACTCAAGGTGAGGCCTCATCAGTGCCTTATAAAGCCTCAGTATCACATCTCTTGTATTCCAGACCTCTTGAAATGAATGTTAACATGGCATTTCCCTTCCTCACCACTGACTTAACCTACAAGTTAACCTTTAAGGTGTTCTATAAAAGGACTCCCAAGTCCTTTTGCATCACAGATTTTTGCATTTTCTCCCCGCTTAGAAAAAAATCTGCACATCTATTTCTACTACAAAAGTGCATGACCATGCATTTTCCAACATCGTATATCATTTGCCACTCTTTCGCCTATCCTTCTAATCTGTCTAAGTCCTTCTGCATTCTACCTGTTTCCTCAACACTATCTGACCCTCCACCAACCTCTGTATTATTTGCAAACTTGGCAAAAAAATTATCTATTCCGTCACCTAAATCATTGACATATAGCATAAAAAAGAAGTGCTCTGAAGACCGACCCCTGCTGAACACCACTACTCACTGGCAGCCAATCAGAAAAGGATCCTTTTATTCCCACTCGCTGCCTCTTACCAAAAAGTCAATGCTCTAACCATGCCAGTAACTTTCCTGTAATACCATGGGCTCTTAACTTGGTAAGCAGCCTCAGGTATGGCACTTTGTCAAAGACCTCCTGAAAGTCCAAATAACATCCCCTGTATCCCCTTTATCTTTCTTACTTGTAGTCTCCTCAAAGAATTCCAACAGGTTCATCAAGAAGATTTTTCCTTAAGGAAACATGCTGACTTTGTCCTATCTTGACCAAATACTCCATAGCCTCATCCTTAACAACTGAGTCCAACATCTTCCCAATCACTGAGATCAGGCTAACTGAATAATCAAACTTGAATAATCTTTTAGTATAAATGTTACAAAGTAAGAGCAATACAAATCTGAATTTTAAGACAGAGAGAAGGAGGTCAGGCTTTGAGTTGAGCTCTATGGGAGAACTGAAAACACTTTGAAACAAATTGGAGAGTACTTTGCTACAGTCCTGACAATTAATTACTCAGAGTTAGACATGTGGCTCAGTTCACCTTTCAGAGCACAACTCAGAATTGCTATATTGGAAGAGCTTGCTGTTCTCTTCATGAGATGAGGCACAACGTAACTGAGAGCTGGCTGGTCTGACCTGGCCAGGGCGTATCTCAGCCTGAGACAGATGAACTGGTATATTTTACACAATTAATGCACTATTTATTGAATAATTTGTCCTTTAACTCAGACAGATGTACAGGTAGTTTACTATGGCATGGTGTTAAAAACATCTATATTTCTAGACAATAACTGACAGGCAAGTCTGAAAGTGAAATAAAACATGCTATTGACATGCATTTTAATGGTGAGGTTGGAGAGGCAGATTACATAACCAAACTTTCAAACAGACATCGGTATTTTGGTACACTGTTAACCTGTGACCTTTTGCTGCATCAAAGGCAGCACAGGAAGCTTGTTCTAACTGCTGTTGGCTGCCATTCAGCTGTTATAAGGAAGTCACCATTGAACTCTCCTTAGCACTGACTATGCCACTTAGTTTATTCCCACTAAACTTCTGAGAAGAAATCTTGACTTCATGACCACCCTGGTTGTTAATGTGGCTAGTGGTTGTCTCATCTCACGTAGTGGCTCCTTCTCGAAACTAAAATGAAACTTGAATCTTTCTGTCCATAGAAACTGATATAACATCCCTAAATTCTTTGTTTTACAAAACCTTGAATATGTTGTGGACATCCAAGAAGTCTGCCAGTTTTCCTGGAATACCAAGTCTCAATTGCTCCAATCAGACCTCGAGCTAAGTTTGCTTTTATCAGTGCCACTCATATCACACATTCTCTATGATTACACCTAATGTCATCTATTCCTCCTTGGCCTCTTGACCCGTTTCTAGCCTGACCTAATCATCACAGGATGCTTGAACATGCTCAGGTTTTAAAGCTTTTTCCTATGCATAATCTCAGCAATTTTTAAAAAAAATTCTCTCTCATCCTAGTCAAATCCACTGTTCTCTTGTCCAGAAAATCTTAAAACCCCAGTTCCATCTCTCTAGATCTCCCTGCTCCTTTCAGCTGCATCTTTTCCCAGTGTCTGGCTACATACATTTGCTCTAGGAATAATTGTTTGCCCAAAGAGAAATTGTCTTACATTACATGGCTCCTCTGTAAGTGATAGATTGGCCTGTCACACAAATGAGTTACCAGGCAGTTGCTACAAATGATCAGCTGCTGCCTTTTGTAGCACAAATATCATCTGCTCTCTCCATATGCTCAACTCAAATCAGGAGATACCAACTATAGCTACACCGCTGCATCAATTGGACTATTGGAGCTCGTCGACCAAAGCTATGCCCGAGTCCTCAATTGTTTTGCAGTTGTGACCCAACCCACCTACCTCAAATCAAAAAGTTGGGTGTCGTGACAAGTTCAACATAAGTGACTCATATCTGATAAAGCTCCTGCTTATATGGAGTTTATACAGCGCCTATATGGAACTTCCCCAACGCTAGCAAAGCCAAATTGTCTACTAAGAAATTGAATATTGAGATGAAAATCTGATTAAAAATAGTTTTAATCTTAAAACTGGCTTATTTTGGCAAGACACAAACAAAACAATTCCAAACCTATTTAAATATAATCAGGCTAAACTACAAACATATGGCCATAATAGCATGCCAACAGCAGCAAAGCTGTCATTTACATTACATGCTGTAGCAGTAGATACCAACTATGGTACTATGTTGCATTGTCCGAAGACTCAAATGTTTTCCCCATTTCCTTTGATGACATGTCTGTCTTTGGCCTTCTCCACTGCCAGGGTGAGGCTAAACGCACACTAGAAGAACAGCACCTTATATTATGCCTGGGTAGTCTACAACCAAATGGTATGAAGACTGATTTTTTTACTTCAAGAAACCCACACTCCCTGCGCTCATTTCTCCCTCCTTCTGATCTCCTCTTTCTTTTTACCAAGTTTCATTTCCCTTCTGCACCTGGTTTCATCTTCCTATCATCCACAACTTCTGGTTGTAATATTCCTTTCTCCAACAGGGTCATCTACCCATCATCAGCCCCTTATACGGTTCCACTTTTCACCTTTCTTACTTATCAGATTCCAGTATTTGCTGCCTCTCGGTTCGGCATCACCTTCCAGTGACTTGTCACTACTTCCATCCTCCCAGCTCCATCTGCCTTCTTATCTGCCCCTTTCTGCTCTCTCCCCAATCCACTCTCCCCCACATAGTTCCATTTACCCATCACCTGCCAGACCTTGCCACATCCCTTCCTCTCACCCATTTTAACTAGCCATTTCCCCTTTGCACTCGCAGTCTCAATACAGGGTCTCAACCTGAAGTGTTGGCCATTTCTTTGACGATACAGATGCCGCTTGACCTTCTATCTTCCTCCAGCACTTTTTCAGCTCCAGATTCCAGCATCTGCAGTCTGTGTGCCTCCAAAGAACAGTTTTTTTTACAATTGTGTGATTAAGTATGCCATTCTCAATTTACTTTAAATTAGAGACACAATAACACTAAGCCTAATCTTATAATATATAAACTGTGATATTATAACACAGGAGAGAGGCAAAAGCAAATTAATGCCATCATTACACTCAGCCAATTTCAACCATAGCCTAGTGTCCTGTCAAAGTGGCTTTCATTTGCACCAGGAAAGTAGAATGGTAGAATGCTTTCCTCAAAGAACAAAAAACATTCCATATACTTATTTCGTGGAATAAGTGCCCATTGGGTCTATGTAAAGTTTCCACTTAGATCAACGATCAGTGAGTTTTCTCAGTGACTAAGAGAAGTCAGTGACAGTTATGTTAAAAGGATAAGTATACTGAAGAAGTTCAACAATGCTAAATGCTTAGAACAATCGAACTATTACTAAGGATCCATTTATCGTTTCTTCCCTTCCCACACAACAGACCATTTATTCCCTGTCACAGAATTACGCTGTGGCTGCTGTGATTAAGCAGTCTTCCAATCTATCACAAAAATACATCAGCATGTGATGACTCCCCCAGTGGCTAAGTTAGAGAACAGAAAGACTACATAGAACATAACAGCACAGTACAGGCCCTTTGGCCCATAACATTGTGCCAATCTTTTAACCTACTCTAAGATTAATCTAATCCTTCTGACATGCATTTTTCTATCATCCATGTGCCTATCTAAGGGTTTTTTAGATGACTCTAATGTATCTGCCTCTACCACCACCTCTGGCAGGGTGTTCCACATACCTGTGCAAAGAACCTACATCTGACATCCCCCACTATATTTTCCACCAATCACCTTTAAATGATGTCTCCTTGTATATTCTAAATAATTCAGAATATAAAGTATCAAAAACATTTAAAAATTAAACTTTCAATTTTGGAAAGTCTGATTTCGACGTAACGTGTCAAAAATCTTGAGAAAATACAATATCCACATGTGAATTATCTACATGCCTTAAAAGAGTGAGAAGCATATTGTATTGTTAATTTCTGATATATAGATGTGATTTTTAAAATAAAAGTACTCCAACCTAGACCATTTGCCTCAAAGAAAAAAAATTTTTTTTTTCCTTACTTCCTCTATATTTTGTCTATCCTTTTCTTGGCTCACATCATCTATAAATGTTTTCTCCTTCAGAGTCTTGGGAGAATAGGCATCTCAGAATAATGAAGACCCACCACAATGTTTTTGATGCAAAATCCTCCAAATTCACGAGAAGGACCCCCAAATCAATGGCAGTGTCATCTCTCAGGCCAACATCCACAAAACTGGGGTCTTAATTACATTTAGTCAGCTCCGTTGGGTAGACTAAATTGTTGCATGCCTGACACCAACCTCTTAAGACAGATACGGTATTCTGAGTTCTGTCACAGGAAGATATTACTTGATGGACAGAGGAAATGATTCAAGGATTTTCTCAAACCCTATGAGAAGTTCTAAAATCCTCACCTATGTCTGCTCAAAATAGAGAAGGAGCATTCTTGAGATCTTTTACAATATAAAACATAACACTAGGGTACAGGCACTTCAATCCATAATGTTGTACCGATTGCATATCCTACTCTAAGATCAATCTAAAACTACACAGCCATCTATTGCTTTTTGTCAGTCATGCACCTATCCAAGAGTTTCTTCAATGTCCCTTTTGCATCCACTCCTCCACCATGCACCTCTCTCTGTATTACAAAAATTTACCTCTGACATCCCCCCTATACTTTTCTCCAATCATCTTAAAATTATGCTCTCTGGTATTAGCTATTTCCACCCTAGGAAACAGTCTCTGGCTATCCACTTGATTTAGTGGCTCTTGTCATCTTGAAGACCTCTATTATCAAATCAGCTCTCATCCTCCTTCGCTCCAAAGAGAAAAGCCCTAGCTCACCCAATCTATCCTTGAGTTAGAAGCATTGAGTAAATAATGAAGAAATCCATTATTTCTCCATACTCCCCACCCATCACCAACAGAAGAAAGTTATCCTCAATGGCAGGGACTGCCTAAGAAGAGGAGATATGAATAAACAAACAAAATAAAGACATTTTTTCATATAGTATCTGTCAGAACTTGAGGATGACACAAAGCACTTCATAACCAGTTAAATACTTTACAACCAAGTTCATTATTCCAGTGAGGGAAACATGGACTTTATCCCAGAATCCTGGAAAAATTCTTCCACTCTTCAAACTGCATCATGTATCTTCAATGCTCTCTTGAGAAGATGACAGGGCCTCAGTTAAATACCACAGCCAAAACAAGATGCTCCAGGTAGTGCACATTTCCCAGTGCAACAGAGAAGTAAAAGATTGTTCAGCCATTTTATTGTAATGTGCCAATGTATAAAGACGTCAGAAAAATTCTTCAAATCTCGTCAGGGAATCTTTTGAATTCAAATGAGGTGTCCAATGAAGACTTGGCTTAACTTAGCATCCAAAATGCAGCAACTCAGACAATACAGCAATCCCTTGCTACAACACTTAAGTGTTGGTTATCTTACATACTCAAGCCTCTGAAGTGAAACTTGTCCCTTTATTTTCTAACTGGCAGGCAAAACTTCTACCACTAGCTATAAAAGAAAACCTGCAGGGATAGGAGCACAGAAGTCATCTTCTTCTCAAATAATCATGAGATCTAACATAATGGTTCAAGTGACTGACCAGGCTGCCCTTGTAACATACAAAACCTATCATTTTACTATATTACCATCTCCTAGAAATGAGCCTAAGTTTACAGATCTCCTCTCAAACATTAAAAAATACTTTGGAATTATAGAGTCATCATAGCAGCATTTGAAAGCAAGTAAAGCTGATTTACTCTCTCATCAATTCCCTTGAATTATTATGTGGTTTGGGCATTCCATCATTACCTTTTATTCAGTAATGGGGCAACCAGGAAGAATAGAAAGAGATGGAAAACCAAGTAGTACAATGTGCAAAAGGTTCAAGTAGGAATGGATAACTGCACAGAACCGACACCAATTCAGGGTTGATTCTGAGGGAACAGGAAAGTGCTTTACAGCACAGTTAGAATAGATCAGTAATGGTTTGTATCAGAGTTACAGATTCAAATATCTAATCATTATTTTCTGTGAGATGATATTTTACCATTACAAATATAATGGGCATAGTGCCATATCATGACCTTAGGATATCTTCTTACATCACATGAAATAACTTATTTCTATGCTGTCAAATAATAAGATGACTTTGTCATTCATGAGTGATCATTTTAAACGTACCCTTGGGATCAGTAACCTTAACAAGAGTTTCTAGGAAATGTAATTTGTCCGTGTCTTCGCTCCTACGTATACCTTTCAAAACATACTCGCTTTGAAATTCCATGGGGTAGACCAGTGGCTCCTTTAATTCCCCCGACTGCAAACTGAGCAGAAAATCAGGGCTCTGTCCGATCAAGGTCTGACTCTTTCTGCTGCTTAAAATAGAGGATC
This sequence comes from Mobula hypostoma, assembly GCF_963921235.1. Lineage (NCBI taxonomy): Eukaryota > Metazoa > Chordata > Chondrichthyes > Myliobatiformes > Myliobatidae > Mobula > Mobula hypostoma. The sequence continues at coordinate 138,148,829 of NC_086102.1, read as the reverse complement.
TACAGGGACCAGAATGTATTTTATAATTTGAGGATGGTCTATAAGATTTCAGTTTTCAATAATGGGTATGTATACTGTATATTAGGCTGTTATAACCTTTCAAAAATACTGTGATAAAGTACAATCCAGCAAGGCATCCTAAGTGTGCTTGTGCTTAGCACATACTGAAGTATGAAATAAGACTATCCAGTATCTCATGTCCAAAGAGAAAGGATTATTTTGTTCATAAAAACCTCATCTGTAACTACAGCAACTGATTCTGCATTCTACTGTTTTTGCTTGTACTAACTCAGTGCACAGATGTGATGAATTGATCTATCTGGATGATATGCACAACAAAGGTTTTCACTGAACCTCAATACAATTAACCAATTTTACACACCTCCAGCATTTAACCCTAAGCTCTTCTCCACGGAAAGAAAATAAACTCTTTTCATTTGCAAATAAATCACCACATGAGTTCCCCTCCCTCTCTCTGGCATGCCAGAAGATTTTTTTTAAAAGTACAAGTTCTCGATTGTGTCTGAATCAAAAACATTGCACAAGATTAGAGCTTAGGAACTGTAACTTGCTCTGAATCAATGCAAGAAAGCCATTCATAATTTTATCCTCATGTCTCTCTTACCTACTTTTACATAGACTTATGTAACACACACAAGGCACTGGAGAAACTGAGCACGTCGAGCAACATCTCGAGAGGGGAATAAACAGTTGACATTTTGGGCCGAGCCCCTTCATCAGTACCAAAAAGGAAGCAGAAAGCAACCAGAATGAGAAAGTTGGGGGACAGGAAGGAGTACAGCTGGCAGGTGAGGAGGAAGGTTGGTGGGTGGGTGGGGAAGAGGGGATGAAGTAAGAAGCTGGGAAGTGCAAGGTGAAAGAGATAAAAGGCCGAAGAAGGAATCCAGAGAGAGGTGGCGGGCAGGTGAGGATAAGAGAAGAGATGAGAGGGGAAGCAGAATGGGGAATAGAAAAAAAAGAGAAGGCAGAGGGTGAGAAATTACCATAAGTTAAAGAAATTGATGTTCATGCTCTCAGGTTGGAGGCCACCCAGATAAAATATAAGGTGTTGCTGAGTGTGGCCTCATCGTGGCAGTAGAGGAGGCCATGTACTGACATATTAGAATGAGAATAGTAAGTCAAATTAAAATGGGTGGCTACTTGAAATTTTGCCATTTGTGGTGGATGGAACAAGGGTGCTCGATGAAGTGGTCCTTGTAGTCAAATGTTGCTGCCACTCTGGAGTAACATAACCCTGCGCAACCCAGTTTCCCTCTCTTTGTTAGAACATCAGTGACTGTGGCATCAGTCACCGATGTCCATGTTCCAGAACTCTCTCCCTCAGCTCTTTTTCTTTAAAAAACATGATTGGAAACAAGCACTTTGACTAAGTTCTCTATACTATCTTTGTCTCAATATCCTTTTTCTTTTTAACCTCAATAAAATGTCATGGCTTTTTAAAAAATGTGTTGTAAAGTGTTACATAGTTTTAGATTGCTACTCCTGCAGTAGATTTGACGAATGTTCATTGCAAGGATAGAAGTACATCCTGTCACCCACCCCTCTCAAATCTATCCAGCACCTTCAGGCTGGGTTATGCCTCAAAAAACCTCAATACTGGGGTCAGAAAATGCTTTGAAGAGCGTTGCTATGAAAGGAAACTAGATGACTGAAGGCAGTGTAATGCCCTGTTTCACATCTTTACTGTTATGTTGCAGGTACTTCATTTAGTAGCTCTGTTCTGCTTTCAGCCTGTTAGGGTTATTGTGGAAGATAAGGAATGATGTGGAACGTGTGCCATCCAATTAGCGGGAGGCTTTCTTGGTGAGGGACAATAAGGTTGGTCTTGGGCTTTTGTTCGTCGGGAAATGAAGAGAGAAGACACTGAGGAGAACCGGCCGTAGATACGATGCAGTGGGAGACCCATTTGTTCGAGATAGATTGCGAGTAACATTCAGATGGTGGTGTGGGTGTTCACGTTGACTGAGGGCCCAGCGTGTGAGTGACAGAGAAGTTCAAGATGAGCTCCAACTTGTGCACATTTGACTGTTTAATTAGAATGGGCCCTTTTCTTTTTGCTATTCTTTACTAACCCTTTAGTTAAGATTCATAAATATAATTCCTTTAATCGTATACAGTGTACTGTCTGTTATTTCATGGCATTAATTTGTAACAGGGTAGCAAATTACACAGCATCCACACAAACCAGGGTTTGGAATGTCTCAATCTCATGAGTTTGGTGGGACTTGAGTATCTTCCCTAGATTTACACAGCCAAGGAAATCAGGGTGGTTTAGCAGTAAAGGTCATAGTGATGATGGAGAGAAGCCTTGGTTATCTTGCACCATAACTAACTCTTACTAGCCCACGATAATCATACCATTACGGGTATGCATCCAGAGACAGAGCTCAAAATTCAGGAACGTTATGAATTGAGGCCGAGGGAGTTCAAAGTTTGAAAGAGTAAGGTGAGAAGTGACGGTTGAGACTGGAAGTAATTCATCCACACTTACAGTAGAGGAAAGGATCCAAATAGGTTGGTGACAAATTCCAAAAATTAAACTATTTGGTATAACTTTTTAAAGTAGGCACGAAAAATATTTGGTTAATTAGAGTTCTTCATATCAATAAATCACAATCCCGAGTATCTCTAATCTTACTAATAATAACACATTTTGAATCTTGAAATGATCACCCCCAAAAGTTGAAGAGAAAAAAAATCTTCCCGCATAGTGTTCCTCAAAATAAACACAATCTGAATATCCCAAAAACAGCACTTCACCTTTCACCAATATTGTAAAGAAAAGATTGTGATCCCAGAGCCTCTTGTTGGAAAACTACCTGCACCCATTATCAGCACAGACTGGATAGCCACTTAATACAAAGAATAACACTGACAAGGTTGAACAATGCATTTAATAAAACAACTATATGATGCATTAACCTACAAATTAGGTTATCTGGTACCCCATTTACAGGGTTGATGTGCGACCAAGGTCTACAGGAAGTGCTAGTCAGAATTGCACTATTCAACACAGTGGGTAAGGACAAATAAGAGGCATCTTTACTTGACAAACCTGGCATGGGTATTGGACTTTTATTTGCAGGTACAAATCACGAATATAAAGCTTGTTAAAGGTCCTGCTGTTACACTGGCTGCACTAAGAAAACTAACACCATTGTTGCCTGTACTTATGAAAATCATTTTAAAATGAAAAAGAAATATACCTACCTGCAATCTCCCATCCCTCTAGCTATTACCCTAAACCCCAAGATTCCTGGAATTTTACTCCAGCTAACCTCAACTTCAACTTTTGTTTGTTTCAAGCCACCAATCTGCTATCAATCCAGGACAGTGGTCTACCAAATGAATACGTCTTTTCAATACACCAGTGGGAATTGTTGCCATTGATTGAGTAGTAGATGTTCAATTGCATGGAACCTTAATCAGAATCAGATTTAGATTTAATATCACCGGCATATGAAATTTGTTGTTTTGCAGCAGCAGTACATTGCAATACATAATAAAAATATAAATTAGAATAAGAAATATAGATAATTGAATTAAATATGTAGTGCATCAAAAAAAAATTGTGAGATAATGTACATGGCTCATTGTCCATTCAGAAACCTGACGGTGGAGAGGAAGAAGCTGATCCTAAAATGTTGAGTGTGTGCTTCAGGCTCCTGTAACTTTTCCCTGATGGTAGTAATGAAAAGAGGGCATGTCCTGAGTGTTGGGGGTCCTTAATGATAGATGCTAACTATTTGAGGCATTGGTCCTTGAAGATGACCAATGAAGATGATGGGGAGGCCAGTGCCCATGATGGAGTTGGTGGAGTTTGCAACTCTCTGCACCCTTTTTCCTATCCTATGCAGTGGCCCCTCAGTACCAGATGGTAATGTAGCCAGTTAGAATACTCCCTATGGTATACCTGTAGAAATTTGTGAGAGCGTTTGGTGACATACCAAGTCTCCTCAAACACCTAATGAAATATAGCCTTTGTTGTGCCCTCTTTTAGAAGAATACCAATATGAAAACAAGGACCAAACTTAACTAGTTTAGTTTCCTTGGATTCTAAGAATCCTGTATGGGGGCCAGGAAACACAACTGAATGCCATCTAATTTCAAAGCTATAATGTGCTTTTCACCCGAGAAATGCATTATCAATCTTACGATCAGTCTACAGAAACAGCTTCTCCTGTATCAAATATTTAGTGAATTTTTCTTAAAATACTCAGTAATTTCTGCCTCAATCACACTGCAATCATTCAGCACAAAATTTTAAAATCCTCTTAAAAGTTTAAAAGCTCCCAAATTAAATTGCACCAGAAATAGCACACAACAGTGAAATCCTTGTGTGCTGCCGCACATGCCTTTATAGCAATCATAAAAGAGACTGGGAAAATAAAGCTTTCTGAACCGGTAACAGCATACTGGAAATCTCTTCAGGAACAGCCAAATTCTCTTTAAAGGTATAATTCCTAACAAAAATAGAAAATGCAGCCTCAGCCTTCTTCTCTCTTTTTCCACAGATCATGTCCATGGATAAATGTCTCTCATTTACCCTTGCATATAATTGTTGTGTGATTCCGTTTCCAGTGAAACCTCAAAAGGACAAGTCAATCTGTTCTCATTTCAGATTGCTGTCTGACTTGCTGTATATTTATAGCACGTTCCAGTCTCACTGGAGATTTTCAACCTCACAATATATTGCTTTTCCTTCAGAATGGATTTGCCTCACCTGCAGTCTAGGTTATTTCAATGCTGTTCAGCTGATCTGCATACAAACTATTTCCATGTTCCATTTTGTCTCTTACCTTACTTAAACACCTCTGCTTATAACCTGCTTTTGATTGACTGTTTATAGAAATAATTGCACTGCTTCATATAATCTTAACTTATTAAAGCTAAAATTAAAAATGGTAGCTGACCATTTTGGAAGCATTATGCAAAGAATGATTGCTACCCAGAAGTGTTTTACAAGGCAGTAATTTAAAACAGTGATTTAGATCAACCCATAAGCAGTCAAACTGATGTGCAGATTATTTACAAAAACACACTCTTGAAACCATTTGTGGCAGTCTGACAATATGCACTTAGGTGGCCTCTTTATAGGACCTCCTGTACCTAATTAAGTGGCCACTAAGTGTATGTGCATGGTCTTTTGCTGCTGTAGCCCATTCACTTCAGAGTTCGATGTGTTGTGTGTTCAGCAATGCTTTTCTGCGCACCATGGTTGTAACACATGGTTATTTAAGTTATTGTCATCTTCCTGTCATCTTGAACCAGTATGGCCATTTTCCTCTGAACCCTCTCATTTACACAGCTTTTTCACCCACAGTATTGACGTTCACTGGATGTTTTTTAAGTTTTTCATACCACTCTCCGTAAATTCAGGAGACCATTGTGCGTGAAAATCCCAGGAGGTCAACATTTCCTGAGATACTCAAACCACCCCATCTAGCACCAGCAATCATTCCATGGTTAAGGTCACATAGATCACATGTCTCCTCCACTTTAATGTTTGGTCTGAACAATAACTGAACCTCTTGACCATGTCTTCATGCTTTTTATGCACTGAGTTGCTGCCACATAATTGGTTAATTAGGTATTTGCATTAACAAGGTGTACAGGTGTGCCTAACAAAGTGGCTACTCAGTGTATAATAGCTTGATTAATTTATAAACAAATACAATTTAAATCCAATATCTCAGGCTGGCCCTTTGGTGTTTAGGATTGTGTGTTAATCAGTGACTACTGCAAAGAAAATTTTTGAGCTTACTTCTGCTGATCAGGGGGTTTGAGCACATTGACATAAAATATTATATTCTATCATCATCATCATCATCAGGTGCCGTGCCCAGTTTGAGCTTCGACTGCCATGGCCCACACACTCCTGTTTTGGGTCAAGTGGATCAATTCATTGGTATTCATTTCCAGTTCCCTGGCTGCCGTCTCCATCATTATTTGTCTTTGTCTTCCTGTTGCTTTCTTCCCTTCAATCTTTCCCATAATTACTGTGCATTCTAACTCCTCTTTCCTAATCACATGTCCAATGAAATTACGTTGCCTTTTCATGATCTCATACATTATTTCTTTTTGTGTTTGCTCTGTTCATGACATCCTCGTTAGATATTTGTTTCGTCCATGATATTCTTTGCATCCTCCTCAAAAACCACATCTCTGCTGCTTCAAATCGTTTCCTCATGTTACTAGATATTGTCCAACATTCTGAGCCATATAACATAACTGGATAAACGTAACATTTCAGTACTCTGAGGCAGGTTGTCATGCCTAGTTTAGTATTGGTCAGTATACTCTTCATTCTCATAAAGGTGTCTTTTGCCAACCCTATTCTTCTTTTGATGTCTATGTCACACCTGCCATCTGATGTCACCCAGCTTCCTAAGTAGCAAAAGTTCTGTACTTGTTTTATGCCTTTCCCATTTATTCTCAGCCTGCAGATAGGATTCTCCATCTTTTTGGACATCACCATACATAGTGTCTTTTTGCAATTGATAGATAGACCCACCTTTGCACTTTCTTCAACAACTATATCAGTTAAGTTTTGTAGTTCTTCCTCCTTACATGCAATTAACACAGTGTCATCTGCATATCTGAAATGATTGATGTTTTCACCGCCAACTTTGATTCCGAAGATGTCTCTTATTTTTTGTAATATTGTTTCACTGTACACATTAAATAAATCAGGGGAGAAAACACACCCTTGTCTTACGCCTCTCTTGATTTTCATAAACTGACTCACTTCTCCATCTATTCTTAGAGCGGCAGTTTGTTCCCAGTACAGATTTCTGATTAGGTGGAGATCTTTCGAATCTAGATCTAGAGTTTTCTGTAATATTTCAAATAACTTATTGTGCTTCACTTTATCAATAAAACAGTCAATAAAACAAACAAATCTTTTTGCACTTGAATAGCTTGTTCTGAGAGTATCCTTAACATCAATATTGCGTTTCTTGTACCTTTGTCTTTCACAAAACCACATTGTTCTTTTACCTATTTCAGCTTGTAGTTCTTGTCATCAAAATTCTTAGAAGCATCTTGGTGATACGACTCATTAAACTTATGGTCCTTTGTAATTCACATTCTATTGTTCCAGTTTTCTTAGGAAGAGTGATAAATACTGATTTTTCATCTCTTCTGGCATTATTCCAGTCTCATAAATGTCATTGATTAAATCAGTAAGTTTTTCAATTCCATAATCTTCAAGGTTAATAATTTGTTCTATTACTAATTCATCAGGACCTGCTGCCTTTCCTTTCTTCATCTTATTTATTGCATTACGAACTTCAGATTTTAAAATACTTGGACCTTCAATGTTTTTCTTAATTTCTGGTTTTTCGCCTCGATCGTCTTCAAACAATTCCTGAATATACTCAGTCCATCTGTTCATAATCTCATCTTTTTCCATGATAATGGTACCATCCTTTGCTTTCAAATATCCACCTGAAGAACAGAGGAGCTTTTTACCAGTGATATTCCTGATTTGTTGATGTAACCTTTTTGGATCAGTAATAGGGATTCTTTCTATTTGCTCACATTCCTGGTTTAACCACTCTTCTTTGGCTTTTTGACATAAGGTTTTAACTTTTTTATCTAAGGAGTTATAGTCTATAGGATTTGCTTTCTTCCGTCTCCTTTCTTCCATTAGATTTTTGATTTCTGTCAGCCATTTATTCTTTGTGCTTTTTTCTCTTTTAGGAATCACTGACTTTGCTGATTCTACCAAGGCATCCTTTAGAGAGTTAAATTTATAATTTAGCATTATATTCTAGATACAAGCATCCCATATGCCTTCTTCATCTTGTCACTTGTGCTACTACCTTTAGGAATTTATGAACTGGTACACAAAGTTCCTTCTGATCCTGAATACTCCCTAGGGCTTTAATATTCATTGTGTACATCCTTCCCTTAGTGCATCACCACAGGTGGAGCATAACTCAATTCTAACTGCTGATGCTATGCTTACTTCCCACAGACTATCCACCTCTCTATCAACAATGCCACCTCATTTTCATGCTCTTCCCCCACCCACCCACTTCCCCCTCACCTGGCTTTACGTATCACCTTCCAGCTTGAAACGATTTCCCTCCTCCCACCTCAACATCCACTGCTTATTCGCCTCCATATATACTGCCTGACTTGTTGAGCTCCTCGGGCATTTTGTGTGTGTTACTCATGCCTCCTACATTAATTTTTAATTGTTGATATATATTGCCGTAAGATTCCCATCACTGATCCCTATGGTTCATAGGCTTCCAAACATTAAAAAAAAACCTTCCACTATTGCTCTCTACCTCCATTTATGCTGATATGCCTTGGAACCATGGTCTAATCTTTAGGGCCAGTTTTCTGTCAGGGGTCTTGTCCACTGTTGATTATATCAACCGCAATGCCTTCATCAACACGTTTTATTACCTCGGAATACTTCAATCATTTTTGTTAGACCGAATCTCCCATTTACAAAGCCGTCTGATTATTTTTCTAAATATTTCTCTTTCAACAATGTGGTAATGCACTTGTAGTAACAAAATGGCATTTTTGTTCGTAACATAGTGTTCATGCAACATTATGCAGATGGAACCTGAGTCCTTGACAAACTGCAGATCAGCAGATATGTTACTGGAAGAATGCCAAATGCACAGATTAAGCAGAAGGAAAGAATGCACCCGTCCCTTGAACTGAAGTATGGGTAACAAACAATGGGTATAAAGAAGTGACTATGCTGTCTGTTTTCTTGAAGATATCACAGACTCTTGTGCCGTGCTAGTCTTTCCCTTTCTGCAGGTAAAATATGTGTGTATGATTAATCCACTCTGAGTTAATTGTTGTTTGTTTTAAGACATAGCCAAAAGGTGCTCAACATAAGGCTGCAGGCATGCAGTTCCCAGCTTCATCTCTGCAGCTGTTCTTGAATAATGGTACTACATTTACTCTACTGTAATCATCTGGCAATTCACCTGAGGCTTGAGAAAACTTATTCTCCCCACATAAGGTACACTCTACATGGAGATGATTCTGCCACTCACCTGCATACTGAGGTCAATTACCCAATCAACCCACACATATTTAGGATATGGCAAAATCCGTGCACCCAAAGGAAACTCAAACCTATCACTATTGCCCCCCCCCGTGCTGTCCTGTGGACTTCCTTCAAATATTGGGTCATTTTAAAAACTGAGAGATACAGCTGACTGCCTGTCATGAGCATTGTACCTTTGAAAACCAGGATTGGATGAGTTGCCTTCCAGATCAAAAGATCTAAACAACTCACTCAATTCTGTGGATCTTCAGAGGAAATCCAGTGAGAGACTGTTGTGACAGGTGTTTCGCTATCTGGTTTTCACCAAGTACTGGCTTTCCAGCTGCTCCACATAAGTCTGGGACTTAATTCCACAGCAATGCTGAATGCTCATGTTTCTGAAAGATTTACTTGTTATTTAATGTGAAAGGTTATGGTGAAAGAATGAGCAATCAGCTGACCTGAAATCAATAGGTCAAAATTTGTCAGACTTATTGCTGCTGACTTTATACCTTCTGTTGATAATGGGCAATTCCAGCTTGCTCTGCTCTCTAACCTGTACGACTGAAGCATCTTTCTCCCAGTTGTAGTAATAAAAGCAATCACAAAATAATCAAGATATTATTTAATTAATACATTGCCTTTCCTCTTGCAAGATGCTTTGTAATTACAAATTGCATCTTAAAATGTCTATCAATAATAGCACTAGTTGACAAATTCAATCCGATTTCATTATGAATTTTATCAGTACTTCACAAGAAATGACTGAGAATGATTTGCAATGTCTGCATTCCACAAAAGTTGATCAGTCATTTTATCTTTACATAACAGTCTGGATGAGTTTTATCTTTAATTTCTTTTATTTTTTTTTGATAATTTAATCTATTGATTTGTTTCTCAGTCAGTGCCCCATATGATAGATTGGATGCTAGCTTAATCTAGCAGTTCCAGTAGACAAACGGGATCAAATCTCTACACTAAGATGATGTTTGTAGTTAAGAGAGACTAACTCACTTACCTTCCATTTATGCAGTCAACCACTGCTTAGAGAAGTGCTTCACCAAGGGCAAATATACTGCTGAGAAATCTGGTTCTGGCAATAACATTGTAGTGCATTATAATATTATGAAATTATCTGCTGGAAATTGCATGGCATTCATGATCTGTGCTGCTGTTAGTAATGCTTATAATCTATATAAGTAATGTGTTTTGAAATCATCACTGTACAGCTACAGTATTTGCAATAAAGCTCTATTTGAAAATGTCAGGACGATTTATCAAAATGATCTGGCTGAATACCTGAGCTGCAAAGTGACTGATGGGGCAGTGGAAACATTTGGGGGGGGAAGGGGGCTGTTTGATAAGCAGTTAATTGATGGCGCTGCTTCAGTGCTTTGGAGTACACTGCACACATAAAAGCAACTTAATAACTTGAATTACAGAATAACTGCTGCTAAAACTGCTATTTCCCCTCCCTCTTGCCGTCTATCTTTCTCCCTTAACAAAATGCTGGACGAACTCAGCAGGCCAGGCAACACCTACGGAAAAAGTACAGTCGACGTTTCGGGCCGAGACCCTTCGGCAGGACTGGACAGAAAAAGATGAGGAGTCAGAGTTAGAAAGTGGGGGGAGGAGAGGAAGAAACACAAGGTGATAGGTGAAACTGGGAGGGGGGAAAGGGTGAAGTAAAGAGCTGGGAAGTTGATTAGTGAAAGAGATACAGGCTGGATAGGTGGGGTCCGATAGGAGAGAACAGAAGGCCATGGAAGAAAGAAAAGGGGGAATGGGCAGACAAGCAGACAAGGAGATAGGGTGAAAGTGGGAAAAGGGGATGGGAAATAGTGAAGTGGGGGGGGGTGCATTACCGGAAGTTTGAGAAATCGATGTTCATGCAATCAGGTTGGCTGCTACCTAGACAGAATATAAGGTGTTGTTCCTCCAACCTAAGTATGGCCTCATCGCGAAAGTAGAGGAGGCCCTGGATTGACATATCAGAATAGGAATGGGAAGCGGAATTAAAATGGGTGGCCACTGGGAGATTCCGCTTCTTCTGGCAGAGCATAGGTGCTTGGCAAAATCATCTCCCAATCCACGTTGGGTCTCACAGGAGGCCACACCAGGAGCACTGGACACAGTATATGACCCATAGGTGAAGCGTCGCCTCACCAGGAAGGACTGTTTGGGGCCCTGAATGATAGTGAGAGAAGAGGTGTAGGGACAGGTGTACCACTTGTTCCACTTGCAAGGATAAGTGCCAGGAGGGTGATCAGTGGGAGGGATGAATGGACAAGGGAGTTGCGTAGTGAGCAATCACTGCGGAAAGCAGAAAGTGTGGGGGGAGGGAGAAGAGAAAGATGTGTTTGGTAGTGGATCCCATTGGAAATAGTGGAAGTTCTGAAGAACTATGTGCTGGACGTGGAGGCTGGTGGGGTGGTAGGGAAGGACAAGAGGAACCCTATCCCTGGTAGAGTAGCAGGGGGATAGGGTAAGAGCACAATGCGTAAAACTGAAGAGATGCAGTTGAGGGCAGCGTTGATGGTAGAGGAAGGGAAGCCTCTTTCTTTGAAAAAGGAAGACATCTCCTTTGTTCTAGAATGAAAAGCCTCATCGTGAAAAATGATGCGGTGGAGATAGAGGAACTGAGATAAGGAAATGGTGTTTTTACAAAGTAACAGGGTGGGAAGGGGTATAGTCCAGTCAGCTGTGAGAATCAGTGGGCTTATAACAGACATCAATAGATAAGCTGTCTCCCCTCCATTTTCTGCTTTCCACAGAGATCACTCCCTATGTGACTCCCTTACCCATTCGTTTAAATATCCTTATCTTTTTTTCTCCAGTCCTGCCTAAGGCTCTCAGCCCGAAACATCGATTGTATTTTTCTCCGTAGATGCCGCCTGGTCTGCTGAGTTCCTCCAACATTTTGTGTGTGTTGCTTGGATTTCCCAAACCTGCAGATTTTCTCTTGTTTATCTTTCTCCCCTTACTGATTTCCCATGTTAACTACCAGAGAGACTAACTCAAATTTATGAAAAAAAAATGAGATGCTAGAAATATAAAATAGAATATAGAACATTACAATATGGCACTTCGGCCCACAATGTTGTGTTGACCTTAACCTGCTCCAAGATTAATCTAACCCTTCCCTCCAAAATAGCCCTCCAGTTTTCTTTCGTCAATGTGCCAATGCTGGAAATAATCAAATAAAGAATCAGGCTATGTCTGTGGGAGGCAAACAGAAAGATTCACTCTGCATTTCCAACACATTTGCTTTTTGCAATATGAAGAGCTCGAGTTCCTAAGCAAAGCTAAAAAGGATGCACTGTAAGTACCTGACAGCAACACTCTTCAACCTCACTTTGCAAATCTATATTTTTATCTGAATAAAGAAATAGTCAGTTAAATGCAAGTGTGAAGGAATCAGATCTGGCTGCTGCTGTGGGAAAAGAAATGCAGTCAATATTTCGGGTCAGAGACCCTTCATAAGCATTTTCAGCATTTCTGATTTTTGCAATTGGATGTAAGTATTTGTTTGCGGCTTGCCTGTGCACTCAAAACCATATAGTTTGCTAGTAGGACATTTGCTGTGGGAAGTGGTGGGTGGTCAGGGCAGCTAAAGAACTCATCTACAATGTCTGAAATGGGTGCACAGTGGTGGGAGATAATCCCTTAAAAATAACATCATTCTGACTGAAGCAAGCACAAGTTAAGGATAAATGGGCAGAGATGGTATCAGGTGGCTCTGTGGAAGACAAAGCAGGCACTGTACTGCCAACAGATAGATTGAAATACACAGTCACATTTAAAATAATCCTCTAAAGGATATTGTTCCATAAAGGGACATTTTTGTGAAGAAAGAATCTGAGTCTAAATGCTAAACATGATTCTGTCAGAGCTTGCAAAAGTTGATGCATGTCCTCAGAACAACAAAGCCATCAAATATTTGCACCCAAATCTAATGAATTGCAATGCACACTCTGTTCTCACTAGAATAAATTCATTTTTTCACATTAAAGGTTAGTGATTGGCTTAGCCTATTGAGGGAGAATCACATCTTGACAATGGAGTAAAAGGCTGCCTCTGCTTCTGTCTTTACTGAAGGGGACTGTGCCCTGCTTGCTTCCTAGTAAATGTATTAGGTCTCTTCTCTGATGCAGACCATGTCTTAAGAGCTTCCCTTATTGTTTGCTTCTACTCTGCCTTGCTGTCAACATCTTTTGGACCGCTGATTTCTTCTCAGATCCACTATCGATCAGTTGGACAGCAACCTGATCACAATCTTGAGTGTAAAGGCCCAGCCACTGTAGCTATTCTTGCTGCAGATCTCACAAAATATGGATTAGATTTATGGACCCTAATTTTAACCCAATTCCTACATCTCTTTGTCTTATTTGAATGGAACAAAACATGAAAACTGATGTCTTCTATTTTACTCATAGAGCAATTAAAATTACTTAACGCTAAGTGTTAGTATTAGGAAGTAGAAACCTTATTAAAAGGAAACTTTCTCTACATCCATTGTTAGCAATTTCTATGACACTTCACAAGACACTTATTACTTTCTTTCAATTATTATGTTATTTATCCTCAAGCTCCTTCTATGCTCTTGAGGCTCCTGCAATGACTCACTACTTCTACTATACTAGCTGCTATATTCCTTTTTTTTAGGGTGACTCTTTCAAAGTTAGAGCATAAGAATACCTTTAAAAAAAACAGTTAAGCGCAATGTCGGATATACTGCATATTTTTAGTGGATGACACAAAACACAGACATAGAAGCAGAATCAGGTCATTTAGCCCATTGGTCTGCTCTGTCATTCCATCTTGGCTGATTTATTATTCTCCTCAAAGTTCAATCCCTTTCTTCAGCCTTCTCCCCGTAACCTTTGACACCCTGATTAATTAAGAACTTATCAATCTCCACTTTAAATAAACCCAATGACATGGCCACACAGTCGTCCATGGTAATGAATTCCACAGATTCACCACCCTCTGGCTAAAGAAATTCCTCCTCATTTCTGTACTAAATTGATGGCCCTCTATTCTGAGCCTGTGTCCTCTGATCCTAGGCTCATCCAATATAGGAAACATCCTCTCCACATCCACTCTATGAATTCTTTTCAATGTACAAAAGGTTTCAATGAGAGACTCCCCCGCCTGTCTTTTAAATCCCAGAGTACAAAGCCAGAGCCACTAAGCATATCTCATACTTTAACTCTTTCATTCCCAGAATCATTCTCAAGAAAATTCCCTGGACCCTCTTCCATGCAAGCACATCTTTTCATGGATAAGGGGCTCAAAACTGCTCACTAGTTCAACCTTCAAGCTAACCTTTAGGGGATCCTGCATGAGGCCTCCCAAGTCCCTTTGCCCCTCTGATTTTTAACTTTTCTCTGCATTTAGAATATAGTCTTATGCCTTTATTCCTTCTACCAACGTGCATGACCATACACTTCAATATTCTATCTGCCACTTCTTTGCCCATTCTCCCAATCTGTCTAAATCCTTCTGTAGAAGCTGTCCCAATACCAACCCCTGAGGAACAGCACTGCCAACCAGAAAAGTACCCCTTTAATCCCACTCTTTGCCTTCTGCCAGTCAGCCAATTTTCTGTCAGTGCTCATATCTTTCCAGTAATAACATAGACTCCTATCTTGTTGTGCAGCCTCATGTGTGGTACCTTGTCAAAGGAAATCTGAAAATCCAAGTAAACATCATCCACTGACTCTCCTTTATCTATCCTGCCTGTTATTTCCCTAAAGAATTCCAAAAAAAAGTTGTCAGGCAAGATTTCCCCTTAAGGAGGCTACGGTGACTTTGGCTTACTTTATCATGTGCTTTCAAGTAACCTGAAACCTCATCCTTAATAATGGACTCCAAAATTTTCCTAAACATTGAAGTCAGTTTAAGTGGACTAAATTTCCTTTTTTCTGCCTCCTTCTCTTCTTAAAAACTGGAATGACATTTGCAATTTTCCAATCCTCTGGAACCGTTCCAGAATCTAGTGATTCTTAAAAGACCATTACTCATGCCTCCCCACTCTCTTCAGCTATCTCTTTCAGAACCCTGGGGTGCAATCTAGGCGGTCCAGGTGACTTATCCACATTCAGACCTTTCAGCCTCCTGAGGACCTTTGCCTTAGAATAGCAACTATACTCACTTCTGCCCCCTGGCACTCTCAAATTTCTGGCATGCAGCTAGCTTCTTCCACAGTGAAGACTGATGCAAAATTCTTATTAAGTTCGTCTGCAATTTCTTTGACCCCATATCATTTTCCAGCAGTCCGATATCCACTCTCGCCTCCCTTTTACTCTACATAACTGAAAAAAATGTATCTAGTTTCCTTCTTTGCTATTTTATTTTTATTTTGCTATCCTTGTTAATATTATTGGCTTGCATACCTTCAGATTTCATCTTTTCTCTGCTAATGGCTATTTTAATTGCCTTCTGTTACTTTTTAAAAACTTCCCAATCCACTAACTTCCACTAACTTTTGCTATTATATGCCCCCTCTTTTGCTTTTATTCTAGTCAGCCACAGTTGCCTCATCTCCCTTTAGAATAATGCTTCATCTTTTGGTTTCTATCCTGTGCTTCCATATTGCCCCCAGAAATTCCGGCCATTGTTGTTCTGCTGTCATCCCTGTCAGTGTCCCCTTCCATAGAAACATAGAAGCATAGAAAATACCAACTTTTGCCAGCTCCTCTCTCACGTGTCTGTAATTCCCTTTTCTCTTCTGGCACATTGATACACCAGACTTTCTTTTCTTCCTCTCAAACTGCAGTGTGAATTCTATCATATTATGATCACTGCCTCCTAAGGGCTCTTTTACCTTAAACTCCCTAATCAAATCTGGTTCATTACACACCACACAATCCAGAATAGCCTTTCTCCTAGTGGGCTCACCCACAAGCTGCTCTAAAAAGCCACCTCACAGGCATTCTACATATTCCCTCCATTAGGAACCAGCAGCAGCCTAATTTTCCCAATCCACCCATGTACTGAAATCCCCCTTGACTATTGCAGCATTGCCCTTACTACATGGCATTTCTATCTCCTGTTGCAATTTATATCCCGCTTCCTGGCTACTGCTTGGAGGTCTGCAGGTAGCTCTCATCAGGGTCCTTTTACCCTTAGCTTCCAACTCTACCCGCAAGGATTCTACATCTTCTGATCCTGTGTCACCTCTAAGGACTTGATTTGATTTTTTTACCAACAGAGCTATCCCAACCCCTCTGTTTACCTGCTTGTCCTTTTGATACAATGTGTATCCTTGAATGTTAAGCTCCCAACTATGATCTTCTTTCAGCCAAAACACAGTGATGCGCACAATGTCATACTTGCCAATCACTAAATGCACTGCAACATCACCTACTTTATTCCATATACTGCGTGCATTCAAATATAACACCTTCAGTACTGTATCATCCCCTTTTCAATTTTGCCCTGATGTTAGCTTTCAACTCATCCCACTGACTGCATCTGCCTGTCCTTCCTCATAGTCTGACTACACAATGCATTGCACGCAACATAGATATTCTACCTATTTTATTGAATCAAGATGAATTGAAGACTTCCGAAGTTGTGTAAGTACAGAGTTGTAGTCAATGCAGCACTTTGCAAACACTTCCATATCAAGAAGGGAATGATACTCCCAACTTCAGATGCCATCAACACGTTAAACCACTATATAGAACCTTAGTTAAGAAGCATCTTTTCTGCCTTTGTTTGTTCCAACTATATGAATGACATAATAAAGAAAACTAAAATTAAAATGTTAAGTAATCTATAGAATTTAGCAAGCTCCACAAGCACTTTCAAAAGGATTTTTCTAACTATGGATACATTAATAGTTTTGAAAACAGACATTGAAGCAGCCGATAAGACAAACATATCATTATGTTTTTCAGAAGAAATAGTTATCTCCATACTTGTTACCAGTTGAATTAAATCGAGTTTTCTTGATTAATTACATGTACCATGAGATGCATGAAAGGATTCAGCAGATAATAGAAAAAGATTATTGTCAAACATCACTTCCTGGTTCACTTCACGAGTTGTACAGAATGGATTGGAAAGGTTTATTGGAGTCATGGAGTCATACAGCACAGAAACAAGCCCATTGGCTCAACTCATCTATGGCAACCAATGCTCCACTAGATTCGTCCCACGTGCCAGCATTTGGCTCCCATCCCTCTAAACCTTTCCTATTCATGTACCTGTCCAAGTGCCTTTTAAGTGCTGTTATTGTACCTGCTTCAACCAGTTCTACCACAGCTCATCCTACATATGCACCACAAGTTGTGTGAGGAAGTTGGCCCTCAGTTCCCTTTAAAAATTTTCCCTTCTCACCTAAAACTTACACCCTCTAGCTGATGATTCCCTTTCCCTGGGAAAAAAGACATTTGGTTCAACTAAAATCTTATACAGCTATAACTTCTGAATATAGCAGAATGATCAGCAGATTGAGTCAATAGACTGCAGAGATGGGTGGTTATGTCTGTTGTTTGTCCTATATTAATGATTGGAGAAGAATGAAAAGGGTCCAGTTAAGAAATTTGCAGATGCAGTGAAAATTGTTGGCAGTCACAGATAGTACAAAAGGTTGTCTAAGGGTACAGCAAGACACAGATCAGATGGAAAAGTTGGCTGATTGGTGGCAGGCAGATGGCATTTAATCCAGACATATTTGAAATAATGCACTTTGAGAGGTAAAGTTCTGGTCAGACATTGTAGTAAATTGCCTAGCTCGCTGAAAGAGACAACACAGGTGGATAATGTACTGAAAAACACATTCAATATGTATGTCTTCATAGATAAAGGTATTGATTATAAGAGTTGGAATGTCATGTTGCAGATGTATAAAACATTGCTTTGACTGAACTCAGAGTAAATATTGTGTCCAGCTCTATTCAACATGCTGCAGTAAGGATAGAGTAGCAGAAGAAAGAATGCAGAAGAGATTCACGAAGATGTTGCTGTGAATGAAGGGCATAGTTGTAAGGACATGGGATAGGCTACTTTATTCTCACTGGAATATGGGAGTCTGAGGGATGATATTTTGGTTTATCAAATTATGTGTAACAAAAATAGGATATGCAACCATTTTCTTTCCTCAAGGGAACGTGAACGTAGAAGAAGAGGTTTAAGATGAGAGGGGAGAAATGTAGAGGAGATCTGAAAGGTAATTTTTTTCCACACAGAGTCACGGTGGGAGGATAGGAGCTCAACTTTCAGGGATATTCAATATTCAGGAGGGAGAGACATGAAAGAAAAGGAGGTGGGGTAGCATTGCTGGTTAGAGAGGAGATTAACACAATAGAAAGGAGGGACATTAGCCTGGAGGATGTGGAATCTATATGGGTAGAGTTGCATAACTCTAAGGGGCAGAAAACACTGGTGGGAGTTGTGTACAGGCCACCTAACAGTAGTAGTGAGGTTGGGGATGGCATTAAACAGGAAATTAGAAATGCGGGCAATAAAGGAACAGCAGTTATAATGGGTGACTTCAATCTACATATAGATTGGGTGAACCAAATTGGTGAGGGTGCTGAGGAAGAGGATTTCTTCGAAAGTATGAGGGATGGTTTTTTGAACCAACATGTCGAGGAACCAACTAGAGAGCAGGCTATTCTGGACTGGGTTTTGAGCAATGAGGAAGGGTTAGTTAGCAATCTTGTCGTGCGAGGCCCCTTGGGTAAGAGTGACCATAATATGGTGGAATTCTTCATTAAGATGGAGAGTGACATAGTTAATTCAGAAACAAAGGTTCTGAACTTAAAGAAGGGTAACTTTGAAGGTATGAGATGTGAATGATCTAAGATAGACTGGCAAATGATACTTAAGGGTTGACGGTGGACATGCAATGGCAAGCATTTAAAGATTGCATGGATGAACTACAACAATTGTTCATCCCAGTTTGGCAAAAGAATAAACCAGGGAAGGTAGTGCACCCGTGGCTGACAAGGGAAATCAGGGATAGTATCAATTCCAAAGAAGAAACATACAAATTAGCCAGAAAAAGCTCCATACCTGAGGACTGGGAGAAATTCAGAGTCCAGCAGAGGAGGACAAAGGGCTTAATTAGGAAAGGGAAAAAAGATTATGACAGAAAGCTGGCAGGGAACATAAACACTGACTGTAAAAGCTTTTATAGATATGTGAAAAGAAAAAGAGTGGTTAAGACAAATATAGGTCCCTTACAGTCAGAAACAGGTGAATTGATGATGGGGAACAAGGACATGGCAGACCAACTGAATAACTACTTTGGTTCTGTTTTCACTAAGGAGGACATAAATAATCTTTCGGAAGTAGTAGGGGACCGAGGGTCTAGTGAGATGGAGGAACTGAAGGAAATACATGTTAGTAGGGAAATGGTGTTAGGTAAATTGAAGGGATTAAAGGCAAATAAATCCCCAGGGGCCAGATGGCCTGTATCCCAGAGTGCTTAAGGAAGTAGCCCAAGAAATAGTGGATGCATTAGTGATAATTTTTCAAAACTCTTCAGATTCTGGATTAGTTCCTGAGGATTTAAGGGTGGCTAATGTAACCCCGCTTTTTAAAAAAGGAGGGCGAGAGAAACTGGGGAATTATAGACCAGTAAACCTGACATCTGTGGTGGGGAAAATGCTGGAGTCAGTTATCAAACATGTGATAACAGCACATTTGGAAAGCGGTGAAATCATTGGAGAAAGTCAGCATGGATTTGTGAAAGGAAAATCATGTCTGATGAACCTCACAGAATTTTTTGGGGATGTAACTAGTAGAGTGGATAGGGGAGAACCAGTGGATGTGGTATATTTGCATTTTCAAAAGGCTTTTGACAAGGTCCCACACAGGAGATTAGTGTGCAAACTTAAAGCACACAGTATTGGGGGTATGGTATTGATGTGGATAGAGAATTGGTTGGCAGACAGGAAGCAAAGAGTGGGAATAAACGGGACCTTTTCAGAACGGCAGGCAGTGACTAGTGGGGTACCGCAAGGCTCAGTGCTAGGGACCCCAGTTGTTTACAATATATATTAATGACTTAGATGAGGGAATTAAATGCAGCATCTCCAAGTTTGCAGATGACACGAAGCTGGGTGGCAGTGTTAGCTGTGAGGAGGATGTGAGGAGGATGCTAAGAGGATGCAGGGTGACTTGGATAGGTTAGGTGAGTGGGCAAATTCATGGCAGATGCAATTTAAGTGGATAAATGTGAGGTTATCCACTTTAGTGGCAAGAACAGGAAAACAGATTATTATCTGAATGGTGGCCGATTAGGAAAAGGGGAGATGCAACGAGACCTGGGTGTCATTGTACACCAGTCATTGAAAGTGGGCATGCAAGTACAGCAGTCAGTGAAAAAGGCGAATGGTATACTGGCATTATAGCAAGAGGATTCGAGTACAGGAGCAGGGAGGTACTACTGCAGTTGTACAAGGCCTTGGTGAGACCACACCTGGAGTATTGTGTGCAGTTTTGGTCTCCTAATCTGAGGAAAGACATTCTTGCCATAGAGGGAGTACAAAGAAGATTCACCAGATTGATTCCTGGGATGGCAGGACTTTCATATGATGAAAGACTGGATCGACTAGGATTATACTTGCTGGAATTTAGAAGATTGAGGAGGGATCTTATTGAAATGTATAAAATTCTAAAGGGATTGGACAGGCTAGATGCAGGAAGATTGTTCCCGATGTTGGGGAAGTCCAGAATGAGGGGTCATAGTTTAAGGATAAAGGGGAAGCCTTTTAGTACCGAGATGAGGAAAAACCTCTTCACACAGAGAGTGGTGAATCTGTAGAATTCTCTGCCACAGGAAACAGTTGAGGCCAGTTCATTGGCCATATTTAAGAGGGAGTTAGATATGGCCCTTGTGGCTAAAGGGATAAGGGAGTATGGAGAGAAGGCAGGCACAGGGTTCTGAGTTGGATGATCAGCCATGATCATACTATGGTGGTGCAGGCTCGAAGGGCCGAATGGCCTACTCCTGCACCTATTTTCTATGTTTCTATGGTGACCTGGATTGAGGTGAAGAAGGCAGATGCAATTACAGATTTTAAAAGATGCTTGGTCATTCACTAAGAAGGATTTAAAAAGGATTCAGGCTTAATAATGGAAAAAAGGAACAGTGAGATAGGAATTACACTGGGCATGGAAAGGGTTTGTTTAAATGCTATCATGATGTCTCATTTTCCCTTGCTCTTCCCTCTAACATGTATGACTGAAGCATCTTTCTCTCAGTTTCACCAATAAAAGTAATCACAAAATAATCAAGACGTTATTTAATTAATACATGGGTATTGAACCATGGCCCTGATAAAGCCAAGATCGATGAACTGAATAATTAAAGAGCTTGGAGCAACACCTTTCTGGAAATAAATAATGAGATACCACACAGATACAGTGGGGAATTGCATATGATAAGAATGAGATACAATGCCAGCAGACCAGACTTTTTTTGATGCACTTTCATGAGCAATTCTGATGCTAAAGATGGATGCTTGGAATGTACATTGCTACTTAACTATAAGACCATAAGACATAGGAGCAGGATTAGGCCATCTGGCCCATCGAGTCTGCTCTAGCATTCAATCATGGCTGATCATTTTTTTCCCCTCCTCAGCTCCACTCCCTGGCCTTCTCCCCATAACCTTTGATGCTATGTCCAATCAAGAACCTACCAAGCTCTGTCTTAAATATACCCAATAATCTGGCCTCCACAGCTGCCTGTGGTAATCAATTAAATTCACCATTCTTTGGCTAAAGAAATGTATCCACTTCTCTCCTTTAAATGGAGACCCTTCTATCCTGAGGCTGTGCCCCCTTGTCTTAGACTCCCCCACCATGGGAAACATCCTTCCACATCTGCTCTGTCTAGGCCTTTCAACATTCGATCCCCCCATCCTTCTAAATTCCAGCGAGTGCAGACTCAGCACTCTCAAACGTTCCTCGTACGACAATCTTTTCGTTCCCAGAATCATCCTTGTGAACCTCCTCTGAACCCTCAACAATGCAGGCACATCTTTTCTCAGATGAGGGGCCCAAAACTGTTCACAATTCTCAAGGTGAGGCCTCACCAGTGCCTTATAAAGCCTCAGCATCACATCCCTGCTCATGTATTCTGGACATCTTGAAATGAATGCTAACATTGCATTTGCCTTCGTCACCACAGACTTTACCCGCAGGTTAACCTTTAGGGTGTTCTGCACAAGTACTCCCAAGTCCCTTTGCATTTCAGATTTTTGGATTTTCTCCCATTTTAGAAAATAGTCTTCACATTTATTTCTACTACCAAAGTGCATGACCTTGCATTTTCCAACATGGTATTTCACTTGCCACTCTCTTGCCCACTCTCCTAATCTGCAGCCTACCTGTTTCCTCAACACTATCTGCCCCTCCACCAATCTTTGTATCATTTGCAAACTTGGCAACAAATCTATTTATTCCATCAACTAATTCATTGATATATAGCATAAAAAGCAGTTCCAACATCGACCCCTATGGAATGTGTGGCTAAGTAACTGGTGCAGGGGGCAGGGCTTCAAATTCTTGAATCATTGGGATCTATTTTGGGGAAGGTATGACTTATACAAAAAAGGTGGATTACACCTGAACTCAAAAGGTACTAATATCCTGGCAGGATTGTTTAATATAGCTGTTAGGGAGGGATTAAACTAAGTTGGCAAGGGGAAGGAAACCAAGGTGTTAGGGTCAAGGAAGAGGAAAATAGAAATAAGTCAAAAATACTGTGCAGCAAAGATGGCAAGAAGGACAGGCCAGTGAATACACTGATCTAAATGTACTGTACTTAAATGCACACAGCATTAGAAATAAAGTGGATGACCTTGCTGCACAGCTGCAGGTTAAAAGATATGACATTGTGGCCATAAACCGAGTCATGGCTAAATGACGGAAATGATTGGGAGCTGAATATCCCAGGTTACACAGTGTATAGGAAAGATAGGAAGGTAGGTAAAGTGGGTGGCGTGGCCCTGATGGTAAGTAATGATATCAAATCAATAGAAAGAAGGGACATAGGATCAGAAGAGGTAGAATCCCTATGGGTAGAATTAAGAAATGGCAAGGGTAAAAAGACACTAATAGCAGTTATATACAGGCCTCCAAACAGCAGCCGAGATGTGGACTACAAGTTGCAGCTGGAAATAGAAAAAGTGTGTCAGAAGGAAAATGTCAAGATAATTATGGGGGATTTTAATATGAAAGTGGATTGGGAAAGTCAGGAAGGTAATGGATCTCAGGAGAGGGAGTTTGTAGAATGCCTACAGGATGGCTTTTTGGAGCAGCTTGTCCAGAAGCCCACCAGGGGACCGGCTGTTTTGGATTGGGTGCTGTGTAACGAACCTGAGGCGATTAGGGCGCTGGAGGTAAAGGAACCTCTTGGAAGTAGTGATCATAATATGATTGAGTTCAGTTTCAAATTTGAAAAGGAGAAGCTGGTATCAGGTGTATCGATATTTCAGTGGAAAAGGGGAAATTACAGTGGTATGAGAGAGGAACTGGTCGAAGTCGATTGGAAAAGTAAGCTAAATAGAGGAATGGCACAGCAGAATTGGATGAAATTCCTACAAGAAATAAGGAAAATGTAGGAAAAATATACTTCAAGAAAAAAGAAAATCATGAATGGAAAAATGGCACAAATGTGGCTAATGAGAGAGGTTAAGGCAAAAATAAAAGCAAAAGAAACGGCGTACAAGGAAGCAAAAATTAGTGGGAAAAATGAGGACTGGAAGACTTTTAAAAACTTACAGAAGGAAACTAAGAAAGTCATTAGGAAAGAAAAGTTGAATTATGAAAGGAAGTTGGCGATTAACATAAAAAAGGATACTAAGAGTTATTTTAAATATATGAAGAGTAAAAGAGTGACAAGGGTAGATACGGGACCGATTGAAAATGATGCTGGAGAAATTATAATGGATAACAAAGCGATGGTGAAGGAACTGAATGAGTATTTTGCATCAGTCTTCACAGTGGAAGACATGAGCAATATACCTGATAGCCAGAGGTATCAGGGAATAGAATTAGGTACAATCAAGATTATTAGAGAGAAAGTGCTTGGGAAGCTAAGTGGACTAAGAATAGATAAGTCTCCTGGACCAGATGAGGTGTACCCAAGGGTTCTGAAGGAGGTGGCTTTGGAGATTGTGGAAGCATTGGAATTAATCTTCCAGGAATCAATAGACTCTGGCATGGTTCTGGAGGACTGGAAGGTCGCAAATGTAGTTCCGCTATTTAAGAAAGGAAGGAGGCAGCAAAAAGAAAATTACAGACCTATTAGTCTGACATCGGTAGTTGGAAAGATATTGGAGTCAATCCTCAAGGATGAGGTTATGAAATACCTCGAGGTGCATGACAAGATAGGCCGAAGCCAGCATGGTTTCATGAAGGGAAGATCCTGCCTCACCAACCTATTGGAATTTTTTGAGGTAATCTCGAATAAGATTGACAAGGGAGAGGCTGTGGATGTTGTGTATTTGGATTTTCAAAAGGCCTTCGATAAGGTGCCGCATATGAGGCTGCATAATAAGATGAGAGCCCATGGAATTATAGGAAAGATATTGAAATGGGTGGAGCATTGGCTGATAGGCAGAAAGCAAAGGGTGGGAATAAAGGGATCCTATTCTGATTGGTTGCTGGTTACTAGTGGTGTTCCGCAGGGGTTGGTGTTGGGGCCGCTTCTTTTTACGATATATATTGATGATTTGGATTATGGATTAAGTGGTTTTGTGGCTAAGTTTACAGATGACACCAAGATAGGTGGAGGAGCAGGAAATGTTGAAGAAACGGAAAGGTTGCAGAGAGACCTAGTCAGTTTAGGAGAGTGGGCAAAGAAATGGCAGATGAGATACAACGTTGACAAATGTACGGTTGTACATTTCGGAAGAAGAAATAATCGGGCAGATTATTATTTAGATGGGGAGAAAATTCAAAAATTGGAAGTGCAAAGGGACTTGGGGGTCCTCGTGCAGAATACCCTAAAGGTTAACCACCAAATTGGATCGGTGGTAAGGAAAGCGAATGCTATGTTGGCATTCATTTCAAGAGGAATAGTGTATAAGAGTAAGGAGGTGTTGATGAGGCTCTATGGGGCATTAGTGAGACCTCATCTGGAATACTGTATGCAGTTTTGGGCCCCCTATCTTAGAAAGGATCTACTGATGTTGGAGAGAGTTCAGAGAAGATTTATGAGGATGATTCCTGGAATGTAGGGGCTAACATATGAGGAGCGTTTGTTGGCTCTTGAATTGTATTCATTAGAGTATAGAAGAATGAGAGGAGATCTCATAGAAACACTTCGAACATTGAAAGGGTTGGACAGAGTAGATGTGGAAAGGTTGTTTCCCTTAGTGGGTGAGTCCAAGACAAGAGGCCATAGTCTTAGAATTAGAGGGTACCCAGTTAAAACAGAGATGAGGAGAATTTTTTTTAGCCAGAGTGTCGTGGATTTGTGGATTTCGTTGCCACATACAGCTGTGGAGGCCTGATCATTGAGGGTGTTTAAGGAGCAGATTGACAGGTATCTAATTAGTCAGGGTATCAAGGGCTATGGGGAAAAAGCCGGAAATTGGAACTAGATGGATGAATAGTTTAGCTCATGGGGGAGCTGCAGAGCAGACTCAATGGGCCGAATGTCCTACTTCTGCTCCTTTGTCTTGTGATCTTGTGAACACCACTAGTCACTGGCAGCCAATCAGAAAAGGATCCTTTTATTCCCACTTGCTGCATCCTACCAATCAGCCAATGTTCTAACCATGCCAGTAACTTTCCTGTAATACCATGGGCTCTTAACTTGGTAAGCAGCCTCGTGTGTGGCACCTTGCCAAAGGCCTTCTGAAAGTCCAGATATACAACATCCATTGCATCCTCTTTATCTATCCTACGTGAAATCTCCTCAAAGAATTCAAACAGGTTCATCAGTTAAGATTTTCCCTTAAGGAAATCATGCAGACTTTGTCCTATTTTGTCCTGCGTTCACCGAATACTCCATAGCCTCATCCTTAACAATTGACTCCAACATCTTCCCAATTTCCTTCCTGCTGCCTTCCTCCTTTCTTAAACAGTGGAGTGACATTTGCAATTTTCCAGTCCCCTGGTACCATGCCAGAGTCCAATGATTTTTGAAAGATCATTACTAATGCCACCACAATTTCTACTGCTGCCTCTTTCAGAACCCTAGGCTGCAGTTCATCTGGTCTGGGCGACTTATGTACCCTTAGGTCTTTCAGCTTTTTGAGCACCTTCTCCCTTGTAATAGTAACTGCACTCACTTTTCTTCTCTCATACCCTTCAACATCTCGCACACTGCTAGTGTCTTCCAAAATGAAGACTGACACAAAATACTCAGTTAGTTCATATGACATCTCCTTGGCCCCCATTATTATTTCCCCAGCCTCATTTTCTAGTAGTCCTTTATCCGCTCTCATCTCTTTTTTTTACATACTTAAAAAAGCTTTCACTATCCACTTTTATTTTGTTTGCTAGCCTGTTTTCATATTTTATCTTTTTCCTCCTAATGATTCTTTTAGTTGTTCTCTATAGGGTTTTAAAAGCTTCCCAATCTTCTGTCTTCCCACTAATTTTTTGCTCTTAGCTTTGACTTCCCTTGTCAGTGATGGCTGTACTATTTTTGCTGTTTGAGCATTTATTCATTTTTGGAATACATCTATTCTGCACCTTCCTCATTTTTCCCGGAAACTCATGCCATTGCTGCTCTGCTGTCATCCCTCCCAGCATCTCCCTCCAATTTACTTTGGCCAACTCCTCTCTCACACCACTGTAATTTTCTTTACTCCATTGAAATACTGCTATGTCCGACTTTACTGTATCCCTATCAACTTTCAAGGGAAACTCAATCATATTGTGATCAATACTTCCTAGGGTTCTTTTACCTTAAACTCCCTAATCACCTCCGCTTCATTATATAACACCCACTCAAATATAGCTGATCTCCTAACAGGCTCAACAACAAACTGCTCTAAAAAGCCATCTTGTAAGCATTCAACAAACTTACTATCTTGAGATCCATTTCCAACCTGATTTTCCCAATTGACCTGCATGCTGAAATCTCCCATGACTATCATAACATTGCCCTTTTGACATGCCTTTTCTACTTCCTGATGTAATCTGTGGTCCACATCTCAGCTACTGTTGGGAGGCCTGCGTAAAACTGTCGTCAGGGTCCTTTTACCTTTGCAGTTTCTAAAATCAACCTAACTTCATCCCTTATGTAACTGGGTGACTGTCGGATCTTATTCAGTATTGTTAAAAGTGTACTTAGGCATCCATCCGGGTAATGCTAGAATAGTTGTCTGTGCCTTTAAGGGAGACGGTGATGTCATTACACACGATAGTGGGGAAACCATTTTGCTTTCTGAAGACGTGGTAGGGCATTGGAATTGGGTTCCTCCCAGAGTGTGCTGGGCATAGTGAGGAAAGATTTCCATGGTGAAGAAATCGACGTTGGGTACCGTGGATTATACAAAGTTCCTCACCATCCAAGTAGGATTGCCACTACCGTATTAGTACCGTATTAGTTCTGGTATTTTTTATACTGCATGTGCAGTTCTGTTCATACACAAGGGTGTGGATCGAAAGTTAAACTGAGATTGTAACGGCAAGAACTGGTTGTAAATTCGTTCATTTTGTTTCGCAACCCTCTTCTGGCACTTAAACATCTAAAATAGATAAAGGAATTAAAACCCGAAAAAGTATTCGTTGGCCTGAGTGTATACTTTTCCCCAGGCTACAAAATCTGGTACCAGGAGTGGGGTTAATTCCAAGCCAGTTTAGAGGGTCTCTGATTGTTGTATGCAGTATAATATACAATACCGAATATGGTAGAGGTGAAGACAGGACCAAGTTCCCGTCGGGCGGAAGGAGACAGCGCGGTAGAGCCTCATAGAGAGTGTGGTGGAGCCTCGAGAATGGGCTGGGACGTCAGTGACTGACGTCAGGACGCAGAGCAGAGACGTGGACCCAGGGAACTGTGGACTGTAAAGCCACTGCATTTGCAGCAAAGGACGGCAGCAGCTTCTTTTTGCAGGCTTGTTGTGTGAACTTTAAAGACTTGAGGTTTTACTATGTCAGGCTCAGAGGACACACCAGTTGAACTTGATTTGAATGAACAAATTAGGGAATTGCGTAGTAGGTATCATGAAGCCATGGCAACCATAGATAAATTAAGCAAAAGGTGCTATGTATATGTCCCAAGGGAAAGACACATTGTTCCATTTACGGGGGATGTTGAGAAAGATGGGAGGTCTGTTGATGACTTTATTGAAGAAGTACAACATGCACTTCATAGTAGAAATCAGTCTGACCAGGATCAGTATGACTTTGTTATGTCCCTGCTCAGGGCAGCAGCCTTAGAGGGAGCACGTATGCGCAGTGATGCTGGGGAAGACCGCGCTGATGACTTGTTCACCTATCTCAGGGAAGGTGTTAGAGACGAGCGTAGTGCACCTCAGCTGTGGCATGGCTTCTACAGTCACAAACAGCGTGAGGGTGATGATGTAAGAGAGTTTTCACCTGCCCTAGCCCAAGCTCTTAACTTGATACTGAAGCACTTCCCCGATGCCATGACCGATAAGAGAGTGGTGCTAAGAGATCAATTTATAGAGGGGATCAGGGATCCTTCCCTCAGAAGAGAGCTCCACAGATGTGTGTGGGGCCACCCTGAGTCCTCAATGACAGAAGTGAGACAGAAGGCTCGTCTGTGGCTCGTAGAAGAGCTCCTGGGAAATACAAAGTCTGGAAAGTCAAAGTGTAGGAGTGGCCAGGCACAATGCTCAATTCTTACAGCTTGGGAATCCGAGTCTGTCACACTAGATGATGTCCTTAAAGTGGTTGCAGAGCAGGGCAAAGCCCTTTGTGAATTGACTCCAGCAGTGAAAGATCTCACTGTACAGAGGGATCTTACACGCGCTACTAGTGGCAGACGTAATTTACAGCCTAGGTTCACAGAAGATGGGCAACCAATATGTTTCAAGTGTCAGGTGGGAGGGCATTTGGCTAAGAATTGCCCATGGAAGCGGGGTGCAAGGGAAGTGGAGTCTGCATCCTCCTGCCCTCAAGTGGTTGGGAGTCGGGCAATTCGGCGAAACCTCATAGATACAGATAATGTACAGCTACCCTGTGACCAGTTGCTGCAAGGCGCCATAGGGACATGTCCAGTTGTGGAGCTTGAAATATCAGGTGTTGCTGTCCGTTGTCTGTTGGACACAGGTAGTCAGGTAAGCACCCTGACCGAACAGTTCTTTCGAGAACACTTGAATGGAGAGGACGAGGGTATGTTGTCCACTGCTGGATGGCTTAGGCTAGCAGCTGCAAATGGTCTTGAAATTCCTTGCCTTGGGTAGCTAGAGCTAGAGGTTCAAGCAATGGGCATGAAGATACCAAATTGTGGCTTTCTAGTAGTCAGGGATCCTGTTAGCACCGAACCCCCTATCCCATGTATTGTAGGCATGAACATTATCAATCAGCGTAGGCAACTTGTCTATGCAGTGTTTGACTTCGATGTCCAGTATTGTCCGGGCCGGAGCGATACAGTGGCTGATGCACTCTCTAGGCAGCCATTTGCAGGGGAGCCTGAGCCTGTCTCAGAGGATACAGAGTTTGGTGGGTCTGTGGCGATTTGTAGTTTGATCAATCGCGGCACTGCCCTTGACCTGTCACTGGTTACAGCTGGTCTTAACAGCTGTAGCATTAAGCAATTTTGAGCCTGGGAAGCTGGTACTACGATGTAAGTGTTCCGACGCAAGGGAACACTCCAACCCTCCCAGGTTATTCTAATGGGGACTTTTGCGTACTTTTCAACAGCAAGACCCTGTGTTTAGTGTCCTAAGAGACTTATGGGATCAGAAAAGGAAGCTGAGTGGCCAAGAGCTTAAAACTCTGCCTAAACCTGTTTTGTCTCTGTTAAGGCACTGGGACAGTATCAGGGAGCGTAAAGGGTTACTGTGTAGGGTAGTTCAGGATGAGAAGCTTGGGGAGTGTTACCAGCTTCTGATATCTAACAGCTTGAGGAGCAAAGTGTTAAGAGTATGTACATGACTCTATGGGCCATCAAGGCATAGAACGTACTCTGCAGTTGTTGAGAAGCCGATGTTTTTGGGTGGGCATTCACGAGAATGTGGCACAGTGGGTCAAAAATTGTCCACGTTGTGTACTAACTAAGATGCCACACCCTAGGATCTGCCCCCCCTCCCCCCATGAAGTCATTTCTGGCTTCTAGGCCGCTTGAAGTTGTAGCTGTAGATTTCACTGTGTTGGAGCCGGCAACTGACGGGCGTAAGAATGTCTTAATAGTCACGGACGTTTTCCCTAAATTCACCCAAGCATTTCCGACTCGGGATCAAAAGGCAGATACCACAACAAGGGTGCTCTTGAGGGAATGGTTCATGAAGTACGATGTCCCTGAGAGATTGCATTCTGACCAGGGCCATAACTTCGAAAGTGAGGTCATAGTGGAGCTTTGCAAACTATATGGGGTAAAGAAAAGCCGTACCACACCTCATCATCCTACTGGAAACACGCAGTGCGAGCGTTTCGACAGGATGATGCATGATTTGTTGCGTACGTTGCCTCCAGAAAAGAAGCGCAGATGGCCAGAACATCTACCCGAGTTGGTGTACGCATATAATGCGACACCTCACGCAACCACTGGGTATTCATCTTACTGTCTGTTGTTTGGGTGGATCCCCACTTGCCCGTGGATGCTCTGTTGGGGCAAGAACAGACGGTGGACCGGAAACATGACTGGCTAGTCTCAGTTCAGTTCTCTTTAGACAAGCAGTTAAGGAGGTTAAAAGTACCCTTGTAGTGAGCGAGTAATCGAGTTCGATTACTTGAATGCAGGAGAGAATGTAACCAGGTGACCGTCGGTTCTTATTCAGTATTGTTAAAAGTGTACTTAGGCATCCATCCGGGTAATGCTAGAATAGTTGTCTGTGCCTTTAAGGGAGACGGTGATGTCATTACGCATGCGCGGGATAGTGGGGAGACCATTTTGCTTTCTGCTGAAGACGTGGTAGGGTGTTGGAATTGGGTTCCTCCCAGAGTGTGCTGGGCATGGTGAGGAAAGATTTCCACGAGTGAAGAAATCGACATTGGGTACTGTGGATTATACAAAGTTCCTCACCATCCAAGTAGGGTTGCCACTACTGTATTAGTACCGTATTAGTTCTGATTTTTTTTTATACTGCAAATGCAATCTGTTCATACACAAGGGTGTGGATCGAAAGTTAAACTGAGATTGTAACTGCAAGAACTGGTTGTAAATTGGTTCGTTTTGTTTCACGACCCTCTTCTGGTATGTAAACATCTAAAATAGATAAAGGAATTAAAACAAGAAAAAGTATTTGTTGCCCTGAGTGTGTACTTTTCTCCAGGCTACACTTATGCTGGATAACTTAAAAAAATCTTTAAAAATAGTACAAATTCTCCTACCACAATCACTTTTTATAACTGTTTTATGTGAATAATAATGTTTAGTATAGGATGTGGTTATAAATAAATAAAGACAAAACAGTTTATGACATCAGCTCATTACTTCTAAAGCTGTGCATGTTGCAGTAGAACCTCTGACTGTGGCTCCTTACATTCCCAAGTGGAAATGCTGCTTTATTGGGAAGTGTTTTGCTTTAAGTGAAATCATCAAGAGAAAAGTTAAGCACATACCCTTGATGGTCCTCTGTAGAGGCGCCGGAGCTGGTCAAAGGCCTGGAGCTGTTGTGGTTCTAATGTTGCCTCAGTTGGCTGCACACAATAAAAAGAAACAAAATATGTGGGATATGTGCCAAGAAATATCCACGCTTATATAATTGCTTTTATACCCATTCTAAAATGTCTACAACCCTCTGCAGTAGGATAAATGCTTGGATATTGTTGTAATATGGGAAGCAAGAGAGCCCATTTGTTCACATCGAGCTACCACAAACAGCAATGTAATAATGAATAAAAAATCTGTTTCTTTTTCCAATAATATTTCCAGCAAGCATACATTCTAGTATATTAAAGGTATCTTGATCTGACACTACTTAACTGTCCAGCTGCTACTTATGACACCAGAATGGTTCCATTAGATTGCAACAAAATAAAAAAGCCTGGGGAGGATTACAATTCTATCAAATAAATAGATTAATATTATTTTGAGAAGAAACTATTCAGAACTGCATAGCTATTTCTTTTAGTGCAGGACAAACTGTGTCCTGCTCAAATAAGAGAGTGACGTGACCAAATATTAAAATAAAATGGTCAATAAAATGTGCTGAAATATACTTAATAAATTACAGTGAAACAAATAAAGATCTGAATTGACAGAATTCTAAAAATATTTATTAAATCTTCCCTTTAAAATGTCCAATTTCAGGTAAAGAGTTGGCGTATTGATTGTTTAAAAGATAGTCTGATACAGTACTTGAGGGGTGAGTGGTGCTGATTGTTTATTCTTTTGTGTGGATCAGTACTGACTAAATAGCTTTGTGATCAGACTTACAATCAGTACCATACCAGCCACAGTCAGCTTAAATGGCTATTTTTATACCAAAATTCAGCATCTTGTGTTTTGTACAGACAAGTTGTTGTGGCTGTAATTAGTCACCTTAGTACTCTCATTTTTATCTTTCAGCAAGTATCTCGTACCTGACCTCATGCCACAAGTTCATACCATGAAATGACATTATTCTTCTGCTCCTCACAGCAGATGCTGAGGTGAGATCACAGTCAGGACACGAGCAAACTATTATCGCTGCAGTACAAATGTAAAACAGGCATCGCTAGATTGCATCCAAAATGCAGCACTGTTCCAGACACAGTCTTGTGTTTAAAACGGTAACAATCATCACTATAACTTTCAAATAAAACGGAAGAGAAATCAGTCTTGACAGACACAAGAAAATCTGCAGATGCTTGATTGCATGAACCTTGAATTCTCAACTTCTGGAAATTGCCCCCCCCTTTACCATTACCCTATTTCCATTTCCCTTTCTCACCTTATTTCCTTACCTGCCTATCACCTCCCCCTTTCCTTTCTTCCATGGTTTTCTTCCCTCTCCCATCAGATTTCCACTACTCCAGCCCTTTTCCTCTTTCATCAATCAACTTCCCAGCTCTTTACTTCACCTCCCGCCCTCTCTCGGTTTCACCCATCACCTACCAGCTTGCATTTCTTCTTCCCCTCCCCCACCTTCTTGCTGTGACTCCTCATCTTTTATTTTCAGTCCTGATGAAAACTGTTGGCCGAAACATCAACTGTTTACTCTTTTTAACTGATGCTGTCTGTCTTGCTGAGTTCCTCCAGCATTTTGTGGGAGTTGCTCAGTCTTGACAGAAGTGTGAAAGGTCGTGGCAAATCAGTTGTTTTGTGTTCCCCACAATGGAAAATGAAAATGGTTTGAACTGTAAAATCATATGAAGATTTGTGCAGTTATCTGAGTGAAATTTGTATCGAGAGAGGAGGCCACACACAGGTCAGGACAAGAGATTTTAAAAGGAGTGGTCACAGGCTTTTGGCTCTTACCAGTGACCCAATCAAATTGCGATTCATTAGCAAGGGCAAATAAAAATAAGGTAGGGACAAGTGGAGCGGCCATTGTATGTTTTTGTCCACTGTTAGAGTGGAGAGGCTTTGGCTCAACAGCTTTGGGCAAGGTGGGTTACTGGTAAGTTTTTGCTTCTTCATTCTTTGCTTGTGTATAGTTAGTGTAGTGAGAATTGCTACAGGGGCTGTGTTGTATTCTTTGTGTGAGATGTGGGAATTCTGGGAGACCTCCAGCCTCCCAGACACTCCCATCTGCACAAGGTGCACCTAGCTACAGTCCTCAGAGAATGTGTTAAGGAACTGGAGCTGCAGCTCAATGACCTTCAGCTCTTATGGAAAAATGAGGAGGTGATAGGGAGGTAGTCACCCCTAAGTTGCAGGTGGCAGGTGCCTGTCAGGAGAGGGAAAAATGGGCAGCCAGTGCAGAGTACCCCAGTGGCTATTCCCTACAATAATAAGTATACTGTTGGGTGGGGTGGGGGGTGGGGTGGATAGTCTACTAGGAGGGAGCGGCAGTGACTATGTCTCTGGCACTGAGTCTGGTGCTGTGGCTCAGAAGGGAAGAGAGTAGAAGAGGACTGCAATAGTGATAGGGGTTCCACAGTTATAGAAGCAGAAGTGAGATTCTGTGGACATCCAGATGGTATTTTGACTCCCAGGTGCCAGAGTCAGAGATATCTCAGATCGAGTCCATGGCATTCTACAGGGGGAGAGTGAGCAGCCCGAAGTCATGGTTTTTATTGGCACCAATGAGATAGGTAGGAAAAGGGAGGAGGTCCTGAAAAGCATGACCTCAATAGGATGATTTGACAGATGAATGTGTGGCCAAGGAATTGGTGCAGGGGGCAGTGCTTCAGACTTCTGGATCATGGGGATCTCCTCTGGGGAAGGTAAGACCTGTACAAAAGGGATGGGCTACACCTGAACCTGAGGGGGAACCAATATCCTTGTAGACAAGTTTGCTAGAGCTGTTGGAAAGGGTTTTAGCTAATCTGGTAGGGGGACGGGAAGTAGAGTGCTCGAGCTGAGGATGGGGCAGTGGATATACAACTAGTTGCCATGTGTAGTGAGACTGTCAGGAAGGATAGGCAGATGATAGGGCAAAATTGAAAAGGGTGATGAATACTGGAAGGTGTTATATTTGAATGCACCCAGTATACGGAATAAGGTAAATGATCTTGTAGCACAGTTAGAAATTAGCAGGTATGACATTGTGGGCATCACTGAACCGTGACTGAAAGATCATTGTGGGGAGCTTAACATCCAAGGATACACACTGTATTGAAAAGACAGGCAGGTAAGCAGAGGGGGTGAGGTAGCTCTGTTGGTAAACGGTGAAATGAAAGTCTTAGAAAGAAGTGACATAGGGTCAGAAGATGTAGAAAGTTTGTGGGTAGAATTGAGAAACTGTAAGGGTAAAAAGACCCTGAAGGGAATTACATGCAGTCTTCCAAAGGATGTAGCCAGGAGGTCGGCAACAAATTACAGCAGGAGATACAAAACACATGTCTAAAGGACAATGTTACAATAGTCGTGTGGGATTTCAATACGTATGTAGATTGGAAAATCAGGTTGGTGCTGGATCCCAAGAGAGAGAATATGTAGAATGTCAACAAATGGTTTTTTAGAGCAGCGAGTGATTGAGCCCACTAGGGGAAAGGCTATTCTGCATTGTGTGTTGTGTAATGAATCAGATTCATTAGGGAGCTTAAGGTAAAGGAATCCTTAGGAGGCAGTGATCATAATATGATAAAATTCACCCTGCAATTTGAGAGGAAGTAGTTAAAATCAGTGTGTCAGTGGAGAAAAAGGGATTACAGATGCATGAGAGAGGAGCTGGGCAACACTGATTGGAAAGGTACACTAGCAGGGATCACAATAGAACAGCAATGGCTGGAGTTTCTGTGAGAAATTCATAAAATGCAGGATAGATACATCCCAACGATGAAGTCATATTCTAAAGACAGGATGACACAACCGTGGCTGATAAGGGAAGTGAACAACAACATAAAAGTAAAACAGAGGACACATAATGGAGCAAAAATTAGTGGGAAGATAGAGGATTTGATGTTTTTAAAAAACAAAAAGGCGGCAATTAAAAAGCCAAAAAAAGGGAAAAGATTAAATATAAAGGTAAGCTAGACAATGCTATCAAAGAGGATACCATAAGTTTTTTTCAGATATATAAAGAGTAAAGGAAAGACAAGAATAGATATTGGACTGCTGGAAAATTATGCTGGAGAGGTAGTAATGGGAGACAAAGAAATGGCAGGATGAACTAATTAAGTATTTTGCATCCTTATTTACTGTGGAAGACACTAGACTAGCAGTAAGCCGGACTTTTGAGAGTATCAGGAGGCAGATGTAAGTACAGTTGCTGTTATTAGGGAGAAGGTGCTTGGGAAGCAAAAGATCTGAAGGTAGATAAATTACTGGACCAGATGGACTACACCCCAAGTTTCTGAAAGAGTTAGTTGAAGAATTGTGGAGGCATAAGTAATCACTAGATTATGGGATGGTTCCAGAGGACTGGAAAATTGTAAATGCCACTCCAAGAATGGGGAAAGGCAGATAAGAGGAAATTATAGGTCGGTAGGTCTGATCTCAGTAGTTGGGAAGATGTTGGAGTTGATTGTTAAGGATGAGGTGTCAGGGTACTTGGAGGCATATGATGAAATAGGCTCAAGTGAGCATGGCTTCCTTAAAGGAAAATTTTGCCAGACAAATCTATTGAAATTCTTTGAGCAAATAACAAATCAGATAGACAAAGGAAAATCAGTGTGTACTTGGATTTTTCAGAAGGCCTTTGGCAAGTCACATGAGGCTGCTTAACAAGATAAGAGATAGTAGCAAGGATAGAGGATTGGCTGTTTGGCAGGAGGCGAAGACTAGGAGTAAAGGGAGACTTTTCTTGATGGCTACTGGTGACTACTGGTCAGTGTTAGGTTTGCTTCTTTTTTACATTAAACTTTTTACAATTATTTGGATAATGAATTGATGGCTTTATGGTCACATCTGCAGACAATACCAAGATAGGTGGAGAGGCAGGCAGTGTTGAGGAAGTAGCGAGGCTGCAGAAAGACTTAGACAGGTTAGGAGAATGGGCAAAGAAGGGGTGGATGGAATACAGTGTCGAGGAGTGTATGGTCATGCACTTTGGTAGAAGGAACAAGAACGTAGAGCATTTTCTAAAAGAAAATATAGTGGGGGAGTCTAAGACCAGAGGGATGTCCACTTAGAATGTGGATTTGGAGCAATTTCTTTAGCCAGAGGATGGTAAATCCGTGGAATTTGTTGCTACAGGCGGATGTGGAGCCCAGAGCATTGGATGGATTTAAGGGAGAAGTTGATCGGTTCTTCATTAGTCAGGGATGATGGGTTACAGGGAGAATGCAGGAAAATAGGGTTGAGAGAAAAATTGGATCAGCTGTGGCAAAATGATAGAGCAGACTTGATGGGCTGAGTAGCCTAATTCTGCTCCTATCTCTTTTGATGTTAAGGTCTAAATTTCATGCTGGAGACAAATATGTACATGGTATCAGAAAGGGCTGTCAGAACTATTGGATAATGGTCACCCCTCGAACTCAAGGAATAAAGTCCTAACTTGTCCAAGCTCTCTCTATAACTAAGGCCGTGAAGTGTAGGCAATAATCTTCACAGGAACCTGCATTTCAACCTGACAATGGATGCTTTCTGTGGAACATTTTTACATCCTTGTATGTTACATTGACTGTTCTATTTATTATACATTATTATATATTACTATGATTGCACATTGCACATTTAGAAAGAGCCGGAACGTAAAGATTTTTACTCCTCATATATGTGAAAGATGCAAGAAATAAAGTCAATTCAATTCAATTCACATGGAGTTCTTATTTCCTCTCCCCTCTGAAAGAAGTGTTGGAAGGTTAATTGGCTACTCTAGATTAGTCACAAACGCCAATGATGTTAAATAGGAGTTGATGTGCATGTTAGAAAGAGCAAATTGTTAGGCAATACGGAAAACAAGAGAGTGAATGGACTGCTGATATTATTCTTTTGTGAATCAGCATGGATCCACTTTGCCAAATAGCTTTCTTCTCCAACATAATTCAGGATCATTGGGACCTCTTCTGGGGCAGGTGGGACTTGTACAAGAGAGACGGGTTATACCTGAACTACAAGGGGACCATTATCCTTGCAGAGGGGTTTGTTAGTGCTTTTGGGGAGGGTTTAAACTAGATTTGCAGGGGGATGGGAACCAGAGTGCAAGAGCAGATAGTGGAGCGGGGCTGAAAATAAATGACGTTAAAAGTTCATGCAAAGTCACAAATAGAAGGGTTGTGCATGGTGGTAATAATCTTCTGAGGTGTGTCTATTTCAATGCAAGGAGTATTGTGGGGAAGGCAGGACTGGCAGCTTAATGTTCCAGGTTTCTGATGTTTCAGACATGATAGAGGCAGAGAAATGAAGGATGCGGTGGGGGGGGGGGGGGTTGGCATTGCTAGTCAGGGAAAATGTTACAGCAGTGCTCAGGCAGGACAGATTAGAGGGCTTGTCTACCAAGGCCATATGGGTGGAGCTGAGAAATAGGAAAAGTATGACCACATTAATGGGGTTCTATTATAGACCACACAATAGTCAGCGAGAATTGGAGGAGCAAATCTGCAGAGAGATGGCAGACAAATGCAGGAAACATAAAGTTGTGATAGTAGGGGATTTTAATTTTCCACATATTGATTGGGATTCCCATATTGATAAACGTCTAGACGGGTTAGTGTTTGTAAAATGCGTTCAGGAAAGTTTTCTAAATCAATATATAGAGGTACCAACTAGAGAGGGTGCAATATTAGATCTCCTATTAGGAAAAGAGTTAGGTGACGGAAGTGTGTGTAGGGGAATACTTTGGTTCCAGTGATCATAACACCATTAGTTTCAACTTGATCATGGATAAATGGTCCTCGAGTTAAGGTTCTAAACTGGAAAAAGGCCAAATCTGAAGAAATGAGAAAGGATCTAAAAAGCGTGGATTGGGACAGGTTGTTCTCTGGCAAGGATGTGATTGGTAAGTGGGAGGCCTTCAAAGGAGAAATTTTGAGAGTGCAGAGTTTGTATGTTTCTGTCAGGATTAAAGGCAAAGTGAATAAGAATAAGGAACCTTAGTTCTCAAGGGATACTGGAACTCTGATAAAGAAGAAGAGAGAGAGGTATGACATGTATAGGAAACGGAGCAAATAAGGTGCTTGAGGAGTATAAAAAAGTGCAAAAAAAATTAAGAAAGAAATCAGGAGGGCTAAAA
This sequence comes from Mobula hypostoma, assembly GCF_963921235.1. NCBI lineage: Eukaryota > Metazoa > Chordata > Chondrichthyes > Myliobatiformes > Myliobatidae > Mobula > Mobula hypostoma. The sequence continues at coordinate 138,109,961 of NC_086102.1, read as the reverse complement.
GAAGACATGAGGTTGCTTTGGCAATCAAGGTGAAGGATAATCCAAAGAGCTTCTACAGATATATTAAGAGCAAAAGGATAGTAAGAGATAAAATTAGTCCTCTTGAAGATCAGAGTGGTTGGCTATGTATGGAACCAAAAGAAATGGGGGAGATCTGAAATGGGTTTTTTGTATCTGTATTTACTAAGGAAACTGGCATAGAACAATGGAAATAAGGCAAACAAGTAGTGAGGTCATGGAACCTACACAGATTGAGGAGGAGGAGATGCTTACTATCTTGAGACAAATCAGAGTAGATAAATCTCCAGGACCTGACAGGGTATTCCTTCAGACGTTGAAGAAGACTAATGTTGAAATTGCAGGAGCCCTGGCAGATATATTTAAAATGTTGGTATCTATGGGTGAGGTGCCATTGATAGCTTAGATTGCCATAGATTGGAGGATAGGTCGTGTTGTTCCGTTATTTAAAAAAGGCTCTAAAAGTAATCCGGGGAATTACAGGCCGGTAAGTTTGATGCCGGTAGTAGGTAAATTATTGGAAGGAGTACTAAGAGATAGGATCTACAGGTATTTGGATAGACAGGGACTTATTAGGGAGAGTCAACATGGCTTTGTGCATGGTAGGTCATGTTTAACCAATCTATTAGAGTTTTTTGAGGAGGTTACCAGGAAAGTGGATGAAGGGAAGGCAGTGAATGTTGTCTACATGGACTTCAGTAAGGCCTTTGACAAGGTCGCACATGGGAGGTTAGTTAGGAAGATTCAGTCGCTAGGTATACATGGAGAGGTAGTAAATTGGATTAGATATTGGCTCAATGGAAGAATCCAGAGAGTGGTAGTGGAGGATTGCTTCTCTGAGTGGAGGCCTGTGCCTAGTGGTGTGCCACAGGGATCAGTGCTGGGTCCATTGTTATTTGTCATCTATATCAACGATCTGGATGATAATGTGGTAAATTGGATCAGCAAATTTGTTGATGATACAAAGACTGGAGGTGTAGTGGACAGTGAGGAAGGGTTTCAAAGATTGCAGAGCGATTTGGACCAGCTGGAAAAATGGGCTGAAGAACGGCAAAAGGACTTTAATACAGACAAGTGTGAGGTATTGCACGTTGGAAGGACAAACCAAAGTAGAACATACAGGGTTAATGGTAAGGCACTGAGCAGTGCAGTAGAACGGGGGATCTGGGAATACAGGTACAAAAATTCCCTAAAAGTGGCATCACAGGTAGATAGGGTCGTAAAGAGAGCTTTTGGTACATTAGCTTTTATAAATCAAAGTATTGAGCAGAAGAGTTGGAATGTTATGGTGAGGTTGTGTAAGGCATTGCTGAGGCCAAATTTGGAGTATTGTATACAGTTTTGGTCACCAAACTACAGGAAGGATATTAATAAGTTTGAAAGAGTGCAGAGAAGGTTTACAAGGATGTTGCCGGGACTTGAGAAAGTGAGTTACAGAGAAAGGTTGAATAGGTTAGGACTCTATTCCCTGGAGCGCAGAAGAATGAGGGAAGATTTGATAGAGGTATATAAAATTATGGTGGGTATAGATAGAGTGAATGCAAGCAGGCTTTTTCCACTGAGGCTAAGGGAGAAAAAAACCAGAGGACATGGGTTAAGGGTGAAGGGGGAAAAGTTTAAAGTTTAGGGGGGTTCTTCAGACAGAGAGTGGTGCGAGTGTGGAATGAGCTGCCAGATGAGGTGGTAAATGCGGGCTCACTTTTAACATTTAAGAAAAACTTGGACAGGTACATGGATGAGAGGAGTATGGAGGGATATGGTCCAGGTGTAGGTCAGTGGGACTAGGCAAAAGATGGTTCAGCACAGCCAAGAAGGGCCAAAAGGCCTGTTTCAGTGCTCTAATGTTCTATGGTTCTAAAATATGCAGGTACCATGAATTCACTCTGCAGTACACTATTGTTACGAAGGTCTGGCAAACATATCATGATACTGATCGTGTAAAGGTTGGTTTGTGACATATGCATTCAATCAATGACTATTATCAGGTTGCCTTCTGTGAAGAACACATTTTTCAAATGATGCTTTTGTCCATTTCTCTTCTTGACATTCAGTTTAGGATGGAACATTAGTTTAGTTATTAAATTCTGCTCATCATAAAATATAGCTTTGAACTTCAAACTACAAATAGCCTGCCATATACCACAATTCCCTAAGGCAATGGGCAGACAAGGGCAGTGATAACAGATCATTCCTGTCATTGCTTCCAACAGATGTTTAATAATTGATGCTGTTTAATTGGAAGATAATACATTGACAGAACTTGCATATCTTGCCTTAAAGAAGCAGGATGCAGTGATGGAATATCTATTAGTTATTAGCAAAAAGTTGCAGTGATGTGGCTCTATGTCCATTGTCGGGAACAAAAGGCATTGAAGTAGGGTCTGTGTGCTGGTTGAGGGAAGGGATGCAACAAAATGTGTGCTTATATAATGTTTATTATGACGAAGCTAGAGTACATTTGGAGCAAACCTTTCTGAGTGGCAATCTGCATATATGTTTTGAAGTAAAAAATTTCCCTTTGTTCTTTGGACTAAATATGTAACATAGTAGCACCTGAGTATTGCACATCTGTGGAGCACACAACGTTCAGCTGTATTAATTTGCACATTTAGCACCTTTTAGTGTTTTCATCAGCAATGCATTTTGTATTTCTGACGTTTCAGAATGCTTTGGCCAGATATTGTGCGGGAGTTGCCATAGTTACAGCTCTGCTTGGTGAAGGAGAGAGAAAGTGCTTAGCCCACAAAAAAAAATCATTTTTAGGGGCTATTCCTGCATCCATAAAGTAAATGGGTGTATTTGTTTCCCTCCATATTTTAAGTGGAGTTATAAACATCAAATTCCGATGGGCCAGTAGTTGAACCTTCACAATTAATCCATCACCCCTACAATGATAAAAATCAGATCAGCAAATATCTTCAATATTACCATTCAATGATTCCATCAGGGAAATGTGGAGATCAGGAGAAAAACGATTGGGCTGATTTCTTGAAACCAGCACTTTTAATAGCCAGCCAGCATTCATTGTCTTCTATGGCGGTGCAGTGTTAATAACATAGTAATTCTGATGGCTCAAGTCTAATCCAGTCATCAAGAGTTCAAATCCCAGACAGGAACATAAAACTTACATTAGTGCAGTAACGTACAGGCCTTTCGACCCACAACGTTGTGCTGACCTATATAAACATACTCCACAATTAATCTAAAATTTTCTTCTGATACAGTCTATAACCCTTCATTTTTCATAAATCCAAGTGCCCATCTAAGAGTCTTTTAAATTTTTCTATTGTATCAGCCTCTACCACCACACCTGGCAGTGCACTCCAAATTGCAAATCTCTGTGTAAACAAAAACTATCTCCGACATCTTTCCTGAACTTTCCTCTACTGCCTTCTGTTGTTGGCTACTGCTGCCCTGGGAAAAAGGTGCTGACTGTCCACTCCATCTATGCCTCTCATAATCTTATATACCCTCTGTCAAGTCACCTCTCATCCTCTGTTGCTCCAAAGAGAAAAGCTCTAGCTCACAGTCTTTCCTTATAAATGTCTCTAATCCAAGCAGTATTAGAAAATAGTAGGTTCAGAATGCAAATCCAGTATAGAAAAGCTCAATTTATAAAAATAAGCAGGCATCAGTAAAAATAAGGACACATGAGACTGTAGACACTAGAAACTTTCCATCATCTACAGCCCTTTGCCAGCTACACCTATTACCTCCTAACTTCTGTTACTATTTCCACTCTTCTCTCCTTCCATCTTTCAAGATGGCAATGAGCTGCTGTGGTCTCTGTCAAGATCGTGGCTCAGACTTCGGTTTATTTTTAGGTTTGTAGGGTTTTGGGGAATAAGGTATCAGTTTAGGGTTTAGGGACAGGGATGTGGCGGAATTTGAGGACATAGGTTGGACTGCAGGTTGAGGCGTTCTGTGGGTTGAAGGCCAGTAATCCCTAGGGATGGATGGTGGGCTGGCAAAAGCTATGGATGAAGACCAGCAAGGATGAGTGCTGGTGAAGCTCAGGTCAGCAAGATTCCCTAGGTTGGCAGGTCTCAGGATAAGAGGTCTGTGCAGGCAGTTGATATGAAGGCTGATGACTTCCTAGTCGGCGAATCAATGAGTCTGGAGTTCAAGTTCAAGGCCTGGAGTTTGGGGTCCCATCGTCAATGAGTCCCGGGCTTGATGACAAAGATCGAAGCCTGACGGTCAAACACCGTAGTCAGCGAGTCTGGAAGTTGAGGTTGGATGGACAAATCCCTGGTTCCGAGAGTCCACTGGGAAAATCAGAGGCTAATGTCTGCAAGACTACGAGTCCAGGGTGGAGTGGGTGGGGTTAGAGGCCTGTGTGTATGTGTTTGGGTAGGTGTGGAAGAGGAAATGGCCTTGTTTTGCAGTTCACCTGAAACATCAAATGTTCACTTCCCTCCAGAGATGCTGAGTTCCTTGTGTGTTGTGCTTGTTGCATCAGTAAAGATGGCCTTGTAGCTTTTCAATCGTTCTGAAAAGAACAATTGGTTCAAAAACATTCTTCAGCAAAGATACCTGCTATCCACCAAGACTACTAGCTGCTCCCAGAAATTCCATCACAAGCCATGCTGTTACATCAAAATGCTACACTTTTCACCACATCCAAAGCCTTTTACCATCTACCTTTCACAGCAATTAATGATGTGAATTAAATCCCCACTTACTCATTTGGCTGTGAAATGAGATAGCAGATAGCACCGACAGGAAATATTGTTCTAAAATACTTGGTAAGAGAAATTCAGTGATGGCATATTTTTCATTCAGACATCAAATTTTAACTGAGCTCATACCATCTGGAAAATAAACAACTATATTACTGAATTTCAGGTAACAAGTTCACATCTCCCCTCCATCTATTCTTTCATTATTGGATGTATTTTGGAATACTTGTAATCGGAAGCATTGCACTGTGAAATGGAGATTTCTCTAAATTATTGTATCTGCATACTGATGAGTCCGGCTGTTAAAAGATGACAGTTCTTGTCTTGTATATCACATCAGCCATTGTTATTTCTACTTAAATCTCATTAAGATATATATATGTTCTATTCTGTAAAATAATCAAGTTCAAACAGTTGGTTTCAATGCAAAACACTCAGTTCCACCATCGTACAACTCATTAAAATTAACCGCTCACTGGAAAATGATCAACAGCGATTACATATCTCTGCTATACAGACTATTTACATTCAGTGTACTGGTGAATAATAGACTAGATATTCCATAATGCTTTGTCAAAACAACTAATGCATATTTACCATCAAATCATTATGTAAACTTGCAGCAACAATATTTGTGGGTGTTTTTAACGATGGTTTGGTGGTTAATAAAAAAAAATGTCTAAATGCACTGACTATCAGCCTTATTGATTAAGATGAAAAGTGAGCCTAAAGCGTAGGCATACTAGGTCACATAAATGTGAAAATGACTTTTGCAATGAAATGGTGTAAAATTTGCAAACTTAGCGAGGACACCACGGAACCCAAATCGGGAACTTGGTGGCAGCAGGTACCAATTGTATTACAGGCCTACAGCACACTACATTCACAAGAACACAATTGATTAGAAATTTAACCCCATTCAGGAATCTGAATATACTGCACAGAAGCAGCTTGTCTATAGGTTCCTGAAGCATGGACTTGAGATTCTCAATGCCATCTTTCTCCATTATGACTGGTGAGATAGGACACCTGGTCGAATGGTGCTGCAGCAACAATCATTCACTCAACATCAGCAAACCTAAAGAGCTGATTGTTGACTTCAGGAAGAAGAAGGAGGGCAAACTTGTGGCACTCTACATTGGGGGATTAACAGTGGATGGAGTCAGAAATTATAAATTCCTGGGTATTAACATATTGAATATCCAGTTCTGAGCCCACCACATAGACACAATTATAAGGAAAGCACACCAGCATCTTTACTTTCTTAGGAGGTTAAGGAGATTTGGCCTATCATTGAACACTCTATCAATCTTCTACAGATGCACTGTTGAAAGTAACCTATCAGCCACATCATGGACTGGCATAGCAATTCAAATGCACAGAAACATAAGAAGCTGTGGTGTTGTGGACTCTTCCCAACACATCACAGACACATCCTTCCCCACCACAGGAGGAGCTGCCTCAAGAAGGCAGCATCTATTAAAGATTCTAACCATCGAAGCTGTTACTTTTTTCAGCTACCATTGTGTAGGACAGTGGTCCCCAACCTCCGGACCGCGGACCGATACCAGGCCACGAAGCATGCAGGGGTGCAGCGGTAGCTGGCGCACACCCAGCACATCTTTAAGAAAAAAGCCGAAATAAACAAGCTAATTAATTAGGTGCCGCCCGGCACATAATGTTGGCCCAGATCAGAGGTGATTGCCGATTTCACTTGCTCTACGCGATGTTCACCTCTCTTTCCAGGGTGCTGGAGCCTTTAGCTATTCCATTGTTTGGTCAATTTAAACCACCAGCCCAAACAGGCTGAAAAGACATGGCTGTCAGGATCAAGGTGACATGTTGAATCTACATAAACTTCTAATAAATTATAGGCGCTGCTATGCTTTCTTTGTAATGACAGTTACGTGCTGGTCCCAGGACAGATCCTCTGACACTTTTCAAAGAGAGAAATGTCGATCCTTATGCTGAAGAATTTAAAGTTATTGACCCTCTCCACCTCAGTTCCTTTAATGAAGACTGGCTTCTGGGTGGCACCTAACTAATTAGCTTGTTTATTTCGGCTTTTTTCTTAAAGATGTACTGGGTGCGCTCCGGCTACCACTGCACCCCTGCATGCTTCGCGGCCAAGTATCGGTCTGCGGCCCGGAGGTTGGGGATCACTGGTGTAGGAGGTACAGAAGCTTGAAGTCCCACACCATCAGGTTCAGGAACAGCTATTTCCTATCAAATAACTGACAAAACCCTAATCACTGGAGTTTAGTAACACTTCAACAACCTTGATTACTTTGCACTAAAATGAACTTCATTTTTTTGTTTTAATTATTTTCACTCTTGTAGAAGTTGTGTATTATTTATGTGTAATGCACACTTATCATTGGAACTCTTCTTATATGATGCTATGTGCCTGTGATGGTGCTACAGGTACGATTTTCATTGCACCTGTGCATATCTGTATTAGAGCACATGACAATAAACTTGACTTTGACAAACTCGAAACTGCAATGAGTTGATGGGTCATTCCACATATTTGAGGATCACTGAAGATGTGGTTAGCATAACACGGTTACAGCGACAGCGACCAGGGTACAGTTCTGCCATTGTCTGTACACTCTCCCCTTAACAACTTGGATTTTCTCTGGGTGCTCTGATTCCCTCCCACATTCCAAAGATGTATGTGTTAGTAAGTTAATTGGTCACATGGGAGTAATTGGGCAGAGTGGGATCGCTTGGCTGGAAGGCCCTGTTACCATGCTGTTTCTCTAAAAAAAAACAAATCCTTAAATCTTGCCTCAATAGAGCTCAGAAGAGACTGCCTGTTTTGGAAATCCATTGCTGGGTGTGTTGAAAACATGCTTGCTCATTAGAGCTGACAGAGTTTATTTCAGGTCTCACTGCTGAGAATATTGGCCTAGGAGAAAATGCTGGCTTATGTCTCACTTATTTTGTAACCAAAAAAGTGATTTTTCAGAAATTGTGTTGTTGGCAACTTGTCACTGCTTTAGGGTGCCTATGCCAGTTAGTCTATGACATACAGCAGGCAAGGATCACTACGTTATGTGTAGCTTGAGATCTTGATATTCACTTTTTTCTTCAGATGTCCAGACGTGTGGACACTCTAAAGATGATGGGGAATTTCATTATTAACATCTCCCTTCACTGATAGATAGTTGTTGAGATTTGGCAAACAGCCCTTGATTTCCGGGGTCTTGACAGGAACCTTTATTATCAGAAATTCTTTGTACAAAGTGCTCTCTTGCATGTTTCATTGAACAATGGAGCCCACCATTCAAACACATACAAACATGAGCATCATTTGGGTTCTGCAATTAGATGACCAATGTTGGGGCAGTCTTGGTTCTGCAATGGATTCAATAGAGGCTGGATATTTTGCTATTCATCTAGAAAGTTAGCTCCTCTTCATAGAAAGCTTGGGCACAAGAGACAGCATTGTGGTGAAATAGATCAAATAAAATATTCGGGCAATGACAAAGCCATACTTGGTACCATGCTGTACTGGAATCCACAAGCAGCTGATCAGGGTGAGAGATTCAGAGCTGTGTTTGTGCTTGGAACCAATGCCATTCTCCTGCGATGATGCCTCACTGATCCTTGTTTCCTCTGGGGAAAGAGCTTGATGGACTGCTGCAAAACCTGAATGTTCCTTTAAATGTGGCATCATCAGTTGTCAGGACAGCAGTCCAGGATCTATGCTGCTGTAAATTATGTACAGGCTTTCTGGGATTGATATCTGTACACCAGAGATCTGACTTTTACATATTGCCTTCTTCCCTGGTTCAACCTTCAAACTATTCATGAGTTCTCTGCCGCAGAATTAGTTTTCATAACATACTTTAATTTTTATTTTATTTAGAGATACAGCGAAGTATATAGGTCCTTGAGACCCTTTGAGCTGCAACCCACCAACTTAATCCTAGCCTAATCATGGAACAATTTATAATGACCAATTAACCTACTAACTGGCATGCCTTTGGACGGTGGGAGGAGACCAGAGCACCTGCACGAAACCACACGCACATGGGAAAGAACTTAGAAACCTGCTTACAGAGGATGCTGGAATTGAACTCAGAACTTACATCACCCCAAGCTATAATAGTGTCGTGTTAAGTACTACGCTACCATGGCACCCCAATTACTCTGGTTCTTGTCTAGTAGGGTGCTATTCTATTCTTTCCTTTGACTTTGTCAATTGCACAATTTATTTCTCACTCATCCATGGACAGTGGAAGTCACTGGAAAGCAGAGTTTATTGTCCATCTGTGATTGTGTTCATGAAGGCAGTAGTGACCTGCTTAATTGAATCAATACAGCTTAGATGGTGAAGGTGCCCCACAGTCAGGAGATGTGTCCTTTGGATCCAATTACTGTAAAGGAATGATAATTTATTTCTAAGTCAGGCTCTGAGGGAAATTTACAGATGATGCCTTTTCTGGTGGCAGAGGTTATGGGCCTGAGTATCTGAATTAAGCATGTTGATGAAGTAGCAGACAGAATGGATAAAGTAAGTACAGCTAATGTGTGTATTTGCTTTCACAAGATATCTGATGAAGTACCTTGCTAAACACAACTTGTCGTCAAAACTTCAAACCAGTAGGCTGTAAGTGACAGTAGCAGTAGGGATATGAAACGTGCTGAAGGGAGAAAACACTGTTACGAATGAAAGTTCTTTGGATTGAAGAAAGAATACGATGGTAATTACCAAAGTTTAGAACCAGGTCCTTTGCTGCTTTTGATGTTAAACCAAGTGTGGTATAAAGCACCATGGTAAAACTGAAATCAATATTCACTGACGACTATTTTTGAAACAGACTACCTAACCATCTATTCTTGACATTCAATGACTTTACAATCACCAAATACCCTACAATCAACATCTTGGTGGGAGTGGAGGGGCATCATTGATCAAAACCATAGCTGGGCCAGCCACATAAATACATAGCTATAAAATAAGTTCGAAGTTGAATATTCTGTCATGAGGAGAGCCCAAAGTCGTCACACCTGCCCCTCTACTTCTTCTGCCTCACTACCATTCAGGGCCCCAAACAGTCCTTCCAGGTGAGGTGACACTTCACCTGTGAGTCTGTTGGGGTCACCTACTGCAGTGGTCCCCAACCTCCGGGCCGCGAACCGATACATTGCCGCGAACCGATACATTGCCGCGAAGAATGCAGTGGTGCAGCGGTAGCCGGAATGCACCCAGCACATCTTTAAGAAAAAAGCCGAAATAAACAAGCTAATTAATTAGGTGCCACCCGGCACATAAATGTTGGTCCAGATCAGAGGTGACGCCAGGTGGCACCTAATTAATTAGCTTTGTTTATTTTGGCTTTTTTCTTAAAGATGTGCTGGGTGCGTTCCGGCTACCGCTGCACCACTGCATTCTTCGCGGCAATGTATCGGTCCGCGGCCCGGAGGTTGGGGACCACAGACCTATCGTATCTGGTGCTTTCAGTGCGGCCTCCTGTATATCAGTGAGACCCAACGGAGATTGGGAGACCACTTCGCCAAGCACCTACGCTCCATTCACCAGAAAAAGCGGTGGCCACCCATTTGAATTCCATTTAACATTCCCATTCCAACATGTCAGTACATGGCCTCCTCTACTGCCGCAATAAGGCTTCGCTCAGGTTGGAGGAGCAACACCTTATACTCCATTTGGGTAGCCTCCAACCTGATGGCATGAACATCGATTTCTTAAACTTCTGTAATTGTCCACACCCTCTTCTTCACCATTTCGAAATCCTGTATCCCTCTCTCTCCTATCTCACTACCTGCCCATTGTAATGTCATTGAATGTCAAGAATAGATGGTTAGATGGTGCTCCTCCTCCTTCCCTTTCTTCCATGAAGTTCCACTTTTTCGTACCAGATTCCCCTTCCTCCAGCCTTTTATCTCTTTCACCTATCAACTTCCCAGCTCTTTACTTCACCCCCTCCCCCTCACCCAGTTTCACCTATCAACTACCACCTTGCACTTGTTCCTCCTTTCCTCCCACATTTGTACTCTAACTTCTCATCTTTTTTTCCAACCCTGATGAAGGGTCTTGGCCCAAAATGTTGACTAGTTACTCTAGTCTGTGCAGTTCATCCAGCATTGTGTGTGTTGCCACAGAAACGGGATGAAATAGTTTCCAGTGTCTGAAAGCTTACAGCTTCAACAATACTACAGAAGCTTAACAATTTCTAAAATAAAACAATGTTCTTGATTGACACCCTTTCCACTGCGTTACATATTCTTCTCTTCCCCACTGGTGTAGTGATTGAAGTGTCCAACATCTACAAAGTGCACTATAGTTGGCTGCTCTGATGGCATTTCCCGAGTGTGTGACAAAGAATTCCAAGGGCAAGAAAAACATGATGACATTATCAATTAACCCTGCTGCTCCCACTCGCACATCGATTTGATTGGTCGCCCCAAACCAAGCACCTCGCCAATTCCAGCCCCAGCTCTGATGCCTCAGGCCTGTTGACACTATTGATTCCAAACCAGATTCCGACAAGCAGATCCAGAACCTGAATTCTACCGCCACCAGTATCAGTTCCTACGACCTCAGATACCTTCAGACTACAAACTACATGGCCTCCAGATCCAGTTCTAGCCTGGACCTTAACCACAAGTACTTCCAGGTTGTGACTTCACTTGCTGCCACTGGGCTCCCTGGCTCCTTATTCCCCACCACCACTCACCAACCCCGAGTTTCTCGGGCTCCACTGTCACCTCTTTGGTCCTTGGAGTCTCCATCTTCCTTCCACCCCCACCTTCCCTGATCACATCAACCCTCTTCCTCCCCTGAACCTAGCTCTAATCCTTGCCATGTCTGCACTATTCCCTCTGACCTTCCCCTCTCTGAGGCAGAATCTTCTGTCTTCAGCAAGGGTTTTATCTTTGACCTCCTTCGTTTGCAGTTCAGTGAGTTTCATTCACACCAACATCAAGTTCTTCCTTCGTCACCGCCATCTCCGAACCCACTTCTTTGTCAAGGATTCCACGCCCCGCACTGCTGACCCTTCCTCCTGTCTTCAATCCTCCTCCTCTTCGTGGATACCCCACCCTGATTCTCCACTTGCTCTGGATCTTTTCATCTTGAATTGCCAACAAGACTCAGCACTCCTCTCTCCTCCTCAAACCTTACCCCCTCTGAAGGCACTGCCCTCCCGTCTCTCTGCATCAATCCCAACTTTACCATTACACATGCAGACAAAGGGGGCGCTATTGTAGTGTGGCACACTGACCTCTACCCTGCTGAGGCCAGGAGGCTACTCTCAGACACATCCACATACCTACCCCTTGACGAGGACCCTACTCCAGACCATCAGAAATTTTTCTCTGACACCATCACTGACCTCATCCATTCTGGCAAACTCCCATCCACCACACTAAACTCATAGTTCCCTTACCCCACACTGCTTGCTTCTTCCTCCTACCCAAAATCCAGAACCCCAACTGTCTGGATAGACTGATTGTCTCTGTCTGCTCCTGCCCCATTGAACTTGTGTCCTCATACCTCAATTCCATTCTATCCTCCTTGGTTCAGTCTGTTCCCACCTACATCTGCAACACTTCTCATGCTCTTGATCTCCTCAGTACCTTTCAATTGCCTGGCCCTGAGCGCCTCATCTTCACCATGGATATTCAGTCCCTATACACTTCTATTACTCAAAATTCTCTGATCCTTTCTTAACAAAAGAACAAACCTTAAATTCACTTGGTCCATTTCTGACATCTCTCTCCACTTTCTCAATCTCCTCGAATCCATCTCTGGAGACAAACTGAGAACCGACATCTTTCATAAACCTAACAATTCCTATCATTAACATGACACCACCTATTCCCATGCTATCTCCTATAAAAATGCTATTCCCTTTTCTCAGTTCCTTCACCTCCACCACATTTGTTCCCAGGATGTGGCCTTCCTTTCCAGGGTATCAGAGATATCTTCCTCCTTTCATAATGGAGGTTTCCCTTCCTCCACTATTGATGCTGCCCTCACCAACATCTCCTCCATTTCCCAAACCTCTGTGCTCAACCCATTCCCAGATGCCTTAACGGTGATCGAGTTCCTAACCTACCACCCCATGAACCTTCACATCCAACACATCATCCTTCCCAGCTTCCAGCATCTCCAAAGGGATGCTCCCACTAATCATATCTTTAGATTCCCCTCCCCTCTGCTTTCTGCAGGGATCGTTCCATCCACAATTCCATAAAATTGTAAGACATAGGAGCAGAATTAGACCATCTACCATTCAATCATGGCTGATCCTTTTTTTTTTAATCTCCTCCTCAACACCAGTCCCCGGCCTTCTCCCCGTAACCTTTGATGCCATGTCCAATCAAGAACCTATCAATCTCTGCCTTAAATACACCCAATGACCTGGCCTCCACAGCTTTGTGTGGCAAGAAATTCCACAAATTCACCACCCTTTGGCTAAAGAAATTTCTCCGCATCTCTATTTTGAAAGGGTGCCCCTCTGTCCTGAAGCAGTGCCTTCTTGTCTTAGACTCTCCTACCGTAGAAAACATCCTCTACACATCTACTTTGTCTAGGCCTTTCAACATTCGAAAAGTTTCAATGAGCTCCCCCCATCCTTTTGAATCCCAGCGAGTACAGACCCACAGCCATCAAACGTTCCTCATATGATAACCCCTTCATTCCTGGAATCATCTTTATGAAACTCCTCTGGACCCTCTCCAATGCCACCACATCTTTTGTAGGATGAGGGGCCCAAAACTGTTCACAATACTCAAGGTGAGGCTTCACCAGTGCCTTATGAAGCCTCAGCATCACATCCTTGCTCTTGTATTCTAGACCTCTTGAAATGAAAGTTAACATGGCATTTGCCTTCCTCACCCCTGACTCAACCTGCAAGTTAACCTTCAGGGTGTTCTGCACAAGAACTCCCAAGCCCCTCTGCATCTCAGATTCCTGGATTTTCTCCCCGTTTAGAAAATAGTCCGCACATTTATTTCTATTACCAAAGTGCATGACCATGCATTTTCCAACACTGTACTTCATTTGCCACTTTCTTGCCTATTCTCCTAATCTGTCCTTCTGCATCCTACCTGTTTCCTCAACACCACCAGCCCCTCTGCCAATCTTTGTATCATCTGCAAAGTTGGCAACAAAGCTATCTATTCCATCACCTAAATCATTGGTATACAGCATAAAAAGAAGCAGTCCCAACACCGACCCCTGCGGAACACCACTAGTCACTGGCAGCCAACCAGAAAAGGATCCTTTATTTCCACTCGCTGCCTCCTACCAATCAGCCAATGCTCTAACCATGTTAGTAACTTTCCCGTAATACTATGGGCTCTTAACTTGGTAAGCAGCCTCACGTGTGGCACTTTGCTGAAGGCCTTCTGAAAGTCCTAATATACAACATCCACTGCATCCCCTTTATCTATCCTACTTGTAATCTCCTGAAAGAATTCCAACAGGTTCGTCAGGCAGGATTTTCCCTGAAGGAAACCATGCTGACTTTGTACCATCTTGTCCTGTGTCACCAAGCACTCCATCACCTCACCCTTAACAATTGATTCTAACATCTTTCCAACCACTGAGGTTGAGCTAACTGGTCTATAATTTCCATTCCACTGTCTTCCTCCTTTCTTAAATAGCGGAGTCACATTTGCAATTTTCCCCATGCCAGAGTCCATTGATTTTTGAAAGATCATTTCTAATGCCACCACAATCTCTAATGCTACCTCTTTCAGTCCTAGGGTGCAGTTCCTTTGGTCCGGGTGACTTGTGTACCTTTAGGTCTTTCAGCTTTTTGAGCAACCTCTCTCTTGTAACAGTAACTGCACCCACTTATCTTCCTTCACACACTACAACATCAGGCATACTGCTAGTGTCTTCCACAGTGAAGATTGATGCAAAATGCTCAATTAGTTCATCAGCCACCTCCTTGTCCCCTGTTATTATTTCCCTGCCTCATTGTCAAGCAGTCCTATATCCACTCTCATTTCTCTTCTATTTTTAATGAACTTGAAAAAACTTTTACTATCCACTTTGATATTATTTGCTAGCTTGCTTTCATATTTCATCTTTTCCCTTCTAATGATTTTTTAGTTGCTCGCTGTAGTTTTTTTAAAAACTTCCCAATCCTCTACCTTCCTACTAATTTTTGCTTTGTTATATACCCTTCCTTTTGCTTTTACAATGGCTTTGACTTTCCTTGTCAGCCACGGTGTATTACTTTACCATTTGAGTATTTCTTAATTTCTGGAATACATATGTCCTGCATCTTCCTCATTTTTCCCAGAATCGCACAGCATTGCTGCTCTGCTGACCTCCCTGCCCTCTCATACCACTATAATGCTGACCTCCCTGCCCTCTCATACCACTATAATGCTGACCTCCCTGCCCTCTCATACCACTATAATTTCCCTTACTCCACTGAAGTACTACTACACCACACTTTACTTTCTCCCTATCAAACTTTGAGATGAACACAATCATATTGTGATCACTGGTTCCTAAGGGTTCTTTTACGATAAACTCCCTAATCACCTCCGGTTCATTGCATAACACCCAATCTAGTATAGCTGATCCCCTAGTAGGCTCAACGACAAACTTCTCTAAAAAGCTATCTCTTAGGCATTCAAAAAACTAACGCTCCTAAGATCCATTTTCAACCTGAATTTCCTAATCGACCCGGACGTTAAAATCTCCCATGACTACATTGCCCTGTTGACTCACCTTTTTTACTTCCTGTTGTAATCTGTGGTCCACTCCTGGCCACTGTTGGGAGGCCTGTATATAACTGCCATTAATGTCCTTTTACCCTTGCAGTTTCTTAACTCAATACACAAGGATTCAACATCTTTGATCCTGGGTCACATCTTTCTACTGACTTGAATGCATTCTCTACCAGTAGAGCCACACCATCCCCTCTGCCTACCTTCCTAGCCCTCTGATATAACGTGCAACCTTGGACATTCAGCTCCCAACTACAACCATCCTTCAGCCATGATTCAGTGATGGCCACAACATCATACCTGAAAATCTGTAATATTGCAACAAGATTATCCGCCTTATTTTTTATACTACACACATTTAGATACAACACCTTGAGTACTGTAAAGTAGTTTCTAGGATGATGGTTAACAACTAACTGATTGAAGAGGGTCTCTTTTGAATAAAAAATGTTAAGAGGATATACTCGGAAAGCCTGCATATAATTTCAAGCAATGTGTTCAAATCAAAAATGATGGGGACACTGGAGTCTTGATTTTAGAGCAGCATCATTGGTGATGTCTTTGAGAATGTGTCTGGAAGGCTCCCTATCCCTCTGCAGCCATTACTTCCATTTCATTTTCCCAATTGAGGTCTCCATCATGGCATCATAAAAATCAGGGTCCATCGTCTCTACTACAATCATCAATTCACCAGTCTTTCACAGAACAGATTCTCTTCTGAAATGATGCCTAACGTCTATCCTAGCTATAAAAATTTAATAAATATAGTACTGGGTATTCACTGTATTAGGACAGCTGTTAAGGAAAGTACTCATGATATCATTCTACAATCATCAAATGCGTCATGTATCAAAAATGAAATACCTAGCCAGTGTCACAGAGAATGACAAAAGTAACACACTGCCGTCTATGAGCTCACTTTTGAAAACTAACCAGTTTAACCCCACAAAGATCTATCTGTCTGATTATCTCTCCAGGTTTATTTAGTTAGAATCAGAATCAGATTTACTATCACTGACATATGTTGCAAAAATTGTTCCATTGTGGCAGCACTAGTCTGCAATACATAAAAATTAATCTAAGTTACAATAAGAAATATATAAAAAATATATAAGTAGTACAAAAAGAGACCAATATAGTGACGAAGTGTTCATGGGTTCAATGAGCATTCAGAAATCCGATGGCAGAAGGGAAGAAGCTATTCCTGAAATATTGAGTGTGTATCCTCAGGCTCCTGTATCTCCTCCCTGATGGTAGCTGTGAGAAGAGAGCACGTCCCAGGTATTAGGGGTCCTTAATAATGGATGCTGTCTTCTTGAGGCATCAGCTTTTGAAGATTTCCTCAATGGTGGGAGGATAGTGCTCATGATGGAGCTAGCTGAATTTACAGCCCTCTGCAGCTTTTTCCAATCCGGTGCATTGAAACTTCCAAACCAGACATTGATGCAACCAGTTATAATGCATTTAGAACCAGTTATTTACTCCAGCAAGCTATGCACAGGAATTAATTCATTTATCTACTCGATCTTTAACTAAGTTTTAAATAATTTTCTTTGGCTAATAACATGACAGTCATTTAATGGCCAAATAGAAGGATACATTGGCAGTACAAATGCAAATTGCTGGTGGAACTCAGCAGGTCAAACATCATCTGTGAAGGCCAAAAGTGTAGTGGATGATTTGGGCGAAGTCCGTATATCAATCCTGATAGAGGATCTCAAACTGAAATGTTGACTGTCCATTTGCCTCCACAGATATTGCTTGACCTGCTGAGTCCCTCCAGCAGTTTGATTTTTTCTTGCTCCAGATTCCAGCATTTACAGACTCTCGAGTCCACATTAATAGCACATTCAATTATTGATTTATGAAAGTTCCAGCAACTTGTGCTTGAAAGAGATACAACAACAGTTTAGAGCCTGTGAAAATTTCAGGGTGATTTATGACACACCACAGTTAGCCTCCACCAAAGCAGACAAAGTTGAACCTGCAAACATTCTCTTCAATGATCTTAACGGTAATTGTGAATGTGCTGGATTTACAATGTTATTATGAATCCTTCACATTACCATAATTTAGGACTGGTAATTAATGCCTCAGAGAGCACTAGTAATAATGAGAGGTACATGACATCCTAATTTGGAAGTTATAATCAGACCAGTGCAACTATGGAATCCTGCAGCTGTAGAAAGTGAATGGTTTCTCGAGGTTAAGTTGTAATTTCTGAGTCTGTCTTGTTATCCACATCACTTTGGTGTCCTGTGAGAAAAATCTGATGACCCAAAACTGCTTCAAGCAATTGTAGAAAAGACATTTAAAGAAGAGACTTATTAACATACAAATTGCATTGATTTCTTTCAGAAAATAGCATTTTAGAATTAAGCATATAAATAATTTGAGATAATTCATATGCAAGTATGTCATCACTGGCAGAAAAGGACAATTTTGGACTGATTTTCCTGAATATTATAGACCATAAGTCCATAAGACATAGAAGCAGAATTAGGCCATTTGGCCCATTGATTCTGCTCTGCCATTTTTTCATGGCTGATCCAATTCTCCTCTCAGCCCCAATCTCCTGCCTTCCCCCCGTATCCCTTCATGCCCTGACCAATCAAGAATCTATCAACCTCCACCATAAATATACATAAAGACTTGACCTCCACAGCTGCCTGTGGCAAAGAATTCCACAGATTCACCCATCTCTCGCAAAAGAAATTCCTCTTCCTCTCCATTCTGAAAGCACGCTTATCTATTTTGAGATTGTGTCCTCTGGTCTTAGACTCTCCCACCACAGGAAAATCTTCTCCACATCCATTTCATCAAAGCCTTTCACCATTCAATAGGTTTCAATGAGGTCACCCCTCATTTTTTTGAATTCTAGTGAATTCAAATGCCATCAAATGCTCTTCGTATGTCATAGTCATAGTCATACTTTATTAATCCCGGGGGAAATTGGTTTTCGTTACAGTTGCTCCATAAATAATAAATAGTAATAGAACCATAAATAGTTAAATAGTAATATGCAAATTATGCCAGTAAATTATGAAATAAGTCCAGGACCAGCCTATTGGCTCAGGATGTCTGACCCTCCAAGGGAGGAGTTGTAAAGTTTGATGGCCACAGGCAGGAATGACTTCCTATGACGCTCAGTGCTGCATCTCGGTGGAATGATATGACAAGCCATTCAATCCTGGAATCATTTGCATGAACCTCCTTTGAACCCTCTCCAGTTTCTGCACATTCATTCTAAGGTAAAGGGCTGAAAATTGCTCACTGGATCTTCATGAGATCATTAAGAACACAATTTTCAGTAAGTTAAAGAGGGCAACAGTGGGACTAGTCCAAGTTGATGCACAAGAATTTCAAAAGAATAACTTTAAAACAATTTAATTCTAATTTTTCTATTTTTCGCAACATCTGTAAGGCATGGGCCCATGCAGTGAGGTAGATTTGTGTTAAAACGCAGGGAAAAAAAAACTGTAATGTGGTTATGTTCAAAATATTTCAAACTATGTTGTGAATTACTTCAAAAAGATCAACTGCTGTGATTAGACAAATCTTATTATTGTGTATTTATTAGATTATTAAGCCAAATTAAAAGGTCATGTTTGAATGCAGACAGTATTGCTGCAATGTTGTCAGCACTGTATTGTGAATGTGTTCAATATTTCCATATTTCATCATACACCTAGTCTGAAACATGCTGTAATTCTCAAGAACTGTTACTGTAATTCTTAAACATAATTGGCTTCAGTTACACCTTCTTTTGCTCATATATTTTACCAATTATTTTACATTTCCTTTTTATCTCTCCCTTAATTACACTTATTCTTACTGTTTAAAATTAACTTGTTTCCAATTCACCCAATTGTTTATCATTCTTTTTCATTATCCAGCTTTCATTGGCTCTGGAAAAAAGCCATAAATTGGAAGATTGACAGCTATCTTCTTACCAGATCAACATTGAGCAACTTACAGTGAAAACATGATACAATGGCAACACTGAACATTAAAGTCCAATTAATATTTTTATTGTGCTTTAGCCACAATTTCTGGTGACTAATATAATAAAAAGTCAAAGCACATCAATTTGAATTCACAAATAATTTTAGAGTTTATTCTCTTGAGAAGACAGTTAACTCTAACTTAGTGACATCTTATTATTGTTTAAAGAACTTGTATGTTTTAGAGGTGCAGTAGTATAAAAGTTATTTTATAGTTTAGCAGCCATTATTGTGTACTACTGATCCAGAGACACAAGTATGCATCTCAGCTTAGCAGCTGGAGATTTTACGTTTGGGTATTTAAATAAATCTGGAATTAAAAACAAATACAGTCACAGTAATGATTACGATCAAACTGCCAGATTGTTGTAATAAATAAAAATGGTTCACTGATGTTCCCAGGATGGAAATCTGCCATCCTTACCCCATCTGGCCTATCTATGACTGCAAGTCCATCAGTCTTCTGGGGTCAGTGGTAATTAAGGATGGAAGTAAATGCTGGCATTGCCAGGGGTGTTTATATGCCACCGTGATCTTACAAATATACCAAGGTTTTGTAGTCTAACCATATCTAATTGTGAACCCTGCTGTACAATTAAAACAAATGAGAGCAGGTGGTTCTGGGAGCACTCTCATCATTAATGCTGGTAGAACTCAGAATGCACATGCTGCTCAAAGCTGAACCATTTGCAGGTCATTCAGCATCACTGCCAAATGGATGACTTAATTTGTCTTCTTCCTCAGATCCCATCACTACTGGTGCTAGTCATTCACTAATTTGATTTCTCTGGACACAATATCAAGAACAAGAACATTGGATAAACAAAAGCTCGGGATCAAATGATATTCTATCTGTTGTACCGAAGACCTGACCTTCAGAATTAGCCACACCTCCAGGTAAATTTTTCCAGTGGAGCTCTGTCTACAAAAAGCAAGACAATTCAATCTAGCCCAGTCAGTCCATTCCCAATTATCAGCAAATTGATTGAAGGTGTTGTCAATTGTGCTATCAAACAGAGCACATTCATAAGTAAATAGCAAATTCTATACTCAGATTGTGTTTAACCAGGATAATTATTTGCCAGAATTTTTGATCAAGAGTGGCAATAAGTAGCACTAGAAAAACTGAAATCAAGAGAAACACAGGGAAAATGCTACAAAAATTGCAAACATACCTCAAAGATTTTAAGCATTGGAGGCTGACTATTCTACCCACTGGCTACAATTGAGATCCTTAGGGCAATGCCTTGGGTTTAACTATTCTTAGTTGTTTCATCAAAACCTTCTTTCTGCTGAAAGGTCAGAAGAGGTGATGTTTGCAGGTGCTTGCACAATATCAGATAACATTCACAAGCTCCTCATTCAATAAGGGAGATTATAATGCAAGCAGCAAGATCTAAAAAAAATATTCAGACATGGCCTGGTAAGTGACAAGTATAATTTCTGTCAAACAACTGCCAAGTAATGGCTACTTATCTTGATATTCAATGGCAATACTACCAAACACTCAAATGGATCAGCTGCACAAATACTGTGGCTACATAAGCAGTTTGGAAGCTGCGTATCCAACAGCTGGTCCATTTCCTGACACCTTTCCATCATTTCCAAGGCAACCTAATAAAATATTTATCTGGACTAATTTAACTCCAGCAGTACCCAGACAACTCAGTGTCTTTCAGGGCAAAGCACCTGGTTGATTGGGACCCCATCCATTGTAAACATGTATTTGATCCACCACTGGCAAAGAATAGCCACAGTGTATATTATCTATAAAATGTACTGCAATTACTCACAAAGGCTGTTCCAACAGCACCCTGCAAACAGTCACCTCCCATCACTTACATCGTTTGTACATTTAGAGATATTACTATTTCTAAGATCTCATCAAGAAGGACAATGGAAGAAGGCCATAGGAACAGGGCTCCCTGTCGGCTACGTTACAAGTTGTATAACATCTTGACCTGAAAATATATCACTGTTCCGTCAATGACACTATCTAAATCATAAAACACCCTTCATGAAACCAGAGTGGGCTGTGGCAGTTCAAGATGGTGGCTCATTATCAGTCTCTGAAGGGCAATTAGGCATGGGTTAGAAAAGATGGCTTGGCTAGCTGAAAGTAATTAATGGCACCAATAGTGAAATGGATAGAGACTTAGATTAACATCTTTGGCATCCAGAATCATGGGCTTTGTTAGAAGGAAAACACATCGCTACTTTGTGTTATTTTCCATTCATTAATTTTAATGGATGGAAAATTACAGGCAGCACGCGTCTGAATTTCTGAAGGATGTTCCCAGCAGGTGAAAACCTGATGTGCTTTCACTGAGGGCTGCAGAAGATGCAGGTCACAGTTCCCATCTTTACTATCTGACGTTGGAAAGAAATATGGGTTCAGAATTCACTTTTTGAGGTTTCTAATACTTTACAATTTGAGTTTTTTTTAATATTCTTTTTATTTATTTTTATTACAAACAAAAAAAAACAGCACATCTACAAAAACCACGACCTTAACAAAATCTAATTAAATATCGAGCAGCAAAAGGGAGAAAAATATAAAGGCAAAAGTAAGCATACACAGCAGAGATGCACCGCACCAAAAAACCTCAGTCCTCACCCCGTAAGGAAGTCCCATATCCTTTCAAAGATGTCCCCTCTGTCCTCATTACATAGTCTCAGTCTCTCCAAATGTAAAGTATTTGCCAGTTCTCTCAGCCACAGGTCATGCATAGGCACAGAGTCCATTTTCCACATTTGCAGGATTAACTTCTTAGCAATCACCATTCCAAACAATACAGCCATATTTTCGTACTTATTGGCTGAAGATAGGGAGCTTCTTGCTCCATGGATGGCTATGAGTGGGTCTGGTTCCCACCGCTTCCCAAAAGCCTCAGAGAAACAGTGAAAAATACTTTTCCAGTATGCATAAAGCTTACAACATGACCAGAATGAATGTGACAAGTTACTATTCACAGATTTACATCTATTACAATCTGGCGAAACAACAAGGCAGAAACTGTGCAACTTTTCTTTGGAGTAATGAAGTCTATGTACATATTGTTTTAAACTGTATAAGTCTGTGTCTGATGTTGACTGAACGATCATGTATACTCCTTAAACACTCATCCCAGACCTCCTCTGTCAGTTCTGTACCCAATTAATCCACCCATGCCTGTTTAAGACCTGCAGTATTCACCCGAGCTCCATTATGTAGGATCTGATAAAGATAGGATACCACACTACCAGTAGCAGGATCAAATTTATTTATTGCCTCCAGGGACTCATGTTTGTCTAAAACTTCGAAGTTAGGTGTATATTTCCTAACATAATCTCGAATTTGAAAATATCTAAAAAAACTAGATGCAGGGATATTGTAAACTACTTGTAACTGCGCAAATGAGGCAAAGTTTCCATTAATATATGGGTCACCTACACTACAGATGCCTCTCTGTTTCCAGGTAGAAAAACAATATCATTCAGGCCAGGCAAAAAGGAATGATTGTCACAAATCAGAGTGTTAATATAAGTTTTTGGGGCCTTAACGTACAGTTGAATCTGCTTCCAAATTCTTATAGTGCTGCCAATCACGAAGCTGTTACTAAAATGTGATAAACCCAGATGACCTTTTGCAAGTGAATTGGCGAAACAAAGTTGAGCAGGTTAATCACAATATTGACTTTTGGAAAACCCTTCCAATTTCCGTGGTGGGAGGGTTAACGCAATCAAGATGATTGTACTGCCACAATTTCTTCATCTTTTCCAGTCAATTTCATGTTTTATTCCTCTGTCATATTTTAAGCAATTGGATTCAATTATTATACCCTTCATTTGGAATTACAAACCCATTAGAATTACTAAAAAGCACTTGTCAAAGCCCAAGGAAGCAGGTGGTTTTGCCCTACCAGACGTTAAAATGTATTACTGGGCTGCCCATCTAAACATTTTGCATGGTGGAAAAAAGGCCCACCCTCTACCTCAGACTCATGCCCAGCATGGTTACTCATAGAGTGAGTGCTTTGAAAGAAGACTTCCTTACCAGCTCTCCTTAATAGCCCCACTGCAGTTAATAAATCACATTTTAGTTAAAATTTGAGTTTAAGCATTAATACCACTGGGGCAGACTAATGACACTGTGCTCTATATTTCCTACACCAGCTGGTGTCTACTAGTAATAGCCTGTTTCAGATGAGTAAATACATTCATTTGAATGTAACAAAAAGTTAATCAATCTTAATTGTCATTGGACACACATAATCAAGAATTGGTAAAATGTAGAGACATCAACTGGGATTAAAAGAGTATATTAAAAGGAATGGGGCTGACGATAACTAGAGCACAATGGTGACAGGGATAAGTAATCAACAAAATAAAAAAAAGGGTTGGAAAAGATAATACAGCCAGAATAAGAGAGAAAAAAAAATGAGGGATTGTAGTTTTAGTATTGAAGGCAAAAAAAGACTGGCTTTAAGGGGAAAATAACGTCCTTTCAAAGTTTATGATTTCTGTTGTTATATAAAAATATTCTGCAGGAAATTCAACTACTATTTTTGTTCCTAATTTAATTTTTGTTTACTTCTCCATTATTGCTAAATATCAGAAAGAAAGTATCTCCCTAAATTTGCTAAAAATTACTTAAAATACAACATGAATATTTGGCATTTGAGGAATGGAAACTACATACTTGCAGGCAAAGGATGCAAGTACAGTTATAATACAAATGGTTTGAAAAATATTCTGTGCCTTTCCTCCCACAAATAGTTTACATAATTGTGCATGTTTAGAGAAGTAACAAAGGTGCTGGAGGTGCTGGCTCATTAGTGGTAAACTACACCAGTGATAAATAAAACTTGTTCAATCCATCTCAGTTGGCAACTCATTAGGATCTGTTATTTTCATGTACTAAGACACAAATAACAGAAATGAAACTTAACACAGTCAGGGGCTATCCTTATATCCAGCTGAAGTTCCTCTCACAGGAAATGTCAAATGGTGAGGTTAGAAAGCTTTGCACAAGAAATATGATAGCAAAGAATAATGATGGGTGCAATGCTTGCGCTTTGAAATTGTGCTAATGGAACACCATAAACTTGGATGAGATTTTCAGCTATTTAATTGATTGACTGTAATAACTCATCAGTAATGATGGAATAAACAACTTACAATAACCATAGCAATATACACAAAAGGCTGGAGGAACTCAGCAGGTCAGGCAGCATCTATGGAAACGAGTAAACAGTTGACATTTCAGGCTGAGAGCCTTCTTTAGGACTGAGAAGGAAGGGGAGAGATGCCTGAATTATAAAGTGGGGGAGGGGAAAGAAGATACCTGGAAGGTAACAGGTGAAGCCAGGTGGGTGGAACAGTTCAAGCGCTGGAGAAGAAAGAATCTGATAGGTGAGGAAAGTAGACAATAGGAGAAAGGGGAGCATAACCAGGGAAGTCTTTGAACATAGACTGTTCTACGTAGCTGACGAAAAGGTAATAATAACCATTTTGTAATTCACATAAGCTTCGATCTAAATACATGGATTCCACTTAAATCCTCTCTTATTAATTCAGAGACCAATATTGTTGATTTATTTTTGTATCCTTTGCTCTTGGGGTTTTTACATATTGGGAGGAAAATATTCTCATAATGAAGCAAATAAACCATTGATACTCCCTGAAAGGGGAAGTTATTTATATTTTGGGAAGGGAATGGGTAACAGCACAGAGAAAGTTCAAAGTTCAAAGTAAAATAAATCTATTATTAAAGTATGCAGATCATCATATACTAAGATTCATTTTCTTGCAGAGATTCATAGTAGGATAATGAAAAACAATAGAATCAATGAAAAACATTGAAATATTCAAATAAAAATGGGAAACAGTCAAATATAATAATTAAAAGATGCCTCAGATGCTGCTATTAAGTGATCATGAAAGCCTGATTAAGTTAGTCCCATGCACCAAAAGCTTCAAACTACCTTCACAAAGGCTGGAAAATGACAGGCAGGGGATAATATTGTTTGGTCAAGGGAGGTAGAGGAGCACTTATAGAACTGCTTTGAGAATCAGAATCAGGTTTAATATCACCAGCAAAAATAGAAATAAAAAGGGAGTGAGGTTGTGTTTGTGAATTCAATGTCCATTCAGAAATCAGATGGCAGAGAGGAAGAAACTGTTCCTGAATCATTGTGTCTGCCTTCAGGCTTCTGTACTTCCTTCCTGATGGTAGCAACACATGACCTGGGTGATAGCATCCTTAATGATGGATGCCGCCTTTTTGAGGCATCGCTCCTTGAAGATGTCCTGGATACTACAGAGGTTGTCTTTGAACTGTGTCCGAGTTGGTGAACTGGATAATATTCAGGGACTCGTCTTTGAATCTGAATGGATACACCACAGCTGTCACCGACTTGATCAGGACTTGTGTGGATGAATGTGTGCCTTCGAGAATGTACCAGACATACCCAAACCAAAAGCCACGGATGAACCAGAAGATTTGTATTAGGACTATATCTGTGTATTCAAGACTGCGATCCAGGACTATACAAGAAATCCAGGCAGGACCTTCAGAAGGCTATTTTAAGAGCAAGAAAACAATTCCTATTGAAGTTAGAGATAGAATTGGATGCCCATCAGCTCTGGTACAATTTGCAGGCATTGCTTCCTACAAGACAAAAACTAACATCATAAGTAGCTGTGAAGCTTCATTCCCAGATGACATCAACACCTTTTATGCATGCTTTGAAAGGGAGAATTAAGCTACACCTGTGTGAATCCTGTAGCATCTGGTGACCCTGTGATCTCTATCTGGGAGGTCAACGTCACAACATCTTTCAAGAAGTGAACCTTCACAAGGTGACAGACCCTGATGGTGTATCTGGTAGGGCATGGAAAACCTCTGTCAACCAACTGGCAAAAGTGTTCAAAGACATCTTCAATCTTTCGCTGCTGCAGTTGGAGGTTCTCTCCTGCTTCAAAAGGGCAACAATGCCCAAGTGCCCAGTAAGAGCAAGGTGAATGACAAACGGCGAGGTGCATTCACATCTACAGTAATAAATTCTTCGAGAGGTTTGTCATGGTCAGAATCAACTCATGCCTAAGCAAGGACCTGGACCTGCTGCACTTTGCATTATCACAATAGGTCTACAGCAGATACAATCTCACTGGTTCTCCATTCAGCTTTGGATCACCCAGACCACAGCAATACCAACGTGAGGCTGCTATTTATTGATTACAGCTCTGTGTTCAATAGTCACACCTTCAACTCTAATCAACAAGCTCCAAAACCTGGGCCTCTGTACCTCCCTCTGCAATGGGATCCTTGACTTCCTCACTGGGAGACCACTCCTCCTCACTGAGAATATTGCACAGCTCAAGGATGCCAGCTTCGCCCACTGTTCTGCTCTCTCTATACCCATGATTGTATGGCTAGGCACAGCTCAAATGCCATCTATAAATTTGCTGGTAACACAACTATTGGCAGAATTTCAGATGGTGACGAGGTTGCGTACATGAGTGAGATAGATCAGCTAGTTAAGAGGTGTCACAGCAACAACCTTGCACTCGACGTTGTTAAGACTAAGGAATTGACGTGGTCTTCAGGAAGGTGAAGTCAAGGGAACATACACCAGTAGCCATAAAAAGATCACCAGTGAAAAGGGTGAGCAATTTGAAGTTCCTGGTGTCAACATTGCTGAAGAACTATTCTGGGTCCAACATACTGATGCAATTACAAAGAAGGCATGGCAGTAGTTATATTTCATAAAAAGTTTGAGGAGACTTGATATGTCATCAAAGACCCTTGCAAATTTCTACAGGTGTACCGTGGACAGCATTCTAACTGGTTGCATTACCATCTGGTATGGAGGTCCAACTGCACAGGATCAGAAAAAGCTGAACAAAGTTGTAAACTCAGCCAGGTTCAACATGGGCACTAGCCTCCCCAGCATCGAGGACACCTTCAAAAGGCAATGCCCCAAAAAGGCGGCATTCATCATTAATAATCCCCATCACCCAGGACATGCCCTATTCACATTGCTAACATCAGCTAGAATGTACAAGAGCCTGAAGACACACAATCAACTTTTCAGGAACCCCTTCTTCCCCTCCACCAACAGATCCCTGAATGGACAATGAACGCATGAAAACAAAATCACTTTTGTATGACTTACTTGATTGAACTTTTTTAATATATAGTTCTTATTGTAATTTATAGTTTCCTTTTCTATTATGTATTGCAATGTACTGCTGCTGTAAAACAACAAATTTCATGAAATATGCCAGTGATATTAAAGCTGATTCTGATTCTGGGATGCAGACATGCTATGTTGGCGCCAGAAGCATGTCGATACTTTTGGCCTGCCCAGCACAATCCTGGCCTCAGAATTAAAGCTTCTCACCCCACGATAAGGTTGGTAGAATAGTGACAGAGTTCACTTGATCCCGAGAAACAATGCATGGGCCTACTGCTTCCATTACAGTGGCAGAAACTGAAGATTTCCTTGACTTTCACCAGGTCATTTCAGTATATATTTAAAATAGGATCTTGCTGTGCAACTGCATTCCTCAGTGATCTCAGAAAAGGAATGCACAGCAGTGAAAAGGTGATGGGAATTGCTGGCTTCAATGTAAGACATTTCCTGAGCAGGGAGGAGGAGCAGCAACACCTCACTTATCCTCAGCTCCATCATGGAGTTATTCTGCTACTTCCTGGCTCAATCACAGTCTTCACCCCCACCATCACACTGCACTCCTTTGCAGGGAGAGCCTCCAAGCCTTTCAAGTTGCTAGATATTTCAACTACTCCGGACTCAACAGTACCTTCTGAATAGAGGGAAAAATGACCATTATACAACCTGTTAGAGAACTAATTAAGTGTTGGTAGCTGTGGAAAATTGAAGAAAATCAAGTCTGACAGCTATTATTCCTGTATGATTTTGTGAAGTCTCAAATTGCTTTAGGCAGCTGTCACTCAGATTGTAAGGGACAGTATTTAACCAGAAGGAAATTGCATAATCGACAGTTTTGGAAAATGGCATTTTAGGATCATACTTTAGGTACCTTTTGCCTTCTATACAGACCTAGTAGCCAAATGCTCTGAAGATGAAGTCTGACAGCTGCCGGACATTTCTCCACTCTGGTGGATCATTGGCAAAATTTGTCACTTGAAACAATACAAATTCAGAACAGTCCAGACATTTTCTTTAAAGTTATCATAGTTTCCTGGAAAACCAGCAGGCTTCAGACTAAGACTGCATTAATGCTCTCCAGGATTTTGGCCCATATACATAGAGTTTTGGAGAAAAGGACTTGCTCTGCATTTGTCAAGACGACAAAATAGGTAGCTTTCTTCCGACAGTACTACCCTTGAGAGAAACTGTCTTTGGCCTTTTTTGACGTGATATTGATGGGGCATAAAAGACAGGAAAACATAAAATTTGCAGAGGGTGGGGATGTGAGAGTGGAAATGGAGGACCACAGGGGACATCACAGAGAGCAAGAACTAGACTGCTGCACCACTCTAAATAAAGTAATGAAGCCAATAACTGGCCCTGCACTGACAACTATTACCTAGTTTACTTGTCCTAGCATTTAGACAGTAGATCAGAATTTCATTTTACTGAGTAATATAGAGAAGATTTTTCAAAACATCTTTTCAGGTAACTCCAGTTCATAAATATCTGGATTTTGGATATCTATCCAAACTATAAAGCCATGATAAGCTATGTCACTGATATGGGCAGTGACATACAATCCGGAAAAGGTATGTAATAAGGGTAATGTCACAATTGTAATGGGGGACTTTAATATGCAAGAGGATTGGGAAAAATTGGTTGGTGTCGGATTGCAAGAGAAGGAATTTGTTGAATGCTGCTGAGATGGCTTTTTAGAGCAGATTATGCTTGAGCCTACTCGGGGAAGGGCTATCTTAGGTTGGGATTTGTGTAATACCTCAGATCTTATTAGGGAGCTTAATGTAAAGGAACCCTGAGGAGGCAGTGATCATACTATGATTGAATTCATACTGCAGTTTGAGAGGGAGAAGCATAAGTCACAGCTATTAATATCGCAATGGAATAAAGGGAATTACAGAGGCATGAGAGAGGAGCTTTCCCAGGTGGATTGGAGGACGATAATGGCAGAGATGACAGCAGAACAGAGATGGCTGTTGCTGGGAATGGTTTACAAGACGCAGGATAACATGCCCCATAGAAGAAATTCTCAAATGGCAGGGGTAGGCAACCGTAGCTGACAAGGGAACTTAAGGACTACATAAGGTAGCAAAAGTGAGTGGAAAGTTGGATGATTGGGAAGCTTTTAAAATCCAACAAAAGACAACTAAAAAAGCTTTAAGAAGAGAAAAGATGAAATACGAGGGCAAACTAGCCAATAATGCAGGATACTAAAAGACTTTTTCAGTTATGTAAAGAGGAAAAGGGAGGTGAGAGTTGATTTTTGGACCACTGGAAAATGATGCTGGTGAGGTAGTAATGAGGGACAAAGAAATGGCAGATGAACTTAATGGGTATTTTGCATCAGTCTTCACTGTGGAAGACACCAGCAGTGTGCCAGAGGTCCGTGAGTGTCAGGGAGGAAGAGTGAGTGCCATTGCTATTACAAAGGAAAAAGTGCAAGACAATCTGAAAGGTTGTAAGGTCAATAAGTTACCTGGACCAGATGGGCTACATCCCAGAGTTCTGAGAGAGGTTGCTGAAGAGATAACGGATGCATTGGTCATGATTTTTCAAGAATCACTTGATTCTGGCATAATCGTGGAGGACCGGAAAATTGCAAATGTCACTCCACTCTTTAAGAAGAGAGGAAGGCAAAAGAAAGGAAATTATAGGCCAGTTAGCCTAATCTCAGTGGTTGGCAAAGTGTTGGAGTCCATTATTTAGGATGACGTTTTGGAGTACTCGGAGACTAGTGATAAATTATGTCAAAGTCAGCACAGTTTCTGTAAAGGGAAATCTTGCCTGATAAATCTGTTACAGTTCTTCGAGGAAGTAATAAACGGGGTGGACAAAGGAGAGGCAGTGGATAGCATTTACTTGGATTTTCAGAAGCCATTTGATAAGGTGCCACACATGAGGCTGCTTAACAAGATAAAATCCTATGGCATTACAGGAAAGATACTGACATGGATAGAGGAATAGCGGACAAGCGGGAGACAGTGAGTGGGAATAAAAGGGGCCTTTTCTGGTTGGCTGACGATGATGAGAAGTGTTTCTCAGGGGTTCAGTATTGAGACTGAAACTTTTCACTATATCAATGATTTGGGTAATGGAATTGATGACTTTGTGGTAAAATTTGCTGATGATATGAAGATAGGTGGAGGGGTAGGTAGTGTTGAGGAAACAATGTGATCTTCCACAAATTGGAAGAATGGGCAAAAAAGTGGGTGATGGAATATAGTGTTGGGAAATGTATGATAATGCATTTTAGCAAAATGAAAAATAGTACAGACTATTATCTAAATGGGAAGAAAATTCAAACATCAGAGGTGCAGAGGGACTTGGGAATCCTCGTGTAAGACTTCCAGAAGGTTAATTTACAGGCAGAGTCAGTGGGAAAGAAGGCAAATGCAAAATGTTGGCATTTTATTTCAAGGGGAATAGAATATAAAATCAAGGAGATAATGCCGAGCCTTCAAAAGACACTAGTCAGGCTACACTTGGAGTATTGTCAGCAGCTTTGGGCTCCATATCTCAGAAAGGATGTGTTGTCATTGGAGAGAGTCTCAGGGAGGTCACAAGGATGATTCCAGTAATGAAGGGGTTAACATATGAGAAGCATTTGGCAGATTTACGTCTGTACTCGCTGGAATTTAGAAGAATGTGGAGGAATCTCATTGAAACCTATCATATGCTGAAAGGACTAGATAGGGTGAACGTAGAGAGGATGGTTCCTATGATGGAGGTATCCAGAACTAGAGGACAAAGCCTCAAAATTGAGAGGCAACATTTTAGAAGGGAGGCAAGGAGGATTTATTCTTAGCTAGAGAGTGGTGAATCTGTGGGATGCTCTGCCCACAGACTGCAGTGGAGGCCAAGTCCATGGGTATATTTGAGGCAGAAATTGATAGTTTCCTGATCAGTCGGCATCAAAGGATATGGTGAGGAAGCAGGTTGATGGGGTTGAGTGGGATCCAGGATCAGCCATCATGAAATGCGGAGCACACTCGATGGGCTGAATGGCCTATGTCCTATGTCTTGTGGTCTAGTTCCTCTTGTAACAGGCAAGGGAGATTTGTGGTTGTGGAATATCCAAACACCGGAATAAATATAATGCTATGCAAACAGAAACACAACTGCTTTGTAAGTTCCTGTGACTTGATGAAATATCACATGTATGTGAAATCCCCTAAAAACAGGTGAAGTTGTATGATTGTAAAGGGACATGTGTGGTGTTAATATTTTTTAAGTATCTCTACACATAAAGAAAACATGAACTGAATATTTTTGAAACTAGAAATATCACTCCATGGGGATTTAATATGCTGCTGCCTGCCCAATCCTGGGGGAGTGCTACAAAGCAACATGTCATGCTGCACAATATAGAAATATTTTAGATTTGATATTCAGGGTTGTGATATTCATCTGTGGCCTCCTTTGTGTAAATTTCCTGTTGAAAGCTCCAAATTATAATCACAGCTTATTTATTACACTGGAGACCATTTGGCTTATTATATCAATGTCTGTTGAAGAAGAGCAGCCAGCCAGCCATCCTATCCCACCTTTCGTAATGGTTCCACAGTTCCTTCATAAGCA
This sequence comes from Mobula hypostoma, assembly GCF_963921235.1. Lineage (NCBI taxonomy): Eukaryota > Metazoa > Chordata > Chondrichthyes > Myliobatiformes > Myliobatidae > Mobula > Mobula hypostoma. The sequence continues at coordinate 138,077,774 of NC_086102.1, read as the reverse complement.
TTCTTGTGCGATTTAATGCAATGAGGGTCCCTGCCTTCAACTGCTTTTTAGAAAAATGACTTGCTGACTCCTACTACCCTCGGAGTATCTCCCCTCAAGTCCTGTTATCAATTATGACCCCTCTGCTAAAGAAAAGGTTGATTTCTATTTATTTTACTAGGCTATCCAATTTTATGTGTTTCATTTTGTCTCCACTCAGCCAAAGGACACAATTCTATTTTTTCCAATCCTTGCAATATCCTCATACGTCTGCACTGCAACCTTTGCAGCAGAACCCAAACCCGAATGATATTAGTGCAATAACGTGGTGACTTGAACCATACCTAGTATTCAAGCTGTGCTGAGTATCGATGCATTCCTCCCTATTCTTACATTCCATGTCTAACCTAACAGAAAAAACCATCCCTTATGCCATTTCAATTACTTTGCTGCCCTTTTGTGCTACCTTTAAAGATTTAAGATTCTGCACTCTGAGATTCCTTTGTTCCTCTGTATCACTCAACATGTGTCTTTTACTGTATGTTTCCATAAATTACCTCACACGTAAATTTCATTTTGTTACTTTTCTGCCTAATTGACTATCAATACCTTTTGGCAGTTAAAAGGTTCCCTCCTCCAAGCTGAAGGGCAGCTTCTATCCCACTATTATAAGACTTCTGAATGCACCTCTTGTACGGTAAGATGAAATCTTGACCTCATAATTGTCTTGCTTGTACAGCACTTTCTCTGTAACTGTAACACTTTACCCTGTATTCTGCTATTGCTTTCCCTTGGTCTACTTCGATGTGCTAATATGATGAAATGATCTGAATGGATGCCATGTGAACCAAAGCTTTTTGCCTTACCTTGGTACATGTGATAATCACAGAACAATTACCAATTAATTACATGGCCAATGTAGGCATCACTTAATCTTTTTTTATTATGCTCTCTAAATGTAGGTCTACAAAAAACAGAATTAATTTGGTAGCCATTGAATTTATTATTCATTGAGATTATTGCAGTACTGTAGAATTTGGTTATACAGTCAATTATGAATGCAGTCTTCATCTTGGCCTTGGTGTTGGGAGAAGAAGATGCAAAGTGAAAAGTTTTGCATCCTTGACCTAAAGAGTGGAGTCAGGTAAACCTGTCAATACAGGCTAGCAGGAAAACTTCCTAAAACATTAATCTCGGAGGAACCAATACATGGTTGGATAATAAAGCAAAAATCCGCAAATTTCTAGGAGAAGTTTGTTTGATTAAACTGATTGAAGCTTTTTGATGAAGTCACAGGGAAAGTGGAAGAAGAGATAGTTTTTGATAGGCATACTAACAGTATTTGATAAGGCACATTATCATGAACAAAATGAGATACAAGCACAATAGCAGAATGGCTATGAAAATGCCTCAAGAATAAAATTAGCGGTGGTAATTTTAGCTGTGGTCAATGTTTTGGACAAAGTAGTATGCATCAGCATTTAGTGCAAAAATATAGTCCGGTATATTTACGTACAGTGTATTCCGATTAATTGGGACACATCAGAACCAGTACATTTTGGCCCAATTAAGTGGCTGCCCCAATTAGCTGAAGTTTCATGGAAATAGTTAAAAAGGCATAAAAAAAAGATAAACTGAGTAACCTATGATGTATTTAAATGAAATACAGAACAAATTAGAATACTACCAATACTACTACAGTATTATAAAACTCTGTATTAGTTCCTAATATAAATGGAAGAATTCATCCACGTCATGTTCTTTTGACTGTAAATGACAAAATCAACGCAGACACTAGCCTTCATAGAATGCAGTTGATGACTGCATCTCCCAAATTTTCTTTTTCATTGTAACATTCAAGATGATGGTCGATACCTTCAAATTCTTTGTAGTTTCTAACCTGTCGAAATAGTAAAATTGTTTCATTTTCACTCTCAGCCGTTCAGGCATCTCCAAGCCAGAATATTTGAAACTGCAGTGAGCAAAACTGTTCTGAATTGTCTTAATGCTTATGTCTCATCAACTATCAGTGACAAAAATCGCTGCTTTTTAAACACAAACACATACAACTGACACCATTTAAAAACTGTTTACTCGAAGGACAGTGTTGTGTCAACTGGTCATGCAAGAGCAAGTGACTGATGCGAGCTAGAAACTGTTTGGCAACAGTCTCCTGCCCCAGTTAAGCAGCATCGTGTCCCAAATAAACAAAGGGAATTCTGGATAGCTCCTCAATTAGCTTTTATTCTTTAAGAGTTGTCCCAAATAAGCAGTTGGCCCTATTAACTGATAGCCCAATTAACTGTATACTAAAAAGCAAGTTGTTTGTTTGCTCAGCCAGATGCAAGATGAAAAACCTGGAAGTACCTATGCATAAATCTTTGAAGGTAGTTGAATGCTTTAACAAAACATATAATTAAACACATGCTAGCTTATGGTTTACAGGTAGAGTTTTATGCACAAATGCTAGGAAGTTGTGTTACACCTGGGGCCTGTAGCAATACTGTGTCTAATTCTGGGCACCATGCTTTAGGAGGGAAGTGATTCTTTTGGCAAGCACACAAACAAAGTTTTCTGGAATAAAACTCAGAAATAAGTGATCCATAGATAGAACGGAGAAGCTGAGATCAGTCTTCTTAGAACAGAAAAAAAAACTAAAGAAGAATATCCTTACAACACACTGAAAACATTCAATTTACATACTTTGACCATAATCCTTTGAAACATGTCTTTGATTTACGAAGCTATTTCTTGCAATAATAAATAATGTACCACTCTCTATGCTTAAATGTTTTGTACCAAATTTTTACAATGCTCTTCTCCTGCTTCTTTAATTTACAAGATTTTATCTATTGCAATGTTTCCTATGAATGCAAGTCTTTTGTATGGTGAATAATGGCTATTAAACAAATACAAGGAAAATTTCCAAGCTTTCTGAAGGATCAAGAAAGAATGATGAACAGACCGAAAGGACAGAAACAGTGGAACAACTTTACTCAGGGAATGGATCAGGATTTGGAATTCCCTGCATCATAGGCCAGTGGGAACAGATGTGATTATACCCGTCAGTTGAGAATTGGATAAATACTTTTAGGAGGAAATATGTTATGGAAATGGGGGAAAAGTGGGAGCAGTACTAACTTTCTTTGCAAAAGAGAGAGAATTACTTTGCTGGTCCAAATGAGCCCTATTTGTGATATATGAGATTAAGATTTCAATTTCAGAATATGATGTAACTCCTTTCCCAAAATCTCACCATCACGGCATTTGATATTGGGAAGTAGAGGTAAATGCTGATATATTTTTATATTAAGAATATCTGTTTATATGAACTAGAAGAAAGCCCTTAACTCCGAGTGGAGTCGTCAGGACGCCATCATGACGGCGTTTTTTTTTAGCAGGCTTTCTTATTTTTATGAGGCTGAGTTGCTAGCTTGACGCTCAACCCAGCACGGATGAAAAGCGTGCAAGGGAGCCGGCCGGATTCGAACTCGGGAGCCTTCACTCCGAAGACCGGCGCTGATGGCTCTATGCCACCAGCCAGCCATTTGTTTATATATTTATATATTAAGAAAATATGGATCGTTATGGCGGAAGAAATTTAGGCTAATCTTAGCTAATACAGCACACACATTGTGGCCTGAAGGCGTGGTCTTGTGCTGCACTGTTGTATGCTCTATGTTCAAAAGATATTTTCCATCCCTGAAATCTGTTAAAACCAGTAAAAGGAATAATATGAAAGTGTTATTCAGATTCCTGAATAGACAATAATGTTTTGAACTAGTTGTAAAAACACTTGGCAGAGAAATATACCTGTCAATCCCCTGGCACCACCAGGACTTGACTAAATATGGAGAGTTCAGTTTGCAAAAGATCACATTTCTTTTTATAACTTTTGAGTATTTCAATAGAGTGACCATATAATACTATCAATAATTGGAATTCTATGATCATTGCATATTTAGTCTGTTTCTGCCTTCACAAATGCTCTCTGATTTAAATATGCTCAGTATATTTTATATTAGTATTCACCTAATCTGAGTTTGGCCATTTTCATGTACAGAAGGCAAAAGATTAAATAGCTGCATGCAATATTCTGACTAAAATCATCATAAGATTGAGAAACAGTAAAACCTGGGTATTATGAACGATGGTTTTTAATCTCAGACTCACATTTCACTCCATGTTCCAGCATTTTAATTTGATTTCTAATTCTGTAACTTAAATAACACCACACTAGTACTGACACCACCAACTCGATTTTCTCATCTATCTTCCTGTCACTGGTTCAAGTACTTTTACATTCATTATTGCTTGCCTGAAGTGATATTTTAGTAGTCTCTGACTTTGCCTATAGCAAGTTATAACCTTCCTGCAATATCCTCACCTTAAGGACTCGGGTAATAATCACTGATCTTTTAAAATCAGCATTTTCTTCTTAATTCCATTCAATGTAGACATCAACTAGAACTTATTTCCATACAGATACTACATGCAACATGTTCTTTGCTCATACTTATTTTTAGCTTATATTGATTAGTTGGCTATTGAATAAAGCATGACTCCTTAAGAACCATAATGTCATAAGGGATCACCAGTAGAAAAAATACGGGACTTGCATTTCATTCTGTTGACCGATTAACCATATAATATTTAGTGATAAGTTTATCAAGTCTATACTAAACATAATCTTTTTGAAAGTTAAATGGAAGTAGACAACTGCCTCCAGAATCAATGCAAATACTGGCCTAAATGTGTCAATAAAAATGCTCTTATTGAGGGCTTACATGGGAAAGTCACTGTGGTGTTCCTGCCAGGAGACCCAAGCTGGAAGTTATTGAGAAAATAGTAATCCAGAGGAATTTCCTCAGGCAGGAGGTGCAGGAACGGTACTCTAAGCCTCAGAGGAACATTTTGACCTCTTCTTCATTTGATGTCCCACAGCAGTTGCTCATGGTAGCTCCTAGACTGTAGGAATGTTGAGAAATCATAGGCTATAGGAGTTGGGGAGATAGTAGCCTGGCACAGCAAGAACTATTGGTTCTTACACCAAGTCTACTGTCGGTCTTCTGCAGGCACAGAGCAGGTCAGTTTGCTAAATTTGTCCATGATGCAAAACAAAAGGTCCAGGAGATAAATGCAACCAGCTGATGATTTGATTGATGTCTCTGTCAAGTAAATTGTACTGAGAGTATTTCACTGGAGATCTAAACCAACACTGCCATTTCCTGGCCCATCCTCGAGGGGCTCTGCAGGGCTTTTAAGATTGTGAGGGTCTATTGCAGGCTGCACACCATATGTTTATGCCATCAGGTATATCGTGACCTGATGAAGAAAGGGAGTATTACCAAGAGGAAAATGAAGCATTAAGAGAATTTGACCATCAAGTAAATCAGCAGGTAAGATAGCATCTATGGAGGTGAATAAACAATCAACAGTACAGGCCAATAACTTTCATCAGAACTCAATATTTCTATCATCTACAGAATCCCTTGTATCTATTCATCAAGATCTCATTTAAAGCAGCAAATCCCATTTAACAGTCCCACACTTTAATTTCCTTCTGCCAGCAACCATCACTGTGACTGTGGTCAAAAGGCAAAAACAAACACCACAGAAAAATATTCTGAGCTGATTTCTGAATGAAATCCCACCAAATACACAAATTATTCAATCCCTATTGGTGCCTTGCTGTTGTTTGACTTTGACTGCTATGTGCTTCTGGGAAATGTGACTGCAGATGCTGCTGTTTTCAGATGGCCTTGGAGAATGACCTTGAGCAGTTCAGAGACTAGCAAGCTCAAGTGTGCATTGCAGTATCACATCACGTCAGCTGCTCCCCAAGACTGCTACTGGTAAGTGTGGATAGACGAATGTTGTCTTGAGGGAAAGGAACAGATCTATACTTTATACAGCTTCAGCTTTTCCTCGGGGAAGTGCTGCAGCAATCCTATCAATATGCTTAGGCACAGATTGCTGAGAGACCTGGGATGTCCTCTGCACCCTGTTTCTCTTGCAGAATTCTGATGGCGAAGGCTGCTTGTCTCCCCACTGACACCGAGACATCATCAATAATGTATTGCATCATACCAAAAAGCCCACATGGAGATGACCATGGGCTCTAACCTTTTGCAGACTTCTCAGTGCACAAAAGTAAGTGGCCATTCAGACAATCGAGTTATACTAACTCATAGAACAACTTATTAATCTTATTCCCCCATTTATTTCAAAGGAAATTATTCTGTTACACCTGGTCACTAACATGCCCCTAATTCTATCAGCTACCTGGACCAGGGGCAAGTTAAAATAGCCAATTAAGCTCCTACATCCCTTTCAAACAAAAGAGGAAAATAGACAACCCAGGGGTTTGACATGTTCACATGGCAAATGTACAAAGTCCACACAGACAGCAGCAGAGATCAGAATTCTGGTTGCTGGAATTCAGTTTCCCATTTCATCAAATATATTATTGCATACGTCCACCTTCAGCTTCTGTAGCCTGTTCATCAAATTCCTCATCAGAGTCCTTTGTAGAAAAAACTTCAAAGAAAATCATAACCATTTATCCACATTTTTAAATGAAGTCGATTAAATCTAATGTTAATCACTCCCCAATTAACTTCACTAAATTGGGATATTTGGCCATTATCGTATGTTTGTTTATATGAACTTATCATAAAAAATGTGATTAAGCTAAGAGGGGAAAAGATTTAAAGAGGACCTGAGGAACAAGTTTTTCCAAACATGGTAGATATATTGAATGGGTTAGCAGAGGAAGGAGAGACAGGTACAATTACAATGTTCAAAATGTTTTAAAAATTGGACGCTACATGGTTAGAAAAGGTTTAGAGGGATATAGGGCAAATGGGACTAGCTAAGGTAGGCACTCTGGTCTGCATGGGATAATTTGAGTTGAAGGGACTTTTTCTTTGCTATATAACTGACTTTAAATTACCATGGTACATCTTGAAAGAGATATAAGTCAATCCTTTTTTATTAATACACAAGTTTAGTACACTGGATAGAAAACAAATAATGTTTTCTATATTGCCATTTGATATGGCTGGTACCCAGACTTAGCTATTCTACAAATTTTGTTATAGTTCATAGCGAAAATCCATATCATATGTGGTTTATAATTAATAGAGGAATGTTCATATATATGTGATTTAACAAATCTGTTTGCTAATTCTGCCAGTTTTAGCAAATGTCTCCATATGCAATAGAACATTTTGGAAAAAATGGAATTCCAACTCTGCTGTGAGTAAAAACTATTTCCTAACAGGTGAAGTGGCTATGGTATGGTTCTAATGAATAGAAAAGGGATGGTATGGTAGCGTAGTGGTTAGCACAATATTTTATAGTACTAGAGACTCAGGTTCATTCCCTTTTACAGTCTGTAAAGTTTGTACGTCCTCCCTGTGACCACGTGGGTTTCTTCCAGGTGCTCCTGTTACTTCACAAAGTCCAAAGAAGTACCGATTAGTTGGCAAACTGGTCGTTGTAAATTGTCCCATGATTGGGCCAGGGTGGCAGGGCTCGAAGGGCCAGAAGGGCCTATTCCGCACTGTATCTCAATAAATAAATAAAAATATCCGCTAGTGAGTGTCATTCAATTGGGATGAATACCCATTACCATTATTGAGCACTAGAATTGTGTGCAAACCATTACACAAGAGTAGAGGCCTGTGACATTGCTAAGTCTGTAAAGAGGCAATGGAGCATATGAAGGTTATATTTGAGTCTGATTGATGCAGACTGCTATATTGTGAGTAATAGAAGCCTGGAGAATTCAGCAGTGCCTGAGTCTATTGGTACAGCTGGTGGAAATATGGCTCTTGGAGATGATTAACTAACCTTGACCACTCAAGTGGGTTCAATTTAATTCTTTCAGTATTGTATCCAGGTGGCCTCCACTTGACACCTGTCACTGACCTTCATGGTTCTCTGCTTTTAACTATTTTCTATGTACACATTTTAGTTGCTTTACTATGAGACACTTCAAATGCTCCTGGTCACTCACAACATTAACTCCCATTAATAGCCCAGTTGTTGGCATTGTCTGCTTGTTAAAATAAGATTAAAAGAAATGTCAATGTAAAGGTAGCAGATTGCTTGTTACAATATTACAATCATCTGGTGCCGTTAAATAATGCATTGTGATCTCCATACCACAGTAGAGTGCAACAGAAAGCTTTTGTTTTAAAGTCTACATTTGTAAGGAGAAAAGGAACTCTTGTAGGATAGAGATGTAGGTGGAAGGATCAGGTACTAAGAGGTAGCTTTCCACCGATTACATCATAGCGCACACTGCTTACACCAGGATGATATGTCAGAGGCCCTTTGACATCAGAAATACAGGTCAACACTGACATCAAACAAGTCCTTGTAAAGGATCCTAGAGTCTATCTACATGGCTTCAAACTGCCAAGCTACCAGGCGCTTTCTCTAATAGGGTTAAGGGCAGACAATTCTTATGCATGGCCAGCTACCACTGATGTGGTCATTGTGACAAACTAGACTGTGATATAATTGTGCTTTTTATATATTAAAATATTAAATTAAACTTTATTTATAATAAAAATATTTACAAGAATAAACCGTGCAATGCCTTTTCATTCTGACATTCATAATTAATGCTTTATGTACTGTTCTATTACATTCCTTAAAACCAATGGGACTGTTGCCACTCATGTGGCCTCCTCGGGTGGTACATTACCACAATAATTGAAGGGCACTGTTAACCAACCCGATCCAGTAGAGAACCCTATATTGTGGTCCTTCCCCACCGAGCCCTAGTGGTGAGTGCACACAGCTTCAATGTGGCCCTCAGCACATATTCCAAAAGTCTTAACTGAGGCATTTGGCAACATAATAGGTCTACAGCAGACGCAATCTCACTGGCTCTCCGCTTGGCCTTGGGTCACCTGGACATTAGTAATAATTACATCAGGCTGCTGCTTAATGACTACGCCTTAGCGATCAACACAAACACACTCAGTTCTAACCAACAAAGCTCCAAAACATGGATCACTGACTTCCTCATCGGGAGACTACAGTCAGTACAGACTGGTGATAACATCTCCTCAACACTGGCACACCTCAAGGATGTGTGCTTAGTCCACTGCTCCACTCTCTTTACACCTACAACTGTGTGGCTAGGCACAGCTCAAACATCATCTATAAATTTACTGACGACACATCTGTTGTTGGCAGAATTTCAAATGGTGACAAGGTGGTGTACAGGAGTAAGATAGATCAGCTCATTGACTGGTGTCCAGCAAGAATCCTGCATTCAACATCAGTAAGACCAAGGAATTGCTTGTGGACTTCAGGAAGCATCACTCAGTGGAGCAAACAGCAGTCCTCATCGAGGGATCAGATGTGGAAAGGGTGAGCAGTTTCAAATTCTTGGGTGGCAACATCTCTGAGGATCTAATCTCAGATGAACATATTGATGCAATTACAAAGAAGACAAGACAGTGGCAATGCTTCATTCAGAGCTTGCAGAGAATTGGTATGTGACTAAAGACACTCACAGATTTCTACCAATGTACCATGGAGAGCATTTTAACTGGTTGCATCACCATCTGGTATACAGAGGCCACTGCAGAGAATCGGAAAAAGCTGCAGAAAGTTGTAAACTGAGCCAGCTCCATCATGGGCACCAGTCTCCCCAGCATCCAGGAAACCTTCAAAAGGCGATGCCTCAGAAAGGCAGCATCCATGATTAAGGACCCCCATCACCCAGGACGTTCCCCTCTTCCCATTATTACCATCAGGGAGGTGGTACAGGAGCCTAAACATACAAATTTAATGCCTTAGGAACACTTCTTCCCCTCCGCCATCAGATTTCAGAATGGACAATGAACCCTTCGGAACTTCATCAGTAGTTTTTCCCTTCCTTTTTGCATTACTTATTTATTATTTTTACATATACTTCTTATTGTAATTTATAGCTTTCATTATCGTGTACTACAATGTACTGCTACCGTAGAACAACAAATTTCACAACATATGCTGGTAATAGTAAACCTGGTTCTGATTGTGATTCTGATTTCTCTATAGAATCAGAATCAGGTTTATTATCACTGGATTGCACCGTGAAATTTGTTAATTTAGCAGCAGCAGTTCAATTCAAAACATAATCTAGCAGAGAGAAAGAGAAAAATAATAATAAATAAAATAAAACATAATAATAAATAAACAAGTGAATCAATTACTTATATTGAATAGATTATTTAAAATGAGCAAAAACAAATACTGTATATTTAAAAAAGTGAGGTAGTGTCCAAATCTTCAAAGTCCAATTAGGAATCAGATGGCAAAGGGGAAGAAGCTGTTCCTGAATCGTTGAGTGTGTGCCTTCAGGCTTCTGTATCTCCAACCTGATGGCAACAGTGAGAAAGGGGCATGCCCTGGGTGATGGAGGTCTTTAATAATGGACGCTGCCTTTCTAAGACACTGCTCCCTAAAGATGCCCTGGGTACTTTGTAGGCTAGTGCCCAAGATGAAGCTCACTAACTTACAACCTTCTGCAGCTTCTTTCGGTCCTGTGCAGTAGCCCCTCCATACCAGACGGTGATGCAGCCTGTCAGAATGCTCTCCATGGTACAACTATAGAAGTTTTTGAGTGTATTTGTTGACATGTCAAATCGCTTCAAACTCCTAATAAAGTATAGCCGCTGTCTTGCCTTCTTTATGACTCGATCAATATTCTGGGACCAGGTTAGATCCTCAGAGATCTTGACACCCAGGAACTTGAAGCTGCTCACTCTCTCCACTTCCCATCCCTCTACGAGGATTGGTATGTGCTACTTCGTCTTACCCTTCCTGAAGTCTACAATCAGCTCTTTCGTCTTACTGACGTTGAGTGCCAGGTTGTTGCTGCGGCACCATTCCACTAGTTGGCATATTTCACTCATGTATGCCCTCTCGTCACCACCTGAGATTCTACCAACAATGGTTGTATCGTCAGCAAATTTGAAGATGGTATTTGAGCTATGCCTAGCCACACAGTCATGTGTATACAGAGAGCAGAGCAGTGGGCTAAGCACACACCCCTGACATGCACCAGTGTTAATCGTCAGCGAAGAGGATATGTTATCACCAATCTGCACAGACTGTGGTCTTCTGGTTAGGAAGTCAGGATCCAATTACAGAGGGAGGTACAGAGACCCAGATTCTGCAACTTCTCAATCAGGATTGTGGGAATGATGGTATTAAATGCTGGAGCTATAGTTGATGAACAGCATCCTGACTTAGGTGTTTGTATTGTCTAGGTGGTCTAAAGCTGTGTGAAGAGCCATAGAGATTGCGTCTGCCTTTGACCTATTGTGACGATAGGCAAACTGCAATGGGTCCAGGTCCTTCCTGAGGCAGGAATTCAGTCTAGTCATAACCAACCTCTCAAAGCATTTCATCACTGTCAATGTGATTGCTACTGGATGATAGTTGTTAAGGCAGCCCACATTATTCTTCTTTGGCACTGGTATGATTGTTGCCTTTTTGAAGCAAGTGGGAACTTCTGCCTGTAGCAGTGAGAGGTTGAAAATGTCCTTGAATACTCCTGTGAGTTGGCTGGCACAGGTTTTCAAAGCCTTACCAGGTACTCCATCAGGACCTTCTGCCTTGCGAGGGTTCACTCTCTTTAAAGAGAGTCTAACATCGGCCTTTGAGATGGAGATCATCAGAGAGGTCATCAGGTGCAGCAGGGATCGTCACAATTGTAGTTGTGTTCTCCCTTTCAAAGCATGCATAGAAGGCGTTGAATTCATCTGGTAGTGAAGCATCGCTGCCATTCATACTACTGGGTTTTGCTTTGTAGGAAGTAATGTCTTGCAGGCCCTGCCAGAGTTGCCGTGCATCTGATATTGCCTCCAAGTTCGTTCGAAATTGCCCCTTCGCCCTTGAAATAGCCCTCCGCAAATCATACCTGGTTTTCTGGTACAGGCCTGGATTGCCGGATTTGAATGCTACAAACCTAGCCTTCAGCACACGACGTACCTCCTGGTTCATCCACGGCTTTTGAGATAGATATCTCAATGTGCTGGCAGGCCAACAAGTCTTGGGCACACCATGATTTTTTTAAATATCAAAACAAACTTTATTCATAATAAAAAATATTTCCAGGAATAAACAATGCAATGCCTTTCATTCTAATATTCATAGTCAATGTGTTGCAGAGTGGTCTAATACATCCTCTAAATCCAATAGGACTGTTAGCACTCGTGTGACCCCCTGCAGTGGTACACTGCTACAATAACTGAAGGGCAGACCATGCTACTTCCCTGATGATTGAGTTCAGTTTTGGAACATGAGAACAACAGATGATGACTGGAGAACTCATTAGACAGTTCAACTATTACGCACATGCTGACTAATCAAAGTCTGCAATTGATTAGCAAAAAATCAGAATGCTAAAACAAAACTAGCACTTTATTACAGTATTAGCTGTCTCCCTAATGCTGTTTCAAAAAGCTCTTAAAAATCATGACACATGTTAGTAATAGTTTCAAAATGGTGCTAGATTTCCCTCATTATAATATTCCTCTTCCAGGAACAGCGGGAACTAGATGTTAAATGCACTACATTAATGGCACCCATTTTCACAGCTCTGACATTCAAGAGATCCAGCTTTTAATAATGCTGAAAACTCAAAGTAAATGTTCTCCAAAGGGTCAGGCACACCTTTCCTGCATCTATGAGCTGAATGTTGCACAACTTCCTGTCAAACATATCACAAATCAACAACCTGAAACAGCAAGCAGAAAATGCTGACATGCTGAAAGCACGCCGCAACTCAGATAGCAGTTTTCAGCTTCTCAGTTTTCTGAGGAAAGAGAAACAAAAGTCATGTTTCAGGTCAATAATATTTAATCAGAAGGAGGAAAAAGTCTGAAAACAAGCATGTCTTAAATGAGAGAGAGGTTTGGAGGAACATAGAGAAGGTAGATGACATGGAACATTGTTCTGATTTCTCCACAGCTAACACCTGATCTCTAAGTAATGGCTAATACAAGGGGGCATAATTTTAAGGTGATTGGAGGAGAAAATGAAGGGAATGTCAATGGTAAGTTCTTTACACAGAGAGTAGTGGGCAAGTAGAACACCATACCGAGGTGGTGGTAGAGACACGCATTAGAGGCATTTAAGAAACTTTTGGACAGGCACATAAATGATCGAGCAACGGAGGGCTATGTAGGAGTGAAAGGTTAGATTGATTTTACAGTAAGTTAAATAGACAGCATAACGTGGGATGAAGTAATGTTCTACGCTCTATGCTCTATTTTCCGATTTTTTTTCATATCTGCAAAACCAAACTTCAAGAACATTGATCCTGGTCACTACACAGTCAGGTAGCTTCAGCAGGTCTCCCATGAAAACTAAGGTATCAGAAATACCAGAAGAGATTCTGCAAAATGAGAAATTGTTGATGTAATCAAAAAGTGAGTAAAGATACTACAAACTCTGATGGTTAGAAGTTGCCAGGTGGGTGTAAGGGCATGAATGTTTTCCATTAATCGGCTGCATGGTTTGTAGCTTTGCCCAAGGAGGCAGCCTCGTATCTGCACACTGTTCTTTAATGCCTGCACAAGTTCTTCTGATCCCTGTGAGCACTTTATTGTCCCCTCACCTCCTTCCTCATTCTGTCATTACAGGATGTACTCATACACTCAGAGGCCACCTTAATAGGTTCACCTGTACGTTAATGCAAATATTTGATCAGCCAATTATGTGGCAGCAACTCAATGCATAAATGCACGCAGACATGTTCAAGAGATTCACTTTCGTTGTTCAGAATGTTATGGGGAAGAAATGTGATCTAAGTGATTTCAACTGTGGAATGACTGTTGGTACCAGAACGAGTGGTTTGAATAACTCAGAAACTGCTGATCTCCTGGGATTTTCACACACAAACTTCTCTAGAGTTTACAGAGAATGGTGCAAAAACAAAAAGAAACATCCAGTGAATGGTAGTTCTCTGGGTGAAACTGCTTTGTCCATGAGAGGTTAGAGGAGAATGGCTAAACTAGTTCAAGCTGGTGACAGTAACTCAAATAAGAAAGTGTTACAGCAGTGGTGTGCAGAAGATCATGTTTGAACGTACAACATGCTGAACCTTGAAGTGGTTTGCAACAGCAGCAGAAGCATTCACTCACTGGACACTTTATTAGGTAGAAGAGGTACCTAAAAAAGTGGTCACTGAGTGTATATTGTTAATACTCCCCAGCAGCTGAAAGTATAGGCTGCCTTGCAGTATCTCTCGTCATTTACCACAAAATAAGTTTTACTACCCAAGTCCAAGCTTTTCATCAGGGCAGCATGTTTAACACTAAGCAAATATCAGTATTGAAACATACTTTGGAAAAAGCATAAATTATCGAGTGTGTTGTTTAGAGATTTGGATCTTCTAGCTTGCGCATTCCCTGATATATCAAGAATGGTTTGGCAGAGATGAAATGGAGCAGAGCACTTGAACAAAAACCTGCGTTCCAGCCAGGAGCATTTAGAGTTGCCAACTTAATTTTCTGGATTACATTTTTCCAGCCCAAAGCACTCTAAAATGGACAAAATTGTTAATGAGAAAATGGCTAACAGCTTCTTGCTCTTTTTCCTGTGCAACATAGTTGTCTTACTACATAAAAATGTGCTATTCAATTTGCAAGAAAATCCACAGAAATGTAAAAACAGCCTTGTAAAAATTTCAAAGCAGTACTGTGATTTTGAGATTCAGCTAACATTATTAAACACAAATTTAAGCTTTAAATAGTTAACAACTTTCAACTAACTCTCAAAATTAAGTTACTACTTTGAAAACTCTCTGAAGTTATGACTTTTTAATATTGTCTGAATTTTTCATGTAGCACATTGGTGAAGTGTAAATTAGGAAATCTCTCTTGGGTAAGTACTGGATATAACTTGCAAAACATACGACAGTAGTGTACAGCAACAAACCTCAGCTCAAGATGAACATTATGCCAATCCAAATTACTCCCATCTGCCTGCACGTAGTCTGTGTCCTCCCAGTCTTGCTGGTTTGTATGTTTATCTAAATGCCTCATAAACATTACTCTTGTATCTCCTTCTAACACCTCCCCAGCAGCACATTACAGGCACCCAGCACTTTCTGGGTAAAATAAAAACTTGCCTTATAAATCTCCTTTAAACTTCACCCCCCCCCCCCCCACCGCCACATTAAAAACAAACCATCCTGGGAAGAAAGACTATCACATAATTTTATATACTTTTATCAGATTGTCCCTCATCTTC
This sequence comes from Mobula hypostoma, assembly GCF_963921235.1. Lineage (NCBI taxonomy): Eukaryota > Metazoa > Chordata > Chondrichthyes > Myliobatiformes > Myliobatidae > Mobula > Mobula hypostoma. The sequence goes on along the minus strand of NC_086102.1, from coordinate 138,062,522 downwards.
TGTTGTCCCAGAGAAATCATTTCAAGTTTGTCCAGCTTCTCCTGGTGAACCTTTTACTGACCTTCTCCAAAGCCCCATCATCGTTTCCTGCAATGTGGTAACTAGAAGTGGACATAGTACTTCAAATGTGGTCTACCCAATGATCTATGCAGCTGCAACATGACTTCTTAAGGCAAGTATGCTATACACCTTCTTTACCAACCCACTTATGTTGCTACTTTCAGGGAGCAATGAACTGGAACACCAGGACCCCTCTGTACATCAAGGACACAGGAGTTTCCTTAGATGCTGTAATTATTGAGCAACCCACACAAAATGCTGGAGGAATTGAGTAAGTCAGGCAACAGCTATAGAGGAAAATAAATAGTCAATGTTTTTGGCTGAGACCCTTTATCAGGGCTGTACTAGACTTCAGGTCTAGTCCAGATGAAAGGTCTTGCCTGAAATGTTGACTGTTTACTAACTTATATCTATATCCTGCTGAATTGCTTGACAAACTTCCTCATTATCCACAACTCAACCAATTTTTGTGTCAACTGTAAACATGTTCATCAACATACTTACATTTTCACCCACATCATTTATATATGTCATAAACAGAAGTCTCAGCACTGATCCCTGTGGAACAACATGCAACGGTGAGATGTGCCTCCAGCTAGAAAATACCCCTCTTCCTTTACTCTATGTCCTCCATGGTCAAGCCAGTTTTGAATCCAGCCTATTAGGTCTCCATAGTTCCTGTGTGTCTTAATCTTCTGGACCAGCTTATCATGAGACCACATCGAAAGCTCTACTAAAGTCTATGTATATAACATCTATTACCCTACCCTCATCAATCATCTTTGTAACTTCTTCAAAAAATCTTAATCAAGTTTGTAAAACTGTAGAAAGCCATGCTGACTATCCGTAATGTCTATGCTTTCCAGGTGTAAGTTGATTCTATCCATAAGAATCTAATCCAATAACTTCCTCCCACTGACGTAAGGCTCAGCAGATGATGATTTTTCCTGGTTTGTCTCTATTGACCTTCTTAAAAAGAGGAAAAACTTTGGCTACTCTCCAATCTGCTTGGTCTTCAACAGCGATTTCCTTCTGATTCTTGCTTTCCTTCCTCACAGGAGCATGTCTACTGTAAAAATAACCTTGTTTACAACCTATTCTCATCATCATCCAGGTTTTATCCTATCAGAGGCATAATATCTCTATGTGCCTTAACAAACTGCTTTTGTCTTCTTCCAGTTTTGACAAAGGGTCTTCAACCTGAATGCTGTTTCTCTTCCCACAGGTATGGTCTGAACTGTTGTGCATTTCCAGCATTTTCTGCTTTTATTTTGGATTTACAACATCTGTAGTATTTTGATTTTTACTTAGTGCCTGCTCTAAACTAGCACAGAAACAGAAAACTAATTTCCCATCACATAACCACACACGCAAATTGCCTCATCAGGAGACTCGGCCCGAAACATGGAATGTTTACTCTTTTCCATAGGTGCTGCCTGGCCTGTTGAGTTCCTCCAGCATTTTCTGTGTGTTGCTTTCAATTTCCAGCATTTTCAGATTTTCTCGTGTTTGTGATTCCTATCACATATTTTGGAAAGTCTCGGCGAGATCTAGCTCTACCACTGAACTTTCTGCATGGTTCAGAATCTGAATTAGTGTTTATAAGTATTTCCGTAGGCTGTGGTTTTGTGTGAAAGCTCTCAGAGACACTACAACTATACTGGATTGTAATCTTGGAATTGCTTCCAAGACAAATATTTAGAGAAGAAGTTCCATTTTCCTTTAAATATTGTAGGCTTGAAATTTGATTGAAAACATAGTTCTGATGTAGTGAAACAGAGTAGTGATAATTTCTTGTCCTTTCACATTACTCCAGTGTCACACATTAAGTAACACAAGCCCTGTCATAGCACTACCTTTAACAAACACGAGGAAATCTGCAGTTGCTGGAAATTCAAGCAACATACACAAAAAATGCTGGTGAACGCAGCAGGCCAGGCAGCATATATAGGAAGAGGTACAGTTGACTTTTCCGGCTGAGACCCTTCGTCAGGACTAACTGAAAGAAGAGCTAGTAAGAGATTTGGAAGTGGGAGGGGGAGGGGGAGATCCAAAATGATAGCAGGAGACTGAAGTGGGAGGGATGGAGCTAAGAGCTGGAAAGTTGATTGGCGAAAGGGATACAAGACTGGAGAAGGGAGAGGATCATGGGACGGGAAGCCTAGGGAGCAAGGAAGGGGGAGGGGGCAAGGAGTTATAGTGAGAGGGACAGAGGGAGAAAAAAGAGAGAAAAAAAGGGGGGAGAGAAGATAGATAGATAAATAAATAAGGGATGGGGTACGAGGGGGAGGTGGGGCATTAACGGAAGTTAGAGAAGTCAATATTCATGCCAACAGGTTGGAGGCTACCCAGACGGAATATAAGGTGTCCTTTCTCCAAACTGAGTGTGGCTTCATCTTGACAGTAGAGGAGGCCTTGGATAGACATATCAGATTGGGAACAGGACGTGGAATTAAAATGTGTGGCCACTGGGAGATCCTGCTTTCTCTGGTGGGCAGAGCGTAGATGTTCAGCAAAATGATCTCCCAGTCTGTGTTGGGTCTCGCCAATATATAGGAAGCCTCATCGGGAGCACCCGATGCAGTACATCACCCCAGCCGACTCATAGGTAAAGTGTCACCTCACCTGGAAGGACTATCTGGGGCCCTGAATGGTGGTAAGGGAGGAAGTGTAAGGGCATGTGTAGCACTTGTTCCGCTTACAAGGATAAGTGCCGGGAGGGAGTTCGGTGGGGAGGGATGGGAGGTATGAGTGGACAAGGGAGTCGCGTAGGGAGCGATCCCTGCGGAAAGCAGAAAGGTGGGGAGGGAAAGGTGTGCTTAGTAGTGGGATCCCATTGGAGGTGGCGGAAGTTACGGAGAATTATATGGTGGACCCAGAGACTGGTGGGGTGGTAGGTGAGGACAAGGGGAACCCTATCCCTAGAGGGGTGGAGGGAGGATGGGGTGAGAGCAGATAAGCGTGAAATGGGAGAGATGCGTTTGAGAGCAAAGTAGATGGTGGAGGAAGGGAAGCCCTTTCTTTAAATAAGGAGGACATCTCCTTTGTCCTGGAATGAAAAGCCTCATGCTGAGAGCAGATGTGGCGAAGACGGAGGAATTGCGAGAAGGGGTTGGCGTTTTTGAAAGAGACAGGGTGGGAAGAGGAATAGTCCAGGTAGCTGTGAGAGTCCGTAGGCTTATAGTAGACATCAGTAGATAAGCTGTCTCCAGAGATAAGACAGAAAGATCAAGAAAGGGGAGGGAGGTGTCGGAAATGGACCAAGTAAACTTGAGGGTAAGGTGAAAGTTGGAGGCAAAATTAATGAAGTCAACAAGCTCAGCATGCATGCAGGAAGCAGCACCAATGCAGTCATCGATGTAGTGAAGGAAAAGTGGGGGACAGATACCAGTATAGGCTTGGAACATGGATTGTTCCACAAAGCCAACAAAAAAGCAGGCATAGCAGGGACCCATACAGGTGCCCATGGCTACACCTTTAGTTTGGAGGAAGTGGGAGGAGCCAAAGGAGAAATTACTGCCTTTGGCATTCTGCAATGTATTTCAAGAAATGTTCAACAAAAGCTTAGTAGTTACTGAAAATCACAGCAACAGCAGTACAATCTTAATGGTAGTGTCCATACTAATCAAATGGCTTACTTAATAATCAAATGGCTGTCTAAGTTGCATGCCATCTTGGTCAATGTCTCCCATCCACTACATAATGTACTGGGTGGGCACAGGAGTACATTCAGCCAGAGACTCATTCCTCCGAGATGCAGCACAGAGCGTCATAGGAAGTCATTCCTGCTTGTGGTCATCAAACTTTACAATTCCTCCCTTGGAGGGTCAGACACCCTGAGCCGATAGGCTGGTCCTGGACTTATTTCATAATCTACTGGCATAATTTACATATTACTATATAACTATTTATGGTTCTATTACTATTTATTATTTATGGTGCAACTGTAACAAACATCAATTTCCCCAGGGATCAATAAAGTATGACAATGACAATGACAATTAAAATTACTATCATCATTACTCAGCCAAAATGTAAGGAGATCCTACTTTCAGTCTTTTGCTTCTTTTGTGGCCTATATTGTTAAATCCATTGTCAAGTATCAATTCTGTTCATTTGATAGTGCTACCTACACTGTTTAATAAAAAATGTGACAGGTTCAGAGCTTAATTATATGTTTGCTGAAACACGAGTGCAAAATTGGGGTGCAGTCTCAGTATTAGAAATTAAATTCTGCCAATGTTTGTTGCTCTGTGGCTGAGGTGGATGACAAAGATCCATCAACATCCGTTGGACCAGGGAATTCTCCTAGTGCCTGAATCATCCAAACTTTCTTTGTTTAAAACCAGACACAACAGACAAAATAGCCATTCACTCCATTAACAGTTTAAGAAACTGTTCAACTCTTGCGAATTGGCATACATTTATTCGTACAGCTGGAGATGGCACCAAACATATCTTTAGATGTGAAGTTCAAGGAGACCAAGTTGGGCGACAAAGAAATGTGAGTTCTTCAGTGTTTTCTACAAATAGCTCAGCTAGCAATAACTGATGATTTTCTCCTTCATCTATATGCACCAACATTTTTCTCATCCTCAAACAAGCCTTACTAGAGAAAATATCACATGCTGACATATGTTCATTTTATTTCATATTGTTATTCATACTTAAGTTACCCAATTTACCTTATAGTGGTGTGAAAAAAATCAAACTGAAACAAATGCACTGAGGCCTAATCCTTGTTACATAGACAACTTAATGAATATATTATCTGCAGGCAAAATGCTTCCAGACTGAGCTCTCCACTGTTACAGCAATCACCACAAAACCCATAATATTCCTTGCCAATTCTTAAGCAACAGAAATTGGGTTTCTAAATACTATTTGTCTACTAGGCATTTTTATTTAATCAATACCTTTATTAACTACTACAATATGGACACTGCATACAATGGTACATTACTTCTTTTGGAAAGAGATACACTTGTTAAAGGAAACAGAGATGGTGCATTTTGCATTCAGTGATTAAAATTTCATGAATCTGGCCACTGAAAACACTTCCTTTTTTTAAATAATTTAAACTGATGAAAACAAATGATACTAAAATGGACAGAGTATGAAGGAAGTTTGGAGATTTGCATCAGTAGTTATCTTGGAAGCAACTCCAAGATTACAATTCAGTCAACGTGCGGAAACCCTGAGAGCATTTAGCTAAAATAGAATCTGCAGAAATACTTAACAATACTGATTCAGATTCTACAACATACATACAGATGGTTTCGAACCATCTATAAAGTGTAATGGTAGAGCTAAATCTTGCTGAGATTCTCCAAGTTTTTTGATGGTTTCAGATCCGGTGTGAGGTTAGATCAGACACTAATAAAGATCAAAATATTATAGATGCTGTAGATAATTTTTTAAAAACTGAAAATGCCAGAAATACTCAGCAGATATCTGTGGGAAAAATATAAAGAGATAATGTTCAGGTCAAAGGCTCTTGTCAAATCTGGGAATGTGACAAAAGAAGCTTGTTAAAGGGCAGGGAAGGTAGAAAGTCTCTGAATGAATTAAAACAGGATAACCATTAGAATAAATTGTTAACATTTTAATAAGATTATCGGTTCAATGGGTGAATGGACTCCAGCTGCTCTGAGATTTGGGTCTATGGACTCAACTTGGTTCGGAACGCTATTGCTTGCTTTTATTGTTTGCATGATTTTTGTTTTTTTCCCCTCTTTCTCTGTACATTGGGTGTTGGTCTTTACTTCTAATTGGGTTCCTTTGGGTTTCTTGCTTTCCGGCTGCCTATAAGCAGATGAATCTCATGGTTGTATAAGGTCTGCACACCATCGCACACATCAAAGCTAAACACAGTGGTGCGGCTAACATCACTGCCTCTCTCCCACATGAGCTAAATCTTTTTTTACGCTCGGTTGATGTCGCCAACACTGAGCCCCTGAGGAGAGCTGTCGAAGCGACCTGCACCTTAGTCGCCTCGAAGTCTGAATTACGCAGGTGTTTCCAGCGAGTGGACAGATGCAAGTCTGCGGGACCGGACAGCATCCCAGGGCAGGTACTCAGGATGTGCGCAGCACAACTGGCAGGTGTGTTCAGAGACATTTTAAATCTCTCCCTCTCCCAGTGTGGAGTGCCTTCCTGCTTCAAAGCATCCACCATTGTTCCTGTACCTAAAAAGACCAAGGTAATGTGTCTGAATGACTGGCGTCCTGTTGCACTCACCTCAATAATAATCAAATGCTTTGAGAGGCTGGTCAAGGACTACATCTGCAGCGTGCTACCACCCACACTAGGCCCCCTACAATTTGTCTAGCGACATAACCAATTGACAGATGACACAATAGCCACAGCTTTACACACTGTCTTTACACATCTGATGAAGAAGGATGCTTACATTAGAAGCAACACACATAAAAGTTGCTGGTGAACGCAGCAGGCCAGGCAGCATCTCTTGGAAGAGGTATAGTCGACGTTTCGGGCCGAGACCCTTCGTCAGGATGAAGGGTCTCGGCCCAAAACTTAGTCCTGACGAAGGGTCTCGGCCCGAAATATCAACTGTACCTCTTCCTAGAGATGCTGCCTGGCTTGCTGCGTTCACCGGCAACTTTTATGTGTGTTGCTTGAAATTCCAGCATCTGCAGATTTCCTCATGTTTGCTTATATTAGAATGCTGTTTTTGGACTACAGTTCAGCATTCCATACCATAATTCCCTCCGGGCTCGACAAGAAGCCTTCACCCTGCCTTGTGCAGCTGGATCCTGGACTTCCTGTTAGATCGCCTGCAGGTGGTAAGAGTGGGCTCACTCACTTCTGGCCCTCTGACCCTCAACACAGGTGCCCCTCAGGGCTGTGTCATAAGCCCCCTCCTTTACTCTGTGTACACATGACTGTGTCGTCATCCACTGCTCCAATCTGCTAATTAATTTGTTGACAATACTACATTGATTGGCCTTATCTCAAATAATAATGAGACTGCCTGCAGAGAAGAAGTAATCATCCTGACACAGTGGTGTCAAGAAAACAACTTTTCCCTCAATGTCGCAAAACCAAAGAAGCTGATTGTGGACTATAGGAGGAATGGAAACAGGCTAACCCCTATTGATGTCACTAGATCTGGGGTTGAGAGGTGAACAGCTTCAAGTTCTTCGGCATGCACATCACCGAGAATCTCACGTGGTCTGTACATACCGGCTGTGGGCTGAGAAAAGTACAACAGTGCCTCTTTCACCTCAGATGGTTGAAGAAATTTGGCATGAGCCTCCAGATTCTAAGGACTTTCTACAAGGGCACAATTGAGAGCATCCTGACTGGCTGCATTACTGCCTGCTATGGAAAATATACTTCCCTCAATCGCAGGATTTTTCAGAGAGTGGTGCGGACAGCCCAGTGCATCTGTGGATGTGAACTTCCCACTATTCAGGGCATATACAATGACAGGTGCATAAAAAAGGGCCCGAAGGATCATTGGGGATCCGAGTCATCCCAACCACAAACTGCTCCAGCTGCTACTATCCAGGAAACGGTACCGCAGCATAAAAGTCAGGACCAACAGGCTTTGGGACAGCTTCTTCCACTAGGCCATGACTGATTAATTCACGCTGACACAATTGTATTTCCATGCTATATTGACTGTTCTGTTGTACATACAATTTACTACAAATTACTATAAATTGCGCATTGCACATTTAGACAAACATAACGTAAATAATTTTTAAACGCAAACAGGAGGAAATTAGCAGATGCTGGAAATTCAAGTGTTACGTACCCCGTAACTGGGTTGCCAAACCAGCAGAAATGGATCACTCAGTTGGAGTCTGGAGTACTAGAACTAAGAAAGTTTTATTAAAGAGACAAGCAACACAGTAATCGAAAGGATAATAAATGCAACAATTCAACAATGATAACCACACATGTGCACAGAATTAAGATAACAGCATCAATCAAGCTCTATCGTTGTCTAGGGGTTAAATGACCAATTTCAAAATGACTCAAAGTTCAGTCCAGTTTGTAGTTCAGTTCGCAGTAATCGTTGCCATGGCGGTGGACAACGTGGGGGAAGAGAGAGATAGAATAGGAACAACTCATCATTCAGAACGGCTTCACTCACAGACCAGCAAGATGGCTCACAAACAGCTTTTGGGCAGGTCCTTGGTGATGTCACCTGAGGTCACCGACTGTGACCCCTCCTCCAGATGCGGTCGATCCTCTGCAGTGAACCCGGCACCCAGGCAAGGGCGGACACACACCGGGTTCCCGCTGATCGTACCTTTCCACCCTTGTCGTTGTCTGGGACTTCTCACCCACTCGTGAGAAGCGCACCGCTTCCAGGGTCTCGTTACCTCGGGTGGCGTGTGTGTCTGTCTTAGCGAACCTGTCCCTTTTTATCCCCCTGCTGGGGTATCGCCTGTCCATCACTTCAAACAGTTCAGGGCTCAAAGGGGGGAGCCGCTCCAGACAGCTCTTCCTCCCACATCCCTTCATTACACATCTCCAGACGCTGCTCCATTGTTCCTTATCTCTCCTTCCCCTGAGGGCAGGTGGCAGACCAACTGCTGATGCCACTGATGCTAGCCCAGGCCAGCAAACATCTTAATTTTATGTGTATTCTCGTAACACTTCCCCCCTTTAAGGATTTTTACCGGGAGGTAAAAATTACAAACATGACTACATTATCTGATACATACACAATATACATCTTTAACAGTTATTTAGCTAATACAGAGAATTTGACATTGTCAACACCTTGACAGACAGTCATCACATTTTCTGTTCCTTTTACACGTGTTATTAATAATCCCTTAGACCAGGCTCCAACTCAGCAAACTTCATAGTGGCCAAAAACACTGATGAATTGCGACCAATGTAACCTCTCATTTGGTTTTGTCCCGGACCACAACAACAAGGGTCGTCCCATTCCGACTCAATTTTCCCTCGCAAGGGCTTAGTAGGAGGGGGACGGGTATTGACCGCAGAGTTATTGCAAAACTTCCTGCAGTACCCCACCATCTCCAAAAGCCTTCTGAGGGCCCTCTTGTCTGTCGGGGTTGGGAGGTCAGCGATAGCCTGCACTGTAGCTTGCATCACTGTCAGCTGCCCCTGTGTCACCACAATTCCCAGGTAAGTGACATTCGCGTGGCCGAATTCATTTTTTCCAAGGTTCACTATCAAGCTGGTTTCAGACAGCCGTTTTAAATTGCCAATACACACCTCTGTGTTCATCAGCCCTTTAGTCACTGAATTACTCAAAAAATATGGGTGTTGTTTACTTGGCCGCCCTATTGTAACCGACATAACCCAACGTCCCAGTTCTTTGCATTTCCTCGGGACAATCAAACACATGGGTGCGAGTCGTTTAATTACTCCTTCGGGGATTAAGGGAGAGACCTTATCAGTAGACCTGGCCAAAACAATAGCCTTCTCCCATCTGACCGATCCCATCCTAATCTTTTCAAAATGGTTTTTTCCTCTTATCAAGGGGCCCCTAGCTTCATTGATTTCCACGCTAACACCGACTAGGTTTGTTAGCATATCAAAAGCCGGTGACCGTCTCAGTTCGCGTCGGTCATGATCAATAACATTTTTCCCCCTGGGCAGCCGGTAACTCTCTTTCATGATTCCACCAACTGTTTCCTCCAGCACCGCAAAATGTCCACCGGGGGGTACCTCGTGGGCCATGTTAAAAACCTCATCCCCATAACTCTTTTGCACCACCCCCCACTCCTCATCTGCGGATGCTGTACTTGATTTCCCTTTCTTCCTTAGCACTTCCTCATCCGCACAATAGCCTACTAGTTCCCTTGTCAAGGCTGTGTCAGAGAGAGCGGTCTCGGCCAAAACCATCAGCCCCTCGTCTCGCTCCTGCGTCTGCACAAATTCTTTCCTGGCTACTGCTACGTCCGTCCCAGCTCCCTCACTACCTCTTATCTCACTACACCCTGTCTCATACAAGGTTGGCAGAAATGTTTCAGCCAAATTCACCATCGCGGGCGGGGCCTCCATGCTGGCAGGCTGACCCGTCAATCTCACAACTGGGAACACGATTCCTCCGGCGATGTCATTTCCGAGCAAGACTTCCACGTCTTTCATCGGTAATTCGGACCTCACCCCAATCGTGACTAGTCCAGAGACCAGGTTGCTCTGTAAATGTATCTGGTGCAAAGGGACTGACTCTGTCCCTTCCCCAACACCGTTGACCTCTACCTCCCCAGTCTGGGTCTCTGAGCTAAACTTTAATACACTCTTCAGTATTAGTGACTGACACGCTCCCGTGTCTCTCCAGATCCGCACTGGAACTGGTTTTAACCTCTCCTTCACTGACACCAGTCCGGCCGAGATAAACCTCTCGCGCCCTTCCTGGACTTTTTCAGACCTGTCCTTCCCTAGCGGTTCGCTTAACAGCTCAATACAGCCATTCAAAATTTCCGCTTTTCCTTTCCCCGTCTCCTTCCTTGGGGCAAAGCACCTGGACGCAAAGTGTCCGACTTTCCCACAATTATAACAGACGACCCCAGGAGACTTCCTACCAGACTGCTCCCGGTCTACCTTATCCTTTTCACTAGTCCCCGGCTTACTTTCTGACTTTTCCGGCGGACTCTCCCCGCCGTCCTGACTACCCTTCTGGTAGCCTTTACTCGGGGCAACCTTCATTTTATGCGTCAACGCATACTCATCCGCTAACTTAGCAGTTGCGGCTAACGTGGCTGCCTCTTTCTCATCGAGGTAGGGTCTCATACCCTCAGGGACACAACCTTTAAACTGCTCAATCAGAATCAGCTGCAGCAGTCTGTCATAATCCCCCTCTACCCCTTTCGAGGCGCACCAACGCTCACAATATGTTTGCACCTCACGAGCAAACTCCAAATACGTGCGGTCCCACCGCTTCCTCGCATTCCGGAACCTCTGCCGGTATGCCTCCGGGACCAACTCATAAATCCTGAGGATGGCCTCCTTCACCACCTCATACTTCTGGGCATCTTCCGCGGATAAGGCGGAGTAAGCTTGTTGGGCCTTCCCTTTCAGTACACTCTGAAGTAAGACAACCCACTTATCCCTCGGCCATTCCTGACTTATAGCTACTTTTTCGAAGTGGAGAAAGTACCGATCCACATCGGTATCGTCAAATGGGGGAACCAGCCTAACCTCCTGGGTCGCCCGGAACCCTCCACCTTGGTTCGGCACGAGCCCCTGCTCGGCCCTTATCTTTAACTTCTCCAGCTCAAATTCCCTTTCCCTCTGTTTCTCCTCTCTCTCCAACTGTCTGTCCCTCTCTCTCTCTTCTCTCTCCAACTGTCTGTCCCTCTCTCTCTCTTCTCTCTCCAACTGTCTTTCTCTCTCTTGCCTTTCTACCTCTTTCTCTCTCTCCCGCCTTTCTAACTCTCTCTCTTTCTCCCGCCTTTCTAACTCTCTCTCTTTCTCCTGCCTTTCTAACTCTCTCTCTTTCTCCTGCCTTTCTAACTCTCTCTCTTTCTCCTGCCTTTCTAACTCTCTCTCTTTCTCCTGCCTTTCTAACTGCCGTACCCGGAACTCGTGCTCGAGTCTCAGTTTTTCAAGCTGTACCTGTACCGCGTCTCCAGCAGGTTTTTCAATAGACACCTCCCCCAGCTCACCTTGGGGAAACACACCTTTAGATACATAGTGCTCTACAATAGCTCTGTGTATCTCCTCTCTCCTCATTGTCGACTTCACCTTAGCAAGATTCACCCGTTTTGCCACAGCTATCAATTCCGATTTCCTGGCATCCTCTAATGCCTCCAAGGTCGGCGCCTTTATAAATTCCTCAACCTCCATTTCTGCTGTTTGTCTTTTCTTTCTTTCGGGAATTTTAACCCAATCAATTTACTCCGTCCCAAATTTAGCGTTCAAAATCGCGGACGAGAACCCCACTTATGTTACGTACCCCGTAACTGGGTTGCCAAACCAGCAGAAATGGATCACTCAGTTGGAGTCTGGAGTACTAGAACTAAGAAAGTTTTATTAAAGAGACAAGCAACACAGTAATCGAAAGGATAATAAATGCAACAATTCAACAATGATAACCACACATGTGCACAGAATTAAGATAACAGCATCAATCAAGCTCTATCGTTGTCTAGGGGTTAAATGACCAATTTCAAAATGACTCAAAGTTCAGTCCAGTTTGTAGTTCAGTTCGCAGTAATCGTTGCCATGGTGGTGGACAACGTGGGGGAAGAGAGAGATAGAATAGGAACAACTCATCATTCAGAACGGCTTCACTCACAGACCAGCAAGATGGCTCACAAACAGCTTTTGGGCAGGTCCTTGGTGATGTCACCTGAGGTCACCGACTGTGACCCCTCCTCCAGATGCGGTCGATCCTCTGCAGTGAACCCGGCACCCAGGCAAGGGCGGACACACACCGGGTTCCCGCTGATCGTACCTTTCCACCCTTGTCGTTGTCTGGGACTTCTCACCCACTCGTGAGAAGCGCACCGCTTCCAGGGTCTCGTTACCTCGGGTGGCGTGTGTGTCTGTCTTAGCGAACCTGTCCCTTTTTATCCCCCTGCTGGGGTATCGCCTGTCCATCACTTCAAACAGTTCAGGGCTCAAAGGGGGGAGCCGCTCCAGACAGCTCTTCCTCCCACATCCCTTCATTACACATCTCCAGACGCTGCTCCATTGTTCCTTATCTCTCCTTCCCCTGAGGGCAGGTGGCAGACCAACTGCTGATGCCACTGATGCTAGCCCAGGCCAGCAAACATCTTAATTTTATGTGTATTCTCGTAACACAAGCAACACACACAAAATGCTGGTGGAACGCAGCAGGCCAGGCAGCATCCATAGGAAGAAGCACAGTCGGCGTTTCAGGCCGAGATCCTTCGTTTCAGAACTCCTGATGAAGGGTCTCGGCCTGAAATGTCGACTGTGCTTCTTCCTATGGATGCTGCCTGGCCTGCTGCGTTCCACCAGCATTTTGTGTGTGTTGTGTAAATATTTTTACTCCTTATGTATGCGAAGGATGTAAGAAATAAAGTCAATTCAATTTATACACACTTTGATAGTAAATGTACTTTGAACTTTGAGAGGGAACAAGACGGAATTTTGAGAACATAAACAGAACAACTTCAACAGAAGAATTTAGCAGCTATGAAATGCAGACCAGGATAACATGCCTTGCGGGTCATGCTGCGCCTGTCCTCCCCTTCCAGAGAGAAAATAATGGGGATGAAACACACAAACACAAAGCTGAGCCAGTATCACTGCAGCATAACCAAGACAGATGTTACCTGAACATACACAATTCTTTATTGGGTCCAATGTAGGGAAGAAGTTTCTATATGACTCACTGGTTAGGTTTTACCAATCTCAAGTACAAACTTCTATAGATCTGTGGTAGAGAGTATATTTGCTGGTTGCTTTATGGCCTGGTATGGAACATCAATGCCCTTGAATGGAAAATCCAACAAAATGTAGCGGATATAGCCCAGTTCATTGTGGGTAACGCCCTACCCACCATTGAAAACATCTACATGGAGTGCAATCTCAGGGAAGCAACATGCATCAATAAGGACCCCCACCACTCAGGCCATGCTCTCTTCTCGCTGCTGCCATCAGAAAGAGTGTACAGGAACCTCAGGACCCACACCACCAGATTCAGGAGCAGTTATTACACCTCAACCATCAGGTACTTGAACTAGTAGGGATAACTTCGCTCAACTTCACTAGTCCCATCACTGAACTGTTCCCACAAGCTATGGACTCACTTTCATGGACTCTTCATCTCATGTTCTTGATATTTATTGCTTGCTTGCTTGCTTATATATTTATTTATAAATAAAAGTTTTTAATTGTACATTTTGATGTCTTTTGCACATTGGCTGTTTGTCTATCCTGCTGGATGTAGTCTTTCATTGATTCTCTTATGTTTCTTGGATTTTCTGAGTATGCCTGTGAGAAAATGAATCTCAGGATTGTATATGGTGCTATAGATGTTCTTTGATAATAAATATATTTTGAACTCTGAACCCCTCTTCTTATGGTACTTTCCCTTGAAAACACAGGTGATACAACATACCAGTATTTCCCCTGTCACCTGTACTCAGACTGAGTAATTCTCTGTTTTCTCCCTCCTTCCTTCTTGCCTGTATAAATGAGCAGGTGTACAGGGGTACCTAATAAAAGTACTCACTGTGTATCCTGCTTGTGGTGTACATAAATTGCGCCTACCCATTTCAGACCAAAATGTGTGCATAAATATGTATTAAAATACTGGTATTTATATAAAAAGACCTACTAGAATGAGGCAGAAGTGCCTCTAGAATTGCTTGTGACACCTGTTAATGTAATTTTGTTTACAGGCTTTAAACTCATTTTATGAACAATATTTAAATCTACAATATCTAACCTCCTCAGTATTTTAGAAAGTGTTCCATTCTTATGCTTGGGAAAGTAAGAACATCTCTTGACTGAATTACACTCAGTGGCCACTTTATTAGGTACAAATGCTCGTTAATGAAAATATCAGCTCAGCCAATTATGTGGCAGCAACAGTATACATAAAAGCATACAGGCATGGTCAAGAAGTTCAGTGTTCAGACCAAACAACAGAATGGGGAAGAACTGTGATCTCAGTGACCTTGACCATGAAATGATTGTTGATGTCAGAACAGTATCTCAGAAAATGTTGATCCTCTGGGATTTTTACACATAACTGTCTCTAGAGTTCATAGAAAATGGTGTAAAAAAAATCCAGCGTGCAGAAATTCTGTCAATGAAAATGGCGAGAGAACAAAAGAGAATGGGCAGATTTTCAAGCTGGGAGGAAGACAACAGAACTTAACACAAATAACCACACGTTACAACAGTGATGTGCAGAACAGCATTTCTGAATGCACTTGTAAACCTAGAAGTGGATGGGCTACAGCAGCAGAAGACCACAAGCATACACCTGATAGCCACTTTATTAGATACAGGAGGCACCTGATAAAGTGATCACAGAGTGTGTATTTTCACTGTCTAGCTCTGTAGTAAACTTATGACAAGTTGAGCATCTGTCTGATTAATTAAAAACTGATATGTTTGGAAAACAAGGAGAACATTTTTCAGTGCAAGCATTTAAACCGATACTTCTTGAACTTTGTTTTGTTTAAAAAAAGCTATGATCACTTGGTATCAGAGGCATCAGTGAATTTAGAATCCATAAAATGTTATGGCAAAGTAAAGCGAGACACTGCATACATGCATTTCTGCATTGAAGTGAAACTAGACAAAGCCCAGATCGCAGGTTGAGGGGAAAGCCAAACTGTTTGCCTTCACACTAAAACAGCTGTGTAAACCTGGAGTAAGATTGTATTTTATAAGAAAAGTTAACACCTTTAAAGACTTAACAGTTGGTAACAGCTCTAAACATCAATTACACTTGCATGTAGCAATAAAAATTCCTTTGAAGAAAAAGCAAGGCAGTTAATGTAAATTGACCTCTTATCTTGGTATAATTCTCAGAATTTCCTTTCTTGATCTACATTAATGAACTAAGAGGATAGTTCACCAAAAATAACTGACCTTAAAAATTCCATTTTATTTAATTCAAATTTCTTTTCACCGTAAATCACTAAAAGGTTTAATGGAGTTAATTCTACCAGGCCATAATGCTGAAAAGAAATGTACTGTTAATAGCATTGAGATTTGTGATTTGTATTCTCTCAAAACAAGTCTGCATAATCAAACATTTCTAAGTTGGTTGTAACATGCAATTTGTTTTTAGTTTTCAAATGCAGACATCCTCCTTGTGGGTCACTTGGTCTCTGACCTTGGTGCTTCTGCACTGCTATGTAAAGATAGACAAGTGGTTAGAGTATACTGAGCTGAGAAAGCAGATGCACTTCTCATATACAATGGCATGCAAAAGTTTGGGCACCCTGGTCAAAACTTCTGTAACTGGGAATAGCTAAGCGAGTAAAAGATGAACTGATTTCCAAAAGGCATAAAGTTAAAGATGAGACATTCCTTTAATATTTTAAGCAAGAAAACTTTTACTTCCATCTTTTACAGTTTCAAAATAACAAAAAAGGAAAAGGGCCCGAAGCAAAAGTTTGGGCACCCTGCATGGCAGTACGTTAGTAACACCCCCTTTGGCAAATATCACAGCTTGTAAACACTTTTTGTAGCCAGCTAAGAGTCTTTCAATTTTTGTTTGGGGGATTTTCACAAAAGACTTCTAGTTCTGTTGTAGAAGCCATCCTCATTTCATCTTCGGCTTTTTTACAGACGGTGTGATGTTTGCTTCCAGAATTTGCTGGTATTTAATTGAATTCATTCTTCCCTCTACCAGTAAATGTTTCGTGTGCCACTGGCTGCAACACAAGCCCAATGCATGATCGATCCACCCCCGTGCGTAACAGTTGGAGAGGTGTTCTTTTCATGAAATTCTGCACCCTTTTTTCTTCAAACACACCTTTGCTTATTGTGGCCAAGAAGCTCCATTTTAACTTTATCAGTCCACAGGACTTGTTTAGATGCTCTTTTGAACCTTTTGAATAGAACTTTCCAGCTGCAGGTCTCCGCTCATCATCCATCGCTCCAAGGAGAAAAGGCTGAGTTCACTCAACCTATTCTCATAAGGCATGCTCCCCAATCCAGGCAACATCCTTGTAAATCTCCTCTGCACCCTCTCTATGCTTTCCACATCCTTCCTGTAGTGAGGCAACCAGAATTGAGCACAGTACTCCAAGTTGGGTTTGACCAGGGTCCGGTATAGCTGCAACATTACCTCTCGGCTCTTAAACTCAATCCCATGGTTGATGAAGGCCAATGCACTGGCCTTCTTAATCACAGAGTCAACCTGCACAGCAGCTTTGATCCCAAGATCCCTCTGATCCTCCACACTGCCAAGAGTCTTACCATATTCTGCCATCATATTTGACCTAGCAAAATGAACCACCTCACACTTACCTGGGTTGAACTCGATCTGCCACTTCTCAGCCCAGTTTTGCATCCTATCATTGTCCTGCTGTAACCTCTGGCAGCCCTCCACCCTATCCACAACACCCTCAACCTTTGTGTCATCAGCAAATTTACTAACCCATATCTCCACTTCCTCATCCAGGTCATTTATAAAAATCGTGAAGTGTAGGGGTCCCAGAACAGATCCCAGAGGCACACCACTGGTCACTGACCTCCAGGCAGAATATGACCCATCTACAACCACTCTTTCCCTTCTGTGGGCAAGCCAGTTCTGGATCCACAAAGCAATGTCCCCTTGGATACCATGGCTCCTTATTTCCTCAATAAGCCTTGCATGGGGCACCTTATCAAATGCCTTGTGAAATCCATATATACTACGTCTACAGCTCTACCTTCATCAATGTCTTTAGTCACATCCTCAAAAAACTCAATCAGGCTCATAAGGCACAACCTGCCTTTGACAAAACCATGCTAATTATTCCTAATTATATTATGCCTCTCCAAATGTTCATAAATCCTCTCTCTCAGGATCTTCTCCATCAACTTACCAACCACTGAAGTAAGACTCACTGGTCTACAATTTCCTGGGCTACCTCTACTCTCTTTCTTGAGTAAGGGAACAACATCTGCAACTCTCCAGTCCTCCAGAACCTCTCCTGTCCTCATTGATGACGCAAAGATCATTGCCAGAGGCTCAGCAATCTCCTTACTTGTTTCGCACAGTAGCCTGGAGGAAAAATCCCATTTGGTCCCAGTGACTTATCCAACTTGATGCTTTCCAAAAGCTCCGGCACATCCTCTTCCTCAATATCTACATGCTCAAGCTTCTCAGTCCACCGCAAGTCTACCCCACAATTGCTAAGATCCTTTTCCATAGTGAATACTGAAGCAAAGTATTTATTAAGTATCTCTGCTATTTCCTCCGGTTCCATATACACTTTCCCACTGTCACACTTGATTGGTCCTATTCTCTCATGTCTTATCCTCTTGCTTTTCACCTACTTGTAGAATGCCCTTTGGTTTTCCTCAATCCTGTCTGCCAAAGCCTTCTCATGGCCCCTTCTGGCTCTCCTAATTTCATTCTTAAACTCCTTCCTGCTCGCCTTATAATCTTCTAGATCTCTATCTTTTCCTAGTTTTTTGAAGCTTTCATAAGCTCTTCTTTTCTTCTTGACTAGATTTACAATAGACTTTGTACACCACGATTCCTGTACCTTACCATCCTTTCCCTGTCTCATTGGAATGTACCTATGCAGAGCCCTACGCAAATATCCCCTGAACATTTGCTCCATTTCTTTCATACATTTCCGAGAACATCTGTTTCCAATTTATGCTTCCAAGTTCTTGCCTGTTAGCCTCATATCCTTTATTTTTTTATTCTAGCAGTTAAACTATTTAAGTTTGATTTCTTTTTGAATTTGAAAGTTTCATGCAACTCCAATTTGGCTCAATGTGGCTGTGAAGGAATGGAATGTTTGACAGTCTGACCTCTTGAGGATTTCTCAGTATCGGGTTGGATCGTGCTTGCTTCAAGCAAAGATCATGTGATGACACTTAAACTCTGTGGCTAATGTAGGCTTGTCACTTCTAGCAACTCATTTTGCTCCATGGAAGGTCCTTGTGTGACCACAGAGTGTAATTAGCACCATTATCATAAGTATACAACCTAAACTGTACTAAAAATGAGTGGTCAATGAACAGAAAAATATTTATTATATGAAAATATATTCACAGATTGAGCTCTTGTGGGCAGCTAATTCTGGAAATCAATGCCCTTCTGAGTGAACAAATTTCTTATTTTAAGTTTGAATGTCCACTCAATGTGTGATTGTGCTCCCTTCTTCTATTTATTCCAGCCAAGGGAAGGAGTCTAGTCATTCAAAATGCTGGAGGAACTGTGCAGACCAGGCAGCATATATAAAAACGAATACATAGTTGATGTTTTGGGCTGAGACCCTTCATCAGGACAGGCCCGATATGTTGACTGTTTACTCTTTTCCATAGTGCTGAATGGCCTGCTGAGTTCCTCCAGCATTGTGTGTGCATTGCTTTGATTTCCAGTAACTGCAGATTTTCTCTTGTTTGTGAGCCTAGGCATTCTGCATATTAATAATTCTTAATCATTATCTGCTTCATTGAGATAACGTATTTCAGTCATAAACAACATTATCCCCTTCTAACAGGACAATGCCCTCATTTGAGGAACCAATTAAATGACCCTATCTGGTTGGGTATTCAAGGTATATGTGATGGCACAGCTGCTCCGCTGCTCCTGCACAGCTCTAGTGAGTCTGGTTTGACCCTGACCCTCTCTGTGGAGTTTATACATTCTGACTGCGATTGCATTGGAATTCTGTTTTCCTCCCACATTCCAAACCCATGCGGGTGGGGAGCTTATCTGGTGACTGTGTGCAGGTCAGGGAGTCAAATCTGCGGGAAACCGATGGGAACATGGAGAGAACAAAATGGAATGAATGTAAATGTGTGCTTGAAGATTGGCAAAGACATGATGGGCAAGAATGGCCTGTTTCTATTGTGTATGACTCCATGGCATGAATATCCATCCTTAGTTACCAACTCTGCACAATTGCTAGCTCTGTTCTCACCAATCCATTCACAATTGCGGCTTGCTCATTTACCGGAGCTCTCTTGCGGCACCTGTACTTTACTTCTCATACACAAGCACACCTTTGTGCACGCTTAAAACAGTCAGAGTCATAGAATTAGACAAAGCAGAAACAGGCTCTATGACCCAACTTGTCCATGCTGACCCAGATGTCTATCTGAGCTAATTCTATTTGCTTGTATTTGGATCATATCCCTTTAAATCTTCTCTATCCATGTATCTGTACAAAAGTTGTTTAAATGTTGTAATTGTACCAACTTCTAGTTTTCTTTGACAGTTTGTTCCAGTTATGCATCATTTTCTTTGCAGAAAAGTTTCCCCTCAGGCACCCTTCAAATCTTTCCCTTCTCACCTTAAATATACACCCTCTAGTTTTAGCCTTCCCTAAGCTGAGAAATAAACTGACTATTCAAAGTTCAAAGTAAAATTTATTATTAGAGTACATACATGTCACAATATACAACCCTGAAATACTTTTTCCGTGGGCGATAGATCAATAACTGCAAACAGGATCAATAGACAATAAACGCTGTAAATGCAAATATAAATAAATATCAATAAATGATGAGCATGAAATAACAAGATAAAGAGGCCTTCAAATAAGACCATCGTTGTGGGAACATCAGAATTAGAGTAAGTATAGTTATCCCCTTTTGCTCAAGAGCCTGATGGTTGAGGGGTAGTAACTGTTCTTGAACCTGGTGGTGTACAGGAGTACATTCAGCCAGAGACTCATTCCACCGAGATGCAGCACAGAGCGTCATAGGAAGTCATTCCCGCCTGTGGCCATCAAACTTTACAACTCCTCCCTTGGAGAGTCAGACATCCTGAGCCAATAGGCTGGTCCTGGACTTATTTAATAATTTACTGGCAGAATTTACATATTACTATTTAACTATTTATGGTTCTATTACTATTTATTATTTATGACGCAACTGTAACGAAAACCAATTTCCCCCGGGATCAATAAAGTATGACTATGACTATGTTTTTGATGAGATGCTGAATCTCCGCAGACTCCTGAGAAAGTAGAGGCGCTCTCATGCTTTCTTTACAATTATATTTATATGATGGGTCCAGGACAGGTTCTTTGAGATAGTGACACCCTGGAATTTAAAGTTACTGACCTCCTCCACCTCTGATCCTCTGATGATTACTGGCTCATGGATCTCTGGTTTCCCTCTTCTGAAGTCTACAATCAGTTCCTTGGTCTTATTGACAATGAGCGAGAGGCTGTTCTTATTACACAACTCAGCAAATTTTTCGGTCTCCCTCCTGTGTGCTGATTCCTCACTGCCTTTGATACAGCCCGTAACAGTGGTGCCATCAGCAAACTTGTATATGGTGTTGGAGCTGTACTTAGCCACACAGTCATAGGTGCAAAGCAAGTAGAGAAGGGATATAAATACACATCTTTGTGGTGCTCCAGTGCTGATGAAGATTGCGATGGAGATGTTTTTGCTAATCCAAACTGTCTGGGGTCTACAAGTGAGGAAATCCAGGATCCAAGACTTGGGAGTATTGAGGCCCAGGTCTTAAGAGTTTACTGATTGGACCATTAGATTTAGGAGCAGAAATAGGCCATTTGGCCTATCAGGCCTGCTCTGCTATTTCATCATGCTGATCCAATTTTCTCTTAGCTCTAATCTACTGCCTTCTCCCCATATCCCTTCATGCCCTAACCAATCAAGAATTTATTAACCTCTGCCTTGCATATACATAAAGACGACCTGCACAGCTGCCTGTGGCAAAGAATTCCACAGATTCACTACTCTGTGACTAAACAAATTCCACCCCATCACCATTCTAAAAGGACGCCCCTCTGTTCTGAGGCTGTGTCCTCTGGTTTACACTCTCCCACCATAGGAACTATCTTCTCCCAATCCACTCTATCAAGGCCTTTTACCATTCGATAGGTTTCAATTAGGTTATCACTCATTCTTCTGAATTCCAGTGACTAGAGGCTCAGAAACATCAA
This sequence comes from Mobula hypostoma, assembly GCF_963921235.1. NCBI lineage: Eukaryota > Metazoa > Chordata > Chondrichthyes > Myliobatiformes > Myliobatidae > Mobula > Mobula hypostoma. Next base: position 138,040,920 of record NC_086102.1, on the reverse strand, counting down.
ACACTCTTATATTCAATCCTGGAATAATTTTTGTGAACCTCCTTTGGACCTTCTCCAGTTTCAGCATATCCTTTCTAAGGATAAGGGGCCCAATACTGCTCACAATACTCCACATGAGGCCTCACCAGTGCTTTATAAGATCTCAACCTTACATCCTTGCTTTTCTATTCTCGCCCTCTTGAAATGAATGCTAACAATGCATTTGCCTTCTTCACCACAGACTCAGCCAGCATGCTAACCTTTAGGGAATCATGCACAGAGACCCCCAACACAAGCAAAATGCTAGAGGAACTCAGCAGTCCAGGCAGCATCTATAGAAAAAAGTACAGTCGATGTTTTGGGCCGAGAACCTTCAGCAGGATTTTCAGCATCTGCAGATTTTCTCTTGTCAAGGACTTCCAAGTCCCTTTGCGCTTCAGTTATTTTTTGTATTTTCCACTCTATTTAGAAAATAGTCAACCCTTTCATGTCCTCTACCAATGTGCATGACCATACGCTCCCTGACACTGTATTCCTTCTGCCATTTCTTTGCCCATTCCTCTAATCTGTGTAAGTCCTTCTGTAGTCTCTCTACTTCCTCAAAGCTACCTGCCCCTCCACCTGTCTTCATATCATCTGCAAACTTCGCAACAAAGCCATCAATTTCACTATCCGAATCATTGACATATAATGTAAAAAGAATTGGTCCCAATACAGACCCCTATGGAACACCACTAGTCACCAGCAGCCAACCAGAAAAGACTTCCTTTATTCCCCTTATTCGCCTCCTGCCAATCAGTCACTGCTTTATCCATGCCAGAATCTTTCCTGTAATAACATGGCCTCACATCAAAGTTGCTGGTGAACGCAGCAAGCCAGGCAGCATCTCTAGGAAGAGGTACAGTCGACGTTTCAGGCTGAGACCCTTCGTCAGGACTAACTGAAGGATGAGTTAGTAAGAGATTTGAAAGTGGGAGGGGGAGGGGGAGATACAAAATGATAGGAGAAGACAGGAGGGGAAGGGATGGAGCCAAGAGCTGGACAGGTGATTGGCAAAGGGGATATGAGAGGATCATGGGACAGGAGGTCCAGGGAGAAAGACAAGCGGGGGGGGGGGGGGAACCCAGAGGATGGGCAAGGGGCATAGTGAGAGGGACAGAGGGAGAAAAAGGAGAGTGAGAGAAAGAATGTGTGTATAAAAATAAATAACGGATGGGGTACGAGGGGGAGGTGGGGCATTAGCAGAAGTTAGAGAAGTCGATGTTCATGCCATCAGGTTGGAGGCTACCCAGACGGAATATAAGGTGTGGTTCCTCCAACCTGAGTGTGGCTTTATCTTTACAGTAGAGGAGGCCGTGGATAGACATGTCAGAATGGGAATGGGATGTGGAATTAAAATGTGTGGCCACTGGGAGATCCTGCTTTCTCTGGCGGACAGAGCGTAGGTGTTCAGCAAAGCGGTCTCTCAGTCTGCGTCGGGTCTCGCCGATATATAGAAGGCCACATCGGGAGCACCGGACGCAATATGTCACCCCAGCCGACTCACAGGTGCAGTGTCGCCTCACCTGGAAGGACTGTCTGGGGCCCTGAATGGTGGTAAGGGAGGAAGTGTAAGGGCATGTGTAGCACTTATTCCGCTTACAAGGATAAGTGCCAGGAGGGAGATCAGTGGGGAGGGATGGGGGGGACAAATGGACAAGGGAGTGATCCCTGTGGAAAGCAGAGAGGGGGGGGGGAGGGAAAGATGTGCTTAGTGGTGGGATCCCGTTGGAGGTGGCGGAAGTTACGGAGAATAATATGTTGGACCTGGAGGTTGGTGGGGTGGTAGGTGAGGACCAGGAGAACCCTATCCCTAGTGGGGTGGCGGGAGGATGGAGTGAGAGCAGATGTACATGAAATGGGGGAGATGCGTTTAAGAGCAGAGTTGATAGTGGAGGAAGGGAAGCCCCTTTCTTTAAAAAAGGAGGACATCTCCCTCGTCCTAGAATGAAAGGCCTCATCCTGAGAGCAGATGCGGCGGAGACGGAGGAATTGTGAGAAGGGGATGGCATTTTTGCAAGAGACAGGGTGAGAAGAGGAATAGTCCAGATAGCTGTGAGAGTCAGTAGGCTTATAGTAGACATCAGTGGATAAGCTGTCTCCAGAGACAGAGACAGAAAGATCTAGAAAGGGGAGGGAGGTGTCGGAAATGGACCAAGTAAACTTGAGGGCAGGGTGAAAGTTGGAGGCAAAGTTAATAAAGTCAACGAGCTCAGCATGCGTGCAGGAAGCAGCGCCAATGCAGTCGTCGATGTAGCGAAGGAAAAGTGGGGGACAGATACCAGAATAGGCACGGAACATAGATTGTTCCACAAAGCCAACAAAAAGGCAGGCATAGCTAGGACCCATACGGGTGCCCATAGCTACACCTTTAGTTTGGAGGAAGTGGGAGGAGCCAAAGGAGAAATTATTAAGAGTAAGGACTAATTCCGCTAGACGGAGCAGAGTGGTGGTAGAGGGGAACTGATTAGGTCTGGAATCCAAAAAGAAGCAGAGAGCTTTGAGACCTTCCTGATGGGGGATGGAAGTATATAAGGACTGGACATCCATGGTGAAAATAAAGCGGTGGGGGCCGGGGAACTTAAAATCATCGAACAGTTTAAGAGCGTGAGAAGTGTCACGAACATAGGTAGGAAGGGATTGAACAAGAGGGGATAAAATCGTGTTGAGGTATGCAGAAACGAGTTCGGTGGGGCAGGAGCAAGCTGAGACAATAGGTCTGCCAGGACAGGCAGGTTTGTGGATCTTGGGTAGCTTGTTAAGCAGCTTCACGTGTGGCACCTTGTCAAAAGCCTTCTGAAAATCCAAGTACACAACATCAACCGATTCCCCTTTGTCTATCCTGCTTGTTATTTCTTCAAGGAATTCCAACAGATTTGTCTGGCAAGATTTTCCCTTGAGGAAACCATGCTGTCCATGGCCTATTTTATCATGAGCCTTCAAGTACCCTGAGATCTTATCCTTAATAATCGACTTCAACATCCAACCACTGAGGTCAGACTAACTGACCTACAATTTCCATTCTTCAGCCTCTCTCCCTTCTTGAAGAGTAGGTTGACATTTGAAATTTTCCAATTTTCTTGAACCATTCCAGAAATTGTGATTCTTGAAAGATCATTACTAATGCCTCCACAATCTCTTCAGCCACCTCTTTCAGAACACTGGGGTGTACACCATCTGGTCCTGGTGACTTATCTACCTTTCGGTTTCCCAAGAATCTTCTCTCTAGTAATGGTAACTTCGTGGTCCACCATACTGCTCGTGTCTTCCACAGCAAAGACTGATGCAAAATACTTATTCAGTTCATCCACCATTTCCTTGTTCCCAATTACTGCCTCTCCAGCACTGTTTTCTAGCAGGCCAATATCCATCCTTTCCTATCTTTTACACTTTATGTATCTGAAGAAACTTCCGGTATCCTCTTTAACAGTATTAGCTAGCTTGCTTTTCTATTTCATCATCATTATTTTAATGACTCTTTACTTGCCTTTTAAAAGTTTCCCAATCTAACTTCTGACTAATTTTTGCTCTATTATATACCCACTCTTCGGCTTTTATATTGGCTTTGAGTTCTCTTGTAGCACGGTTGTGTCATCTTTCCTTTAGAATACTCAGTGAGGAATGTATACATTCTGGGCTGTACACATCCTATGCCTTCCCAATTGCTTCCTGGAATTCCAGCCATTGCTGCTCTGTAGTCATCCCTGTCAGTGTTCTTCTCCAATCAATTCCGGCCAACTCCTATCTCGTGCTTCTGTAAGTCCCCTACTCCACTGTAATACTGATATACCTGACTTTAGCTTCTACTTCTCAAATTTCAGGGTGAATTCAATCATATTATGATCACTTTCCCCTCAGGGTTCTTTTACTTTAAGCTCTCTAATCAATTCTGATTCATTGCACAACACCCGATCCAGAATAGCTGGTCCTCTTGTGGGCTTAGCCACAAGCTGCTCTAAATAGCCATCTCGTAGGCACTCTAGAAATTCACCCTCCTGTAATCCAGCACCAACCTGATTTTCCCAATGTACCTGTATATTAAAGTCCTCCCTGATTATTGTAACATTGCCCTTTTGGCATGCATTTTCCGTATTCATTGCAACTTGTAGACCACATCCTTACTACTGTTTGGGGGTCTGTAACAAGGTCTTTTTACCCTTGCAGTCTCTTAGCTCTATTCCCAATGATTCAACACCCAATGCCACTTCTTTCTCATGATTTGATTTCATTTTTTACCAACAGAGCAACGTCGCTCCCTTGAACTTCCTGCCTGTACTTTTGATACAATGTGTATCCTTGCTATAATTAAGCTCCCAGCCATAATCTTCTTTTAGCCATGATTCAGTGGTGGCTACATCATACCTGCCAATCTGCAACTGTTTTGCAAGTTCATCTATCTTATTCTGTATACTGTGCACACTTAAATATAACACCTTCAGTCATGTATCACCCTTTTATGTTAGAACTCATCCTGCTGACTGCAATTTTGATTAAACAGGCTCTCCTCACTATTCATTGGCTCTGTTTGCAAACCAGCTACCTCATTTTCAGCACTATCATCCGTCTTTCCTACGATAATTTTTGCATTGAAATATACGCTGCTCAGGACACTAGTCACACAGTGCTCAACCTTTTGATTCCTAACTTTGTCTGAAGTCTTACCAACATCCATCTCTCCACCAACTATTCTGGCACTCTGGCTTCCATCCCCCTGCAACTTTAGTTCAAACATTAATAAACCTTCTCACAAGGATATTAGTCTTCCTCCAGTTTAGGTGCAAACTGTCCCTTCTATACAGGTCCCATCTTCCCTGGAAGAGAGCCCAATGATCCAAAAATCTTATGCTATCCCTCCTATACCAACTCCTTAACCACATATTAAATTGTATTTTTAAATTGTATAATTTTCCTAGTTCTAGACTCACTAGCACCTGGCATGGGTAGCAACCCTGAGATCACAACTCTGGAGGTCCTGCCCCTTTAACTTAGCACTCAACTCTTTGAACTCCCTATGCAGAACCTTGTCACTCGTCCTACCCATGCCATTGTTACCTACATGGACCATGACTTCTGGCTGTTCACATTCCCACTTAAGAATGTGAGGACTCAATCCAAGATATCCTGACACCTGGGAGGCAACATCCCATCTGGGAACACACATCAAAGTTGCTGGTGAACGCAGCAGGCCAGGCAGCATCTCTAGGAAGAGGTACAGTCGACGTTTCAGGCCGAGACCCAGGCTGAAACGTCAACTGTACCTCTTCCTAGAGATGCTGCCTGGCCTGCTGCGTTCACCAGCAACTTTGATGTGTGTTGCTTGAATTTCCAGCATCTGCAGAATTCCTGTTGTTTGCGTTTTTTTAAAATCCCATCTGGGAATCTCATTTTCGCCCACAGAACCTCCTGTCTGTTCCCCTAACTAACGAATCCCCTATCACCACAGCCTGCCTCTTCTTCCACCTTTGCTTCTGAGTCAGAGAGGCAGACACAGTACCAGAGACTTGACCACCATGACTTTCCTTTACACAAAATACTCTGCAGATGCTGGGGTCAAAGCAACACTCACAACACGCTGGAGGAACTCAGCAGGTCGGGCAGAATCCGTGGAAACGATCAGTCAACGTTTCGGGCCGGAACCTGAAGCTGCATCTGCACCAGGGACACAGGAGCTCTTCCCGCCTTTTCACATGCTGCAAGAGCAGCATTCAACTATCTTGCCTGGTCTACGGTCCTAGTTGAGCAGATATAAAGAGGGGAAGGAAAAAAAAACTTGACATAGTTTTTTTTTTCTTTGCATTCTTTGACTGAAGCCTCTTCTCACTAAAGCTTCAAAGAGCTAAAGCCTCAAGATCACCACTCTGATTCTGTCCACTCAAAGGAAGGCCGCTGCATTAGCCCCTGCTTTCCTTTAATTTGCTCTTGTTAATCAATCCCAAATGCCGACTGGCTGCTGGTCAAAGCTCCTTCTTGCTGTAGTGGTCCACTGCTGCCTTTTGTACCCAGGCAGTGGACCTGACTGGAGTCCTTCCTCTCAAAACTTCTGATGTCTGGATTGGCCTCTTTAGTTTTGAGGGGATGATGGTATAAAGTGCTGAGCTGTAATTGATAAAGAGCATCCTGATGTATGCATCTTTGCTGTTCAGATGTCCCAGGGTTGTGTGAAGAGCCATTGAGATGGCATCTGCTGTAGACCAGCTGCTTCAGTAGGCAAATTGAAGCGGATCCAAGTTGCCACTCAGACAAGAGCTGATATGCTCCATCACCAGCCTCTCAAGACACTTCAGCACTGTGGATGGAAGTGCCACTGGGCGATAATCAATGAAGCAGGTGGGTACAAGCATGTATTTTACAATGCTCTGAGAGATCCATACATTTGTAGTTTCTATTCTTCTATCCGAAGTAATCACATTAATCTGCATTATGATTTATCCTTCACATTTTGCTCACTCAGTTAATGTTTATAAATCTTTCTAGACACTTTGCATTCTCCTCAGAGCTCAATTTGCTGCCTACGCTTGTAGTGTCAGCAAACTTGGAAGTACGCATTCAAAGATATATTTAATATTTTTTTAAAAAGCTGAGCCCCAGTAACAATCTTTGTGACACCTCACTAACAGCAACCTGCCAAAATTAAAATGAATTCATAAATCATAATTTTGCATCCAATGAAATCATCATGCCAGCATATAAACATAGATGCTTTCCTACTCTATAATACACTATAATATGTGATGCATCAGCTTTTTACTAATAAAGAATTTCTACTTATGGATGATATACACTTCTGATTATAAATTTCATGTATGACAAGCAAAATAATTTGCTCTCACTTTTCTTAAGGCTGCATTTAAGGGTAAACATTTTAATTTTAATATTCAATGTAATGTAGGAATTAAATCTGTAATCCTATTTTCATGAAGTTTCGCTGGAGATGACAGGTTTTAGTCTCTTTGTTACTATAAACTACCTCTGGTGTACCTGGGTGGCAGAAGAATTGGGGCAGAGGTGATGGGTATTGGAAAAAATATAAATCATAGGGGAATAAGTGGAAAATTGAACTAGTGGGAATGCACAAGGAGCCAGCACTGATTCAATGAACCAAACAGCCTTTATCTATGCCATAAGAAAATCTAAGATAAGCATGAGATTTAACCTACTTTGTCAGAAATACTTGTCAACAAATTTCTGCCTCTGTGAAGCAATTCCATTCTGTAAGTGGAGATCATTGTTGATAATAAGATTTAGGCTTACCTTCTATCTGTGATAGATTTTTTTTATCATAGACTTCAGAGAGAAGAGGTTTCCCAGATGACAATGATAGAAGACTGTAATTACTGAAACAGTCTCAATTGAGTTTTAGCTATTCCTCCTTGAGAAGACAACATTATTTGCGCTTCAGTTATGCAAGTGGCAAATTAATTAAGTTTGTGCACAATGATGTGACAACAGAAACCATGAAGTTAAAATGGCAATATAGTTTAGATTTTGTAGAAGGGTGCAAGAGGATTAAAGATCTCTGGGCAAATGCTTTTGACCTTCTGAGTTGATAAAAAACACAATTCAGCAACTCAATCTTTGCCACAATCTTACACAGTCCGCTGGTACAGTCATAAAATGACCCAGAGCTGCTGTGATGCCTCAGAGAGCAGGGTTTCAAGGTCATGTTGTTATCATAGTTACCAGGAGGAATTTACACTTCAATGCCCAGTAAAAGCCTTAATGCTGAACTTATGCTGTTCTCTCAGTGGCTGATTACAAACAGATCTGGTGGATATCCCTCTTTTGAAAAAAAAATCACAAAAACTTAACACACTTTTATGCTACTACATCATTTGCCAATGTCAAGTATGAACAAACTAAGCAAGCTATCAGAATTTGACTCACTGGCATATAAAATTATTCAACAAGAGCTGGGAATTATAGATGACTCAGATCAGAATATAACGATTCACTGAGAAGGCAAATTAGTAAGGAGCAATAATGAATTCCTGACAGTGGCCCACAACCTAATTGGGGATAATGAGCAATAGTTCATTGAATATGGCAACTCAAGATGAGGAAGCAGTTCCCAGTTTCCACCATGCACAAAACACTGATCCAACACCACCCCTGTAAAGTAGACAATTCTGGGCACAGTATTACAGTCAGCCAGGCACTGGAAGGGTTGCTAAACTGATAGCTACAGAGTAAACACTAATTTTATTACAAAGTGCTGTGGAAGCTAGGGATGTTTATATTGCAGAATGTGGCTCTACCGAGATCATACTGGAGTTATTAAAAGGGTACAGACAAGATAAATGTCAATATGTGCAGCATCGTCACTTATTCAACATGAAAACAGTACATTATGCCTCACGGGATAAACATTATGCAACGGCCTGATGTCTGAACATACAATGTTCAAGTGTTGAATTGTGCTCAAACCTATTTCATTTAATACCTCAAGCAACTCATATATATTTTAGAAGATCTATTTTCTGCTCTTGATTGAGGAAGCATTTTTTTAAAAGTGCACATCTTCAATAAATTTGGGATATAAAAGCATGGACTGAGGGCTGAAAATTTTTTGATGACTGCTCCTGGAATGAGTGGTGTGACATGCAAAAGAAATCCCACATATCCTTGTACTTCTTTGCTCAAAAAGAGAAAATGAATGAACTCTTCACTCTGTACTGAGGCGAACACTGGTGGTAGGCAAAATAATGGAAGAAGTTGGAGAGGCCAAGTTCTGTGAAGTGGAAGGTCGGGTGTAACAAAAGCTATTTCTGGTGAGCAAAGAGGCCAGATTTTGTAAACTGGTGACTATGCCACTCTGAACAATCCACACAAAATGCTGGAGGAACTCAGTAGGCCAGGAAGCATCGATGGAAAAAAGTACATTCGATGTTTTGGGCTGAAACCCTTCGGCAGAACTGGAGAAAAAAAACTGACAAGTACATTTAAAAGGTGGAAGGGGGTTGCTGGGGAGGAAGAACCACCAGGTGATAAGTGAAACCTGGAGAGGATGAAGTAAAGAGCTGGGAAGTTGATGGGTGAGATGAGGTGAGAGTGGGAAAAGGGGAAGCGGGGAGTGGGGGGGGGGGTGGTTGGCTGGCATAACTGGAAGTTTGAGAAATCATGCCATCAGGTTGGAGGCTACCCAAACAGAATATAAGGTGTTGTTCCTTCAACCTAAGTGTGGCCTCATCATGACAGTGGAGGAGGCCATGGATGGACATACCGGAATGAGAATGGGAAGTGAGATTAAAATGGGCAGCCACTGGGAGACCGAACACAGTAAATGAACTCAACAGACTCTCAGCGAAGTGTCACCTCACCTGGAACACCCTGAACAGTCCTTCCAAGTGAGGCGACACTTCATCTGTGAGTCTGTTATGGTCACCTATGGTATTCGGTGCTTCCGATATGGCCTCCTGTACATCAGTGAGACCCAATGTAGATTGGGAGACCACTTTGCCGAGCATCTACGCTCCGTCCGCCAGAACAAACGGGCCACAGCCTCCTACACTGTCATGATGAGAACACGCTTGGGTTGGAAAAAAAAGTCTTATATTCCATTTGGGTAGCCTCCAACCTGATGGCATGAACATCGATTTTTCAAGCTTCCAGTAATGCCCCCCAACCTCCTTCTCTATTTCCCATCCCCTTTTCCCTCTCTCACTTCATCTCATCAATCAACTTCCCAGTTCTTTACTTCATCCCCTCCAGGTTTCACCTATCACCTGGTGGTTCTCTCTTCCCTCCCCCCACCTATTAAATTTACTCCTCAGTTTCTTTTTTCCCCAGTCCTACCAAAGGGTTTCGGCTCAAAAGGTCAACTGCACTTTTTTCCATAAATGCTACCTGGCCTGCTGTGTTGCTCCAGCATTTTGTGTGTGTTGCTCGGATTTCCAGCATCTGCAGACTTTCTCTTGTTTATGCCACTCTGAACGTCACAACTACAGTTGAAGTCAGAAGTTTACATACACCTTAGCCAAATACATTTAAACTCAGTTTTTCACAATTTCTGACATTTAATCATAGAAAACATTCCCTGTCTTAGGTCAGTTAGGATCACTACTTTATTTTAAGAAGGTGAAATGTCAGAATAATAGTAGAGAGAATGATTTATTTCAGCTTTTATTTCTTTCATCAGTTTCTCAGTGGGTCACAAGTTTACATACACTTTGTTAGTATTTGGTATCATTGCCTTTAAGTTGATTAACTTGGGTCAAACATTTTGGGTAGCCTTCCACAGGCTTCTCACAGTAAGTTGCTGGAATTTTGTTCCATTCCTCCAGACAGAACTGGTGTAACTGAGTCAGGTTTGTAGGCCTCCTTGCTCGCAAACACTTTTTCAGTTCTGCCCACAAATTTTCTATCAGATTGAGGTCAGGGCTTTGTGATGGCCACTCCAATACCTTGACTTTGTTGTCCTTAAGCAATTTTGCCACAACTTTGGAGGTATGCTTGGGGTCAATGTCCATTTGGAAGACCCATTTGACACCGAGCTTTACCTTCCCGGCTGATGTCTTGAGATGTTGCTTCAAATATCCACATAATTTTCCTTCCTCATGATGCCACCTATTTTGTGAAGTGCACCAGTCCCTCCTGCAGCAAAGCACCCCCACAACATGATGCTGCCACCCCCATGCTTCACGGTTGGGATGGTGTTCTTCGGCTTGCAAGCCTCACCCTTTTTCCTCCAAACATAATGATGGTCATTATGTCCAAACAGTTCAATTTTTGTTTCATCAGACCAGAGGACATTTCTCCAAAAAGTAAGATCTTTGTCCCCATGTGCACTTGCAAACAGTAGTCTGGCTTTTTTATGGTGGTTTTGGAGCAGTGGCTTCTTCCTTGGTGAGCAGCCTTTCAGGTCATGTCGATATAGGACTCATTTTACTGTGGATATAGATACTTGTCTACCTGTTTCCTCCAGCATCTTCACAAGGTCCTTTGCTGTTGTTCTGGGATTGATTTGCACTTTTCACACCAAAGTACATTCATCTCCAGGAGACAGAATGTGTCTCCTTCCTGAGCGGTATGTCGGCTGCGTGGTCCCATGGTGTTTATACTTGCATACTACTGTTTGTACAGACAAACGTACCTTCAGGTGTTTCGAAATTGCTCCCAAGGATGAACCAGACTTGACATCATTTTCTGACCTCAATCCGATAGAAAATTTGTGGGCAGAACTGAAAAAGCATGTGCGAACAAGGAGGCCTACAAACCTGACTCAGTTACACCAGTTCTGTCTGGAGGAATGGAACAAAATTCGAGCAGCTTGTGGAAGGCTACCCAAAACGTTTGACCCAAGTTAAACAATTTAAAGGCAACGCTACCAAATACTAACAAAGTGTATGTAAACTTCTGACCCACTGGGAAAGTGATGAAAGAAATAAAAGCTGAAATAAATTATTCTCTCTACTATTATTCTGACATTTTTAAAATAAAGTAGTGATCCTAACTGACCTAAGACAGGGAATGTTTTCTACGATTAAGTGTCAGGAATTGTGAAAAACTCAGTTTAAATGTATTTGGCTAAGGTGTATGTAAACTTCTGACTTCAACTGTAGATTTACAACCAATTAAGTACTTCTAAAGAACACTCAGCACTGCAATGGTGGAAATATAACTAGCGCAATGCATGGCAAATCCCACAATCATGGAAACAAGACCTTCGGCCCATCAAGTACTCAATAACTATCAACCATTCACTTACATTAATCCCAATTTTTAACTCTCTCCGCATTCCTATCAATTCTTCCCAGATTCTACATATCCACCTGCACACTAGGAACAATATACAGTGGCCAATTAATCTTTGGCACATGAAACCCAGTGAGAATGTGTAAACTCCACACAGACAGTGCCAGAGGTCAAGTTTAACCCTTTATCTTTGGCTCTCCAAGGCAGCAGCACGACCTGTTACACCACTGTGCTGCCCCAACAACCATAAAGCTAAGATCTTGATGATGCCTTTGGTGTTCAAGATATACTGGACCCAGAACACTGGGGAAAGTGGATCTGTTCTCCTAGGAGTAAATGCAGTTGTATCTCTAACGAAGGATAGATGGTTAATTGTCTCATTCTGAAGATACCACCTCCGTGGGTTCATTAAGCCCTGAGTACTGGGAATGGCTCCAGTTACGTGTTTCTAAATTTGAAACGAGACGGGAGCCGATGTGCTTCTCACTCATTGATGACAGTTCCTCCCACTGAACAAAATGTATGTGTGCATGATATGTCCCAGGTAGATAAAAGTAGATTCACTGAGGGACAGCTGCACACAGCTGGAGGAATGGAACAAGCAGATGTATTTAATTAACTTGTCTACAAGGTTACATAGTCAGCTGCAAGGCTACGTAGCAAAACTCAGCTCCACAAATCCCAAAACCTCATTTACTTTTGCAAGATAGCATTATAATGGGACAAGCGGTTGCAGCACTGTCTGATATGGAGGGGTCTCTGCACAGGATAAGAAAAATCTGCAGCAAGTTTCAATCTCAGCCAGGTCCATCATGGGCACTAGCCACCAGCTGCATCGAGAACATCTTCAAAAGGCAATGCCTCAGAAAGGTAGTATCCATACTTAAGGATCCCCATCAACCAGGACATGCCCTCTTCTCATTGCTATCATCAGGAGGCGGCACAGGAGCCTGAAGACATACACTCACCATTTCAGGAAGTTTCTTCCCATCCACCATCTGATCTCTGAACGGACAACGAACGCATGTACACTTGTACACAACCTTACTACTTTTTTGGCTCTCCTTTTGGACTTCTTTGTTTAATTATATGTGTTATTGATGTTTTGTGGCAACAGTACATTGTTATCCTTAATAAAAGAAACTATAAATTACCATTTTACTGCTGCTGCAAAACAACAGATTTCACAACATATGCTAGTGCTATTAAACCCAATTCTGATTCTGATGTTTTAATCCCTGCTGGAGGTTTTTTTTTAGAAGACACAAGGCAGATGATCTTCTGCCCTCTCATGAGAATTTACCCAAAGAAGAGGACAGGGACTACCCCTGATATCCAGACCAATATTTATTTTTCATTGGCTTCAGTAACAACACATGGTCTCACTATCATGTGAATGCCCCTGAGATCATACTGTTAAGAGTTAGTTTACTCTTCCTAATATCCTCTCAGCTATCAGCCCCTTTCTCAGGATCACCCTTTCAACTGCACCAATGCAAGGAGGCTCCTTTTCACTTTTGGCAACCTCCCAACTTGTCTCCTTTGGTCAACCTGCAGCTTAGAAAATGTTTTTTCCAATTATCTCTGCAGCCCACAGTTTAAAAATGAGAGAAGATAAAATTAACTGCAGGGTTAAACTAATATTTAATGGTAATCAGAATTCTGTATCTACTATATCCATAATGTAATTAAAGAAATTACATTATAGAAATCCAGTGTAGAAATAGCAGGAACAGTTCCACAATAATCTAATAACTGGCATTGCAACATACTCAAGTCACTATAAATCAGTAGTCCTGATTGTCAAATCGAACAATCTCATAGAAGATACAATACAGGTTGAGCATCGCTTATTCAAAGTGCCTGGGGCCAGAAGTGTTTTGGATTTTAGATTTTTTCAGAATTTGGAATATTTGTATCTGTATAATGAGATACCCTGGGGATAGGTCCCAAGTTAAAATATGAAATCCATTGACATTACATATAGAGTTTAGATATACAGTCGGCCCTTCTTATCCGTGAGGGATTGGTTCTGGGACCCCTCGCGGATACTAAAAAACGCGGATGCTAAAGTCCCTTATTCAACCTGTCTAAATGCGGTGGACCTTAGGACCCAGCGGAACCCCGGACCTTATTTAACATGTCTCAGTGAGGTGGACATTAGGACCCGGCGGCGGACCTCTGAATCCGCAGTGTTTCTGTTCACGAAAATAATCACGATCACGATTTAAAATAAAATGGAAATAATAAAGCGATCGGAAAGAGGTGAAACACCATCGGTCATTGGAAAAACATTAGGCTACAATCGGTCAACGATTCCAACAATTTTAAATGATAAAGTGAGAAAGGCCCTGCCCCAATGAAAGCTACAATTATTACTAAGCAATGTAGTCGTTTAATTATTGGGTTTTGGGGTTTTGGGTTTTTGATCCTTCACATCAACCTGGCATGGATGGACAGCGCATTCGGGAGTGATCTGTCACTGGATTGAACTCAGGAATTTCTGTTCCCGAGCCCAGCACTGAAACATACGTTTCTTAAGTGTTTTATATGCCTATAAAGGTAAAATATATACTATATACTAAGACAAACGTTTGACTAACTGATGCTAAATAATACCAGATGTACCTGTTCCGACTTACTTAGTAAGAGAACTTCCGTTTTTTTCCCGATCCCAATCCACAATAATCTACGCACATCCTCTTGTACACTTTAAATCATCTCTAGATTACTTATAATACCTAATACACTGTAATTGCTATGTAAAATAGTTGTTATACTGCATTGTTTAGGGAATAATGACAAGAAAAAAAGTCTGTCATGTTTGAACAAGAAGTGCTGGAAGAGCACTTCCGGGTTTCCTCAATTCGCAGTTGGTTGAATTCGCGCAGGCCGAACTCGCGGATAAGGAGGGCCGACTATATACCCTGAAGGTAGTTTTATATAATACTTTAAATAATTTTGAGTATGACATAATAATACGTACACTGAACCATCCAAAAGGTAAGCTATCACTACCTCAGCTGCCCAGATGGACAGTCAGTGGCTGTCCGGTACTGCCATCATACCTGACTCTGAATCTATGTGCTTACCAGTAAGCAGCCTTTGTCTTACTCTTGTTCATCACATATATGTACTTAACAGTAAAATTATTACATACCTTTAATATAATGAAAATATAATGCGTGCAGGGTAACTAAAACAGCGTAGCAGCATTGGGTACCAGCCGTTGAACAACCACAGACAACGGCAGGCTTTCAGTCTCCACCTACAATGCCATATTTTGATTAAAAGGTTATTTGTATTTTACTTTATTTTTAGATTATATGTAAGGTAAAGTCATAAATGGTGGTTGTTCCAACACCATACTCCTCTGTCAGATGCTTCAAACTATCAGGTGTTTCTAACAATTTGATTTTCTGTGTTATAAACATATATGCTTCCTCATTTTCCTTTTACTATTACCCATAGTGGTAACTGTAGGCTTTTTTGACATTTTCAACAATATCTTCACCACACAGAGCAGAGAATAAGTGCAAAACACATGGTAATCACTGTGAGTAATACAAAAAGATCTGGCTATGAAAACTGCTGGAAAAAAGCTGGCACCAACAAGGTCCCACTCAGGGTATATTAGGTCACTTCTCAGAACTGCCTGTGGTGCGCAGAGAACTGAGCATCACCTGAGAACATTCCCAACGTCTTGTGGAATTCTCCATTTGTGACGTCATGTCAGCACTCAAAACATTTTCACACTTTGGAGATTTTTGAATTTTCAGATAAAAGGTGCTCAACCTGTATTACATATAAATTCCCCAGCTATCATATTACAGTTCTCAAACTTCATTATCAATGTAACCTTACTAAAGGAATAAATCAAGAAGAATCAATTTATACCGAATTACATAAATATGGTTGTTACTTCACTGGAACTACATGCCATTGACAAGCTAGTCAAAACATATCAATATTTTAATTGATTTTTTCTTGTTTGAAAACAATAAAGCAAAATTCCAATAGTCTCTGCATGCAACTCCATGGATCACTTTCTTCCTTTTAGGTCTTTCTTTCTTAACTTCATGATCTGACATTTATGTACATTGATCACCATCTGCCATTGATTTAATCAGAACAAGCCACTGACCAAGGCAACAAGTATCTACTTGTCTTGCTGGAGTACGAAAATTGCATACTAGTAAATTCACTTTGAAAGACGATGACATTATGGTTCGCTCAGACAACATGGGCCAAAAGGCCAGTTCCTGTTACTGAAGTAGTCTATGAATGTTTATCAATAAGTTGAGTTTAACAGAAGTTAATGATAGGAAAAATATTTCTATGTAGCATTGCCCATAGAATACAATATAAAGGGAATTAACCATCCTGCTGATGCTATTTTCTTCAAAAACAGCTTTTATTATAGCTGGTGACATTTGGAAATATTGGTAAAATTATGTCATACAATTTAACCTGAAATTTACCTGCCCATTTCCTAAAGTTAAGCAGGATGCTAAAATCTAGAAAATTATGATACTGCCTCCTAACTAATTACTGTGATATTAAGAATAGTGAGTACTAAGAGCGATTTAGGATTCAATTGCTAACTTATAGGATCTTTGCATTGCAATGTGATATAAATTTGAAAAAAATACAGGAGTAATGTCTCACAGTAGATGCCTAGCTGTAGATCCCAGGTTAGAGGTAGGACAATGGAGATGGAAGGATGGAGGATAGTGGCACAATACAGAATGACGTGGACCAGACAACTGCAGAAACGTTGCTGACACACGTAAGATTTTTGACTTATTCCACACCATCCTGATCTTCAAAGGTTCATTTATTATCAAAGCATGTATCCATATGCAACTCTGAAATCTGTATTCTCCAGATAGCCACGAAAGAAAGAACATGGAAGTCATTTCGAGAGAAACATCAGACTCAGCCCCGCCATACAAAAAAGAACAGCATCACAATTATCAACCCCCCAAAACCCCACTACCCCTGCACAAACTGGAAGAGGAACACTGACCCCCAAAAAAACAAACACTGTACAAAAACTAACAGAACACAAACGCCCAAACACCTTCCCCTTGCACAACAAAACAGAAAAGGAACTGGGGATTAAAAAAAACCCAGAATATAAAAACTATAAGTCTGAAAAAAAGGCTACAGTCCGTAAACTCAATATCCAATCCATAAATGCAGAAACACGATATCATCCTACAACATCAGGGACCTTCATCAAGAGAGAGGGACATCACAAGAGGCAGAGAGCCAAACAACAATAGTCTGCTCACAGACCCCTTCTCTGGCAGTGATCAAAAGGCAGGCAGTCGGTGCTGAAACTCTTGCTCGACTTCTGCATTCACCTCGATGTCTCAATCTTCCTGGATGCTTTAATCAGCAATTAATGGATTCCTTAAATGGCGAAATTGAGTCGAACATCAGCTCGTGCCCCATCTCGAAGTTTCAGGGTGTCGAGGCTGCCCGAGTACACTCACATCCCGGAATCTTCTCGGAGACAGCAAAGCATTGGATCACTCAAATGATCTCCAAACTGTAAATCACAAGCTCTAACAGTCCCAGAAACACATTTAAGGTGAAAAACAGAAATAAATGTAGTAAAAAAGATATTTTCATTTGCTATGGGAAAATGTCGACCGAGGGAGCATTGTATGTTGGCGTCATCTTGAGCAGAAGATAAGATCTTGGGGGAACTCCGAGCCCATCTTCATCTGATTTCTTGGAAAGATTCCCAGATTGCAAATTTTCCAACTCCCTGATTACATACTCAAGTATACCATTGAGAAGAAGCCCCTTCCTCATTCATATAGACACGATGTCCTTTCCAAATACACAGAATCCCATCCTAAAACAGAAAATAACACAGAAAGTCCTACTCTCAATCAACTTTATCATTTCCTGATTTTGACGGAACATCCTTCTCCCAATCTTTGATTTTTCAAAAACTTAGCTAATTCTCTAGTCATATTTGGTAAAATCAGCATAGCCCTTTTTAGTATGGCAGCATGTGAGAAATAGATGGTAAGCAAATTCAGAACTAGCAGTTCATATCAGAGAGAAATGTTAGAAGATGAGAAGCCATCGACCTGAAACATTAACTCTGCCTCCTCAGAGATGCTGCCTACAAGATTAATATCTTGATCAAGCTGGTTTGCAAGGATTACAAAAACGAGGAATGGAGAATTGCAAAATGAACACATTCAGTTGAAATACCATTATTGTTGTGGCATTTTAGTTTAATAACTGAACTTCTAGTAATATAATTTTAGCTTGCACATGTTATCAGTTCTAGAAACATTCCCAAGCCAACTGTTCTTGAGCTGTCAACATAGATAAATGTTCTAAATTAAATTATTTAATGGGGATGCGCATTCAAAATAAAGAATCAAAACATCTATTAAAAAAGGCAGAATTAAGCTCAGTTTACTATGTTCACTTCACGGATCCCTTTTGACTCACAAAATCTAAAGATAAACACATTCTTTAGTTTTAGTGCTTTGTTTCCATAAAAAATACCTACTCCTATACAGTCGGCCCTCCTTATCCGTGCGGGATTGGTTCCAGGACCACTCGCGGATGCCCAAGTCCCTTATTCAACCTGTCTAAATATGGTGGATCTCAGGACCCAGCAGAACCCCGGACCTTATTTAACCTGTCTCAGTGCAGTGGACATTAGGACCCGGCGGTGGAGCACTGAATCCGCAGTGTTTCTGTTCATGAAAATAATCACGATCGCGATTTTAAGTAAAGTGGAAATAATAAAGCGACTGGAAAGAGGTGAAACGCCATCGGTCATTGGAAAAGCATCAGGCTACAGTTCGTCAACGATCAGAACAATTTTAAAGGATAAAGTGAGAAAAGCCCTGCCCCGATGGAAGTTTAATTATTGGGTTTTGGGGTTTTGGGTTTTTGATCCTCCACATCAACCCAGCACGGATGGAGACGTGCTCGGGAGCGGTCTGTCACTGGATCGAACTCGGGAATTTCCGTTCCCGAGCCCGGCGCTGAAACATACGTTTTTTAAGTGTTTTATATGCATAGAAAGGTAAAATATATACTATATACTAAGACAAACGTTTGACTAACTGACACTAAATAATACCGGATGTACCTGTTCCAACTTGCTTAGTAAGAGAACTTCTGGTTTTTTTTGGATCCCGACCCACGATAACCTACGCACATCCTCCCGTATACTTTAAATCATCTCTAGATTACTTATAATACCTAATACAATGTAAATGCTATGTAAATTGTTGTTATACTGTATTGTTTAGGGAATAGTGACAAGAAAAACAAGTCTGTACATGTTCGAACAACAAGTGCTGGAAGAGCACTTCCAGGTTTTCTCGATTCGCGGTTGGTTGAATTCGCGGAGAAGGAGGGCCGACTGTACTTAGTCCCATTCAGTTCTTGAAGCGGATTTGATCGAGATGCCCTGCTTCAACTGCTACATAATCATTAAATTAACAACATGCTCCTTTTGTAACATCAAGTTTATGACCCAGAAACAGAGAAAATCACTTCACTACTAAAATAAAACTAGTTGAAATTACCCCCAAATTTCTAAAATTATTGATGCACCCTACAATCAAGATCCCATTATGAAGTTTCTTTTGTACTATATTTGAATATATTATAAAACAAAATGAACCAGAAATGTTGGCAAAGAACTCCCCGACAAGTTACTTTGGATCTACTGTAGTCAACTTCCTATTTGATGCTGTCCTAATCTTAGCTGCTGAGACATTGCAATAAAGTCTGGTAATAACATGTGTCATTACACAATCACATAATAGGCTGCCAACAAGCTCTATCTTTGACTTGGATGAAGATCCCATTTGAAAACCAGTTTTGTTGCACCCCTGTCATAGCTGGCTGTCATACTTGTCAAAAGCTCTGAATGTTTCTGACTTTCAGGAACAGCTTAGGATTATTAAAAATTAAATGATTAAGATATTCAAAATATTACTAAAATATTTTTAAAAAATATTTAAACACTTTAAATAATTGAAAATATATAACTAAATACAACAATATTTTAATAAAGGCAATTATTTCCCACTGTTGATATTAAAATGGTGCAGCCTCAGCAAGTAAATTTCTGACATTAGCGTTAGAGAATTGCTGCAGGTTCATGCCCCAGTAATGGACTTCCTGAATAGTCGAGTGATCGAGCACATTGAGATCATTGTGAGTAAAAAGGGCTAGAAAGTATAACTAGAAAGTTTGGAAACTGTAATCATTCTTACAAGTTCCATGCTAATAAATCAGCTTCCAAAAGATGCAGAAGTCAGTTCATCTTAAACAATAGCTTTTTTTTTAAATCTAAGAAATGAAAGACATATTTGTATTTCTATAACATACATAAATGGACCCTTCACATCACCACACCCATGCCAACCTTTATACCCATCTACACTAACCACATCTGCCTGCATTAGGTCTGTATCCTTCTAAGTCTTGCCTGTTGAAATGTCTCTTAAAGGTAATGATTGTAACTAATTCCACTATCTACTCTGGCAGTGCATCTAGATATCAGCTCTCCGTATAACAAAATTTCTCCTCAGGTTCTCTCATAATAAACCTATGCCTTTTTGTCTTTGATTCACTTATCATGGGAAAAAGATCATGACCATCAACCCTCTCTACATTTAATTTAATATGACTCTGTCAGGTCACACATCAGTCTCTTTTACTTCAAGGAAAATAAGTCCAATGAGTCAACCTTCCTCCATAACAAAAGTTCTCTAATCCAGGGAATGACCTGGTGAACACGTGAATATTCTCTACATGCTCTAGCAAATCTACATGTTTTGTATAATGTGATGACCAGAAATGCACATAATACTTCAAGAACAGTTTAACAAGTGTTTTGTTAAGTTACAACATAACATCCTAACTTTTATATTTTATGTTCTGACACAGGACGGCATGACTGCCATTTGCCTTCTTTTCCAACCCTATCTCTCCTGTGTTGCCACTCTCAGGGAACCATGGACTTGAACCCCAAGATCCCTCTGTGCATAAACATTCATTAGCACCCTATCACTTAATTGCATTTCTTCACACTTGTTTGGATTAAAAACATTTTGTCCCTGTTCTGCCCAACTTTCCACCTGATCCATATCCTACTGTAGCTTTAGTAGGAAACCTTCCTTGTTTCCACACCACCAGTTCTGTGATAACTGTGAACATCCATCCATGAACATATCTAATTATTAGTCTTCTCCAACGTTCTGGGCACTATTTAAGATATAACCCACAAGGAAACTCATATTTACATCCTCCGAATGTGCTCCATTGTGATCATGGTGAATATACAATATAGAATGCCTACCCTTTCAAATGAAACTTTCAGCAGGTATCATTGAGGTTCATATTCTAATATAGATATTGTTCACTACCATTTTCTTAAAACTGATGTTTCCTCATCCAGTACATAAATGATTCTAAACTGGCCAAATGTATCAACTTATTAAAGACTAAGAAATCAGATGCATAGGTGCCAGTAATTCTATAGCTGTCAGTTTTACTCCTTTGGAATTGCTATTTTTTTGATGATTTAAGACTGATGCACTTACAGAATACTTTCATTTAGAAGAAAAGGCAAGCAGTTAGGTTAACAAGTAAATGGTTTACCTTTCTACTGTCAGAATCCTTGTTCGCTGAGTAATAGACTGGCATTACTTTAATCTAGGAGAAAAAACAGGAAATGGAATCAGTCAGAATATTGACATTTTCAGAGAAGTGGAGCGGAGAGTGATTCTTATACTTTTTCCACTCAATAATCTAAGCTTGACATCAGTGTGGGCATTGTGTAACAATGAGGTCACAGATGTTTTTCAGCACGTGAATATAAAATCAAATGCTTTGTATTTTGAGCTTCAGGACTATCCAGAGGATATTTTGTTACATTAAAGACAGTGAATAGATTATAGATTATGTTGCAGAGTTAAGTATTTTTTTTACATTCGATATCATCAGGCTTGCATGCATACAAATGTGCTCCTCACAATCAGCAGCTCACCCAGCAAATCAGCATTTGGCTATGTTAACATTTAGCCCAAGGGTAATAACAATGAAAACTTGTTCGAGGAGTTAGACATAACAATGTTCCATAGGACAAAAGTCCAGGGATTTCAAAAGTTCTGGTCTAAATCAGTTCCAAAATGTCTGGTGAAAAAGTCTTCAAACAACTGACTAACTTGAATTATATCATGGAACACAGTAAAAGAACACACAGCTCTGAACAGAACATCATAGCAATAAGAGTAAATCTAGACTGGCTGGGGTTAATTTGCATATCTTGAGTTGCTTGAAGTAAGAAAAAAGCAAATGGTGTGCCAATCAATTATGGGTTCTATTTGTAAGAAACCACTGTTTCAGAAGGCATGCTTCAATGCAAGGCACTAGTGAAAGTAAAAAATATATCTCCATCAGCACAGCCTTTTGCTTCCAGTAACATTACTAGAACCATAGAACATAGAACATTACAGCACAGAAACAGGCCTTTTGGCCCTTCTTGGCTGTGCCAAACCGTTTTTTGCCTAGTCCCACTGACCTGCACCTGGACCATATTCCTCTGTACTCCTCTCATCCATGTACCTGTCCAAGTTTTTCTTAAATGTTACAAGTGAGCCCACATTCACCACTTCATCTGGCAGCTTATTCCATACTCCCACCACTCTAAACTTTTCCCCCTTCACCATTAACCCAATTCCTCTAGTTTTTTTTCCTCCCTTTGCCTCAGTGGAAAAAGCCTGCTTGCATTCACTCTATCTGTACTCATCATAATTTTATGTACCTCTATCAAATCTCCCCTCATTCTTCTACATTCCAGGGAATAAAGTCCTAACCTATTCAACCTTTCTCTGTAACTCAGTTTCTCAAGTCCCGGCAACATCCTTGTAAACCTTCTCTGCACTCTTTCAACCTTATTAATATCCTTCCTGTAATTTGGTGACCAGAACTGCACACCATACTCCAAATTCGGCCTGGCCAATTCCTTATACAACCTCACCATAACATTCCAACTCTTAAGGCTGATTTATACTTGTGCATACTAATTCAACACAAAGAAACTCAAACTTCAAACAATGGTGACGGAAACTGAAGGAGGGTGAATTCTCTGTGCTTGTCCGGCCACTGAGAGACATGGATGAGGAAATGCATTTCAAATATTTTTGGATGTCGGCAGGTAGATTTGACGATTTGGTTCATCATCTCCAACCATTTATTTCGCATCAGTGTACACACAATATACTCAGAGGCTGGCAATCACCATTCGAGTTTTAGCTTCAGGTGGAAGTCAACAGGCTGTAGCAGCTAGCTACAAACTGGCGTCAAGCACAGGGTCCTCCATAATTTCGGAGGTCTGTAAAGCTTTATGGAAAGTATTGCAGCCAGAGTTCCTTCCCTGCCCTTCAGTCAGCCAATGGGAAGCTATTGCAGCGCAGGAGGAAATGCGATGCTACCAAGCGGACCAATCACAGTTGTTGTGGTCTGCGACGCCGTGACACGTAGTTACATTTTGGGAGAGGTGCGTATTAGACTACGGCGTAGAGTATAAGTAGGGTACGTTGCTACGCCACACCTACGGCGTACATTTGATGTACAAGTACAAATCAGCCTTTATACTCTATAATATGATTTTATAAAGGCTAATGTATCAAAAGCTCTCTTTACGACCTTATCTACCTGTTACGCCACTTTTAGGGAATTTTGTATCTGTATTCCCAGATTCCTCTGTTCTACCGAACTCCTCAGTGCCCTTGTATGTTCTACCTTGGTTTGTCTTTCCAAAGTGCAATACCTCACACTTGTATGTATTAATCTCAATCTGCTAATTTTCAGCCCATTTTTCCAGCTGGTCCAAATCGCTCTGCAAGCTTTGAAAACCTTCCTCACTGTCTACTGCACCTCCAATCTTTGTATCATCAGCAAATTTGCTGATCCAATTTACCACATTATCATCCAGATCATTGATATAGACGACAAATAACAATGGACCCAGCACTGATCCCTGTGGCACATCACTAGTCACAGGCCTCCACTCAGAGAAGCAATCCTCCACTACCACTCTCTGGTTTCTTCCATTGAGCCAATGTCTAATCCAATTTACTACCTCTCCATGTATACCTAACGACTGAATCTTCCTAACTAACCTCCCATGCGGGACCTTGTCAAAGACCTTACTGAAGTCCATGTAGACAACATCCACTGCCTTCCCTTCGTCCACTTTCCTGGTAACCTCCTCGAAAAACTCTAATAGATTGGTTAAACATGACCTACCACGCACAAAGCCATGTTGACTCTCCCTAATAAGTCCCTGTCTATCCAAATACTTGTAGATCCTATCTTTTAGTACTCCTTCCAATAATTTACCTACTACCGATATCAAACTTACCGAATTATAATTTTCCGGATTACTTTTACAGCCTTTTTTAAACAACGGAACAACATGAGCTATCCTCCAATCCTCCAGCACTTCACCTGTAGATGCCGACATTTTAAATATATCTGCCAGGGCCCCTGCAATTTCAACACTAGTCTCCTTCAAGGTCTGAGGGAATACCCTGTCAGGTCCTGGGGATTTATCTACTCTGATTTGCCTCAAGATAGCAAGCACCTCCTCCTCTTCAATCTGTATAGATTCCATGACCTCACTACTTGTTTGCCTTATTTCCATAGACTCCATGCCAGTTTCCTTAGTAAATACAGATGCAAAAAACCCATTTCAGATCTCCCCCATTTCTTTTGGTTCCATACATAGCCGACCACTCTGATCTTCAAGAGGACCGATTTTATCCCTTACTATCTTTTTGCTCTTAGTATACCTGTAGAAACTCTTTGCATTATCCTTCAACTTGACTGCCAAAGCAACCTCATGTCTTCTTTTAGCCCTCCTGATTTCTTTCTTAAGTGTTTTTTGCACTTTTTATACTCCTCAAGCACCTTATTTGCTCCCTGTTTCCTATACATATCATACATCTCTCTCTTCTTCTTTATCAAAGTTCCAATATCCCTTGAGAACCAAGGTTCCTTATTCTTATTCACTTTGCCTTTAATCCTGACAGAAACATGCAAACTCTGCACTCTCAAAATTTCTCCTTTGAAGGCCTCCCACTTAGCAATCAAATCCTTGCCAGAGAACAACCTGTCCCAATCCACGCTTTTTAGATCCTTTCTTATTTCTTTAAATTTGGCCTTTTTCCGGTTTAGAACCTCAACCCGAGGACCAGATCTATCTTTATCCATGATCAAGTTGAAACTAATGGTGTTATGATCACTGGAACCAAAGTGTTCCCCTACACACACTTCCGTCACCTGTCCTAACTCGTTTCCTAATAGGAGGTCTAATATTGCATCTTCTCTAGTTGGTACCTCTATATATTGATTTAGAAAACTTTCCTGAACACATTTTACAAACACTAACCCATCTAGACCTTTAACAGTATGGGAGTCCCAATCAATATGTGGAAAATTAAAATCCCCTGCTATCACAACTTTATATTTCCTGCAGCTGTCTGCAATCTCTCTGCAGATCTGCTCCTCCAATTCTCACTGACTATTGGGTGTCTATAACACAATGCCATTAACGTGGTCATACCTGTCCTGTTTCTCAGCTCCACCCATATGGCCTTGGTAGACAAGCCCTCTAATCTGTCCTGCCTTAGCACTGCTATAACATTTTCCCTGACTAGCAATGCCACCCCCCCACCCTTTATTCCTCTGCCTCTATCATGTCTGAAACATCAGAACCCTGGAACATTAAACTGCCAGTCCTGTCCCTCCTGTAGCCAAGTTTCACTAATGGCTATAATGTCATAATTCCATGTGTCAATCCATGCCCTCAGCTCGTCTGCCTTCCCCACAATACTCCTTGCATTGAAATAGACACACCTCAGAAGATTATTACCACCATGCACAACCCTTCTATTTGTGACTTTGCATGAACTTTTAACATCATTTATTTTCACCCCCGCTCCACTATCTGCTCTGGCACTCTGGTTCCCATCCCCCCGCAAATCTAGTTTAAACCCTCCCCAATAGCACTAACAAACCTTCCTGCAAGGATATTTGTCCCCTTGTAGTTCAGGTGTAACCTGTCTCTCTTGTACAGGTCCCACCTGCCCCAGAAGAGCTCCCAATGATCCTGAAATTAGAAACCCTGCCCCCTACACCAGTTCCTCAGCCACGGGTTCATCCGCCAGAGCATCTTATTCTTACCCTCACTGGCACGTGGCGCAGGTAGCAATCCTGAGATTACCACCCTCGGGGTCCTGCCTTTTAACTTCCTACCAAGCTCTCTATACTCACTCTCCAGGACCTCCTCACTCTTTCTTCCTACGTCATTGGTACCAATATGTACCATGACATCTGGCTGATCACCCTCCCACTTCAGAATGCTGTGCGCGCGATCAGAGACACCCCTGACCCTGGCACCCGGGAGGCAACAAACCATCCGGGAGTCTCTGTCACGACCACAGAACCTCTGTCTGTACCTCTAACTACTAGGTCCCCTATCACTCCCATTCTCCTCTTCTTCCATCCTCCCTTCTGCATTGCAGAACCAGACTCAGTGCCAGAGATCTGGCTGCCGCAGCTTGTCCCAAGTAAGTCACCCCCCCCCCCCCGCCAACAGTATCCAAATCGGTATACTTGTTGTTGAGGGGAACCCTGCTCTGCCTGCCCTTTCCCCTTCCCTCGCCTGACGGTAACCCAATTACCTATGCACTGCTCCTTTGGCATAACAACCTCCTTGAAGCTACTATCTATAAACTCCTCATTATCCCAAATGATCCGGAGGTCATCCAGTTCCCTAACGCAGTTTGTTAGGAGCTGCAGCTGGATGTACTTCTGGCAGGTGTTGTTGTCAGGGAGACCTGCGGTCTCCCTGACTTCCCACATCCTGCAAGAGGAGCATTCCAACATCCTGCCTGGCATTCTCTCTACTCTAAACAACCATAACAAAATTTATTGGAACCTACCCTCGCCTCTGCCTGTTCACGCCGAAGCCTGTTGTGCCAAAGCCATCCCACTCTGCTCCCTCTCACTTCACTGCTCGCTGTATATGGTGGTTTTTTTTTTAAACCTTTGGCGCTCTACATGACGTGCCTGCGCAGTCTAGCCTCCTTTCCCCAAGCAGTGTAAAAAAAAATGACTTCTCTACGAGATTCCTTTACTCCTTCACTCTCAGCCTCTTCCTCCGATTTAAAAAAGACCATTGAAAATTCCTCTCCTTTTTAAACGCTTGGCGCTCTACGTCACGCGCCTGTGTAGTCTAGCCTCTTTTCCCCGAGCAGTGTAAGAAAAACTTCTCTCCGAGATTCCGTTACTCCTTCACTCTCAGCCTCTTGTTCCAATTTAAAATACCAACTTAATATCTTTCTTAAACTGCAAAATGGTTAGTCTGTGATAACTATCAATTTCCAAAAATTTATGCATTTTGGGAATTCATCAGGTGCCCCAATCTAGTTAATGACTCTGTCTACTGTACCTTGGAAAAGGAGCCAACATAATCAAAGACACCTCCCACCCCAGATATTCTCTCTTCTTCCCCACCGTCAGGTAGGTGATGCAAAAACTTGGAAACACGTATACCAGGCTCAGTAACAGCTTCTATCTCACTTTAATAAGACTATTTAATGGACCTCATATGATAAAGATTAACCTCACAATATACCATGCCATGTGTCCTACAAATTGTTGTCTTCCTGCACTGCACATTCTCTGTAATTGCAACATCCTGGTTTCCATTTTCTCTTGCACTATTTTGATATATTTATGTTGCGAAATCATCTGTATGTATGCATGGCATGCAAAGTTTTTCACTGTATCACGGTATATGATAATAATAATCCAATTAGAAATGAATTTCTACATTAAGTCATGATGTTATTTAGATTCCAATATCAACATTCTTGAGTATTAACAATGAAAAGCAGGTTTTCTATATAGATGTACGGTTTGTGCATTTGGTATTCCAGCTCAGCTTTTAAAGTTTCTTCAGAAGTTTAAAAAATAATTAGAATGGCACTTGAAGGAAGTGCCATGCAGAAAGGGCAGGGGAACATGAATAGTATGATTGCCCCACTAGAAGCCAGCACAGACTCAATGGGCCAATTGGCCTCTTTTTACGCTATTGTCATTCAATAAAAAAGCTACTATGTTAAAGTTCAATCAGGATAAAAGGGTGAAAAGGCCAAGGATGTTTTAATAACTACATGGGATACATGGGTGTTTCTCTGGTTGGCAATCAGTGGTGGGTGGTGTGCTGCAGGGATAGGTGCTGGGCCAGCAACTATTCATGATATACATTAACGATCTGGAAGAGGAGACCGAGTGTAAATTGAGTGGAAAAGCAAACTGTGTAGAGGATACAGAGAGTCTGCAAAGGGATATAGATAGGTTAAGTGAGTGGGCAAGGGTCAGGCAGATGGAGTACCTTGTTGGTAAATGCAAGGTTATCCACTTTGGAAGGAAAATTGGAAGAGCAGATTACAATTTAAATGGTAAAAAAATTGCAGCATGCTACTTCACAGAGGACTTGGGAGTGCTTGTGCATGAATCGCAAAAGGTTGGTTTGCAGGTGCAGCAGGCTATCATGAAGACAAATGAAAAGTTGGCCTTCATTGCTAGAAGGAGCGAATTTAAGAGCAGGGAAGTTATGCTGCAACTGTATAGGGTACTGGTGAGGCCACATCTAGAGTACTGCATGCAGTGCAAGTCGCCTTACTTCAGGAAGGATATACTGGCTTTGGAGATGGGGCAGAGGAGGTTCACCAGGTTGATTCCAGAGATGAGGGGGTTAGACTATGAGGAGAGATTGAGTCAGCTGGGACTGTAATCACTGGCATTCAGAAGGAAGTGAGGAGATCTAATTGAAACATATAAAATTATGAAAGGGATAGATAAGACAGAGCCAGAAAAATTGTTTCCACTAGTAGGTGAGACTAGAGCTAGGGGACATAGGCGCAAGTGGTGAATCTTTGGAATTCTCTGCCCAATGATGCAGTGGAGGCTACCTCTGTAGATATATCTAGGACAAGGTTGGATAGACTTTTGCATAGTAGGGTAAGTAAGGGTTATGGGAAAAAGGCAGGTTGGTGGAGATGAGTCCATAGTCAGATCAGCCATGATCTTCTTGAATGGCGGAGTTGGCTTGATGGGCCAGATGACCTACTCCTCCTTTCTTATTTTCTTAAATACTGTTTAGATTACAAATCATCAAATTATTAAACTTGCTAGTCCTATCATGAATAGCTCAAAAAGTTAGATCTTTGTTCTTTGCAGTTTAGGAAAATGAAGGATGACCTTTACTGAAAACTATGAGGGTATGTTAAGATAGATGTTAAGATGTTTCCATAAGTGATAGATCTCCAGTCAAGGCACATGGCTACAAGGTAAACAGTCAGTAATTTAAAACTGAAATATATATGTAGTTCTTCTCACAGAGAATGGTGAATTCTGGAATTCTACCCAGGAGGGCCATGGAGATTTTGAATTGAATTGACTTTATTTCTTACATCCTTCACATACGTGAGGAAGTGAACATCTTTATGTTACGACTCTTGACTTAATGTGCAATGTGAAAATTATAGTAATTTGTAATAAATAGTATGTACAGTAAGATATACAACTGAACAGCCAATTTAGCTTAGAAATACAATTGTGTCAGTGTGAATTAATCAGTCTGATGGCCTGGTGGATGAAGCTGTCCCGGAGCCTGTTGGTCCTGGCTTTTATGCTGCGGTACCATTTCCCGGATGGTAGCAGCTGGAACAGTTTGTGGTTGGGGTGACACCGGTCCCCAATGACCCTTTGGGCACTTTTTACGCATCTGTTGCTGTAAATGTCCTGAATAGTGGGAAGTTCACATCCACAGATGCGCTCTCTTGTACAGCCAGACAAGATGCTCTCAATTGTGGCCCTGTAGAAAGTCCTTAGGATTTGGGGACTCATGCCAAACTTCTTCAACCATCTGAGGCAAAAGAGGTGCTGTTGTGCCTTCCTCACCACACAAGATTGTATAGACCAAGTGAGATCCTCGGTGATGTACATATCGATGAACTTGAAGCTGTTCACCCTCTCAACCCCAGATCCATTTATGTCAATAAGGCTGAGCCTATCTCTGTTCCTCCTGCAGTCCACAACTAGCTCCGTTGTTTTTGTGACAATGAGGGAGAGGTTGTTTTCTTGATAGCACTGCGCCTGCGTGTTGACTTCTACTCTGTAGGCTGTCTCGTTACTATTTGAGATAAGGCCAATCAATGTAGTATCATCTGCAAACTTAATTAGCAGATTGGAGCTGTGGGTGGCTACACAGTCATGGTGTACAGAGAGTAAAGGAGGGGGAGGGGACTTAGGACACAGCCCTGGGGGCTCCTGTGTTAAGGGTCAGAGGGGCAGAGGTGAGGGGGCCCACTCTTACCACCTGCTGACGATCTTGGCAGGAAGTCCGGGATCCAGCTGCACAAGGCAGGGTGAAAGCCGAGGTCTCTGAGCTTCTTGTCAAGCATGGAGGGAATTATGGTGTTGAATGTTGAACTGTAGTCCAAGAACAGCATTCTCACATAAGCATTTTTACTCTCCCGTGGTGTAAGGATGGTGTGTAGAGCTGTGGCTATTGCATCATCTGTCAATCGGTTTTGTTGGTAGGCAAATTGTAGGGGGTCCAGTGTGGGTGGTAGCACCCTGCAGATGTAGTCCTTGACCAGCCCCTCAAAGCATTTGCTTATTATTGAGGTGTGTTCGACCGGATGCCAGACGTTCAGACGTGTTACCTTGGTCTTTTTAGGTACAGGGACAATGGTAAGTGTTTCGAAGCAGGAAGGCACTCTACACTGGGAGAGGGAGAGATTAAAAATGTCTGCAAACACACCAGCCAATTGTGCCGCACACACTCTGAGTACCCGCCCTGGGATGCTGTCTGGTCCCCAGCCGTGCGGCTGTTCACTCATTGGATACACCTGCGTACCTCAGCCTCAGAGATGAGCAAGGTGCAAGTCGCATTGGCAGCTCTCCTCAGGGGCTCAGTGTTGATGACATCAAGCCTAGCGTAAAAAATATTTAGCTCATCTGGGAGAGAGACAAGCGATGTTGGCAACACCACTGCGTTTAGCTTTGAGGTCTGCGAAGGTGTGCAGACCTTGCCATAAGGTGCGTGTGTTGTTGGTCTGGATCTTCTCCCTGTATTGTTGTTTCGCTACCTTCATGATTTTGTGTAGATCATAGCTGCATTTCTTGAGTTCCTGGTGGTTACTGGTGGCAAAAGCTCTGTCTCGCGCGGTTAGTGCAGCACGAACAGAACTGTTCATTCAGAGTTTCTGGTTTGGATAGACCCTGACTGATTTATAAATACAATTAAAACAGAAAATGCTAGAACCACTTAGCAGGTCAAGCAGCAAGTGCAAAAAGAAAATGAGAATTAAAGTTTTATGACCAAGACTATTTGTCAAAACTGGGAAAAAGAGAAAACTAATTAGTTTTCAGTTGTAGAGAAGGTGGAGGAGGAATGAGTAGAATAAAGAGAATATTTCACAGTTTGGAACTGAATAGGTGAAGCATAGATACTGTAAATCTTGAGAAACAAACAAAGAGCTGCAGGAACTCAGTAGGTCCGGCAGGATCTATGGAGAGGAATAAACAGTCGATGTTTCAGTTCAAGGTGAAAACCATCAAGTGTACCAATGAAGTATCGTGGCTCGAAACATTAACTGTTTATTCCCTTCTATGGATGCAGCCTGACTTGCTGTGTTGCTCCAGTACTGAATGGGTTAATGTGGCTATTAGAAGTAAATTTTGCTTCTTTGTTTGTGTTAAGAGTTGCTAATAGCATTGATGTGTGACCTGACAGTACTACTGATAGGAGAAAAACTCAGCCAATATTAAAGATGAATCACTGATTAAAAGGCTAGTATGATACACACAGAAAGAAAGAGTGAGTTAGCTACAAGGACAGGTTAGAATAACTTGGATTATTTTTTCTGTAATGTTGAAAGCTTTGAGACACAGATAGGATACGCAGTCAAAGTCTTTTCCTTAGGGAGGACAAAACTTCAAGTTGAGAGGGGAACACCTAAAGGAAATGTGCAATTTGTAGGTGTCCGGAAGTGTTCCCAGGGAATTGGTAGAAGCAGATACCATAGGAACATTTAAGCAACAGTTAGAGTTTAGACAGACATATGAATAGGCAGGGGACAGAGGGATACTAAGCATGTGTAGGCCAGTGGGATTAATTAGTTTTGCAGCATGGTCAGCACTGACATGCTGGGCCGAATTGCCTGATTCTGTGCTGTACTAGACTATGTAATGAAAGTTGAGAAATTCAATTCAAGTTCAGAAAGATGCAAGTGCACATATAGTTGAACTTAAAATTTGGTTTGGCTCTCATTGTAACAGTGCAGTAGAAGAGTCAGGTAGGTGAGAGTTGGGAGAAGGATGGTGAATTGAAGTAGTAGGTAACCAGAAACTCAAGGTCACCCCTTTTGACTGAACAAAGGTGCTCTGAAATGCAATGATCAGATTTGTGACTCATTTCTCTTGGTAACCTCTTTCTCAAGATGAATGATCTTGAACACATCATGTTAACTCTGTTCCTTTTCCACAGAGCACTGCCAGAGAGAGTCATTGCAGCTGGTTTGCTGCTGAACGAAGTGTCTAGATGAGCACCTACATCACTTAGGCATAGAGGGCAATGGACCAAGTAATGAATGTCAGGATTAACACAGCAAGATACCCACCGGTCATCATGGATGAGCTGGGCTGAATGGTCTGTATCCATGCTATCTGATCTGCTGTGTGTTTCCAGCATTTTCTGTTTTTATTTAAGATTTCCACCATTTACAATTTTTTTGATTTTCATTTGCAGTTGTGGAGGCTGGGGGCATTTAAGAAGGAGACAGATATATATTGAGAGAAGCAAGAGCTATGTGGGACTAACAGAGCAGAGGTCTGAGGTAAATATCAACTTGAAGCAGAAATACAAGTATAAAGCTGCAGCCCTGCAGGTTCTGCTTCCATGATACTTGACACTTAGTCTTATTCCCTCAGGAGGCTATAGATTGGCAAATCCAACAGCTCTGAAACACTTACTGCTAAACATGCTTCTAACATGATCCAACTTCAGCCAAGAATATTCCCAAACAAAAGAGAATGGAAATCAATAAGCCACTGATTTTCTTTCTGCCCAGCATCATGGTGCAATCTTAGAACTTCATCACTGAACCACCTCCATAGACCTTCCTCAAAATCAGCATCATTTAATATCCCTGAAATATGTTATGAAATTTGTTGTTTTGCAGCAGCTGTGTAGTTAGTGCAGAGAAATACAGTTCTGTTACAGGCCCTTCTGACCCATCGAGCCCGTGCTAGCCAATTATACCCACGAGGGTAATTAACCTACTAACCCGTAAGCCTTTGGAATACTGGGGGAAACTGGAGCATCTGGAGGACAACCGGAGTACATGGTCTTAAGGAGAATGTACAAACTCCTTTCAGACAGTGGTGGAATTGAACCTGGGTTGCTGGCGCTGTAATACTGCTACACTAACTACTATGCTACCATGTCACTCAAATAAATAACAATAAAGAAAATATTAAAAAAAGTATATGTGTATGCAAAAAGAAAGCATAGTAGTGAGGTAGCATTCATGGACTGCACAGCAATCTGATGGTGGAAGGGAAGAAACTGTTCCTAAAACGTTTATCATTCACTGTTTGTACACTAATCAGGCCATGTACTCACTGAGCCACTGAGCACTTCTTCATTTACAATTTGACAAGTATAGGTTTATTTTCAACAATGAACTTTGCCACTGTCACTGGGAAATCCAATAAATTACAGGTCCTAGGCAGTGTGGCAGCAACATTGAAACAACCGGTGAAATTGCTGTCTCACAGCTCTGGCAACTAGGGTTTAATCCTGTCCTCGGGTGCTATGTGTGGAGTTTGAATGTTCTCTTTGTAATCAGGTGAGTTTCCTCCAGTTGCTCCCATTTCTGCCAAGGACAGTGAGGCTAGTAGGTTTATTGGCTTCTGTAAATTGCTCCTGGTACGCTAGTGAATGGAAGAATACAATGCTAGATGATAAGACTGAGAATAAAATGCAATTCATGTTAATGGGCCATCACAGCCTTGGTGAGCCTGAAGGCTTGTTTCAATGCTGAGGACTCTCGTGATGTTATCATTAAGAGCAAAAGGCTCAAAATCGCTGAACTATTTGCACCAATTAATTTTCCTTGTGATACGCAAGCTTAACAGCTACCTATCTAATGCCAGGTTTTTTTACGATGGTACAAACATATTCAGTGGCCACTTTATTAGGTACACCTACACACCTGCTCCTGAATGCAAGTATCTAATCAGCCAATCATGTGGCAGCAACTCAATGCATAAAAGCATGCAGACATTGTCAAGCGGTTCAGTTGTTGTTCAGACCAAACATCAGAATGGAAAACAAGTATGATCTATGTGACTTTGACCGTGGAAATATTGTTGGTGCCAGATGTGGTGGTTTGCATATCTCAGAAACTATTGATCTCCTGGAATTTTCAAGCACAACATTCTCTAGAATTTACAGAGAATAACACAAAAACCAAAAAAAAAAATCTAGTGAGCGGCAGTTCAATGAACGAAAATGCCTTATTAATCAGCGAGGTCAGAGAATGACCAGATTGGTTCAAGCTGACAGGAAGACATTTGTAACTCTTACAACCATGCGTTACAACAGTGGTGTGCAGAAGAGCACCTCAGAATGCAGAGCACGTGACCACAAAGTGGATGGGCTACAGCAGCAGAAGCCCATTTCTGGTTCCACTGCTGTACAATCTTGTATCTAATAAAGTGGTCACTGAGTGTATATAGGAAGTTGAGCTAGGGTGCCTCAGAAGTTTGTACAGTACTGTGGTAATTTTATGTATGGCATTGTGCTGCTACTGCAGCAAAATATATAGATTTCACGATGTATGTGAGTGATGATAAACCTGATTCTGATATGGGTCTCTTTTGTGGACTGAGAGTGGGAAGGGGGAAGGGAGAAGGTAATCATAGTTGGGACAAGGGGAAGGATGAGGGAATGGAGCAGGAAGCCCCAGAGAGACATTTTGTAATAATAAATAAACCAATTTTTTGAAACCAAATGACCTTGCCTGGTGTCTCCGGGTTTGGTGTATCTGCACCCACACCATCCTTTGCCCCCGGCATGTCTTCTGTACCATTTGACCTGCACCCCGCCCGTGGTGCTCCACCCTCACCATTCCCAACATCTTTTGCTCCTGCCAGATTTGCTCTCTGTTCCAAGTTGACAAATACAGTACTTTTGCAGAAGTCTTGGGCACCCTAGTAATATATATGTACCTAAAACTTTTACACAGTACTGTATGTTCTATGAACATTCCACGTGAAAACTCTTCTATTCCTTAACTGGTAATGATTCCAAAGAAATGAAACAAAACATCAGAGAAATAGACCTCATTGCTAAAACATAGGAAGAAAACTATACAATTAAAACGTCCATTTTCAGATGTCATGCAAGATATAAGGCATTGTCTAATTTACTGCCTCAACTCTTGTCTAAAGGACCTAAGAATGATAAACTGGTGATAGCTTCATGCACATTTTTGTTATGTAAGCAACAACAACATTTCCAGGTTGATGAGTGCTAGTAATCCTTGGCCTTTGACTTTAATAGAACAATGGTGACAAGTTGCTATCCAGTCAATCTACAGATAAAACATCTTTGCCAGAAGCAAGAAATGCCTGAGTTGCCTTTATCCCACTATATGCAGAGGTGCGCAGGGTATATAAATTGATGACATCAAATCCTTCACGAGACTTAAGGGTTAGATTCAGACCCCCTGGGAAAAGGGGCTGGAAGAAAACTTCTTTTGTGCGGAAGCATATTTGGCCATATAGAATATAAATTAAACACATTCTTGCCACACCGTGTGGGCATTCAATCATGCTACAACAATTACATCAGTAATATTTCAAGAGAAAAAGCAGAAAGCTGAAATTTAAATATCAATATAAAGATATTTTATATAAATATAAGTATAAACACAACCACATAATCCAAAAAAATCTATTATAATCTACCTGGTTAAAATCTTGCACTGTATTGTCTATTTGCATTGCATTTTTTCTGTAGCTGTTACACTTTATTCTGTATTGTCATTGCTTTACCTTGTACTACCTCAATGCTCTGTATAATGAATTGATTGAGATAAGCGGTATACAAGACAAACTTTTCACTGTACCTCAGTACGAGTGACAATAATAAACCAGTTCCAATCACAAACAAGAGAAAATCTGCGGATGCTGGAAACCAAGCAAACACACAAAATGCTGGAGGAACTCAGCAGGTCAGGTAGCATCTATGGAAAAAAGTACAGTCGATGTTTCGGTCCTGCTGAAGGGATTTGGCTGAAATGTCGACTGTACTTTTTTCCTTAGATGCTTCCTGGCCTGCTGAGTTCCTCCAGCATTTTGTGTGTGTAAACCAGTTCCAATTCCATTCTGTAATTGCCTGGTTGAAATGAAGATTTTTAATTTGTATTATGTCTTCACGCAGCCCAGGCTGAATTCCTCAAAAGATAAAATATTATTTTGACAAACCACTGACAAATTTTCTAACTCCTTTTTGACAGCTGCATGAAGACAAGAATATGTAAACCAGAAAATTCATACTTGATACAACCCATTTCATAGTTCAAAGTAAATTTATTCTCAAAATACATACATGTCACCATATACAAGCCTGAGATTCATTTTCTTGCAGCATTCACAGTAAATACAAGAAACACAATAGAATCAATGAAAGGCGGCATCCAACAGGACAGACAAACAAATAGTTCACAAGAACTATTAGGTCAGAATGTAAGGGATTGCAGAGATTGCTGAAAGGTCAGTTAAATAATAGATTTGCTGCCTAATCTTTCAACAGGTAAGGAATAAAGTATGTTGAATTTATGCATGTGTTAGACTGTGATTTAGAACATCTCCTAATTTTAATATCATGTTATAGAAAATATACTATAATCCTTGAAAAAGTAAAGTATGATTTCACTAGAATTTCAGCGGCAATGACAGGTTATAGAATGGGGAAACACCAAAAAAATGTGTTGTTTTCCCCTTTAAAATAGAAGGCAAAGACAAACATAGTTTACCTTTTCAAAATTATGAAAGATACCTAGAGAAGAGGGTTGAAAGGCAGATGGAATCAGGTGGAGGTGAGGTCTGGTGGGTGAAAATGTGTTGGAACCTTGGCAGTGGAGAAGGCAGACAACAGACATCCCATTGTGGGAATGCCATGCAACCAGAAGCTCGAGACATCCATTGCTGACAAAATGCAGCTGCTCTGCATATTAGTCATCTAGTATGGAATTGGTCTTGTCAAGGTAGGGAAGGTCACATCAAAAGCAGCGATTGAGGTTGGTAAGGTTGGAGGAGATGTAGGTGAATAGAAGGGCTGTGTAGGTCTCTGGATGCTGGTGGGGAGGAGGTGTAAGAACAAGTGATGTTCAGGGGGGAGTGCAGGAATTAAAAGATTTTAAGTAGAAATCCAAAAATGTAACCTACAGGAACGATAGTGGAATATTAGTTATTACTCAAGCAATACAACTAACACATAATAAAGAAAATTAATGCTATACCTTTTTCATAGTCTAAATTAAAAATACAATAGGCTGAAAAACAACAAGCTAGAGGTTATCAGTTAAAACAAAAAGCACCTTGACATTAAGTGGAGGGAGGAGAAGATGGCAGTGCGACGCAGCGTGCGCGGCCACTCCAAATGATATCATATGTGTTAACTAGGATGCTGTGCACAATCACGATTTGATGGAGACAGCCGTGAGAAGCACAGAGGAGCACCTGGAGAAACTTCTGAAATGCCTGCTTCGCTGCCACTGCTACTGTGCGATCGAGAACCTCCGGAGGGGAAGGCCCCAAATCCTCGGCTTTGCCTATTGCTGGGGCCGGGGTCGAAGTGCTCAGCAGAGATGGTGCTCGCTGCTCGGTGTCGGAGGGCTGGTAGGAGGCTCAGAGTTTTCGGACGGGCTCAGGAGTCGGCCGTGGTCGGGTGCTTCCAGGATGCTGCATCGGCAAGTTTGCGGTGCTGGAGACTTATGGCAAGAAGAGTTGTTTTTCTTCCTTCTACCGTCTGCGTGAGATTATGGGACTTTTGAGAGACTGAGACTTTTTATACTGTGCTCATGGTCTGTTCTTCATCAAATTACAGTATTTGTTATAATTATGTGGTTTTTGTCAGTTTTTCAGTCGGTTTGTCTTGTGTTTGTGTGATATCATTCTGGAGAAGCTTTGTATCATTTCTTAATGCATGCATTACTAAATGATAATAAAAGAAGACTGCGTGTCCTCATAATCTAATCTAATATTGTTTTTTTTATTTTCTTTGCTTCGGAATCTCACATAATTATTTGCATTTCAAGTACTTTGCAGAGAACAGGAATGTTACTCTAAAGGTCGCTTGCATAATCCAAGGGTTACAGCCTTACAGGCTTTTCAAGCCATCTGCATTCAGGTGGTTTTTGTTTTACAAGGTTTGGTTTCCTTTATTAGAAAAGACTTATCAATCACCTTAATTTACAACTGTCCTGATGTTGTAAACTATAAGAACAGCCCTCAGTTGCTTTCGCTCCAGAGGAAACAGTCTCAGTCTTAAGAGTCTTTTCTTATAACTCAGGGCCTTCAGCCCCGGCAACATTGTTGTGAGTCTTTTCTGCAACCTTTCTGGCTTAATCACATCCTTCTATGTTGTGTAATCAGTACCACAGACTATATTCAAGATGCAGTTTCATCAACATCTTGGACATAATGGAATGGATAGGCGAGGGTGATTACAAATCCTTCTCATGTGCTGAGGGCTTGCATTTATTATTTAAACAGCGCTACTAGATTATTGTTGCAATGGTTCACCTGACTAAAAGAAAGATAATTCTTCAAATGCTATTCTTGGATTACAGTTTAAAG
The DNA here is from genome assembly GCF_963921235.1 of Mobula hypostoma. Lineage (NCBI taxonomy): Eukaryota > Metazoa > Chordata > Chondrichthyes > Myliobatiformes > Myliobatidae > Mobula > Mobula hypostoma. The sequence goes on along the minus strand of NC_086102.1, from coordinate 138,002,193 downwards.
GGTGCTTTTGTTAAGTTGCTTATTCACTTACATAACAGTCATGTCTACGCAGAAGCAGTCAGACATTGATGCACAACAGTCTGACGTCCGACACTGAGGGATCAATGAGTGATGTCACTTCTTGAACCATAGCAAGAACCAATTTGTTCTTAATCAATACAAGTTTCAATGACAGATGCAGAATTTAATAATCTGAAGTTCACAATGGTTAGAGTTAAGTATCACTAGGAACATAGTCAAGGCTTAGTTTTATGCTCAATAAGGGTATTAAGGAATATCAGGGAGGCATGAAAACACAGTCAAATCAGAGCTTCATCTGTTCTCTTCAGAGAATAAGGAGAACTTGATTCTTCCAGAGAATCAAGGATCCTTTGATCCTGAGTCCAGAATTTTTGTTGAAAATGCAGAGGTATAAACTATCTTAATTCAGCTGTTACACTTCTATGGTAGAACACTGAGCCAAACATTAATGTCTAGGTAACATAACAGATGGGCATGTTTGTATGGTTTCAGTAGTTTGAAAAAAAAAATCAGATGAACTCAGAAAACAGGTCACCAGAACAGAGCCAAAGGTTGAAACTGTGCTCAACTCTCTGAACCTACGTACAGATATACATGACATTAATACGTTTAACCTAAGAGGAGCGTTTGCTGATTCTGGGCCTGTACTCGCTGGAGTTTAGAAGGATGAAGGGGAATCCCACTGAAAACTACCAAATAGTGAAAGGCATAAAATGAGTGGATATACAGAAGCTGTGTCCAATAATGGGGTGTCTACAACCAGAGAGCACAGACTCACAATGGAAGGACATCCCCTTGGAACACTGATGAGCAGGAATTTCTTTAGCCAGAGAGTGGTGAATCTGTAGAATTCATTGCCAAGATGGCTGTGAAACCTAAGTCATCGCGTATATTTAAAGTGGAGCTTGATAGGTTCGTGATTAGTAAGGGTGTCAAAGGTTAAGGGAGAAGGTAGGAGAATGGAGTTCAGAGATAATAAATCAGCCATGAAGGGATGGCGGAGAAAATTCGCTGGGGCAAATGGCCTAATTCTGCTCCTATGTCTTATGGTCAACACCATCACACTGAGCACGGGGGCCCCCCAGGGCTGTGTGCTCAGTCCACTGCTGTTCCCTCTGCTGACCCACGACTGTGCTGCAACACGCAGCTCGAACCACATCGTCAAGTTCACAATGACATGACCGTGGTGGGTCTCATCAGCAAGAATGATGAGTCAGCATACAGAGAGGAGGTGCAGTGGCTAACAGACTGGCGCAGAGCCAACAACCTGTCTCTGAATGTGAACAAAACAAAAGAGATGGTTGTTGCCTTCAAGAGGACACGGAGCGACCCCTCTCCGCTGAACATCGATGACTCCTCCATAGAGATCGTTAAGAGCACCAAATTTCTTGGTGTTCACCTGGCGGAGAATCTCACCTCAACACCAGCTCCATATCAAAGAAAGCCCAGCAGCACCTCTACTTTCTGCAAAGACTGAGAAAAGTCCATCTCCCACCCTCCATCCTCACCACATTCTACAGAGGTTGTATTGAGAGCATCCTGAGCAGCTGCATCACTGCCTGGTTCGGAAATTGCATCACCTCGGATCGCAAGACCCTGCAGCAGATAGTGAGGTCAGCTGAGAAGATCATCGGGTCTCTCTTCCTGCCATTACAGACATTTACACCACACGCTGCATTTGCAAAGTAAACAGCATTATGAAGGACCCCACGCACCCCTCATACAAACTTTTCTCCCTCCTGCCATCTGGCAAAAGACACCGAAACATTCGGGCTCTCACGACCAGACGTAACAGTTCCTTCCCCCAAGCCATCAGATTCCTCAATACCCAGAGCCTGGACTGACACCAACCTCAACTGCCCTCTACAGTGCCTATTGTCTTGTTTATTATTTATTGTAATGCCTGCACTGTTTTGTGCACTTTATGCAGTCCTGGGTAGGTCTGTAGTCTAGTGTAGTTTTTGTGTTGTTTTACATAGTTCATGTAGTTTTTGTGTTGTTTTACATAGTTCATGTAGTTTTTGTATTGTTTCATGTAGCACCATGGTCCTGAAAAACGTTGTCTAGTTTTTACTATGTACTGTACCAGCAGTTATGGTCGAAATGACAATTAAAAAGTGACTTGACTTGACTTGAGTTCACTTAGAAAAATTACAACCACTTACAACTTCTGGAAAAATAAATGTGTTTGTCTCGGTGCTAAATGCCCAAACCCTTTATTCTGAAATGGCAACCCTGAATTCAAGATAACCTTGCCACGAGAAATAGCATCTAATCTTCTGCTCTGTCATATCATCTATTAAAAGAGAAGTATATGAACAAAACCACATCTCATTCTACTCTCCTTGAAGAGCAATTCCTTTATCTCATGAATTAATCGTGATTTCTCTAAGGCACGTATGCCTTTCATCTAATAAGAAGAAATGAAATATAACTGATATTTAAGGTGCAGTCTCAATTTTAAAATTCAGGCTGTTCCCTACCAGTTTGGCATCCAGTTAATTACGCCGTGAAATAAAGAGGCTGAAATTCAGCTGGTTAGAGAATGTAGCATCCTGATATAACTCAGTCTTGGGCAGAATATTGTGCGGAATATACTTTGCATTACATACGTTCCTTCTAATTTGTAATGACCAGAGTGCGCAAAAATGAGCTGTGCAATTTTTTGCCCAGTGACATGTGTGCACTGAATAATTTCTTAAATAAAAACAATATAAATTAGCCAGTTCTAAAACCTGCAGACCCAAATCATAGCAAACTCCATGTTGTCAACGCCGATCGCATCAGAAATCGGAAAAGGAAATGGGATTGCATCCAATCGTGAGGTACTTAATATACCCACGAGGTAGAGGATGACAATCTTTTGTGAACCAGTAGCAAAAGGTGTGTGTGCACACCTCATAGGGAACATTGATTACATAATATTTGATTATTCTTTCATTTTTGTGTTCGTAATCCAGCAACTGACTGAAGACAGCCTTTCTCCTTTAAAATTTTCAAGGTGTATATTGTAACCATTCAAATATTAAGAATAATGTTGGGTTTGGTTTCACAATTGTCTGCATACCAACCTTCTCTGATTCTTGAACTTAGACCACCATGTGCCTCTGAATACCACATTTTTCCCATAAAACATACTACAGCATTGACCTTTCAGTTTTCATCCTGGAATATTTTTTAACTTGTATGACCATTTTGTGAAATCTTGGTCTGTGTTCATTCTTAGAATCACAGAATTCTACAACATGTAAATAAGCTTTGATGGCTCATCTCATCCATGCTGAATATGACACCTATCTATGTTAAACCCATTTGTCCACATTCGGCCCATATCTCGCTACTCCTTTTCTATCCAAGTACTTGTCTCAATTCTTCTTAAATATTATGATAGTATCTGACTCCAAGACCTCCTCTAGCAGCTCATTGGTTATATTCACCACACTGTGTGTGAAAACCTTACCTCTCAGGACTTTAACTCCCCCCTCCCCTCCTCTTAAACCAGTGCCATCTAGTTTTGGTCTCTCCTGCCCTGGTAAGAAAATTCTAACTACCTATCATTGCCCTTTATAACTTTGTAAATGCCTATAAGGTCACCCGTCAGCCATTTACATTCCAGTGAGAATAAGACCAGTCTATCCACTTTGCATTATAACTATTGCCATCCATTCCAGTCCACATTTGGTGAACCTCTTCTTCTCTCTCCCTATTGCTACCACATCCTTCCTGTAGCGTGGAAATCAGAACTGTGTATAATGCATTAAGTGCAGTTTAATCAATGTTTTGAACAAACAGAATATAACATACCAAGCAACACACTTAAAAGTTGCTGGTGAACGCAGCAGGCCAGGCAGCATCTCTAGGAAGAGGTGCAGTCGACGTTTCAGGCCGAGACCCTTCGTCAGGACATACCAAGTCTTTTTCTTGCTAACCTACAAATGCAAACAAATACTAAATGCCTTTTTCACTATCCTGTTAACCAGTGTCACCAATTGAGAATTTGGACTTGCAGCTCAATGTCTCTCTTTACATTAATGATCCTAAGGTGCCTGCCATTTATTCTGTGCGTTTTAGCAGAATTTGCCATCCCAATGGACCATCCTCACACCTGCTTGGTTTAAATTCCACCTGCCGCTGATCCACCCAACTTTCCTCTATGTCCCACTATATTTTTAAACAACCTTCTTTGTTATCTATGACTTCAGCAATTTTTGAGTGATTTGCAACCTTCTAACTAAACTGCCTACATTCAGCAATGGTCAAAACATGGATCCCTGCAGTACATCATCTGTTACAGACTTCCAGCAAGAAAAACACATATGCATGACTACATGAATCCAAGCCAATTTTGGATCTATTTTACCGATATACCTCAGATCCCCTGTCCCTTCTGGAACAGTTGATAATGTAGGATAAGTGATATAATAGATGACCACTGATTCACCTCATTAATCACTTCATCACTTCCTCAAAGATTTCAGTCAGATTTTGTGAGGTGTGATACATAAAAGCCCTACTACTGATGTAAACCTTACTGACCTGCAGTTTCCATAACTATTTCTACTGCTCCTTTTTGAACAAGGGCCAAGTTCAACTGTCTTCCAATCTTCTACTACTTTACCTATATTTAACAAAGATGTCTTTGTTTTTTGGGATTTATCCATCCTAATGTGTTCCAATATTTCCAGCACTTATATCTTCCTAATTCAGATGTGCTGAAAATATCAGTGTACCCTTCTTTTACCTCTCCAGCCTCCACATCCCTCTCCTTAGGGAATACTAAAGAGTATTCATTTAGGATTTCATTCATACCCCCTAGTGCCATACATAGATTACCTATCTGGCCAATTCCTTCCTTCTAATATACATAAGGATTATAGGATTCTCCTTAATCCTGCTGGCCAAGGTCATTTCATGAAACCCTTTTGCCTTTCTAATTTCTTTGTTTTCTCTTATTTTTCTATAAATCTAAAGTGACTTGCTTTCATCTCTAAGGTATCAGCATTTCATATGCACCGTCTCATGCTCTACCACACTGCCTAATCACTTAAGCTGTCTATATTCCATGATGCTTTCTCTTAACCTTGTGCTTTCGCTTGAATGTTAACCAGTTTATTGCCAATCCAATCATATGTAATATAAAATTACTGGCACACAAAACCTGCTTTAACTGGTATCTAGCAAAAAGAAAACATGGGATCAGTTGAAAACATCTCTGTAGATGCAAAATGCAAGCTAAGTTTCAATTCCATTAATTTTTCAACTGAGCAACGATGAATAACAATTTATATCTAACTAAAATGGTTAAACCTTATTCTATCCTTTTCTGTACCATTATAATTGTCTAGACAAGTTTCTTTTGAATACAAAAGTATTACTGAAGAGTTCTCCAAAAGACTATAACAAGGTTAATTTTCTCTCATCACATTAAATTACATATGTTTAAATAGCTTGAATTAATATTTCTTCTCTGTAGTCACTGAATTATTCAAGTAGATCTTTCTGGATGAAATTTTGCAATCATCAAGATGAGGAAAGCAGATATCAAGCAAATGAGCAACTTCACCTTTTGGTATCAGCAGCAACATCAGTCTGTCTCAGAATCAAGGCTGAATTTAGATTTGCATCAGTTTTCATCCGACTTGACCTTACTTTGCACATCCTATCATTGGGCTATATCAAGCAGACTGTTTTACTGCATAAATAGTACTGATGACAAAAAAAAATAAGGATAGCAATGAAGAAAAAATGTATTCTGTTTTCCAAAATGATAAAATGTTCAATATACAGTACATACCTGGCAACACAAGACAAAAGATGGCTTTGTTAAGTGGATAAAACAAACGTTTATTATCCTGCAGGACACAACATAAGGAGATTTGCTTGCCACATTGTGTAAAATTCTGGTTGTCCCCATTGCAGGAAGGATGTAAAGGCTCTGGAAAGGGTGCAGAACAGATTTACCAGAATGCAGCCTGGATTAGAAGGTATGAGCTATAAGGAGAGGTTAAAGTTACAGGACACTACAACACAAAACCAAGGCCCTTTGGCATATCTAGTCAATAATCACCTGATTTTCTGCCTAGACCCATCAACCTGCAGCTAGACCATATTGTTCTGGACCACTCCCGCCCATGTACCTATCCAAACTTATCTTAAATGTTACAATTTAATTTGCAATTTCCACACTCACACCACCCTCTGACTGAAAAGGTTTTCTCTCAGATTTCCCTTAAATATTTCACCTGTTACCCAAAACTTTTGACCTCTTGGTCTGGTCTCACCCAACCTGAAAGGGAAATGCCTGCATGCATTCATGCTATCAATATTCTTGTAGTTTTGTATACTTCTATAAGATCTCCCCTCATTCTCCTGCATTCCAGGAAATAAAGTCCTAACCTATTCAACCTTTCCCTATAACTTAGTCCCAGCAACATCCTTGTAAATTTTATCTGTACTCTTTCAAGTATGTTGATGTCTTTCCTGTAGGTAGGTGACTAGAAATGCACAGAAAACTCCAAATTCACCCTCACCAATATCTAACAAAATTTCAACATAACATCCCAGTTTCTGCATTAAAAGCCCTGATTTATTAAAACCAATGCGTCAAAAGGTCTCTTTATGATCCTATCTACTTGTGATGCCACAAGTTGGACAAACTCCAAAGCAACTGACACTGAGGGAAGGATTGGTAGGTTTATAATTTTATGAGGGGTGTAGAAAGGGAAGTTGCAATCCTTAAGATGAGTTGTTTATTTGGATTTCAGAAGGCCCTTGACAAGGTGCAGCACATTTAGCTAGTTAACAAGAGCCCGTGGTATTAAAGAAAGATACTAGCATGGATAGAGGATTGACTGACTGGCAGGAGGCAAATAGTGGGAATAAAGGTTGGCGGCTGTGATTAGTGTTGTTCTGCAGGTGTTGGTGGTTGGGAATGCTTTCCACTTTATATAATCAAGGATTTGGATGGCAGAATTGATGGCTTTGTGGCCAACTTTGTGGATGATGCAAAGAAAGGTGGAAGGGCAGGTAGTGTTGAGAAAACAGGGAGTCTGCAGAAGGACCAAGACAGATTAGAAGTATGGACAAAGAAGTGATATATGGAATATAGTATAGATAAGTATATAGTTGTGTACTTTGGTAGAGGGAATAAAGGTTTACACAATTTTCTAAATGGGGAGAAAATTCAGAAACTAAAGGTGCAAAGGGTTGGTAATCTTAATGCAGGATCCCCTACGTGTAACTCGCAGGTTGAGTCAGTGGTAAGGAAGGCAAATGCAATGTTAGCATTTATTTCATTGGGACTAGAACGTTAAAACAAGGATGTAATGCTGAGGTTATATAAGGCATTGGACAGACTGACCTTGGAATATTGTGAGCAGTTTTTGGCCCTTTATCTAAGAAAAGATGTGCTGGCATTAGAGAGTGTCCACAGGAGATTCACAAGAATGATTCCAGGAGTGAAAGAGTTTAAATATGAGGAGAGTTTGATGGCTCTGGGACTGTATTCGCTGGAGTTTAGAAGAATGTGGGGGGGGGGGAATCTCTTTGAAACGTATCGAATATTGAAAGGGCCAGATATAGTGGATGTGGAGAGGATGTTTGCTATTGTAGTAGAGTCTAGCGGCACAGAAGGCACAGCCTCAGAATAGAGGGACATCCATTTAGAACAGTGATGAGGAGAAATTTTTTAGCCAAAGTGTGATGAATCTGTGGAATTCATTGCCACAGATGCCCGTGGAGACCAAAAAAAGAGGTTGATAGATTACTACCATTCAGGGCCCCAGACAGTCCTTCCAGGTGAGGCGACACTTCACCTGTGAGTCGGCTGGGGTGATATACTGCATCCGGTGCTCCCGACGTGGCCTTCTATATATTGGCGAGACCCAACGCAGACTGGGAGATCGTTTCGCTGAACACCTACACTCTGTCCGCCAGAGGACGCAGGATCTCCCAGTGGCCACACATTTTATTCCCACGTCCCATTCCCATTCTGGTATGTCTATCGATGGCCTCCTCTACTGTCAAGATGAAGCCACACTCAGGTCGGAGGAATAACACCTTATATTCCGTCTGGGTAGCCTCCAACCTGATGGCGTGAACATTGACTTCTCAAACTTCCGCTAATGTCCCACCTCCCCCTTGTACCCCATCCAGTATTTATTTATTTATATACACACATTCTTTTTCTCTCTCTTCTTTTTCTCCCTCTGTCCCTCTCACTATACCCCTAGCCCATCCTCTGGGCTTCCTCCCTCCCCCTTTTCTTTCTCCCTAGGCCTTGTGTCCCATGATCCTCTCATATCCCTTTTGCCAATCAACTGTCCAGCTCTTGGCTCCATCCCTCCCCCTCCTGCCTTCTCCTATCATTTCGGAGCTCCCCCTCCCCCTTCCAAATCTCTTTCTAGCTCTTCTTTCAGTTAGTCCTGACGAAGGGTCTCAGCCCGAAATGTCGACTGCACCTCTTCCTAGAGATGCTGTCTTGCCTGCTGTGTTCACCAGCAACTTTTGTGTGTGTTGCTTGAAATTCCAGCATCTGCAGATTTCCTCGTGGTTAGGTTGATAGATTCTTCATTTGTTAGGGCTTCAAAGTTACAGGGAGAAGTCAGGAGAATGGGGTTGAGAGGAATAATAAATGAGGCATGTGTTTGGGGAGGGGTGCTATGGATTGGGGCTCATAGTTTAAAGTTGTGCTGGGCAGTTTGTACAAAGAAAGTGGCAGGTGCATGGAACAGACTGCCAGGAAGTAGAGTGATAGAAGCAGATACAAATGTGGCATTTAGAGGCTATCAGATGAACACATCAATATGCAGGGAATGGAGGGTTATGGATCACGCACAGGAAGAAGAGAAATAGTTTAATTCTGCTTCTTGTTAAGTACAAAGTTTGTGGGCCAATAGACCCGCTCTACTGTCCCATGTTTTATTTAACTCAATAATTCAGTTGGGAGAGAAAGCATGCTGAGTTCCAGCTGGACAGGATGTCTGTTGTTTCTCACACTGGTCACATAACACTATGCCAAAATCACAGGGACAGCAACAAAAAATTGTGGCATATGAGTGTTAAATGTTCCTTTTGTGCTACTTGTTATGTATAGAAAGTCCACAAGAATCAAATTCTCGAGAATAAGTTAAATTATTTTCTAGATATTTAGATTTTACTATTGTTGCAGTATTTTGCAGATTTTGGAATGTAATTTTATCAATTGTCTTAAGTTACTTAATAGCTACATTTCCATAATATCAGACAATTCTTAAGGGCATTTTGAGGGACTGGAAATATACCACGAATGTTGTCTCTGCAAAATTGTTGAAATTTTTTGGAGGTATAGGTGAACCTCTGTGAGTGGCCATTCTCAGGCAAACATCCCAAGAACGAGGCCCTAGATACTGTTAGTCAGCTATGCTGTGCAGGCCAACTTTCAGATGCCTGGTAAGAGTCACAAAATTGGTAACATATTCCTACAGTCCTGATGAAGGGTCTCGGCCTGAAATTTGGACTGTTTACTTTTATCCATAGATGCTACCTGACCTGCTAAGTTCCACCAACATTTTTTGTGTGTTGCTTGGATTTCCAACATGTGCAGATTTTCTCTTGTTTGGAACAGTATTCCCAGCTCTGTTGTGACAGGAAATGACCAGGTGGATAAATAAAAAGACTTAAGGATAGTCTCAAGTCTTTCTTGATGAAGTACATCATCCTCAGTGTACCTCTAGGCCCTCTGAGTCATGACTACTCAAAGATGTGAATGCACGTTCGGGATGATATAATGAACCTTGAGAACATGCAGAAAGAGGTGACAGAGTGGACCAGGTCACAAACCACCCACTCACTTGTCACCCCAGTCAACTCCTGCCTCACTGGGGGAGGAGCATGCAGCATGCACATTTTTCTCATTAATCACTTCAGGACCCACTGATCAGAATAGAAGCAAACCATAATCAATCCTGCCCGAGGAGAAAGAAATTCTCCAAATCCTCCTCCTCCATTGCTGCCTCCCATGTGTATAACTTTCATAGACAAGTAATGCAGTATCATAGACTTTTCCAAAGTCTACTCAGATTCACACAACAGCTGGATTTGCTCTGTTTATTATGGCAATTATGGATGTGGTTTTATCTTTAAATCAAACTGATGATTGGCCCTTTTCTCTGCATATAAAACAGAATTAGAACCAGGTTTAATATCACTGGCATATGTCCATAACTCCATAAGATATAGGAACAGAATTAGGCTATTTGGCCCATTAAGTCTGGTCTCCTATTTCATCATGGTTATTCCATTTTCCCTTCTCAGTTCCAACAACCTGTCTTTTCCCCGTATCCCCTCATGCCCTGACCAATCAAGAATCTATCAACTCTGCCTTTTAAAATATAAATAAAGACTTGGCCTCCTCGGCAGTCTGTAGCAATGTATTTCACAGATTGACCACTCTCTGGCTAAAAAATTCCTCCTCTGTTCTGAAGCTGCGTCTTAGTAAAAGTGGGAGACACTCCCACCAGAGAAAACACCCTTTCCACATCCACTCTCTCAAGGCCTTTCACCTATTGATAGGTTTGAATTAGGTCACCCCTCATTCTTTTAAATTTCAGTGAATACAGGCCCTGAGGTATCAAATGCTCTTCATATTACAAGTTGTTCAATTGGAAATAACATATGCACCTTGCTGACAATCGACATTGACACAACTCAGGGATGTGGGCTTAGCCCACTGTACTGCTCTCTACACCCATGACTGTAAGGCTAGGCACAATTCAAATACCATCTAAAAACTTGCTGACAACACAGCCATTGTTGGCAGAAGTTCAGATGGTGATGAGATTGTGGTCTTCTGGTTAGGAAGTCGAGGTTATAGTTGCACAGTGACATCCAGGGGCCCAGGTTTTGGAGCTTTTCAATCAGAACTGTAGGAATGATGGTATTAAACACTGAGCCATAGTTAGTAAACAACATCTTGATATAGATATTCATATATATGATGCAAGGTCGTGTAAGAGCCAATGAGATTGCATCCGCCATAGACCTATTGTGGCAATAGGCAAATTACAGTGGGTCCAGGTCCTTGCTGAAACAGGAATTAATTCCAGCCAAAGCCAACCTCTCAAACCACTTCATCACAGTCATAAAGGCAGCCCACTCTTCTCTTCTTGGGTGCTGGTAGGATTGTTGCCCCTTTGAAGCAGGTGGGAACTTCCGACTGTAGCAATGCCAGACTGAAAATGTCTTTGAACGCATCCGCCAGTTGGTTGCCACTGGTTTTCAGAGTTCTACTAGGTACTCCATTGAGGCCGGTTGCCAGGTAAGGTTCACCCACTTGAAAGACAGTCTGACATCAATCTCTCAGATAGAGATCACAGGGTCACCAGATGTTGCAGCAATCCTTATAATTATAGTTTTATTTTCTCTTTCAAAGTGTGCATAAAAGGCATTGAGCTTTTCTAGGAGTGAAGGTCGGTCATTTAACATAGTTAAAGATGGTGGAGTTAAATGTCTAATCTTCGACAGATGCTTAGAATCAATGGTGAATTGTTCCCACACTTATACTTTGGACTTTGAAGTGGCTCAAGAAGCCATTATGGATTGATCATCAAACTCCATCTCAAGCTGAGTAAGGGAAACTTAACAAGCAGATGTGGATAGTTTGGTAGATTGCACTTCCTTTCGCAAAATGGTCTTCATTTCATTGGTCTACCTGGTAACTTCTTAATACCATACAGCAGGCATTCCCAAACTCTTTTTATGCCATTGACCAATACCATTAAGCAAGGGGTCTGTGGATCCCGGAATGGGAACCTTTATCATGGAGCTTGGAAAAGAGCCTATCTAGATGGTATTACAGGATCAACATGTCAGTTGGACGTGACTGAGTGTAATTTGGGCCTTAATGCTGGGCAGTTGGTCTAGGAGGGCCACCAAGGTTGATTTGTTTATCCAGCCCATGGATTTGGAGCAATTTTACTGAAACAGCATTGCTGGTTTCTCTCCTTTATCCAGATATGTCCAATATAAGTCAGAATCATGCAGGAGAGCAGGGACCATGAATGCCCAACACAAGACAAGTTTTGTGCCAGATCTGAGGTCTTGATTTTCAGATGCTTTTTCAGATGCACCAAAGTCATTAAAGAATTTCTTTATTGATATCTGAAATCACTGAGAGAAGGCTTCCAATATATGGAAGCATTTTCCAGGATCTTGTTTTGGCCATTTATTGTTAGAGGATAGTGTAGACCAATGGAGATGGGTTTATAGAGGATTTTTTTTTTGTTTCAAAGTTGGGAGGTTTATAGGTCAACAAGTGGATGATGATTTCGAGTTTGATATCTTGTTTCTGCTGTGGAGGCGTGTTAGTTTGAATCCTTCCCTATTGGTCTTGTTGACTAGTTTTCTTTCGTAGGTCAGAATACAAGGAGTACTTAAAGCCGTGTACATCAACATTTTGGTACTGGATTTGTTTATTATTTCTAGTTATTTCTAAATATTCCTTATTATCAATTTATAAGGCTTATCATTCACTACAGTAACTGAAGTCATGTGGTATTTTGCACGTTACCACAGCAGGCTCTGCATAATTGGAAAAATGCTCTGATTGTTGGTAGGAAGAAACTACAAAGAAGATTTTATTCATGGGATACTCATGAAGCCTAAGAAAGTGTCAAGCAGAAAAGCAATTAAATCCCCGTTGTTGTCACTTCTTTCCAATTTTCTTAGCAGGTTAACTTCACTAAAACAAACCTAGCAAATATCAGCAGTATCTTTTTTTCAGAGCATCTCTGAACATATAACATGTTGAACTTTGAGGTGGAAGGGCTACAGCAGTGGAAGACCACAGACATACAGTGACCATTTGTTTAGGTACAAGAGATACCTAATAAAGTGGACAGAGTATTTCCAATTCAGCATGATGCACGACTTAGAAAGGAATATGTAGGTTGAGATGTTCCTATGTACGCAAAGCAACCTGTGATTAGAGCACACTGCAACAAAGAACAAAATAAAAATCAAGTTACTTCACAAGTTAAGAAAGAATATTAGAAAAAAACTCAAGATGATGGTGTAGAAATTTGCTCCAGCCAGAAGAGAACCTAAAGGTGGGTGTATTGGCAGCCCCTGGCAAACTTGTTGCATGACAATTAAACAGATGGTGAAAAGGACAGCACACTCATTATCACACATATATTACCATCAAGTCAAACTCCTACTCCAACAATTCATAAATATCTGCCTGGTTGATTTGCAATGGGAACAAATGCTTTATCTCTACCACTGGCTGTTCAAAGCCATCAATGCTATAGTGCATACTTACAGAGATTTTGGAAAAAAGATTAAAGCTATTTTAAAAAATGATGCCATTTCGGGTTGGAACAGGATGTAAACTGACAGCATCCCCATCTGGGAGCATTCAGCTGTATAAGCCCACAGGGGACCAGCTTCAATGCCTAGATGCTCAGCATGGAGCTGAAGGTCAGATCCTACAACTGATCTCTGAGCTCTTGGAATAGAGTTAAAAGCTCCAAGTGTACCTGCTGGAAAGTGATGTGCAGTTGGAAACTAAAATTTGCTCTTCAAAGATAATTAAAAGATCATGTGCATTGAAAATTCAATTTTGCTAATAAGTCATTAATTTCTGACTTTGTATTATGGTTAATTAAAATTTAATGAGATTAGAATCACAAAATGTTGAAAGGGGTTATTTGCCCTCATATAACTATGCCATCTCTTTGAAAGAGCTCTCCAACCTGTTTCACCTCCTCACCATCACCCCAGGACCCTCAAGTTATTTTTCTCCTTCCAGCATTCCTTTTTAAAGTTGTTACTGAATCTGCTTTTACTGTTTAATTAGGCAGTACATTACAGACCAAAACTGGGATGGGGTGTAACGTCAGAACAATCTGTTTAGTCCTCAGTGGACTCACAGACAAAAAGCACTTCGCCATGGTGTTGGCAAGACCATCTGTACAGGTGGAACTCCAACCCATGAAAATATAAATTGACCTGGAATTATCTTCCTTTTTATGTTGATGGTAATCTACCATGCATGTCCAGCATTCTTGTTATGTTGTACAGACACACCACATTTAAAATTCTCTTTTCACCTTACATTTCCCTTAATTCTGTAAGGCCAATGATACATTTATTGTTAACTTCTGCATCTTTATAGAGGAATATGACAAACGTGAGGACAGCGTAGAACAAGCTAAATGCTGAAACATGTCAACGTTAAGAGGATGTGCTGGAAGCTTTGAAATATATTGGGACAGAAAACTCTCCGGGGGATATACCGCAGGTTACTATGGGAAGCAAGGAATGAGATAGCTACACCTTTGGTGATGATTATTGCATTCTCACTGGCCACGGGAGCAGTATCAGAAAATTGGGTGTTGGCAAATGTTAATCCTTTGTTCAAAAAAAGATCATAAGGATAATCCTGGGAATTACAGACTGCTAGTGATTCTTATGTCAGTGTTGGGCAAACTATTGGAGAGGATTCTTAGAGACAGGATTTATTAGCATTTGGAAAAGTATAGTTTGCTTAAGGATAGTTAGCATGGCTACGTGAGGGGCAGGTGACGACTCAAAAGCCTGACTGAATTCTTTGAGGACATGACAAAACAAATTGATGAAGATAGAGCAGCAAATGTGATGTATTTGGATTTTAGTAATGCATTCAACAAGGTTCATCATTCAGAAAGATCCAGGGAAACTTGGCTGTGTAGATTCAGAATTGGCTTGCCACCAGAAGGCAGACATTGGTAGCAGATGGGGCATAATTCACCTGGACAGTGACCAGTGATGTTCTACAGGAATCTGTTCTGGGACCCCTGCTATTTGTAATTTTTATAAAGAACTTGGATGAAGAAGTGGAAGGGTGGGTTAGTAAGTTTGCAGATGACATCAAGGTTGGTGGCATTGTTAATAGTATAGGAGGCTGTCATAGCTTACAACGGGATATGGTTAGGATATAGTGCTCAGCTGAAAAGTGAGGCACTTTGCAAGGTCGAACTTGAAGACAGAGTACATGGTTAAAGGCATGATTCTTAAATGTGCGGAGGAATAGAGGGATGTAGGGGTCCACGTCCTTAGATCCCTCAAAGCTTCTACAGAAGTTGATGGGGTGGTTAAGAAGGTGTGCTGGCCTCAATTTGCCAAGGCTTCAATTAGTCTGATTGAATTCCAGAATCGCAACATAATGCTGCAGCTCTCTAAAACTATGGTTAGACCAGACAACAATTGTGTTCACTTCTGGTTGCCTGGACGAGGGTGCAGAGGTGGTTTACCGGGATGCAGCCTGGATTAGAGTGCATTTCTTATGGGGAATGGTCGAATGAGCAAGGCTTTTCTTTTTGGAGCGAAGCAAGATGAGGGATGACATGATAGAGGTGTATAAGACAATCTGAGGCATTGAAGGCGTGAATAGCCAGTGCCTTTTTCCCATATGTGTTTCTTTTTTACATAGAGCATGTCAGGTGCATGGAATGCACTGCCAGGTATGGTGGTAGACGCAGATACATTATGTCATTTGAGAGACTCTTAGATAGGCACATGGAAGATAGAAAAATTGATGGCGATGTGGGAGGTAAGGGTGAGATTGATCTTAGAGTAGGTTGAAAGGTAGGCATTGTTATGTTTTGTAATTCCAAAACATTAGAACTAATTGAAAGCAAAACAGAGGTCTGGGAGATAGACGCACGTACCTCGTTTTTACTTTAGTGAGGCGCTCATGTATGATGTGGCAGTGTAATGACATTTGCCATTCATGTACTATTACATAAAACCTATAATGAATGATTTAAACAAATAAAGAATGCTTAATCAAGCAATTAATTTACAACAAATAGCACAGAAACATTCAGTACACAACATTGTGGGCAGAAGGGCCTGTAGTGCAATGTACTGTTTTATATTCTATTAGTTAAATTGTTTGTGGTAAAAGCTAGCATTGATTATCATAAATCAGAAAACTATGCTTTGAAATTGATTAGATTCAGTGATCATGTGAATTATCTAATTAAAACTAAAGCATTGTTGTTCAGATTGCTTGGAGTTTCATACTGAAGTTTCCCTTAAAATCATTTGAGATATGATTTTACTCTCAGAAGCTGTACAAAGGGTTTGTTTTTTTAATTTCAATATAGTTATTGAAAGTTTATTTGCAAAGTAAAATGCTAGATATTGGGTTTAAATATTGTTAATAAAAATTAAGCTCAAGCTTGTGTTGTACTAATTAGCAGGTGTCTTGGCTTTAGGAAGATAAGAAAAAAGTGAATTTGAGTTATAAGTAAATCAACAAAACTATTAATTATGGTGTTTCTGCTTTTAACTTTACAAGAAAGAAATGCTCACCTCAACTAATAACGCTTGCTCTTGTAAGTAAATTAAATCATGAAAGTCTGAGGTTTAGGTGAGAAATGTGAAGGCAGATGAGATTTACTAAGAAGAAATGCTTTAGCAGATAAAGAATATGCACACTTTCCAGCCATTGTGGAAGAGAAAACTGATAACAGGAAATAGAAGTAAAAAAAAATTAAGATCATTAATTGAAGCTGAGATTTTAAGTATCTCCTTCAAGCAGAAAGTCTATCAGGTAGGAGAGTCTTCCAGAATTACTGATGGAGGAAATTACTTACAAAACTAAACTGTAAAATAAGTATATAGAGTCAGCCGCAAGAAAGGCAGAAGGTATTAAAGAGAGTGAGCACTAGCAGAAAAAATTGTGAATTTTTACTTTATGACAGTTCATCTTCCGTATATTTTGATGCATATGAAGAGGTAGTAAAGTGTCCCAGTTGTCAGGTTCGAAAAATTATTTCAGCAGCTGCATGACATTTGTGCTTCTCCACTGCAGCAGTGCATTGATTTTGTAAATAAAAATCTATAGGCCTTCTGAAGAAAAATGTAGCAGTGATAATTTCAGTAACTGTCTGTAGGTGAGCCTATGAAAACTGTACAACAGCTTGACTGGGACATGTTTATATGATCAGTCCCTTGATTTTCCTTGACATTTTCTTCCATTTTCTTCTAGCTGTGGTGTCACAGGTTCTGTGCGATATTTATCTACTTCTCCCATCAAGTTGGATACATTAAATCAGAAAAGGATTCACAAAGCATTGGAACTATTTCTCTGAAGGGACTGAGAGTCCTATTATTGTCCAACAACCATACTATTGCAGGCGATAAAACTGCAAGACTGCCGGAACACAAAGACTCAGAAATAAGAATTGCAGGAACAATATGCAAACACAGGGATAGGACTATGCAGTGTTACTAGATATTTCATTCTTCCTCCAGTGCATGAGTGACAACATGAAACCAAAAATCTTGTCAATAACAGGCCACCTTCAATAATATTTTCCATCCTAAATGACTAGCAAAAAAGGGCGTAAATTAAATAAATTTGCAGTTTCTATTGGACAAAATGGTGGAAAGAGATGTAAGAGTGAGCATTTCTTGTTTTTGATAAGGGAATTGAGAGGTGAAAATTGTCTTTGAAGATTAAGGAACAGCGTAAGTCATAGTTTTACTCACTATTATTCTTGCAAGTTTCATGCTAAAAAAGTGGAGCATGGTTATTGATGGTGATTACATGGAGCAAGTTTTCAAGGCCATTGTTACTTTGGTTGGGCCAATTTACAATGTTAAAACGCAGGGCAAAATATTATTCAATATTAAAAATATTATTAATTAAAGTGGATATTGCTCTTCCATATTTATTTATTAACCTCTTCTGTGATATTAATTTATACTTATTCTTTTCATTTAATTTATTCTCCTCAGAAGTTAGAGACACACTTCATTATTTGTCTGTGGTAATATTTTTTTTACCAAAAAAAAGCCCATCATATTAGCCCAGCGGTCCCCAACCACTGGGCCGCGAGGGAACGATATGATTTGGCGATATAA
Source organism: Mobula hypostoma (assembly GCF_963921235.1). NCBI lineage: Eukaryota > Metazoa > Chordata > Chondrichthyes > Myliobatiformes > Myliobatidae > Mobula > Mobula hypostoma. The sequence goes on along the minus strand of NC_086102.1, from coordinate 137,984,277 downwards.
ATCAGCTGCACTGTTCCTCATTCCCTGTCATGCACTATTGAGCTTGAACGCATGTGAGGTCATTACGCACGCGTCATCCATGTCAGCGCGGGAAGAAGATCAACTCCTCGAGCTCGCAAATGACGCCCGGGTGAGAAGTATGTTTGACATAACATCTCTGCCGGCATTCTGGATCAAAGTCAAGGCTAAATATCCTGAGATATCCACGAAAGCACTGAAAACGTTGCTTTCATTTCCAACATTTTTCTGCTAAGCGGAGTTTTCTGCATTGAATGCAACGAAAACTAAATTGCGGAATAGACTGGACATAAGGAACCCCGTTCGAGTATCACTGTCTCCCATCACCCCTCAATAGGAAACAAGCCCAGGGCTCCCACTGATTCAGAGATATTGGTGTGTTGCAATGATTTTATACCTTCATACGGGGAAAATATGTGCTGTGTGTTTAATATCCAAACGTTACTTAAAATGTTATGATGCTATTGACTTACTTATATAACCATATAATAATTACAGCACGGAAACAGGACATTTCTGCCCTTCTAGTCCGTGCCGAACGTTACTCTCACCTTGTCCCACTGACCTGCACTCAGCCCATAACCCTCCATCCCTTTCCTGTCCATATACCTATCCATTTTTTCTTTAAATGATAATATCGAACCTGCTTCTGCCACTTCTACTGGAAGTTCATTCAACACTTTCTTGAAGCTCCCCTGTCCTCCCCTGATAATTGACTTATCACTATATTCATGCGTGGAAAATATGCGCTGTGTGTTTAATATTAAATTCATTAGATAAACCTTTTTAGAAACGAAATTGAGTGTATTAGCCATTTATCACCTATATTCCAGTCGTGATTAACACCCCTCTCTCACCGCCCCCCACCCCCCCCGGAACAGAGTCGCTGAAAACGATTTGTAGAAGGGGGGCGGGGATCGGTACGTCACGCATGCGCACTGGTGCCCGCGCAAGGCTTCATGGTCATTGTAGTCTTACTGGGGGTAAACTCAACGTATTTGTCTGCTACTCTTGTCCGTTGGCAACCCTACCACCCCCCCACCCCCCACCGGTCGGCCGGTCCGCAAGAATATTGTCAATATTAAACCGGTTCGCAGTGCGAGAAAGGTCGGGGACCCCTGTATTAGCCATTTGCAAAATATTTGTTAGTCACATCACAAACAGTTCCCTCTGTATTATTAAATACAGAACAAGAAAGAACACATGCAGAAGTCAATTGTATGCCACCACCCAGAGGATAAATGTCTTGAAAAAATATTGTTCTGAAAAAAAACTGAGATGAAGAATCTCTGATCTGAAATGTTGATTATGCTTCTCTGCACACAGATGCAGCCTGACCTGTTGAGTAGTTCAGCATTTTTCAATTCTGTAGTGGTCTTAAAGCTTTCACCACCCACAGCACTCCAATATTCGCATTATTATGGATGAAAGCAAAATGCAATTAATACACTGAAGCTTTGGAATGGTCACATTAATATCATTGTCCCTTACTATTGCAACGGTGTTACCAAAACAGAAACAATATTTTTTCCTATCCTAAAATTATTTTCTAGAGAATAAACTCATTTTGAGGTCATAAGACAGGAGCAGAATTAGGTCATTCAGCCCATCAAGTCTGCTCCACCATTCAATCATGGGTTATTAATTTTCCTTTTCAACCCATTCTCCTCCTTTCTCTCTGTAAGCTTTGGCACACTTATTAATTAAGATCCCAATGACTTGGCCTCAACAGCTGTCTGTGGTAATGAATTCCACAGATTCACCACCCTCTAGCTAAAGCAATTCCTAATTTCATCTTCTAGAGAATGAATTTGTAATGCAACAGAGGAAAGAGTTAAATAAGCTGAAGCAAAAATAAAAAAAAGGTTCTCTTTTAGTTATGAGACTCATAGCTGTGTGAGATGCCTTCAAAAAATAGATAATGTATTTGATCTGCTCAATTAAAGAGCAGTAGGTGGCATATGTATTAATTTCATTCTGTGCTTCTCACCTTCTTAATGCTCAGAGACTAAAGATGAGAAGATTGGGAGTCTCTATGGAGGTCCATAATCTTCTTGTCATATTCTTATTTCAAGTTAACTTTGTTTTGCTAAATCAGGTCCCACTTATTCATAAAAATTGATACTTTAATTTCAGAAACTACTTAATATCACTTTGTGCTTAACGCATATTATGAATCATTGTCATCATGACAAATGGTCCAGCTGCTGAAAGTACAATTATGATTACCACTGTCAACAGCATCAAATACAAAATATTAAACATTCCTGAATGCAAAAGATGTAGCAGCAACAACGTTTACATTTATATTGCAGCATTAATACTGCAAAAGAACTATCATATAAAAGCTGTTGCAAACTCACAAAGAAATATTAGACAAAGTGACCAATAGCATGGTCTTAGGAATGGAGGAAATGTAGCCATGTAGCAAATCTCTGTGGGGTTGTAGTATGCATGGAGTTTCCAGAAATTAAGGCTTTTGGAGGCAAAAGACACAAGAACTAATAATAAAATAATTTAATTTGGCCATTTTTTAATTGCCAGAATTAGAGCAGTTTAGTTTCTTGGAAGACCAAATTCCCTCCTTAATGTATAAAGATAGAACGTGTCAACTAAATGTTTTGGAAAGAAGGATACCAATAACTTTAAAATAGAGGCAATTTTGGAGTAGGTTATAAGATTGGCACAACATCGTGGTCCGAGGGGACTATGTACTATGTTGGGCTATTCTATGTTCTATCAGTGTTGAAGTACCAAGCAAGTTTGGTTACGAAGTTTGTAAAAACTCGCATGTCCATGAGGTAGGAAAGAAAGATGCATACATAACTTTAAGAGAATGCTATAATTTTATGCCAGTATATTACATATTATCCTATATTAAGACTGAAAACAGAACTTAATAATCTTCTCCATTTACTTTCATTACATTCTTATAACCAGGCAAGGCAAAGATCAATTTAACTCCCTGCTATAAGATCCACAAAGCAAAAATATACTTTCTGCACTGAGCAGATGGCATAAGGTTGTTGTGCTTTGGTTCAACTCTATGGGAGGCTGTCGCACAGGATTAAAAGTGAATTATAAAGTAGAGAGACAGTATGTTTTTCACCGGGTTGAAATGTCCAAAAGCAAATGTCATGCATTTACGGTGAGAGTGGGTAATTTGAAAGGAGATGTGAGGGGAAAGTTTTTTTTTTACACAGAGAGTGGTGGGTGCCCAGAATGTGTTGCCTGGGATGATAGTAGAGCCAGGTACCTTAGAGACTTCTAAAAAACATTTAAACAGGCACATGAATGTGAAAAAATTGGAAGGATATGGACATTATGTAGGCAGAGGGGATTAGTTCAGTTGGTCACTTGATTGCTAATTTAATTGGCTTAGCACAACATTGTGTGCCAAAGGGCCTGTTCCTATGCTCTACTGTTCTATTTTCTATGTTCTATGGTTAGACATGGGGACAGTATATCAATTTAGTTGAACTGCAGGTGGGTCAGGAGAGGCTGAAGGAAACTATTCCACCTGAAATCTGTAAGCACAATGAGTTAAAGAGTAACTTTAGCTGTACCAAAGCTCAATTATACGCCTCAATTCAACTCAAGCTGCGTGTCACCCCACAGACAGTTGCAGACCACATGCCTGATCCCACTGAAATTAATCAAGCTGGGAACACACATTAGTTTCCACCAATTTTATCTTCTATTATATGGTGAAGAATTAATTTAAGTTTTCGTTTCAAAATATAAGCAGTGTAAAACCCAAAGGTGACATAGGAGTTTCTGTATTTTGATTAATGAACAGTTGGCATTTGGGATATGTTGCCTGACAGGGTAATGGAAGCAGATTTGACTGTGGATATCAAAAAGGAAATATTTTAATCCTTAAAAAGGAAATGTAGGGGACTGTAAAAGTAGCGAATGAGCTACCACCAACTCAAATAATAAGTGCCCTCCTCCACTGTTACCCTTTTACTATTCTATAATATTCTGCACTTGAAAATTTCTGCACTTCTTATAAATTGACACTTAAACTAAAGGTTAAAATTATCCATTTCAAATCTAATTTTTCTAACTGTGGTTTACAATGTTGAACAGAGAATATAGAACACTACAGCACAGAAACAAGCTGTTTGACTGACAATGTTGTGCTGAGCTAATTAAACAAGTAAATAAGTGTCTAACCAATCCCTCTTGTCAAATTAAAGTACAGTGCCTACGAAAAGTATTCATCCCCCTTGGAAGTTATCATGTTTTATTGTTTTACAATATTGAATCACTGTGGATTTAATTTGGCTTTTTGACACTGATCAACTGAAAAGACTCTTTTGTGTCAAAGTGAAAACAAATGTCTACAAATTGGTCTAAATTTATTACAATTCTTAAACACAAGATCATTGATTGCATAATTACTCATCTCCTTCAAGTCAGTATTTAGTAGATGCACCTTTGGCTGCAATTACAGCCTTGAGTCTGTGTGGATAGGTCTCTACCAGCTTTGCACATCCGAACACTGCAAATTTTCCCCATCCTTCTTTACAAAACTGCTCAAGTTCTGTCAGATTGCATGGGGATCGTGGATGAACAGCCCTTTTCAAGTCCAGACACAAATGCTCAATTGGATTGAGGACAGGACTCTGACCTGGCACTCCGGAACATTAATTCTGTTGTTTTTAAGTCATTTCTGTGTAGCTTGGCTTTATGCTTGGGGTTATTATCTTGCTGGAAATCAAATCTTCTCCCAAGCTGCAGTTCTCTTGCAGACTGCATCAGGTTTTCCTCTAGGAATTCCCTGCATTTATTTTACCCTCTACAAGTCTTCCTGGGTCAGCTGCAGTAAAGCATCCCAACAGTATGATGTAGCCACCACCATGCATCAGTAGGGATGGTGTGCTGATGATGATGTGCGGTGTTTGGCTTACACCAAACATAATGTTTAGTCTGATGGCCAAAAAGCTCAATTTTGGTTTCAACAGACCATGGAACCTTCTTCTAGCTGACTTCAAAGTCTCCCACGTGCTTTTTAGCAAACTCTAGCTGACATTTCATGTGAGTTTTTTCCAACAAAGTTAGACTGAAGACTACAATATTCAAATAACTGATCACAAAACCGAGGAAAGAGGACCGGGTCGAGACAACGGAGATTTTTGGAGAAGAGGAGTTCGGTGGGTAATACCGTTCTGGCTGACCGGAAGTGCACCGGGAGTGGTAAGCATAAAGGAGTTTCGTGCTTACTGATCTGGTTAACAATGGATAGTGCAATCTGGGGTATATTATGATCAAGGAACGTGCTTGCAGATTGGATATTGAACTTTTTACTGTTGGACTTCGGCCACATTCCACCGTGATACAACACTGGCGGCACGGGAGGTCGTTCCTGCCTGTGGCCATCGAACGTGCAGCTCCTCCCATGGAGGGTCAGACACCCTGAGCCAATAGACTGGTCCTGGTCTTATTTTCCATCTGGCATAGTTTGCATTTTGTTGGTTGATTGTTGGGGTTTTTTGTATTGCTATATTTACGCTCTATTCTTGGTTGGTGCAGCTGTAATGAAACCAAATTTCCCTCGGGATTAATAAAGTATATCTATCTATCTATCTATCTATTCAAGCATAAATTAAGCATTTGGTTTCTGTAACACTATAAAAACACTTAGGGCTTGATTATTTTGATGGCTAACACACAGTTCTGTTGAAAACCACCAAATTGTGCTTGCATCAATGCCATCCTGAACTCCCACACCTATACAATAAAGCACAGAACTGAGGAAACTGTGAGTCAGAGGCTGTTACATCTGATTCTGCCATTGAAACTGCAGGAATTCCATAACTTTACTGAAAAGAGATAGATACACTTTGAATCTCCTCACTTAACTCAAGTGCAACCCCATTCATTTCAGCTCCATAAAGATTTCAAGATCTTAAAGAAAGCTTTTGGCACACTGGCCTTCATAAATCAAAATATCGTGTACAGCAGATGAGATATTATGTTAAAAGGTACCCTGATTTTCTCTCCATTGTTTTTCACCTAATCAGTTTAGTACTTCTTGCATTTTTTTTTGTTTTTATTAGTTTATTGTTTTATTCTTTTAAAGCTTTTTAGCCCATTTCTGCCAAACTGAGGCAACCTATTGTGAGATTCTTTGTACTTCCAAAATAAGGTGTGAAGAAAACCATTAACTGACATTCATATCTAATTAGAAACATAGAAACATAGAAACATAGAAAATAGGTGCAGGAGTAGGCCATTCGGCCCTTCGAGCCTGCACCGCCATTTATTATGATCATGGCTGATCATCCAACTCAGAACCCCGCCCCAGCCTTCCCTCCATACCCCCTGACCCCCGTAGCCACAAGGGCCATATCTAACTCCCTCTTAAATATAGCCAATGAACTGGCCTCAACTGTTTCCTGTGGCAGAGAATTCCACAGATTCACCACTCTCTGTGTGAAGAAGTTTTTCCTAATCTCGGTCCTAAAAGGCTTCCCCTCTATCCTCAAACTGTGACCCCTCGTTCTGGACTTCCCCAACATCGGGAACAATCTTCCTGCATCTAGCCTGTCCAATCCCTTTAGGATCTTATACGTTTCAATCAGATCCCCCCTCAATCTTCTAAATTCCAACGAGTACAAGCCCAATTCATCCAGTCTTTCTTCATATGAAAGTCCTGCCATCCCAGGAATCAATCTGGTGAACCTTCTTTGTACTCCCTCTATGGCAAAGATGTCTTTCCTCAGATTAGGGGACCAAAACTGCACACAATACTCCAGGTGTGGTCTCACCAAGGCCTTGTACAACTGCAGTAGTACCTCCCTGCTCCTGTACTCGAATCCTCTCGCTATAAATGCCAGCATACCATTCGCCTTTTTCACCGCCTGCTGTACCTGCATGCCCAATTTCAATGACTGGTGTATAATGACACCCAGGTCTCGTTGCACCTCCCTTTTTCCTAATCGGCCACCATTCAGATAATAATCTGTTTTCCTATTTTTGCCACCAAAGTCGATAACTTCACACTTATCCACATTAAATTGCATCTGCCATGAATTTGCCCACTCACCCAACCTATCCAAGTCACCCTGCATCCTCTTAGCATCCTCCTCACTGCTAACACTGCCACCCAGCTTCGTGTCATCCGTAAACTTGGAGATGCTGCATTTAATTCCCTCATCCAAGTCATTGATATATATTGTAAACAACTGGGGTCCCAGCAATTAATTGATGTACACATCTAACTTCAACTGTGTAACTCAAGCCCTGGTGTACTTGGTGCTGGCCTGAACATTATTCATTAAAATTGTGCTAGAGGCTGTGGCTTGATGAATACTACTTTCTCCGCAGTCGTTCTTGATTAGTAAGGGCATCAAAAGTTACGCGGAGAAGGCAGGGGAAAGGGACTGAGAGTGTTGGTAAATCAGCCATGATGGAACGGCGGAGCAGACTCGACAGGTTAAATGGCCTAATTCTGCCCCTATATCATATGATTTTATGGAAGGTTGAAATCTTGGGCTGCCTGCTGATCAGTTCTCTTGCAAGATTGTGCAAGAAGCACAGATAATTCATTTCTATAATCTTTTATAACTATAAAACTCAACACCTTCATGCATTTTTAATAAAGGTCATTTGAATATCATTGCAAACACTACAATTTTCTTAAATTCGTTCTAAATTATGAAAGAAATTAGATTGAACATGGAATGAAAGGTTCGAATTAATACGTGATATCAACATTACCCATAAGCCATTCTACAGTAGTAACCTTTTGGGATATGGCGTCATTTCAAGCTTTATTAAATTGCCTCTTTTAAAATTCATATTGCCAGCTACTGACAAAGACAACATTTAGAAACAGAATATTTGCTCAGAAGTTTGACCTTCTGGGGATTGGATTTATTCTAACTTTTGTTTCTGAGCACTGGGTGAAAGTTATTTAAACATGTTTAAGGCTTATTCCACCATCGCTCTCATGCAAGCTAGAACTTCCCTTTCATATAACTTCCAGGGAGGAACTTCAGTTAATTGAGCAATCAGATATGAATAAATGCTTTATTTAAATTTTGTCAATACTTTTAATTACATTTACAAATAATATTGAAGTTTGTGTGACGTTCATATCATCAGTGAATTGAACTTAATGTAATGAACTTAATTGTACTTAATTTACAGTACAAATTGCAAATTTATAATTTGTAACTTATCTTCTGTGGCATTATTCATTCTACTTTGAATACTATAACGTTTATAAGAATGGGAAGTATTACATAAGTTAATACATAATGTATTATGCTGCAGGTACCACAAAACTGGATCTCCTACTGATAAGCCCAAAAGAACATGCTGACAGCAGAAATTTAATCTATTTTGGGCTCCTAAGAACTGCAGGATGCTGAGGAAGCAGTTTCTCTCATAAAAGTCTTTCAGAAGTTCTCAGCCTTACATCTTTAGCTTTTCACTACTTCATCCCTCAATCAACTGTGACAAATTGTCAAGGAGTCGAAGGTACGAGCTGATCAGCACAAATATTCCAATGATACCGCCTCTGTTGATGGGTTCAGAATCTGTGATGAAGCTTGAGTGGGTGGGGGCTTCTTTTATCATCTTCCCAATGTTGACGAGTATTCCTGCACTTGTAAATTGGTTTATTATAGTCACATGTGCTCAAGCCACAGTGAAAAACTTGTCTTGCATAATGTTCATACAGATCAATTCGTTTTAACACTGTAAGGTAAACTCTTTAGCCTGAACAAAGATATTTTCTTTCCCAAACCTTCCTATTACTTGGAGAAAAGTTGTCATTTTCTTTTCTAAATTAGGGACAAAGTAAGAGTAGGTGACTAATTACTATTTTCTTTTCATGCAACACACACACTTGCGTTGTTTGTGTGTGTTGCTTGGATTTCCAGCATCTGCAGATTTTCTCTCGTTTGTAACGGACTATTTTTTTTTCACCATGGAGTTCACTTATTAAAACCATGTTTTGGTAATTCTGTCTGCAGTTTACACATATGAATACTCAGCATTTATTTGTGATGTTTTCGGCAACCTTATATTTAATCTTCTAATCAATTAATTTTAAACTCTGCTTTTAACCTTTAATGTACCTAAGAAGATCATCAATTGCTCTGAAAGTTTTGACTGAAGCTAATATTCTTTACTTCTTCCTTGAACTCAAATCTTTATGTTACATTTGCTATTTCTTTCAGGATTTAAGTAGTTACTGTACCAAGACAAATACAATCACAATCTTCGTCACTCAATAGCCTCTGGTTTGTAGTATGGACATCAAAAGCTTATACACATCACATGATTCAAATCAAGATGTAATGTGACTAGCATATTTATGGTTTCACACACACTAATGGATGCACAGATGCGAAAGGATGACAGACTTGCATTTATACTACCTCTTTCATGTCATCTTCAGAAAGCCCTTTAGAGTTTGCATAGCCAATAAGTACATGTTTTTCCAAATGTAGACACTATCACTTTGCGAAAATCATTATAAACAACTTGCACACAGCAATTGCATAGTTACAATCAATAAAAATAGTTGCAAGATCTTATGCATTGCAAATCAAAAATATAAAGGGCAAGCAGAAGAGCAGATACAGGCCACAATACCAAGGGGCGTGAAAGAGAGAAGTACTTCAACCATTGGTCTGCACAAACAGCCCTTGAAATTGGCACACAGAACCTGGCTCGAAGCATATTTATCAGACCTTTATAACAAATCAGAACTAATGAACAATAGAGCAGAGTGTGCATTAAATACATTGAATCCAATTATACAAGTTTTTGGAGAGGCTCATCAGGAGGTCTTTTGCTTTTAAGTGTTTGGCTCACTGCAAGTCTAATCCACCATTACTAGATTCCATTTTCTTTCTTTACTACCTGCCAGCTGCTTTCACTAGGAACTGCCCGACTTTCGGCTGTCTGAAAGCAGTGAGCCTCAGCAGAATGACTTTTGTTAATTCAAGATTGCTGCTAAAACTCAAAATGAGGACAAGGGTTTGAAGATTATTCTGATTTTCTCAAAAAGGGGTCACACAGCCTGCAGATTGCTCAACCTGGCTTTGAGCTTAAAATCCCGTAGAAAAATAGATAGTATTGTTTTACTTAGCTTATACAATGCATGATTTCTCGAAAAAATGGTCAATACATTTCATAGACCAGCAATACTATTTCCTTCAGAGAAAGGAGCTTCAAGGTTGTGACCTGGACCACACAAGTTTATATTTCTTTTAAACCATACCAAACTGAATCACAGAAACAGTAGCACAGATTCTATGGTCAGTAGCACAGTGATAGGGCTGGAATTGCAGCTTCCAAACAATGTAGTGGGTTGTTATACTATAACTCATGATAATCAGACAGCCAAACAATGTTAGTGCTTTGTGTGGATCTCAGACCTGTGCAAGCACCACAAGACACAGGGCAGAATTGTATGATTTTATCTATTGGAAGTTTTAGAGATGTAGGGAGTGAGGGAGCAGGCAGCATTTCTTCTACTGGTCTCCCTTGACAAGAATCTTTAAAGAACTTTGCGGGGTTAGAAATATGGACAGGCAGTGATGTATTTCTGATTACCAGTTTATCACAGTTTATTTTCTAGAGTGGAAAGCAATTACAAATTCAACTACAAACATGGAAAATATAAGTCAACAGAAATGTAAATTAACATTAATTATACCTGACTTACATGTACATAATGCAAAGCAACTATAGGTGGCCAACTACAACCATTGTTTCACCCACCGTCTTATCAAGACTATCAAAGCAGGATCTGGATCAACTGGAAAAATGGGCTGAGAAATGGCAAATGGAACTTAATGCTGACAAGTGTGAGGTGTTGCACTTTGGGAAGACCAACCATGGTAGGTCTTATATGGTGAGCAGTAGGACACTGAGGAATGTAGTAGAACAGAGGGATCTGAGAATAAGACCATAAGATGATAAGACAAAGGAGCAGAAGTCGGCCATTCGGCCCATTGAGTCTGCTCTGCCATTTTATCCTGAGCTGATCCATTCTCCCATTTAATCCCACTCTCCTGCCTTCTCACTATAACCTTTGATGCCCTTGCTACTCAGATACCTATCAATCTCTGCCTTAAATACACCCAATGACTTGGCCTCCACTGCTGCCCGTGGCAACAAATTCCATAGATTCACCACCCTCTGATTAAAAAAATTTCTTCGCATTTCTGTTCTGAATGGGCGCCCTTCAATCCTTAAGTCATGCCCTCTCGTACTGGACTCCCCCATCATGGGAAACAACTTTGCCACATCCACTCTGTCCATGCCTTTCAACATTTGAAATGTTTCTATGAGGTCTCCCCTCATTCTTCTAAATTCCAAGGAATACAGTCCAAGAGCAGACAAACATTCCTCATATGTTAACCCTCTCAGTCCCGGAATCATTCTAGTGAACCTTCTCTGTACCCTCTCCAATGTCAGCATATCCTTTCTTAAATAAGGAGACCAAAACTGCCCACAGTACTCCAAGTGAGGTCTCACCAGCGCCTGATAGAGCCTCAACATCACATCCCTGCTCCTATACTCTATTCCTCTAGAAATGAATGCCAACATTGCATTCGCCTTCTTCACCACCGACTCAACCTGGAGGTTAATCTTAAGGGTATCCTGTACAAGGACTCTCAAGTCCCATTGCATCTCAGAATTTTGAATTCTTTCCCTATTTAAATAATAGTCTACCCATATATTTCTTCTGCCAAAGTGCATAACCATACACTTTCCAACATTGTATTTCATTTGCCACTTCCTTGCCCATTCTTCCAATCTATCCAAGTCTCTTTGCAGACTCTCTGTTTCCTCAGCACAACCGGGCCTTCCACCTATTTTCGTATCGTCAGCAAACTTAGCCATAAAGCCATCTATTCCATAATCCAAATCGTTGATGTACAATGTAAGAAGAAGTGGCCCCAACACGGACCCCTGTGGAACACCAATGGTAACAGGCAGCCAACCAGAATAGGATCCCTTTATTCCCACTCTCTGTTTCCTGCCAATCAGCCAACGCTCTATCCACGTATGTAACTTTCCAGTAATTCCATGGGCTCTTATCTTGTTAAGTAGCTTCATGTGTGGCACCTTGTCAAAGGCCTTCTGAAAATCCAAATATACAACATCCACTGCATCTCCCTTGTCTAGCCTACTTGTAATTTCCTCAAAAAATTGTAATAGGTTTGTAGGGAGGATTTTCCTTTAAGGAATCCATGCTGAGTTCTGCCTATCTTGTCATATGCCTCCAGGTACTCTGTAACCTCATCCTTGACAATCGACTCCAACAACTTCCAACCACTGATGTCAAGCTAACAGGTCTATAGTTTCCTTTTTACTTCTTTGCCCCCTTCTTAAATAGCGGAGTGACGTTTGCAATCTTCCAGTCCTCCGGAACCATGCCAGAATCTATTGACTTTTGAAAGATCATCGCTAATGCCTCCGCAATCTCCACAGCTACTTCCTTCAGAACACGAGGGTGCATTCCATCTGGTCCGGGAGATTTATCTACCTTTAGACTATTCAGCTAGTAATACAGATCAATAGTTTCATGGAAGAGGCATTACAGGTAGATAGGATCGTAATGAAAATTTTTTGGCACATGGCCTTCATAAATCAATGTATTTAGTACAGAAGTTGGGATGTTATGTTGAAATAGTATAAGAGGCATTTTTTGGAACATTGTGTGCAGGTTTTGTCACCTACTTACAGGAAAGATGTAAAGAAAATTGAAAGAGTGCAGAGTAAACTTGCAGGGATGTTGCAGGTCTTAAGAACCTGAGTTATAGGCAAAGGTTGAATAGGATAGGACCTTATTCCCTAGTACACAAGAGAGTGACAGTAGATCTGATAGGGGTATTCAAAATTATGAGCTTTATAGATGAAAAAATGCAAGCAGGGTTTTTCCACGGAGGTTGGCTGAAACTCAACTCCAAGTCATAGGTTAAGGTTGAAAGGTGAAATGTTTAGTCATAGTCATAGTCATACTTTATTAATCCCGGGGGGAATTGGTTTTCGTTACAGTTGCTCCATAAATAATAAATAGTAACAGAACCATAAATAGTTAAATAGTAATATGTAAATTATGCCAGTAAATTATGAAATAAGTCCAGGACCAGCCTATTGGCTCAGGATGTCTGACTTTCCAAGGGAGGAGTTGTAAAGTTTGATGGCCACAGGCAGGAATGACTTCCTATGACGCTCAGTGCTGCATCTCGGTGGAATGAGCCTCTGGCTGAATGTACTCCTGTGCCACCCAGTACATTATGTAGTGGATGGGAGACATTGACCAAGATAGCATGCAACTTAGACAGCATCCTCTTTTCAGACACCACCGCCAGAGAGTCCAGTTCCATCCCCACAACATCACTGGCCTTACGAATGAGTTTGTTGATTCTGTTGGTGTCTGCCACCCTCAGCCTGCTGCCCCAGCACACAACAGCAAACATGATAGCACTGGCCACCACAGACTTGTAGAACATCCTCAGCATCGTCCGGCAGATGTTAAAGGACCTCAGTCTTCTCAGGAAATAGAGACGGCTCTGACCCTTCTTGTAGACAGCCTCAGTGTCCTTTGACCAGTCCAGTTTATTGTCAATTTGTATCCCCAGGTACTTGTAATCCTGCACCATGTCCACACTGACCCCCTGGATGGAAACAGGGGTCACCGGTGCCTTAGCTCTCCTCAGGTCTACCACCAGCTCCTTAGTCTTTTTCACATTAAGCTGCAGATAATTCTGCTCACACCATGTGACAAAGTTTCCTACCATAGCCCTGTACTCAGCCTCATCTCTCTTGCTGATGCATCCAACTATGGCAGGGAACAGGAGAAAAAACCTCTTACTTGGAGGGTTGTGAGGGTGTAGAACGAGCTGCTAGTGCAAGTGGTGGATTCAATTTCAACATTTAAGAGAAACTTCGACAGGTCCACATGGGTGGAGGTGGTATGGAGGGCTATGGTCCGAGTGCATGTCGACAGGACTTGGCAGATTAATGGTTCGACACGGACTGGGTGGGCCAAAGGGCCTGTTTCTGTGCTGTAGTGTTCTAGGATTCTAAATCATTACAAAGTATGCATGCAAAAATAGTTAGGTTTAACTTCATTTTTAAAATTTAAACATTTGAATGCAACTAATAGTGATATTGCTTATAATGTCAGAAAACTATTTGTCTGTAATTGCAGCTATAGAAAACAGTCTTCAATAGTTTTCACCTTCATGGATATATATATGTTTTAGTCATCTTTATACATGAAGTTAAAAGTGATTTATGCTCTGAGCCGAGATTGTAATATGGACTCTTAGAATTTATTGCATTCCGAAGTAATGGAACCTTATCTAAAAGTAAGGCTGAAGAGAAAGATGATTATGGAAAACGTGATGGAATATGTGAATTATTTGGATGGCTGAGCATAACAGGATTTAGTATTTTTCCTATGATTGCATTTTTAAAACTATATTTTAATTGAATTTTACTTATATTTCACATATACAAACAATAATAATAATTAAACTAAATAGTGAAACATGTCCTCATGTTTTTCACAATCTTCAAAGGAAAAGGAATATAACATTTCACATACTTCATATATTTAACAAAGAAATAAATTAACACATCAAAAAAAAACATAGAAGCACTCAAAAACACACAGCTATTTCAAAATGACTGTGCATCTTGACACCCAGTTCCCTGACATCCTGGATACTTGTGTTAAATGTTTAGAAGAAAAGGGTACTGTGTTTCACTGTGTATGGGACTGTCCAAAATTAAAAAGATACTGGAAAACAGTTGTTCAGATTATATCTGAGATTGTTGGAATAAAGGTGCATCACTAAGCAAAAATGTGTGTACTAGGTATATATCCAAAGAACTTAACTGTTAGTTCAAAACAGTCAATTTTAATTGACTTTAGACTCCTGCAGGCCAGGAGGATGATGGCTTTATCTTGGAGAAAAGTGGATATACCTTCGATACATGTATGGGTGAAGGAGATGGCATCTTGTATTGTATTGGAGACTGACTTACATAACCAGAAGAAGGGTGGGAGAATTTCAAAATGTATAACTGCATTTTAAGTAATTTTTATGTTGGGTATTTATTTGTTTTTTTTTGCTTTTAATAAACTGCCTTCTTAGCTGCTTTTCAGATCTGGATTATATACAGTGGGCATTACAAAGTGCTGGAAAAATATCACATACATTGTTTCCACAGAACCCTCCAAATTCTGAACAACAAGCAAACTATCATCTCAGTTTCTTCCAAGGCCAACAGCTCAGTATTGCGTACCTTGTCACATTCAGCTGTCTGCAGTGGACATGCAAGATCAATGACGTCTTGGATACCAGATTCCTAAAACAGAGATTGGGTGAGACTAGAACTAAAGATTCTGGTTATGAGAGTTATGTAAGGGTGAAAGGTGAAATGTTTACGGGGAACATGAGGAGGAACAACTTCACTCAGAGGATGGTGAGTGTGTGGACTGAGCTGTCAGTGTAAATGGTGGATGCGGTTCAATTTCAATATTTAAGAGAAATTTGGACAGGTGCATAGATGGGATAGGCATGGAGGGCTATGTTCCAGGTGCTGCTTGATGGGACTATGCAGATTAATAGTTCGGCATGGATTAGATGGGCAGAACGGCCTGTTTCTGTGCTGCAGTGTTCTATGACTCTCAGAAGACAGTACCTATCATGGGGAGAGATTTCCTGGTGGACAGAAGATTTAATGATATGCTGAAAATCTCCTTGAAGAAATGCAACATCTCACTGATTCCAGGAAATTCTGGCCCATGAACCCCAAAATGCAAAAGGGACATTTGTAATGCCTTACATTAAGAGTTCACACAGACCTTGAGTATACAGCACAGTATATCAGCTCACGAACTATCAATCCACCTATCTTGCCAGCAACATCCTGCATCATCTGTGAAAGGGACTGTGGTGCCTACATTAGCCTCATCACGCACTTCAGAACTCTCAGAACTGGAATAGATCCTCAATATCAAGAAACTGTCTAAGGAGAAGAATCTTTCAAATTCAACTGTGCTTTGAACTCATCCTATAAAGAAACACAGGCCTGAAGCTTTGATATATGTTCATGGTCTTCAGCGTCTGTAGCCATCCAGTTCAATGTTTGATGTTTTGACCATTCAGAGATGCCCTTCCACACACCACTGTTGTGATATGTGGTTATTTGAGTTACTATTGCCTCCTGTCAGCCTGAACCAGTTTGGCCATTCTCTCCTCACTTCTCTCATTAACAAGGCATTTCCACCCACAGAACTGCTGCTCACTGTATGTTATAATTTTGTTTTTCACACCACTCTCTGTTAACTCCAGAGGGTTGTGTGTGAAAATTCCAGGAAGATCAGCAGTTTCTGAAATACTCAAACCACCCCATCTGGCACCAACAATGATTCCACGGTAAAGCTAACTTAGACCACATTTCTTCCCCATTCTGATGTTTGGTCTGAACACGAACTGAATCCCTTGACCATGTCTGCAAGTTTTTCATGCATTGAATTGCTGCCACATGATTGCTTGATTATATATTTGCATTAATGAACAGGTATATAGGTTTATCTAGTAAGGTGGCCACAGAGTGTGATGGATATTCAAAAAATTAGTTTCCTAACAGAGCCCATATAAGCAAACTAGCTATAAGCTCAGTGTATTGATCCAGGAAGTTGACTGAAAACTGACTATAGAGAAAAAAAAGGGAGTTAATGCAAATAGATTGTGCAGATTAAGGAAGCTCAGAGCAATAGAATTTAGCAATCGAAGCAAAATGTAATCCATCAGGTTATACAAAGCTTCTATCAACTTTCAGTACTTTGGTGGTAAACAATACAATTGCAATACATTCAAAGATGCGGAATAATATTGGAAAGTAAACACAATCCCCTAATTATCTTCTCTCAGCCGTCCCTTCCAGAACAGATTTTATGCCAACTGCATCCAAAACATAGAGATGAACATAGAAGTACCTCCACTCCAACTTCCTCAGAAAGTCACATTACAAGAGCTTATATTTCTCATCCAACTAACTGTTGTTATGCTTTCCTATGCCTGGCAGCTTAATACATTAAAGAACTGAGCAAATGAGCATCTGTGTGGTGCACTGTACCCTAGATAGTATTCTGACTGCAGATTATCATCATATGTAAGGCAGAGTAGACTGAAATATCGAAGGAAATTTTACTAATTTTAAAGAAAATCTTAAAATATTCAGGGAAAGGAAGATTGCATTCACTGTCATGTAAACAACAGTACATCCACTGAGGAAGGTTGACGGAAATATCATTATCAAAAGAACATCTTCTGTTCTACAGCATCTTACCTGTGCCAAGGAAGTGCTACGTCCCCTGTTGACATCTAATCCCAAATCTCGGCACCGTCCACCTTTATTACCAGAGTTGCATTTGTAGCAAGTCCATCTTGTCTGTCCTTCAATTTGAATTCCACAGTCTTTACTTTGGAGACAATGTGAGTGGTAGATATGGCCACAACTGCAGGTGAAATGAACAGAGATTAAAATGATCTTCTGATTAAAGACGGCACTGGTGAAGCACAGTGATGACTTGCTGGCAGCAAACTAAACTACTAACTAGTTTATTAATCACACTTTTTCTCATTTACCGTCATGGCAATCAATAGCCTGTAACTTCCCTTTCGTACTTGACCTTTTGAAACAGTTTATGACCCGGCATTTTTTGCGGTGTGAAACGAAGTCTCGTGATTGTAGCACGGCGGGTATGATCCAAAGTGAGGCGGTAGGGACCTGGCTTGAGAACGGTGAATGAGCCCATGTTTGGCCACTGCTGCAGCGGACTTGAGGCAATTCGACATGGCAGAACTGAGGCGAGACAGAGTTGAGGCAGCAAAGTCCTGGCCAGAGAGCGAGAAACGATGTATGGCTGATTTAGGCACTGGGCCAGATAGTAAAGGTTTGGTACGGACTGCATCAAGGTGGCGGGGCCAGTCTGAGTGCTTATCAAAGCAGCAGAGCCTGGATCGTAAAGTGAGGAATGACCTGAGGTTTGGCCAATTTAAGCGCTAGGCCAGATTGAAAAGGTCAGGATTTCGGGGCCAGAGGAGAGGGACAGGCCAGTGTTCAGCTCACTGCTTGTGAGATTTACTTGTCTCTACTCTGAACTAATGGGCTCCTGGACCGACTGCAGTGATGACTGGCTTCGTGGCTGTGGACTCACTTTTGTGAATTACAGTTCAGAATGCTATTTGCTTACTTTTATTGTTTGCATGATTTGTTTTTTTTTGCACATTGGGTGTCTAATGGTCTTCTTTAATAGGTTTTATTGGATTTGTTTGTTTTGTGGAAGCCTGTAAGGAGATGAATCTCAAGGCTGTATGTAGTATATACATACTTTGATAATAAATGTACTCAGAACTTTGGATCATTATTTATCACTGAGTGGTAGCCAGGTCAAGGGGCATTAAAGAAGGAGAAAGATTTAAAGTTAGCTTTAATTGCATATGTACATCAAAACATACAGTGAAATGTGTTATTTGCATCAAATCAGATTAGTGAGGATTGTGCTGGGGGCAGCCTGCACGTGTCACCATGGTTCTGCACCGATATAGCATGCTCACAACTCACTAATCTTAACCATACGTCTTTGGTTTGTGGGGGAAACCAGAGCACCAGAAGGAAATCCACAGTCACATGTAAAGACTCCTTACAGAGGGCGTCAGGAATTGAAGGTTCTTACAGCTAGTGCTGTAATAGTGTTAGTCCACCAATGCCAGAAGCTCTCAATTTTGAACACTTGTGTTCTCCAAGAATGGGTAACATGGGGCTGCATAGCCTCCTCCTCTTTATATGCCTATTGACAGCATGGCTCTTTCCAGATCTAAATACACGGCTCATTTACTTTTACAAATGTGCACACAGTGGGTGAGTACATTGCAGAGGTATTTGCGAGAATAATTTGAGATTATTTGAACGCTGCAGCCTTAGACTTTTGTAGATAGTGGATCTTCCAGTTTAGTCATGGCTTCCAGTTTGGAAACACCCAAATTTTCCTCTTTGGTACCCAGACCTCCATACACTTGCTGATAAAGTCCATGATGGCAGTGACATACTCATCTCAGCAGGCTGCTAAATCTCTGAACATAGACAAGTCTACTGACCAAAGCAGTCATGTAGAATCTCATGCATTTCCTCAGACCAGCACTGAACAACATTCTATACTGGATGCCTCACATTTCAGCTTCTGTTTTGATGTGGGGAGAAGGAGCACTGTCTGGTGGACTGATTTGCCAAGTGTGGACGAAATTGGCTCAGCAGGCAACTTTGATGTTTGGACAAAGGTGTTATATATTCAGACTTTTATATATGGCTGATAACGTGTTCTTCTGATCCATTCCCACACTGAAAGTAAAGTTTTCCGTAAATTCACTTTGCATAAGAAAAAACAACATGCTTTGCTTGGGAACTGGATAGTATTTTGCCCTCAAGACCATGAAAACTCAATTATTCTGATTCACATCATTCACTTCATCAGTGTTTGCAAAACATTGTTAATCAACATTGTGTTTGTTGCTAATCAAAACTGGCCAAGTTTCAATTATAGAACAATCTGTGTTACATAAAGGAGTTTGATGCACACTACAGAAACAGAAAAAAATGCTGCTCATGTGTTATTTGCTATTAAAAACACTGTCAAGTCTATTTTTAGCAATCTGTTTCAAATCTGGGCCTGCATTCAGCTTGCTAATATTGGTAACAAAGGATGATATTAAGTTTCACGATGCATAAAATTTTAATTAATCCATTAAATTCTAATCATAAGACCATAAGATATAAGAGCAGAATTAGGCCACTCAGCCCATTGGGTCTGCTCCACCATTCCATCATGGCTGATTTATTATCTCTTTCAAACCCACTCTCCCGACTTTTTCCCGTAACCTTGAATGCCCTGATTAACCAAGAACCTATCAACTTCCACTTTAGATAAACACAATGATTTGGCCTCCACTGCCATCCCTGGCACTAAATTCCACATATTCACTACCCTCTAGCTAAAGGAAATCCTTCTCATCTCTGTTCTAAATGAATGTCCCTCTATTCTGACACAGTGCCTTCTGGTCCTATACTAACCAAATATAGGAAACATTCTCTCCACATCCATTCTACTTAGGTCTTTCAATATTCGATAGGTTTCAATAAGACCCTCCCCACATTCTTCTAAACTCCAGTGAGTACAAGCCCAGAGCCATCAAATGCTCAATTGTTAACCCTTTCATTCCCAGAATCATCTCGTGAACCTCCTCTGGACCTTCTCCAATGCAAGCATATTTTTTCTTATATCAGGCTTTCTAATCTCAACACAAAGATGCACTGTAATAGAATCATAGTCATAGAGCATGGAAACAGGCCCCTTAGCCCAACTCATCCATGCTAACCAAGATGGCAATCTATTTGTCCGTTTTTGGTCCATCCCTTTGTTATCCATATATCTGTCCAAATGCCTTTGAAATGTTGTTATTGTACCTGCCACGTTCTCTGGAAGCTCATTCCATATACACCCAGTCTCTGCGAAGAAGTTGCCCTTCAGGTACCTTTTAATCATTAAATATATGTCTTCCAGTTTTAAACTCCCTTACCCTGGGAAAAAAGACTGATATGTGGCAGACATAATTTTATATACATATAGTCACCTCGCAGTCTTCTATTCTCCAAGGAATAAAATCCTACCCTGTCCAATCTGTCCCTGTAACCCAGACCCTCAGCTTCCGGCCACATTCTCATAAATCTTCTTTGCGTTCTTTCCAGATTAATGGTGTCTTTCCTACAACAGGGCAACCAAAAATATACACAATACTTCAAGTGCAACCTTATACAACTGCAACATAGTATTCCTATACTAAATGCCCTCACTAATGAAGGCCAGCATGCCAAATGCCTTGCATAGAAACACAGAAAACCTACAGCTCGATACAGGCCATTCGGATCACAATGCTGTGCTGAACATAAACTTACTTTAGACATTACGTAGGGTTACCCATAGTCCTCTATTTTTCTAAGTTCCATGCACCTATCCAAGAGTCTCTTAGAACACCCTATTGTATCCGCCTCCAGCACCGTCGCCAGTAGCCCATTCCATGCACTCACCACTCTCTACGTAAAAAACTTACCCGACATCTCCTCTGTACCTGCTTCCAAGCACCTTAAAACTGTGCCCTCTCGTGTTAGCCATTTCAGCCCTGGAAAAAAGCCTCTGACTATCCACACGATCAATGACTTTCACCACCTTGTACACCTCTATCAGGTCACCTCTCATCCTCCATCGCTCCAAGGAGAAAAGGACAAGTTCACTCAACCTATTCTCATAAGGTATGCTCCCCAATCCAGGTAACATCCTTGTAAATCTCCTCTGCACGCTTTCTATAGTTTCCACATCCTTCCTGTAGTGAGGCGACCAGAAATGAGCACAGTACTCCAAGTGGGGTTTGACCAGGGTCCTACGTAGCTGTAACATTACCTTTCGGCTCTTGAACTCAATCTCACGGTTAATGAAGGCCAACATACCATATACCTTCTTAACTGCACAGTCAACCTGTGCAGCAGCTTTGAGTGTCCTATGGACTCGGACTCCAAGATCCCTCTGATCCTCCACACTGCCAAGAGTCCTACCATTAATAATATATTCTGCCATCATATTTGACCTACCAAAATGAACCACCTCACACTCATCTGGGCTGAACTCCATCTGCCACTTCTCAACCCAGTTTTGCATCCTATCGATGTCCTGCTGTGATCTCTGAACGCTTTCCACACTATCCAAAACACCCCCAACCTTAGCGTTATCAGCAAATTTACTAACCTATCTCTCCACTTCCTCATCCAGGTTATTTATAAAAATCACGAAGAGAAGGGATACCAGAACAGATCCCTGAGGCACACCACTGGTCACTGACCTTCATGCAGAATATGACCCATCTACAAACACTCTTTGTCTTCTGTGGGCAAGCCAGTTCTGGATCCACAAAGCAATGTGCCCTTGGATCCCATGCCTCCTTACTTTCTTAATAAGCATTGCATGGGGTACTTTATCAAATGCCTTGCTGAAATCCATATACGCTACATCTACTGCTCTACCTTCATCAATGTGTTTAGTCACATCCTCAAAAAGTTCAATCAGGCTCATAATGCATGACGTGCCTTTCACAAAGCCATTCTGACTATGCCTAATCATAATAGCTCTCCAAATGTTCATAAATCCTGCCTCTTAGGATCTTTGCCATCAACTTACCAACCACTGAAGAAACACTCATTGGTCTATAATTTCCTGGCCTATCTCTACTACCTTTCTTGAATAAGGGAACAACATCTGCAACTCTCCAATCCTCTGGAACCTCTCTCATCCCCATTGATGTAAAGATCATTGCCAGAGGCTCAGCAATCTCCTCCCTCATCTCCCACAGTAGCCTTGGGTACATCTCGTCTGGTCCTGGTGACTTATCTAACTTGATGCTTTCCAAAAGCTCCAGCACATCCTCTTCCACATACTCAAGCATTTCAGTCCACTGTAAATCATCCCTACAATTGCCAAGATCCTTTTCCGTAGAGAATACTGAAGCAAAGTATTCACTAAGTACAAACAACAGGAATTCTGCAGATGCTGGAAATTCAAGCAACATACATCAAAGTTGCTGGTGAACGCAGCAGGCCAAGCAGCATCTATAGGAAGAGGCGCAGTCGACGTTTCAGGCCGAGACCCTTCGTCAGGACTAACTGAAGGAAGAGTGAGTAAGGGATTTGAAAGCTGGAGGGGGAGGGGGAGATGCAAAATGATAGGAGAAGACAGGAGGGGGAGGGATAGAGCCGAGAGTTGGACAGGTGATAGGCAAAAGGGGATACGAGAGGATCATGGGACAGGAGGTCCGGGAAGAAAGACGGGGGGGGGGGGTGACCCAGAGGATGGGCAAGAGGTATATTCAGAGGGACAGAGGGAGAAAAAGGAGAGTGAGAGAAAGAATGTGTGCATAAAAATGAGTAACAGATGGGGTACGAGGGGGAGGTGGGGCCTTAGCGGAAGTTAGAGAAGTCGATGTTCATGCCATCAGGTTGGAGGCTACCCAGACGGAATATAAGGTGTTGTTCCTCCAACGTGAGTGTGGCTTCATCTTTACAGTAGAGAAGGCCGTGGATAGACATGTCAGAATGGGAATGGGATGTGGAATTAAAATGTGTGGCCACTGGGAGATCCTGCTTTCTCTGGCGGACAGAGCGTAGATGTTCAGCAAAGCGGTCTCCCAGTCTACGTCGGGTCTCACCAATATATAAAAGGCCACATCAGGAGCACCGGACGCAGTATATCACCCCAGTCGACTCACAGGTGAAGTGATGCCTCACCTGGAAGGACTGTTTGGGGCCCTGAATGGTGGTAAGGGAGGAAGTGTAAGGGCATGTGTAGCACTTGTTCCGCTTACACAGATAAGTGCCAGGAGGGAGATCAGTGGGGAGGGATGGGGGGGACGAATGGACAAGGGAGTTGTGTAGGGAGCGATCCCTGCGGAATGCAGAGAGAGGGGGGGAGGGAAAGATGTGCTTAGTGGTGGGATCTCTGCTTCCTCGTCCAGTTCCATACACACTTTTCTACTGTCACATTTGATTGGTCCTATTCTCTCACGTCTTATCCTCTCGCTCTTCACATACTTGTAGAATGCCTTGGGGTTTTCCTTAATCCTGCTCGCCAAGGCATATCCCCTGAACATTTGCCACATTTCTGCCATAAATTTCCCTGAGAACATCTGCTCCCAATTTATACTTCCAAGTTCCTGCCTGATAGCTTCATATTTCCCCTTACTCCAATTAAATGTTTTCCATACTTGTCTGCTCCTATCCCTCTCCAATGCTATGGTAAAGAAGTAGAACTGTGATCACTATCTCTAAAATGCTGTCCGACTGAGAGCCCTGACACCTGACCAGGTTACATTCCCCAATACCAGATCAAGTACAGCCTCTCCTCTTGGAGGCTTATCTACATATTGTTTCAGGAGACCTTCATGAACACACCTAACAAACTCTACCTCATCTAAACCCCTTGCTCTAGGGAGATGCCAATCAATATTGGGGAAATTAAAATCTCCCGTCACAACAACCCTGTCATTATTGCACCGTTTTAGAATCTGTCTCCCTATCTGCTCCTCGATGTCCCTGTTACTATTGGGTGGTCTATAAAAAACACCCAGTAAAGTTATTGACCCCTTCCTGTTTCTAAATTCCACCCACAGAGACTCACTAGACATTTCCTCCATGACTTCCTCCTTTTCTGCAGCCATGACACCGTCTCTGATCAGCAGTGCCACGCCCCCACCTCTTTTACCCCCCTCTGAAACAGCTAAAGCCTGGTACTTGAAGTAGCCGTTCCTGCCCCAAGCCATCCAAGTCTCTGTAATGGTCACAACATCAATGCTCCAAGTACTGATCCACGCTCTAAGCTCACCGCTTTGTTCATGATACTCCCTGCATTAAAATAGTCACATCTCAAACCATCAGTCTGAGCGCATCTCTTCTCTGTCACCTGCCTATCCTCTCTCTCACACTGCCTACAAGCTTTCTCTATTTGTGAACCAACCACCCCTTCCTCCGTCTCTTCAGTTCAGTTCCCACCCCCGAGCAATTCTAGTTTAAACTCTCTCCAATAGCCTTAGCAAACCTCCCTGCCAGGATATTGATCCCCCTCAGATTCAAGAGCAACCATTCGTTATTGTACAGGTCACGTCTGCCCAAAAAGAGGTCTCCAATGATCCAGAAATCTGAATCACTGCCCCCTGATCCATCAGCCACGCACTTATCCACCTTACTCTACTCCTATACTCACTGTCGCATGGCACAGGCAATAATCTCAATATTACTGTGGTGCTTGTGGACCTGTTTCTCAGCTTCTTTCCTAACTCCCTGAAGTCTGTTTTCAGGACCTCCTCCCTTTTCTTACCTATGTTGTTGGTAGCAATATGTACCATGGGTTCTGGCTGTTCACCTTCCCACTTCAGGATATTGTGGACGCGATCAGAAACATCCCGGACCCTGGCACCTGGGAGATAAACTACCATCCACGTTTCTTTCCTGCGTCCACAGAATCGTCTGTCTGACCCCCTAACTACAGAGTCCCCTATCACTGCTGCCACCCTTTTCCTTCCCTACCCCTCTGAGCCATATGGCCAGACTCTGTGCTTCTCCCAGGTAGGCTGTCCCCCCAACACTACTCAAACAGGAGTATTGTTAAGGGGGACAGCCACAGGGTACTCTCTAGTACCTGACTCTTGGCCTTCACTCTCCTGACCGTTACCCACTTATCTGTCTCCCAAGGCCCCGGTGTGACTACTTGTCTATAGCTCCTATCTATCACCTCCTCATTTTACCTGACCAGGCGAAGGTCATCGAGCTGCATCTCCAGTTCCCTAACCCAATTCCTAAGGAGCTGCAGCTTGACACACCTGGTGCAGATGTGGCCATCCAGGAGGCTGGGAGTCTCCTGGACATCCCACATCTAACACTCAGTACAGAACACCGGCCTTGCAGACATACTTCCTATACCTATTCCTCACAAGTAATTCACCTCGCCTGGACCTGATACCACTGAAGCCCTGTTATGCCAAAGCCCTCCTACACTGACTCCCTCTTCTCTGACACACACCCTATAAAGCTGTCTTCTTTTTAAATACTTCCCGTTGGTCTAACTCACTGACGTTCACTTTCCTGCACAGTTCTGCCTCGAGCAAACTGCTGAAGAAAAAATGCTCTCTTTTTAAATTCTTCCCGCCGGTCTAACTCGCTGGCATCCACAGGCCTGCTCAGTCATGCCATCGTCACCATCATGTCGAACTGTGATGCCACTTTAAGGGAACCATGTACTCATACACCTAGGTCCCTCTACAACATATACCATGGTTCTCCCATTTACTGTGAAGGTCCTACCCCGGATTGACTTCCTAAAATGCAACACCTCATACACTTGAATGTACTATTTGCTCATCCTCGGCTCACTAACCTAGCAGATCAAAATCCCATGAAAATTCTTCAATATTCACGATAGCACTTATTTTAGTGTCAGCCACAAACTTGCTAATGGTACCTTGTACATTCTCATCTCAATTGTTTAAGTAAATGATGAACATTAAATTTTAACACTGCTTAATGCCCAGAAAGTACAAAACTTTATCAAGTAACGATATAATTTGTATAGCACCACTGCCAAAGCAACATTGCCTCAGGATACCTGAAAGGAATGCTGCCATACAAAAAGTTGATGTTAAGTTGCAGGATGAGATATTAGGATAGGAAAGGTACGTTGCATCCAGAGTTTCTCCAGTTATTGGACGATTTCCGTCCACGCCTCTCTGATGTAGTGGGGAATTGCGTACGAGGCAAGTTACAGCAGTGGTTTCCCATTGTCTTCTGCTGGGTGAGTTTCCAAAGAGATCACCAGCTCATAACCCAGCACGGATGGAAAGCGCGCAGGGGAGCCGGCTGGATTCGAACCTGGGACCTTTCGTCCCGAAGTCCGACGCTGATGCCATTACGCCACCAGCCGGGTCAGATATCAGGATAGATATCAAAATCCTGATCAAAGAAGCAGGCTTTAAGGACCCGCTCCTCCCCCACAAAAAAAAGAGCGGTGGCAAGATTTTCAGTGGGAACTGCAGCAAAGAGACTTGGGTGATGAAGGAATTGCTGCTAATAGTGGGACAATTAAATTCATGCGTGCTCTCATTTTCTGAATCGAAAATGAAGCATTGATACCTCAAATATTTAAACGATTAATGGAGATTACAGAGCCAGACAAAGATTTGATAATGAAAAAGAAAATATTTAAATTAAGATACTACTTACTCATCAGTCAGTGTAGACTGAAAGGAACTTTGTGGAGTAAGGAAATGGACTGAAGGGCTTATGAAGAGTAGAACGAGGGAAGCCAGCCAGGAATCAAATCCAAGAATCAATTATGTTTTAGTTAACAGGCCTGTGAATTGAACATCTTTTCAGCTTACAGGAACAAAAAGAAGGGTCAGTGTATCAGATTTTTTCTTATCAGTCTCGGTTAAATTCGGACTTCCTGATAAACTTCTGAGTGGCATCTCCTGATCACTTCAGCTTCACTGGAATGAAAATATTCCACAAGCTTTAGTAATTCCCACCACCAACCCACACCCCCCAACCCAATATTCCACACCATCCTGTGGGAACAAAAACATAATGACGTTGCCTTCCTTAGCTGATGCTGACTACAAATCTCACAACATCTCCATCACTTGGACATCATGTACAGTTTATGGTGTTGTAACATGGGCCTAGCCCCATTACCACGCAATGTTCTACCTGTTCTTTGTGGAAGAGTTCTTCCAATTAAATACTTCTGATCGCAAGTTGATTATGCAATGGTCAGCATGGAATGTACTGCAGGCACTGGATTTTGTGAGCAAACAGTCTAATATAAGTCTGGTAGAACAGTTCATCACTAGATTTGAGCAAGCACCAAGACCTCACTTGGCTGGCGGTGAGAGGTACCCCCACAGTCAGAGCTTTCCTCTATGGATGATATCTCACCTCTAATATACACTGCTCTCGGGACTGCTGTGATGGGGAAGCGGTCACACAACTCTTTGCTTGCAGAATGTGGATTTACTAAGAGGGTGTGGAGACGTATGCGAGGATTTGTGTTCCAGGTTATCTCCAGCAACTGATGACCGAGGACTCTCTGATCGACTGACTGTTTCTGGCAACACACATCAAAATCAACATCAAGTACCTCAAGAAAGTCATCAACTCGGTGAAGGTCTTCCAGCACAGAGAGATGCCTGTAAGGGAATGCTGCCAAATGGCTCAGACCAGGCTGCCATTTTACACTGAAATGCAGAGCAGCCAATACCAAGGCTCTGTAGGGAAGGACCACATATATGTCCTTCTGCTACCGCACATGGAGGGGCAGAATTGGTGGGTGGGGGTGGAGAAAACCCTCAAACAGTCAAAGGGTGTAACACTTCAGGGAGCCAAATGAACAGCTATGTTGCTATGTTTGTTAGTGTTTTCTTTTTTAGATTAATTGTGTACACTTCCTAATGTACCAACCATGAAAGTATAGGTTTTATTTTGCATTTTTCTTACTTTGTATTTATATCATGATATAAAATTAAAAATATCGGGTACAGTTTTTCTCTACAGTAGATGTTCAGCCTGACTACTCCAAACTGGGATTACATTGTTAACCCCCCTATGTCACATATTGGTGTCAAGCATTTACTCATTCAGCCATCTTGATCACTGTAAATAGAGCTTGAGATTTTCATTTACCTTGGTCAAATTATGTTGACTGAATGGTTTATTCTATCTAAATTTCAAACTTCCTTGCCTCTGGACGTGCTCTAACCCTAACCCTTATCATTAAAAGTTACTTTTGTTTCCATAGAATGAAGACACCTAGTTAATGCAGAAAAAACAGTAAAATGATAGAGATGACATCGATTGAAGGTAGCTTCACAAGGAAGGCTTTGGAGTTAATTCTCTTAAGTGCTGATATTGAGAAACTCACTATTGTGCAAGTAAAATTATAAACTATTTTATAATGAGGCATTGGAAAAACCATCCTTTTAAGAAGTTTGTATTTTAATAAGTTTTAATTCATTTTCTTTAGAGAAGCAAAATGTTATAATTATGATTATCATTTTAAGTGGATAAGTGTTTAGTTTGTGCCATATTTCTTCCTTTCCTGCTATTAACTATTAATATGGCCAATTAACATCTGTTAAAATAGCAAGCAAAAGAATGACATTTAATGTACATAGTATTTTTCCACTTGGATCTGGACTCCACTCTTCAACATTAAAGAAGAGTAGAGTGGCGTGATCATTCCTATGCTCACTAAGAATGAATGTCCAACCAATGACTTTTGCTTGAACATTACGGTGTTACTGGAACATCAGCTGAAGTTTTCTAAAGAGTAGACATTTGTACTGTATATTAAGGGAATAAAGTATTGTTGGCAGAATTTCAGGTGGTGACAAAAGGGCACACAGGAGCAAGATATACCAACTAGTGGAGTGGTGTTGCAGCACCAACCTTACACTCAGCGTCAGTAAGACCAAACAGCTGATTGTGAACTTCAGAAAGGGTAAGATGAGGGAACACAAACCAATCATCACAGATTAATGCAGATATAAAGAAGGTAAGACAGTGGCTCTATTTCATTCAGAGTTTGAGGAGATTTGGTTTGTCAATTAAATCACTCAAAAACATTTACAAATATACTGCGGAGAGCATTCTAACTGGCTGCATCATCGTCTGGTATGGGAGGGCTACTGAACAAGATCAAATTAAGCTGCAAAAACTTGTAAAATTAGCCAGCTCCATCGTGGGTATTATCCTTCGTAGTACCTAAGATATCTTCAAGGAGAGGTGCCTTAGGATGACGGCGTCCATCATTAAGGACCCCCTCCACCCAGGAAGTGCTCTTTCTCAGAGATTCAGCTCCTCTGCCATCCGATTTTGAAATGGACATTGGAATCTATGAACACAACCTCACTTGTTTATTTCTGTTTTTGCACTACTATTCTTAATTTAACTATTATATATATATATTTACTGTAATTCAGTTTTCATTCTATATTTATCATTCATTTCATTGTACTGTTGCCATAAAGTTACCAAATTTCACGACATACGGTGGTGATATTAAACCTAATTCTGATTCTGAACAGAAGCATGACGGGTGACATTAAATTACAGAGATTAAAGAAATTAAAACAAAGCATCTGGTGAATGGAATTTCAGAAAAAGGGTAACGTATATTTAACTGATTTTGAAATATTCGTATATCCAAAATCAAATTTTACAGGGAACTTAAATGCATACACTAAGTGACGAATAAGGCAGCAGAACATTGATCCAAATTTCTGAAGTGAAGTACAATGAAACTTAACTTGGGAAATGGAGCACAAGATTCCGCCCCATTATGTATAACATTTATTGCTATAGTCAACACACACAAAATGCTGAAGGAACTCAGCAGGCCAGGCAGCATTTGTGTGTGTTGCTCGGATTTCCAGCGATGCACATTTTCTCTTTTGTGAATGCTTATAGTCAAAGTTATTCAACACAGTCCACCATATACAAATCCACAACAAATCCTATTTACTGGTGCTTGACCTATAGATTTCTATGGTTTGGTGATTCATGTATTTGCCAAAGATTTATCAAATGCTCTGAGAGTCCCCTACCACCTGTTCAGTGAGTGCACTCCAGATTCCAAAGTCTCTAGGTGAAAAAAAATTCTCTTCAGACCCCTTTAAATATTATCATAACTCTATATCCTCAAGCTTTAGACACATTTGCTGGGGACAAAATAATCCCCCATTCTGTAATCTACCTATCATCTCAAAATTTTGCTTATCTGAACAGGCATCCCTCTTAATCTTTTCTGCTCCAAGAAATTGATTCTGCTAGTCAACAGTTTTTCAGAGATTTTATTTTCAAAGGTTTATGTTAAGTTTTATCCACAATTTACTCCAATGTCATATTTTTGGATCAAAAACTTATTCAATATTAAGCACCTTTTAAGAAATAGTAGAGAAAGAAACACCAAGAAAGGCTTCACTGGTAAGAAAGCTGCATTATAACTGTTATACATACTATTTATTATAAATTATTATAAATTGCACATTGCACATTTAGACGGAGACGTAACAAAGATTTTTACTCCTCATGTATATGAAGGATGTAAGTAATAAAGTCAATTCAATTCAATAATGTACCTAAAGGTGTGAACCGACACACATCTTCACAATTGCATTTGTGATTATATTGTTGTGATATATATGTGTGCTTGCAATTTTTATAGTTTAAGAAACAAGAGCAGGTTACAAGATTAAACTGCAGTTACAGCAGGTGGAGAGTTAAAGCTCAAAGAGCTCCAATCAGTGATGCGCCTCTCCTTCGAGCAGTCATCATACCATTTATAATCCATTCACAAACCATATGTCAGGTGCAATCCATCACGATAACAGTTCAGTGCTCATTTTCAGATTATTGGAAAACCACTGAATAGGGGAAAAACAAAGTCTAAAATCTCATCTCCACTTTGATCACAGTAGTTCATAAAATTCACCATAGTAACTAAAAATGTTAAAAATCAGCAGGAAGTTGATAGTTGAAAATTATTTTAAACATGCAGTATTATTTTGAACTTTGACATTTATCATAGAAATGAACCCTCTCATCTTGTCTTGATTCTCAGTTTACAATAATCATATCATGACCTCACAGTTCACCATAATTGTTATTATTCCGCTTTGGTAATTTGATATCTTTTGGAAAAATAAGTGCCCTTGCCTACAGCTAGTGTTCTTCATTACTATTTATCAAGTACAATCACTGCACCCACATAACTCATCATGCCACCAGTTCTCTACATGCCTGATGACTAATATTTGTGGCTCTGGTTGACTATTTTCTACAGAACCTGTTACATATGTTAAAACCATCAGAATCAGAATCAGATTTATTATTACCGGCATGTGACGTGAAATTTGTTAACTTAGCAGCAGCAGTTCAATGCAATACATACTCTAGCAGAGAGAGAGAAAGATAATAATAAATAAAACATAATGAATATTCAAGTAAATCAAAATAGATTATTAAAAATGTGCATAAACAGAAATACTGTATATTAAAAAAGTGAGGTAGTGTCCAAAGCTTCAAAGTCCATTTAGGAATCAGATGGCAGAAGGGAAGAAGCTATTCCTGAAGCACTGAGTATGTGCTTCAGGCTTCTGTATCTCCTCCCTGATGGTAACAGTGAGAAAAGTGCATGTCCTGGGTGCTGGAGGTCTTTAATAATGGACGCTGCCTTTCTGAGACACCGCTTCCTAAAGATGTCTTGGATACTTTGTAGGCTAGTACCCAAGATGGAGCTGACTAGATTTACAACCTTCTGCAGCTTCTTTTGGTCCTGTGCAGTAGCCCCTCCATATCAGATAGTGATGCAGCCTGTCAGAATGCTCTCCACGGTGCAACTATAGAAGTTTTTGAGTGTATTTGTTGACATGCCAAATCTCTTCAAACTCCTAATAAAGTATAGCCACTGTCTTGCCTTCTTTATGACTACATCAATATGCTGGGACGAGGTTAGATCCTCAGAGATCTTGACATCCAGGAACTTGAAGCTGCTCACTCTCTCTACTTCTGAACCCTCTATGAGGATTGGTACGTGCTCCTTCGTTTTACCCTTCCTGAAGTCTACAATCAGCCCTTTCATCTTACTGACACTGAGTGCCAGGTTGTTGCTGTGACACCACTCCACTAGTTGGCATATTTGACTCCTGTACGCCCCCTCATCACCACCTGAGATTCTACCCACAATGGTTGTATCATCAACAAATTTGTAGATGGTGTTTGAGCTATGTCTAGCCACATAGTCATGTGTATACACAGAGTAGAGCAGTGGGCTAAGCACACACCCCTGAGGTGCGCTAGTGTTGATTGTCAGCGAAGAGGATATGTTATCACCAATCCGCACAGACTGTGGCCTTCTGGTTAGGAAGTCAAGGATCCAATTACAGAGGGAGGTACAGAGGCCCAGGTTCTGCAACTTCTCAATTAGGATTGTGGGAATGATGGTATTAAATGCTGAGCTATAGTCGATGAACAGCATCCTGACGTAGGTGTTTGTGTTGTCTAGGTGGTCTAAAGCCGTGTGAAGAGCCATGGAGATTGCGTCTGCCCTTTGTGACGATAGCCAAATTGCAATGGGTCCAGGTCCTTGTTGAGGCAGGAGATCAGTCTAGTTATAACCAACCTCTCAAAGCATTTCATCACTGTCGATGTGAGTGCTACCAGGTGATAGTCCTTAAAGCAGCCCACATTATTCTTTTAGGCACTGGTATAATTGTTGCCTTTCTAAAGCAAGTGGGAACTTCTGCCCGCAGCAGTGAGAGGTTGAAAATGTCCTTGAATACTCCCGCTAGTTGGCTGGCACACAGGTTTTCAGAGTCATACCAGGTACTCCATCGGGACCTTCTACCTTGCGAGGGTTCACTCTCTTTAAAGACAGTCTAATATCGGCCTCTGAGACAGAGATCACAGGGTCATCAGGTGCAGCAGGGATCTTCACGGCTGTAGATGTGTTCTCCCTTTCAAAGCATGCATAGAAGGCGTTGAGTTCATCTGGTAGTGAAGCATCACTGCCATTCACACTATTGGGTTTCGCTTTGTAGGAAGTAATGTCTTTCAGGCCCTGCCAGAGTTGCCGTGCATTTGATATTGCCTCCAAGTTCGTTCGAAATTGCCCCTTCGCCCTTGAAATAGCCCTCCGCAAATCATACCTGGTTTTCTGGTACAGGCCTGGGTTGCCGGATTTGAATGCTACAAATCTAGCCTTCAGCACACGACATACCTCCTGGTTCATCCACGGCTTTTGTTTTGGGAATGTGCAGTAAGTCTTTGTTGGAACACTTTCATCCACACAGGTTTTAGTGAAGTCGGTAACAACTGCAGCATACTCATCCAGATTCAAAGATGAATCCTTGAATACAGTTCAGTCCACTGATTCAAAGCAGTCCTGTAGGCGCTCCTGTGCTTCCCTTGTCCAAACCTTCTAGGTCCTCACCACTGGTGCTGCAGTCTTCAGTCTCTGCCTGTACTCAGGGAGTAGAGGTACAGCCAGGTGATCAGACTTCCTGAACCAGAACCAGAAATAAACCTGGACAAGCTTGCAAGGGAGAATAACAAATCACACCATGAGTTTTACAGATTTATTTCGTATGCTATTCAAGATCCCAGATGCTACATGCAACTACATTAGGATACCTTCAATCACACAACCTTTTGGGAACAGCTCTGCATTGATGGTCTCACAGCAGACGCACTTTGTGCACTCTACAAACCTCCAGTAAATCAAAGAAATGCAGGCAAAAAAAAGAACTCACACACTGAAAATTTCAACCAAAATTAACTTTACTCTAATGAGTTTGGAATGAAAAATAGATATTTGATATTCCTTAGTAGTTAGTCCTAATTAGACTATGCTATTATACCCTGCATACTCTGTCCTTAAAAATTCTTGCATGGACGTACAGTTGAAAAGGATAAGTGCCATACATTACAAATATATATACAGTACATTGATCAGCTTTGAATACCTCCCGTTGCCCATTCTAACACAGTTGCAGTTACACTGAAACTATGCTGGAATCTAATAACATTCTAAAGCCTGATTTCGATGAGTTAACAATTGGAACACGGTGTTGCAAATATTGCATTGATACACTTATTCCAGGATTACTAGAATGTAACTTCTAACTATTCATGTTGCACTGGAACATCTTTAGCAGATTTCTTTTCTCTCAGGCACATACCTGAAATTTAGGAATGCTGGAATGACTTGCTTTCATTCAAGTTCAAAGGTGACTAATAAAGCTTACATGTAATCTGCAGACATTGCCACAGGTGTGGTTGATGCTTAGGAAGGTGCTGCGTTCCCAAATCCCAAATCCTGAGACTTAAAAGTTCTCAGTATCTTCTTGATGCTGCTTCTACATTTTGAATGGCTGTTGGCCAGTGATTCACTTTGAGTCAGTGAGGATGATACACAGTTGCAGTGGAGAGAGAGATAACTTCATCAAAGAATGCTTTCACAGAGCAATTGCTCTCAGATTATGAAAAATGATCTACATTTTCCAGGATCTAATTATGTCTTCAAATTGTTGGCGGGGGCGTGGGTAATGCTGCGGTGCTGTACAATGAAGGACCTTTGTTTTCAAAGATACTTAATATAAGACCCATTCTCTCTTAGGTTTCAGTGAACCAGTCAATAACAACTAGGAACTGGCCTTCTCAGCATCATCCATGTACATCAGCTTGATTTCTGACACTATAGCGCTCTTGTCTTTGGAATGGTGGATGAAAAACTTTTTACCTTGGATAGTGCTGTGGAAGCATTCTCTACTAAGTACAAGGATTAAATACTTCCAGGAGTTTAAAGAACTATGGCACAGAACAATATTTTCCTTTATTGCCAGCAAAATGTACTTGGGGGAATGTATTCTGTTTGTTAAATGAAAAAAAGGTGGAAACTGACTTTAATTCCCAGAGTATGAAGAAAATGAATTTCAGCATAAGGCAAAATACTCACCAAGCTCAGAGATACACTAATGGATAGTGCTTATGAGATGCTGATGCATACAATATAAAAACATGTTGCCCAATCTTTTATTCAAGGACAGTTTGCTTGAAGAAAAATCAAGTGAAACACCTCAGCAAGCAATAGTTGATGTGGTAATTAATCTTACCAAGCAACAGAGCTGCAAGGAATGAAAAGCAGTGATCACCTAAGAAAATAGTGTCAAAGTCATTCTCATTGGGAGTACAGAACCACCAAAGGCTACAAAAGTCAATTTGCTCAGTGCTAGAGAGCCTGAGCTAATTATTTTATACATATATCTCAATGATGTGGATGATGGAACTCAATGTTATATTTCAAAGGATGCCAATGACATTACACTTGGTGAGTTTATCAATGCAAAGAGGCTTCAAGGTGACTTAAAACAATTGAGCAGATGGCAAAGAAACATAGAAGAAGCAATATAAGATGTTTAATTATGAAGTTATCCACTTTAGTGTTAGATTCAGTATTAATGTACATAAACTTGAATGCCCGTGTATACCTTATGCTGAAAGGGAAAAAACTGCAGGCTGCAGCAAACAGTTGGGAAGGCAAACCGTATTGTTGGCTTTCACTACAAGAGAATTTGAGTACAAGAATAAGAATCCCTTGCTATAGTTATGGAGGACCTTGAGAAGACCAGACCTGGAGTATTGTCGCAGATCAGATCTCCCCACCTTAAGGATGAATATTTTTTTACCACAGAGGAACTGTAGCA
Organism: Mobula hypostoma; assembly: GCF_963921235.1. NCBI lineage: Eukaryota > Metazoa > Chordata > Chondrichthyes > Myliobatiformes > Myliobatidae > Mobula > Mobula hypostoma. The sequence continues at coordinate 137,948,350 of NC_086102.1, read as the reverse complement.
AAGGGTTAGCAAGTAAATTCCTGACCTGCCACATGAGGAAAGATTAAGTAGGTTCTGGCCAAGAAGAATGGAACTGGATTTAACTGAAACACACACAATTTGAAGAGATCTTGGTGGGCAATTTCTAGGGAGGATGATTTCTTTGCCTAGGGTGTGTGGAATGAGGAGGAACAGATTTGCTGCAGAGCAATAGACTTAGAACTGCATTAAGAAAACAATTCTGTACTAAGAGTGCAGAAGGCTACAGTGGCTAATTTTCTGAAAAAAAAGGATAAAATGGGTAAGTTTCTTGTCAAAGGTTTTTTTTGACTTTTCTGGACAACTGCCACACCTTTGTCACTTTGGACCACAGCAAAGCTAGTTTTGGCTTCATGTAATACATGAAACGTTCTTTGCTCCAGTTCTTTTCAGATTCCCTTCCTGAATTCTTTTTCCTTAAACAATGTTATAATCTTCCCCACTGTTCCCCCATTTTGGATAAAAATATCAACTTTGCTTCCAATTTCCATCTTTCTCTCATATTCAAACACTAACTTTTCCATGTTGCATCTTAGCTTTTCTAATTTTATTTTTGATAGAGATTGTTATGCATGTATGGAACAAAAATAACTACAGAGTAGTATGATTAAACATTTTTACTGAGTCATGTCAGCCACAGTACATACTGGGCAACATATGGTGCGAGAACCAGGCCTGCCGAGATGAAACAACACGCGTATTTGAAAACTTGCACCAAAAGAGAGTGTTTCCAGCATGTAGGAAGCCCAATTGATTCAATACACAATCAATCAGCCACATGCTCAGTTGCCACATTCTACCAATTGATCTGATACAGTTCAAAGACGATCACTCAATAGCTACCATAAGTCCACCTATTCCTAAAACAAACATGACCACACTTGCTGTAGGGATTTTATTTGTTTGTAGACAGGTTATTCTTCTGCATTCATACTTGTTATGATGTAGCCACCTTCTATAATTGTGCTTTTGCTATGTCCTTTTGTCTCAGATGCAGATTTTGAGCTATGTCAGCTCTATTTACCATGACTGCTTCTTGGGTGGCATTTATCATCCCAGCAAGTTCTGCATTAAGGAATACTACTCTTCTATTTCTATTAGGGAATAATACTCTTCCGTTTCAGATTACAAGCAATTTCTAAAATTCAAATTTCTAAAATACAAACCATTTCCAAAACACAGGTTCAATTCTTATAAGCTAAAAAGACACGAACAAATCATCCATTGAAAAAATCCAATGAAGGCAGTGCAATGGATTCCAGTTCATCCTGTGTTTCTGCCATGCTTAATGTTCTTTGGTCATTCCTCAATGCTCTCTACATTTATACTGTTTCTTTGCCATATAGGTGATTTCACACATATGATATTTTTTTAGATATCTTTTAACACAAGTCATCCAAAAGCCTCTGGAGACAGATCTCAGGTACCCACAATTAATGCTGTGAAGCTGACACCCTGAGTACATGAACCTTCCAACTATTAATAGATCAGCTATTTAATATGCTAAGTAATATATATATATATATATATAGTATGCAAGCTTCCTTGAACTAAACAACTTAGCCAATGTTGTCTAGTTTGGTGTAGGCCTAATTAACATACCCCACTGTTACACTGCAGCTCTTCAGTAGTTAGCTCGTGCTATGAGCCAATTAAGTCTGTGCTGTAGTCAGTGTTTGTTTGCAAACCTGTCATTTTAACTTCAAACCGATAACTACTTGACATTACATTAAAAACTGAAGACTGGCTCCTGTTTACAAGCAGTTGGAAGTTTAACTTATTCAAAAACTATACTTTGATCTATAGAATTTTACAGCTGCAGTATTTAGAAATCTGAGCTTGGCAAAAAGGAAAGACCCCCTGGCTCTAGACAGTGAATATCTATCACACATTCCCTCCATCACCAGATTTCTATAAAGTCCATGAGCCCATGAACACTACCTCATTATTCCTTTCTTTGCATTATTTATTTATTTTTGTAATTTATAGTAATTTTATGTCCTCACGTATAGACGTAAAATGTACTGCTTCTCCAAAACAACAAATTTCACATAATTTCAAGTCAGTGATTATAAATCCAATTCTGATTCTGAAATACTGAACTGTGATCATTCTCCACTTAAGCCAGCAATTCTTGAGGAAACTGTCAGCAAACAGTTTCCATATGCCTAACTGAACTGCTTTACATGCAGTCCAGAAGTTCAGTGTACTCAACTTCTCGGCTCTATGACAACCATACCTGAAAATGCAGTTTGACTCTTCATTTGACTGTGATCAGGATCGAAAAGCAAAGGAAAGGCAAGTGATTTTTTAAAAATTTTAACTCAGAATAATATCTTTAACTTAGATTGGCTACATGTTTTCAAATAAATTTATTTTTAGTGCTAATTTTGAAAACTTTCAAATTTCTTTTTTTTAAATCAATATTTTAAATAATTCACGTTTGCCTCAACTGCTTTTAGATACTTCTGATCATCAGAAGCAAATAGAAACATGTTCTAGAGACAGTATAGGCTGCAAATGACTCTCTGGGTAGTCTGGTGGTGGGGGCAGGTTCCACTACCTGAAGCTTCGTCACCACGCACTGACTATTATACTCCAGTGAGGCTGTGACAGAGGTTAGTAGTGGGTCTCACATGATCTGGTCTGCTAACTTCATTTTGCTTTCCTTATCTGCTGAAAATTCTAAACAACCTGTCCTTAAATTAGTAGATCTCTGGTTTCTGAATTCTCAAATTCAGATTTAATAGGAAAGGCGGATTAAGCCAGCACATTGATTTTGAATTACAGTCCTATTCCTCCAGATCACGGAGTTGCTAAGCAATGATAAACTGAGGATAGCCTAGTGAGCAATATAATTAGTAGCAATAGTAATTGCTGTAAATCCTCACTGGTTAGGCAGCACCTATGGAGAAAAAAATTATAGGTTGATCCTTTTCTTGCTTTAGATGTGCCAAGTTGTGGGAGAGAAAGTGTATTGCCAGGAAAAAGAAGAATGGGAAAAAGTCAAAACGGAGAGATCTATGATGAAACATTAATTAATTGAGAAAAGTGATAATATTGAGAAATCATTCTCAGCACTATGCCTAGGAAAGATTCCATGATAATGAACTGGAGGAGGAAGTAAAGGCAAGAGGAGAAGAGCTTGGTGTTTTCTGTTTTATTTCTGATTTCCAGGATTGATATCCAGCTTTGCTTTTCACTACGCAAACACGAGAAAATCTGCAGATGCTAGAAATTCAAGCAACACACACAAAGTGCTGGTAGAACACAGCAGGCTAGGCAGCATCTATGGGAAGAGGCACAGTCGACATTTTGGGCTGAGACCCTTCATCAGGACTAACTGAAAGAAGAGGTAGTAAGAGATTTGAAAGTGGGAGGGGGAGGGGGAGATCTGAAATGATAGGAGAAGACAGGTGGGGGAGGGATGGAGCCAAGAGCTGAGAAGTTGATTGGCTAAAGGGAAACAAACTGGAGACACGGGAGAAAGAAAGGAGGAGGAGAGCACCGGAGGAAGATGGAGAGCAGTCAAGGAGTGATTGTGAGAGGGAAAGAGAGAGAGAAAAAAAGGGGGGAAATATTAAATGAATAGAACCTCCTCCCCTTCTTACCCCATCCCCATTTAATTTATTTATTCATTTATTATTTTTCCCCCTTTTTTCTCTCTCTCTTTCCCTCTCACAATCACTCCTTGCCTGCTCTCCATCTTCCTCTTTCTTTCTCCCGTGTCTCCAGCTTTGTTTCCCTTTAGCCAATCAACTTCCCAGCTCTTAGTTTCATCCCTCCCCCACCTGTCTTCTCCTATCATTTCGGATCTCCCCCTCCCCCTCCCCCTCCCTCTTTCAAATCTCTTACTATCTTACTGTCCCGACGAAGGGTCTCGGCCCGAAATGTCGACTGTACCTCTTCCTATAGATGCTGCCTGGCCTGCTGTGTTCTACCAGCATTTTGTGTGTGTTGCTTGCTTTTGACTACTATTTAACTCCTAGTTAGTCCAAAATGAACCCAACTAAACATCACTATTTGTTTAAATGTTTGCAATGTTCAAAGGAACATATGCCTGCAAATAGTTCACACACATCAACCTCAATGAAGCGCTTCAAGAGGTTGGTTATGGTTTAAGTAATTCTTGCTTGAGAAAGGCCCTGGTCTGTTGTGATTTATAACAGATCTACAGCAAATGCTATCTCAATGGCCCTCCACTCTGCTTTGGAACATTTAAGTGATTGCAACAATGTCACACTGCTATTTCTCGATTACAGCTCAACACCACTGTCTGCACAGTTCTAATCACCAAGCTTCAAAACCTGGGCTTCTGTACCTCGCTCTGCAACTTCCTTATTGGGAGAGCACCATCAGTACAGTGCAGAAGTAACATCTCTTTCTCGCTAATACACGTTTTAAGGATGCCATGTTTAGCTTAGGGGTTAGTGGTGGAAAGGATAAGCAGCTTCAAGGTATCAGCATCTCAGAGGATCTACTGTATCCTGGACTTAACACATCAATGCAATTATGAAAGCAGCACAGCAGAATCCTCCGACCATAGTGGACATTTTCAAGAGCCATCACTGAGGGCACTTGCTATCCAGGACGTGCTTTCTTCTTGTTACTACCATCAAAGGGGTACAGGAACTCAGTGATTCAGAAACTGACATTAGAATTCTGAAAGGTCCATTAACACTGCCTCATTTTTCCTTATTACCCTATTTATTTTAAGATTCAAAGTACATTTATTATCAAACAATGCATAAATTAGACACCTTGCGATTCATTTGCTTACAGGCAGCCACAAAGCAAGAAACCCGAAGAACCCATTTAAAAATAGAGACCATAACCACTGCGCAGAGATGATGAAAAAAACCACACATCATGCAAACAGTAGAAGCAAACGACAGCATGCCAAAGCAGATTGAATCCTTGAATCCTCTCCCCGGAGCAGCCAGATTAGGCCCAAGTATCATATTAGCAGGTTAAAAATACCATGAAACTCAAAGAGACAACAGCTGCCAGAGAGAGAAAAGAACATAGCGGGAGAGCCAGTGAAATTGGCCCGATCTTCGCCTCCAGTCCTGATACTTGGGCTTTTCAGTCTCTCTGGGCCGGCATCTACATTGTCTAAGCACCGGGTAGTGCTCCACTCCAGGACCCAGGCCCTGAAGCAGTGACACGCTAGGGCCACACAGCCCACAGCCATTTTCGATCTCACTAAATCCACTTGAAGCAATCCAACCTCACAAACGGGTTACCCCAAGCTCTTCCGCATTGACTTCTCTCCAAATCGTTCACTCTAATAGCAATAGCGATACGAACTCCATCTGCGACCCCGTCTTGAACACATTGTGTTTCAGCTTTGCGATACGCCAGCACAGCTCATCCTTCAAATCAGTTCTGTCTCCACTTGCTTCTTCATTGGTTTTGGTGATAGTTGACCATGATTTACTTCAGAAAAGGTGATATTAGAAATGTTTTTAGTCGTATTTCTTGATTTCTGGACTACTGGTAAGCTGTTGCACAAATTCAGTGCTGCCATCTTATTTTGTAATTTATAGTAATTTTATGCCTTTGCATTGTATTGCTGCAGCAAAACAACAAATTCCATGTCATATAAGTCAGTGACAATAAATCTGGTTCTGATTCATGCAATCCTTTATTAATTGTAATACAGTCAGAAACTGACCACATACTTCATGAACTGTGGGCTGCTGAACACAGTGTTTTGGACAGTTATGCGATAACAGATCTTCATGTGCATGTGGTGATATTTAGGGCTCAGGCAGCAGAAGTGCAAATAGAAGCTAGGCCTTGATGTGTCGAGAACAACTAAATGGTGCAACTGCTGCTCAGTATCCACCAATAATGAGAAGAACTTGAACCCTATTCCTTGGGTGGCACAGAGGTGCTTCTGGTGAAGTTGCTGCCTTGTAGCTCCAGAGACCCAGATTCAATCTTGACCTTCAATACTGTCTATCTGGAGTTTTCACATTCCCCTGCCACCTTGCCACTGCATCCTATTGGTGTTCCTATTTCTTTCCATATCCTGAAAATGTGCAGGTCTGTGAGTTAAATGGCTGCTTTAAATTGGCCCTAGTATGTAGGTGAGTGGTAGAATTTAGGGTTGGTTGGAAGGTGGGGGGGGTGGTGGTGAAAGAAGATTAAATTGGAATATGAGAGAACATAAAATGGAATTAAGGTAGACTTAGTCTAAATGGGTGGTTAATGGTTAGAACGTTAGAAAGTTTTTGACAAGAACAGGTCATTTAGCCCAACAAAGCTTGCCAAATTCCTATTCACATAGTGCGTTGAAATAACTATCGAGGTTAGATTTGAAAGTCGCTAAGGTACTACTCTAAACTACACAACTAGGTAGTTCGCAAACACGAGGAAATCTGCAGATGCTGGAAATTCAAGCCACACACATCAAAGTTGCTGGTGAACGCAGCAGGCCAGGCAGCATCTCTAGGAAGAGGTACAGTCAACGTTTTGGGCCGAGACCCTTTGTCAGGACTAACTGAAAGAAGAGCTAGTAAGAGATTTGAAAGTGGGAGGGGGAGGGGGAGATCCAAAATGATAGGAGGAGACAGGAGGGAGAGGAATGGAGCCAAGAGATGGACAGTTGATTGGCAAAAGGGATATGAGAGGATCATGGGACAGGAGGCCTAGGAAGAAAGTAGTTCACATGTATTCACAACTTGCTGTGTAAAGAAGTGCTTCCTGATGACAGATTGAAATCTCCCCTTAACCAGTCTCCACTTCTGGCCCCATGTCCTTAATGACTTTGAACACTTCTATCATGTCTCCTCTCATTTTCCATCTACTTAGCCTAAAAAAAATATTCTTTCAATTTTTCTTTATAGCTCATATCGTGCAGACCTGGATGAGTCTAGTCACCTTTCTCTGGACTCTCTCCAGTGCCTTCACATCCTTCTCACAATCTGGAGACAAAAATTGTACACAGTAGTCAAGGTACGGTCTTACAAGCACAGTTTACAACTTACGGAGAACGTCTCTTGACTTGAACTCCATTGAGCGCATTATATTGCCCAATACTATTAGCTTTCCTAATCACTTTTGTGCATGCCTGGATGTTAGTAGTGATCAGCCCACCAGGATGCCCAAATCCTTCTCATACAGTGCACCTTCTAACTCAAGACCCCCCCCCCCATTGCATTTAATTATGTTAAAGTTTATTTATGTTAAATTTCATCTGCCATTTATCTACCTACACCTGGATTTTGTTTAGATCTAAATGTATTGATTCTGCTGCCTGGATGTCATCCGCCCATCCCCCTAATTTTGAGTCATCGGCAACTTTACTAGTTTATTTGTTATGTGCTTATCCAAATCATTAATGTAAATTAAAAACAGCAGCCTCAAAACCGATCCCCATGGAACCCCACTTTTAACAGCTTCTAGGGTGAAAATTATCTTCTTACCATAACTCACTGTTTTCTGATTTTGAGTTAATTCTGCACCCATTTGCACATCTTACCCTGCATTCCTATCTTTTGTAATTTGATTATTAACCTCTCGTGAGGTACCTTGTCCAAAGTCTTCTGAACGTCTAAGTAAGTGAAATCAACCGCTCTATTATTATCAGAAAATTTTACTTACCTCATCATAGAACTCCAGCATATTAGTAAAACGTGATTTTTCCTTTCTGAACCCATGCTGGCTTTCTGCTAACATGCCTGTTCTTATCAGCTACTTTTTCTTTTCAATTAATTCACTTTCCTGTAATCCATTAGTCATTGGTTCTCCCATTCAATATTTGGGAAATTAAAGTCATCCATAAGTATTACATCACCCTCAGAACTTGTTTTTTTTAATATTCTGATAAAGTTGTTTATTAAAATCACTATCAACAGTAGGGGGTTATAACATACGCCCAATGCTATTCCGTTATCCTTATAGCTTTCAATTCTCACCTAGATATCTCCACTAAGTCTCAATTCATCTCCTGTCATGTATAAAATCTCTACTATTTATATGGCTACTCCTTCACCCTTACGATCTTTCCCAATTAAAATATATCCTTTAATACAATATTCATCACCATCCTTTGGGGTCAGTCAGGTTTCAGTTATTGTTATTATATCATACATATATGCAGATGCACTTGCATTGGCAGGGACTCAGTGGATGAAGGGTCTTTTTCATGTTGTCAGTCAGAGGGAGAAAGTCTAAAGGTGAACTGAGGGATTTTTTTTTTCTCTGACAAGTAGTTGATATCTAGAATGAACCGCCAGAGGAGGTGGTGAAGATAGGAATAGTAACAACATTTAAGAGGCAACACACATAAAAGTTGCTGGTGAATGCAGCAGGCCAGGCAGCATCCGTAGGAAGAGGTGCAATCGACGTTTCAGGCCGAAACCCTTCGTCAGGACTAACTGAAGGAAGAGTGAGTAATATAAGCCTACTGACTCTCACAGCTATCTGGACTATTCCTCTTCTCACCCTGTCTCTTGCAAAAACGCCATCCCCTTCTCGCAATTACTCCGTCTCCGCCGCATCTGCTCTCAGGATGAAGCTTTTCATTCTAGGACGAGGGAGATGTGTTCTTTTTTTAAAGAAAGGGGCTTCCCTTCCTCCACTATCAACTCTGCTCTTAAACGCATCTCCCCCATTTCACGTACATCTGCTCTCACTCCATCCTCCCGCCATCCCACTAGGGATAGGGTTTCCCTGGTCCTCACCTACCACCCCACCAGCCTCCGGGTCCAACATATTATTCTCCGTAACTTCCGCCACCTCCAACGGGATCCCACCACTAAGCACATCTTTCCCTCCCACCCCCCTGCTTTCCGCAGAGATCACTCCCTAAGTGACTCCCTTGTCCATTCGTCCCCCCTATCCCTCCCCACTGATCTTCCTCCTGGCACTTATCCATGTAAGCGGAACAAGTGCTACACATGCCCTTACATTTCCTCCCTTACCACCATTCAGGGCCCCAAACAGTCCTTCCAGGTGAGGCAACACTTCACCTGTGAGTCGACTGGGGTAGTGCTCCCGATGTGGCCTTTTATATATTGGCGAGACCCGACGCAAACTGGGAGACCGCTTTGCTGAACATCTACGCTTTGTCTGCCAGAGAAAGCAGGATCTCCCAGTGGCCACACATTTTAATTCCACATCCCATTCCCATTCTGACATGTCTATCTACGGCCTCCTCTACTGTAAAGATGAAGCCACACTCAGGTTGGAGGAACAACACCTTATATCCCGTCTGGGTAGCCTCCAACCTGATGGCATGGACATCGACTTCTCTAACTTCTGCTAAGGCCTCACCCCCCCCTCGTACCCCATCTGTTACTTATTTTTATGCACACATTCTTTCTCTCACTCTCTTTTTTCTCCCTCTGTCCCTCTGAATATACCTCTTGCCCATCCTCTGGGTCCCCCCCCGCTCCTTGTCTTTCTTCCCGGACCTCCTGTCCCATGATCCTCTCGTATCCCCTTTTGCCTATCATCTGTCCAGCTCTCGGCTCTATCCCTCCCCCTCCTGTCTTCTCCTATCATTTTGCATCTCCCCCTCGCCCTCCAACTTTCTAATCCCTTACTCACTCTTCCTTCAGTTAGTCCTGACGAAGGGTCTTGGCCTGAAACGTCGACTGCACCTCTTCCTACGGATGCTGCCTGGCCTGCTGCGTTCACCAGCAACTTTTATGTGTGTTGCTTGAATTTCCAGCATCTGCAGAATTCCTGTTGTTAACATTTAAGAGGCATCTTGCAAGGTGCTTAGACCAGCAGCACACAGATGTATATGGAATTAATACAGGCAAATGGGATTTAATGTAGGTAGGCATGATGGTAGGTTCAGATGCAGAGGGTCAAAAGGAGCCTTACAGACTCTAATTCAATCTAACTAGTAGCTTTGGCCCAGTCCAGCAAAATTTCCCTGGCCTTTGGAAATAGAGCACTTGAAGAGAAGGGAAATGATCTTTAGGGAGACTATAAGTACCTTAACAGGGCTTCTTGTGGACTAGAAGCAGTATCTAGCACACTTCACTCTCTCAATCAATCTCAGTGATGATCATAGTTGAGGCTTAATGTCCTCTGGAGCAATATTACCAAAAAAAAAAATTCAGAGTGACAACAGATGCTTGCTACTGACTGCGTTATGTTGGATTAACGATTCTTAAATTAAAACACCTAAAAGTTATTGCTGTGTGCTGTTCTTAATTCAGACAAGTGCAAGGTGTTACACTACAAACCAAGGTAGGATTTTCACTCTCCAATAACTTGATTACCAAGTAAAATTGGGTTTCACCAGGATCACTCGGCTTCAGACCTCATTATAATTTAATCCCAATGTGGACTAATGTCATAATCGGTTCTGAAGCTAATATGCCCAAATTCCAAAGGCGAGTCACAAATGACAGTCCTAGACAACAGTGACACTTTCCCCAGGGCAATTAGTGTTGAGCAATAAATGCTACCCTTTCCAGCAACACACACGTCCCAAAAAATTAGTAAATTAAGTAGAAGTATTATGTACAATAAATCCAACCATGGCCAATACATCTAGATTTTGGTGAATAGATACATCTGAATGTTCATATATAAATGCTTTCAATAAAACAACAATAGGGCATTTTCTACACTGAGTGACCAGAATTGCAGATTACCTGTTTTCCAGTTCAAATTCCTCATAGAAAACAGCAAGGCAAAAATTCTAACCTCTGCCACCTTATAGGTTTCTCAAAGAGTCAAACACTGTTGAATTTAAGCTTGATGTCATGGTCTTTTAATTCCACTATCACTTTTCTCAAAAATAGAAAAGGATTTCACATCATCATTTTGAAACTTGTACCTTTTCTTTTGGGGGAAAATTCCATAATTCATTTAATTCATGAAAATTTATTAATATTTTTGAAAGTTTCAAAGAGCAAACTTGAGAGAAGAGATGAAGTCAATCTTTTATTTCTAGGTGGATAAAGTAGTGGGTGCTGTTAACAAGAACTTAATTGACACAGATTCCTTATACTTATGGATGTGTGGAATGCCACGAGAGTTCTGCTGTTTTAGTTAAGTAATCCTGGCAAAGGTACCTTACAGAGGAACAGAGTGATACTCAGATAGAATGTTAACTGATCAAACAAGATGAGCTGAAGAGCTACAAGAATCCTAATAATGCAAAGAATGAGACATTCAGTCAGAGCAGTGGGTACCCTCTAGTAATGCATTCTAACAAAAGACCCCAGGTTCTGTTGTCATGTTGACATGTGGCCTGTCATTCAGTTAATAAGAATTGTTTCACTTGGTATGTTATTAGGAATCCCATATTGGTATTGTTCAAATAGACTGTAATATATAAACATTCACAGCAAATATCTTGGAGGATCTGGCCTTTTGCAAGGCTTTGCCGATGGATCTTATTGAGTCTATTTTTGTATCCTCCATTTGGAGGCTATAATGAAAAGAGCAACATTTTAAGCTTGATGAAATTCTGTCACGCTCTTCAAAGTCACATCTTATCAATATCTACTAATTTCTACGGACAAATTTGTGAGATTTGCTTATTTATCACTCATTGTAAGCCAACACAGGGATTCTATCAGCAGGACAAAAACAGTACCAACTTAGACTTTTAAAAGAGGCAGTTTGGCAAATCTTTTTGGCTGATTCTAGGCGTTGACAATTCAGCAATTCCTGTGATTGGTGGCTTACTGACAGACTGCACTTCACCTGCAATAAGGTTTCAATGCTGGAACCAATGGCAGGGCCCAGCATTACAAAGGGGAAATCTCCATTTCTATATCATGCCAAGCCAAAATACTAAGAGTGAAGATCCACTGATTTCAGTGGGGATTCCAGGTCTATGGATGAGAAGGCAAAGGCGAAATGCAATTTTTAAATTATATTAATTCTTCTTAATATTAATTATGGGGCACCATGAAAACAGCAGTTAGCGCGATTTTATGACAGCTCAGAGCGTCAGAGTTTGGAGTTCAGTTCTGGTGTTCTCTGTAAACAAGTTTGTATGTTCCTTCCCATGTACGCATGGATTTCCTCCCAGTCCAAAGATGTACCAGTTCGTAGGTTAATTAGTCACTGGAAATTAACATGTGATTAGGCTAGGGTTAAATAGCTAGACTGCTGGGTAGCACGGCTCCAAGAGTTGGAAGGGCCAGATCTACGCTTTATCTCTAAATAAAATAAATCAGGAAAAGCTTTTCATTAATTTGATTTTTAAAAGTGTATTTTACTTAAATCATTTTAATGTATTTGTGTTTGGATTGAATGCTCCCAGCTTTGCTTTGCGTCAAAAGCTTTCAACAATATTGTTTTACAGAAAATAAACTACCTTTGACACCCCCCTATACTTTCCTCCAATTATGCCCTATTTTTGTATGTACAGTACTTTGCAGAAGTCTCAAGATGTGTAAAAAATTCTGTAAAGTGAAGATGCTTTCAAAAATAATGAAAGGAAAAGTTTTAAAATATAAAAAAACCATAAAAAGCAGCAAATACTAAAAAGAAACATAATAAAATCAATATTTGGTATGACTATCCTTTGCCTTTAAAACTGCATCAATTATCTTAGGTACACTGTAGTGCAGTTTTACAAGAAAATTGGCTGGTAGGTTGTTTCAAACAATTTGGAGAACTTGTCACCCATTCTTCTGCAGATTTCGATTGTCATAATTCTTCTGCAGACTTCAGTTGTCTCACTTGCTTCTATCTCTCCAGGTAATCTCAGACAGCCTCGATGATATTGAGATCAGGGCTCCGTGGAGGCCATACCATATACTGCAGAACTCCTTGTTCTTCTTTTTGTTGGAGATAGTTCTTTATGACCTTGGCCGTGCGTTTACGGTCATTGTCCTGCTGCAGAATGAAGTTGGAACCGATCAGATGCCTCCCTGATGGCACTGCATGGTGGATAAGAATCTGCTTGTACTTCTCAGCATTGAGGATTCCATTAATTCTGACCAGATCGCTAACTCCACTAACAGAAATGCAGCCTTAAACTCTGTCATGCTTCACTGTGGGGTGCAGACACTTATCCATGTAGCACTCTCCAGTTCTTGTATGGACAAACTGTCTCCTGCTTGAGCCAAAAATGTTAGATTTTGACTCCTCAGTCCAGAGCACTTGCTGCTATCGTTCAGTACCCCATTTTTTGTATGTAGATGACTCTTTGAGCTTTGTTTCCACTTCGGAGGAATGGCTTTCTAGCAACAACTCTTCTATGAAGACCAGATCCAACAGGATTTCTCAGCTGTAGAGGGGTGTACTTGAGTTCCAGTCGTTTTTTGCAATTCAGAGCTGATAGCAGTACTGGATTTCCTCTGATTTAGAAGCAACATCAGTTTGCTATATCACTCATCTGCTGCACTTAGTTTTGGTGGCCGACCAGGTCCTCAACCTCGCCCACTTCCTTGTGCTTCTTCAGAAATGCTTAAATGGCACATATTGAAACTCTGGATGACTGGAGAAATTTTTATTTGGGATGACCACCTTGTGTCTCGTTCCTAAGCTCACTCTTGCCATGGTGTAAGAATTGATGATTTGAAGGTTAAGCTGTCACATCTGCCACATTCTTAGTTTTTAGTCTGGTTGTTCTTCGCCCAGTTTGATTCTTCAGGACTGGAAAGAAAGGGGGAAGATGCCAGACAAAAAAGTGGGGGAAGGGGAAAGAGGATAGCTAGAAGGTGATGGGTGAAGCCAGTGGGTAAGAAAGGTAAAGGGCTGAAGAAGAAGGAATCTGATAGGAGAGGAATTGTGTACAGAGCCAAGCATATCACAGAAAGCAGCCACCCCTCTATAGACTCTATCTCTACTTCTCACAGCCTCATAAAGCACCCAGAAATGAAAAACCCCCTCTCCCATTGAGCAGAATATACAAAACGCCTGAAAACACGTAATACCAGGCTGAATTCCACTGTTATCGGATCCCTGAACTGACTTTTTGTATGATAAGATGGATTCTTGGCCTCAAAATCTAACTTGTTACGATCTTACACTTCATTATTTACCTGCACTGGACTTTTTCTGTAGCTTTTATCTTGTTTCACCTTATTCTAAACTCAATGCAATGATTTGATCTGTTGAAAAAGTATGCAAGATAAGTGTTTCATAGTGTCTTGGTAATCAATACCAATAACAAGATTAAAATGATGCACTGACATGCTTAACATTGCTTTACGAAGCTGCCACGAAAAGAAAAGTAAGGGCAACACTTTCCAGTCTTCTTTCAGAAATCAGAAAACAACTTCTACCATGCTTGTCAGGGATCTTAGGATGAAGATTTTTAAATGCACTTTGCACCACACTAACTGATTAAGAATCATACTCATGGCATGTGTGAACACAACACTCACACTTCGCACTACAAAGTGCAGAGCAAACGCTTTCCTGCTGCTAGAAACATTAATGCTATTGCATTAGAACCACACAGCTACTCCGTACAGATTCTTCAAAGGGTCTTGCCAACAAAGCGATGCTCCAAAAATTTGTTACTCAAGATCTAAATGATTTGGGCTCCTATACAGGATGTCAATGTTTGCATAACACACCAAAAGGCAGCATAGTTAGAACTTAGGAAAACGCAGATGCTGAAAATCAGAAACAAAAAGAGAAAATAATGGAAACAACATACATCAAAGTTGCTGGTGAACGCAGCAGGCCAAGCAGCATCTTTAGGAAGAGGCGCAGTCGACGTTTCAGGCCGAGACCCTTCGTCAGGAAGTCCTGACGAAGGGTCTCGGCCTGAAAGGTCGACTGCGCCTCTTCCTATAGATGCTGCTTGGCCTGCTGCGTTCACCAGCAACTTTGATGTATGTTGCTTGAATTTCCAGCATCTGCAGAATTCCTGTTGTTTGCGTTTAAATAATGGAAACATTTGGCAGGTTAGGGGAAGAAAAATATTTAAAATTTCAGGTCTGGGACCCTTTATCAGAACAGACAAAGAAGAATAGCAGATGGAATTTAAAAATATAACACACATACACCACCATTCTGGAAATATACATGTTATGACATTTAAGAAAGTAAAATGAAGTATTTTTGACAGACTGCTTAGTACAGTTAACTCCATGGCATGGCAATTTGGGTGATGGAAATATGCTCTATGGAATTCAGAACTTATCCCCAGAATGCTAGGTTTATGGAATAAAACTTTTCTCTTACGTAATTTATCTGAAAATAACCAAGTAAAACATTTCTTTTCATTTGCATTTTTGTATAAGTGGATGGCTCGGCTTAGCATTATGAAGACTGCAATATGGACAATTTTTGAGAAAACTGAGGGTGGGATGCAAGAATTGCTTAAGACCACACAATTTCAATGCACAATAGGTTGTGTAACTTTTTGAATACCATGTTCAAGACTAGAATCTATGCTGGAGGCTTGTTAAAATTTGTACTTCCTCGTGTATGACGCAAACAACATCATTGTCAAGGCCAGCAATAATGCCCAATCTCAATTAACCTGGTGAAGGTAGTGAATTATCTTCTTCAAATGCTGCAGTTAAAAAAGAAAGTTCTTGTAACTGGAAGTAGATTTGGGTGAAAATACTTTTATCTATTGTGGTGAACATACTGTTGCAGGATTTAGAGTAAGCAACAATGAGGATACAGAGTTACATATCAAAGTGAGAATGGCAAATGATTTGGACGGAGCGTGGAGGCTGTTCCTAAGAACTGGTTGTGATAAAGATAAAACTATAAGGACTCACTGCAGTTTAGGTCGCTAGCACTACCTTTCTTTATTACACACAGTTTGCACAAAATATGGTTAAGTGCAGATATCTCATATTTATCGCATCCAAATATTTCTCACTATTCATCTTCACTTTACTTGCATTAGTTGTCAATTCAATTTGCGTTACAAACTGCCAGCAGAGAATGTGTGGAGTAAACAGCAGGTTGAGGGAGTAGGTATTCTTCAAGCCATCTGTTCTAATCCACTGATATACAGGGAAGAGAAAAAAAACAGACAAGAACGTTTGAGTTGCAAGGAGAGAATTTATAGATTGGGGCAATTTTCCCTGGAGTGAACCAGGCAGAAGGTAATCTGATAAAACTATATAAAATAAACCTATTTAACATTACACATATAAATATAAGACTATTAAAGTTCAAAGTAAAGGTATTAACAAAGTATATATATGAGATTCATTTCTTCAGGCATAATTAATAAATTCATAATAGAATATTAACTATAGCAGAATCAATGAAAGGCTGCATCAGCTTGGGGGTTCAGCTAGCGTGCAAAAGACAACTGTGCAAATAGAAAAAGAATTAATAATAATAATAAATAAATAAGCAATATATATTGACAATATGAGAGGAAGAGTCCTTAAAAGTGAGTCTATAGACTGTGGGACATCTCAATGATGGGGCAAGTGAAGTTGTATAAAATTATCCCCTTTGGTTGAAGAGCCTGGTGATTGAAGGGTAATAACGAATGGTTCCTGAACCTGGTGGTGAGAGCTCTGAGGCTCCTGCACCTTCTTTCTGATGGCAGCAGTGAGAAGAGAGCATGACCTGGGTGGTGGAGATCCCTGACGGTGGATGCTACTTTCCAGTAACAACGCTTCATGTAGACATGCTCAATGGTTGGGAGAGTGTTACCCATGATTGACTGTGCCGTATCCACTACTTTTTGTAGGAGTTTCCGTTCAAGGACATAGGTATTTCCATACCAGGCTGTGAGGCACCCAGTCAACAGACTCTCCACCATACATCTTACAATTCTGTCAAAGTTTTAGATGTCATGCCAAATCTTTGCAAATTCCTAAGGAAGTGGAGGCACTGCCATGTTTTCTTTGTAGATGCACTTATGTGCTGGGCCCAGGACGGTTCCTCAGAAATGATAACACTGAGGAATTGTAAGTTGCTGACCTCTGATCCTCCGATGAGGACTGGTTCATGGGTCTATGGTTTCTTCCCCGTGAAGTCAGCAATCAGTTCTTTGGTCTTGCTGACACTGAGTAAGAGGTTGTTTTGTGCCACAACTCAGCCAGATTTTCAATTACCTTCCTATATGCCGATATGTACATATACTAACACCTTTGATTTGGCTTATGACAGTGGGGTGTCATCAGCAAACCTGAATATGGCATTGGAGCTGTGCTTAGCCACACAGTTATCAGTGCAAAACGAATAGAGCAGGGAGGTAAGCACACAGCCTTTTGGTGCACCTGTGCTGATGGAGATTATGGCGGAGATGTTGTTGCCAAACTGAACTGACGGGTCAGCAAGTGAGGAAATTTAGGATCTAATTGCACAAGGAGGTATTGGGGCCAATGTTTTGAAGCCTATTGATTCATTTTGAGGGGATGATGGTATTGAATGCTGAGCATCCTGATATATGCATCTTTGCTATCCAGATGTTCCAGGGTTCAGTGAGGAGTCAATGAGATAGCACCTGCTGTGGACCTGTTGCACTGGTAGGCAATTAGAAGCCGATCCAAGTCACTTCTCAGGCAGGAGTTGATATGTTTCATTACTAACCTCTCAAAACACTTCATGACTGTGGATGTAAGTGCTACTGGACAATAGTCATTAAAGCAGGTTACCGCATTCCTCCCAGGCAACAATCTAAGTGAAGTCTGCTTGAAGCAGGTAGGTACCTCAGACTGCTGAAGTGAAGGGCAGTGACAGGGTAGATAATCACAATATTTTTCCCAGGGTAGATTTATGGTGAGAGGGGAAAAGTTTAAGGGGAACTGAGTGGGTACAGAAGGTGGAAGTCATCTGGAAATAGCTGCTCGAGGTAGTGTTGGCAATGGATACAACAACAACATTTAAAATCTATTTAGACAGGTACTTGAATAGGAAAGATTTAGACAGATATGGGCCAAATTCAGGCAAAAGGGGTTAATGCAGATATACATCTTCATAGATATGGATAAATCGGATCAAATGGCCTGATTCCACACCGTGTAAGTCTATAAATTGTTGAATACATTTTATCTTCATAGATAACTGGATAATAATCTACTTGCTGTGATATTGAATCATTTAGGTAGAGGAATGTAACCACTGATCTGCATTGACAGAGCTGATCTCAGTTATATTTTTGGTAGAACAATGAAATTGGGGTCAATATAATGGAATTGCAGAGATTAATTATCTGTACTGTTATTCAAAGTTTTCATCTGAAGTATATATTTGGGATGTGGTTCAATTAACAAAGTTGCATCTGAAGCAGTGGACAGCTAGAAATCCATTAGAACATCAGAATTTCATTTTTTAATTACTTTTTAAGACCACTATATTTTCAAGGTGGTGGATTGGGTATCACCACAGAAATAATTTGGCTGTCTGGCCATGTTAATATTTATTCCACAGCTTCAGTTAACTTGAATTCTCTCTCTGTATACATGATCCAACTGTGACATTGGCTCACTTTTTTCTTTCCATTCCCAGGCATGTCTGTCTCCCTTGCACTTCAGAATTCCTGTATCCTTTTGTCTAAAGTTTGTGCTCTTTAACTGCATCCATTCACTCATCAACAGGATAACTTTGTTTACAGCTTTCCCCATGGTTATGCTGGTTTTACTCTGCCAGGTAGTTTAATCTTCCCTGTTTTTCCTGCAGTTCAATGGGCTTTTTAAAAATTTCCTTTCCAGTTCTGATGAAGGGCTTTTGATCTGAAAAATTTAGCTGAAACACTTCAGCTCTTATAACCATATAACCATATAACAATTACAGCACGGAAACAAGCCATCTCGGCCCTTCTATTCCGTGTCGAACTCTTACTCTCACCTAGCCCCACCGACCTGCACGCAGCCCATAACCCTCCATTCCTTTCCTGTCCATATATCTATCCAATTTAACTTTAAACGACAACATCAAACCTGCCTCAACCACTTCTGCTGGAAGCTCGTTCCACACAGCTACCACTCTCTGAGTGAAGAAGTTCCCCCTCATGTTACCCCTAAACTTTTGTCCTTTAACTCTTGTTACGAGAATACACATAAAATTAAGATGTTTGCTGGCCGGGGCTAGCATCAGTGGCATCAGCAGTTGGTCTGCCACCTGCCCTCAGGGGAAGGAGAGATAAGGAACAATGGAGCAGCGTCTGGAGATGTGTAATGAAGGGATGTGGGAGGAAGAGCTGTCTGGAGCGGCTCCCCCCTTTGAACCCTGAACTGTTTGAAGTGATGGACAGGCGATACCCCAGCAGGGGGATAAAAAGGGACAGGTTCGCTAAGACAGACACACACGCCACCCGAGGTAACGAGACCCTGGAAGCGGTGCGCTTCTCACGAGTGGGTGAGAAGTCCCAGACAACGACAAGGGTGGAAAGGTACGATCAGCGGGAACCCGGTGTGTGTCCGCCCTTGCCTGGGTGCC
Organism: Mobula hypostoma; assembly: GCF_963921235.1. Taxonomy (NCBI): domain Eukaryota; kingdom Metazoa; phylum Chordata; class Chondrichthyes; order Myliobatiformes; family Myliobatidae; genus Mobula; species Mobula hypostoma. The sequence continues at coordinate 137,929,024 of NC_086102.1, read as the reverse complement.
GGGTTCACTGCAGAGGATCGACCGCATCTGGAGGAGGGGTCACAGTCGGTGACCTCAGGTGACATCACCAAGGACCTGCCCAAAAGCTGTTTGTGAGCCATCCCGCTGGTCTGTGAGTGAAGCAGTGTTCTGAATGATCAGTTGTTCCTATTCTATGTCTCTCTTCCCCCACGTTGTCCATCGCCATGGCAACGATTACTGCGAACTGAACTACAAACTGGACTGAACTTTGAGTCATTTTGAAATTGGTCATTTACCCCTAGACAACGATAGAGCTTGATTGATGCTGTTATCTTAATTCTGTGCACATGTGTGGTTATCATTGTTGAATTGTTGCATTTATTATCCTTTCGATTACTGTGTTGCTTGTTTCTTTAATAAAACTTTCTTAGTTCTAGTACTCCAGACTCCAACTGAGTGATCCATTTCTGCTGGTTTGGCAACCCAGTTACGGGGTACGTAACATAAGTGGGGTTCTCGTCCGCGATTTTGAACGCTAAATTTGGGACGGAGTAAATTGATTGGGTTAAAATTCCCGAAAGAAAGAAAAGACAAACAGCAGAAATGGAGGTTGAGGAATTTATAAAGGCGCCGACCTTGGAGGCATTAGAGGATGCCAGGAAATCGGAATTGATAGCTGTGGCAAAACGGGTGAATCTTGCTAAGGTGAAGTTGACAATGAGGAGAGAGGAGATACACAGAGCTATTGTAGAGCACTATGTATCTAAAGGTGTGTTTCCCCAAGGTGAGCTGGGGGAGGTGTCTATTGAAAAACCTGCTGGAGACGCGGTACAGGTACAGCTTGAAAAACTGAGACTCGAGCACGAGTTCCGGGTACGGCAGTTAGAAAGGCAGGAGAAAGAGAGAGAGTTAGAAAGGCAGGAGAAAGAGAGAGAGTTAGAAAGGCAGGAGAAAGAGAGAGAGTTAGAAAGGCAGGAGAAAGAGAGAGAGTTAGAAAGGCAGGAGAAAGAGAGAGAGTTAGAAAGGCAGGAGAAAGAGAGAGAGGTAGAAAGGCAGGAGAGGGACAGACAGTTGGAGAGAGAAGAGAGAGAGAGGGACAGACAGTTGGAGAGAGAAGAGAGAGAGAGGGACAGACAGTTGGAGAGAGAGGAGAAACAGAGGGAAAGGGAATTTGAGCTGGAAAAGTTAAGGATAAGGGCCGAGCAGGGGCTCGTGCCGAACCAAGGTGGAGGGTTCCGGGCGACCCAGGAGGTTAGGCTGGTTCCCCCATTTGACGATACCGATGTGGATCGGTACTTTCTCCATTTCGAAAAAGTGGCCATAAGTCAGGACTGGCCAAGGGATAAGTGGGTTGTTTTACTTCAGAGTGTACTGAAAGGGAAAGCCCAACAAGCTTACTCCGCTTTATCCGCGGAAGATGCCCAGAGGTATGAGGTGGTGAAAGAGGCCATCCTCAGGATTTATGAGTTGGTCCCGGAGGCATACCGGCAGAGGTTCCGGAATGCAAGGAAGCGGTGGGACCGCACGTATTTGGAGTTTGCTCGCGAGATGCAAACATATTGTGAGCGTTGGTGCGCCTCGAAAGGGGTAGAGGGGGATTATGACAGACTGCTGCAGCTGATTCTGATTGAGCAGTTTAAAGGTTGTGTCCCTGAGGGTATGAGACCCTACCTCGATGAGAAAGAGGCAGCCACGTTAGCCGCAACTGCTAAGTTAGCGGATGAGTATGCGTTGACGCATAAAATGAAGGTTGCCCCGAGTAAAGGCTACCAGAAGGGTAGTCAGGACGGCGGGGAGAGTCCACCGGAAAAGTCAGAAAGTAAGCCGGGGACTAGTGAAAAGGATAAGGTAGACCGGGAGCAGTCTGGTAGGAAGTCTCCTGGGGTCGTCTGTTATAATTGTGGGAAAGTCGGACACTTTGCGTCCAGGTGCTTTGCCCCAAGGAAGGAGACGGGGAAAGGAAAAGCGGAAATTTTGAATGGCTGTATTGAGCTGTTAAGCGAACCGCTAGGGAAGGACAGGTCTGAAAAAGTCCAGGAAGGGCGCGAGAGGTTTATCTCGGCCGGACTGGTGTCAGTGAAGGAGAGGTTAAAACCAGTTCCAGTGCGGATCTGGAGAGACACGGGAGCGTGTCAGTCACTAATACTGAAGAGTGTATTAGAGTTTAGCTCAGAGACCCAGATTGGGGAGGTAGAGGTCAAAGGTGTTGGGGAAGGGACAGAGTCAGTCCCTTTGCACCAGATACATTTACAGAGCAACCTGGTCTCTGGACTAGTCACGATCGGGGTGAGGTCCGAATTACCGATGAAAGACGTGGAAGTCTTGCTCGGTAATGACATCGCCGGAGGAATCGTGTTCCCAGTCGTGAGATGGACGGGTCAGCCTGCCAGCATGGAGGCCCCGCCCGCGATGGTGAATTTGGCTGAAACATTTCTGCCAACCTTGTATGAGACAGGGTGTAGTGAGATAAGAGGTAGTGAGGGAGCTGGGACGGACGTAGCAGTAGCCAGGAAAGAATTTGTGCAGACGCAGGAGCGAGACGAGGGGCTGATGGTTTTTGCCAAGACCGCTCTCTCTGACACAGCCTTGACAAGCTATTGTGCGGAGGAGGAAGTGCTAAGGAAGAAAGGGAAATCAAGTACAGTACCCGCAGATGAGGAATGGGGGGTGGTGCAAAAGAGTTATGGGGATGAGGTTTTTAACATGGCCCACGAGGTACCCCCCGGTGGACATTTTGCGGTGCTGGAGGAAACAGTTGGTGGAATCATGAAAGAGAGTTTCCGGCTGCCCAGGGGGAAAAATGTTATTGATCATGACCGACGCGAACTGAGACGGTCACCGGCTTTTGATATGCTAACAAACCTAGTCGGTGTTAGCGTGGAAATCAATGAAGCTAGGGGCCCCCTGCTAAGAGAAAAAAACCATTTTGAAAAGATTAGGATGGGATCGGTCAGATGGGAGAAGGCTATTGTTTTGGCCAGGTCTACTGATAAGGTCTCTCCCTTAATCCCCGAAGGAGTAATTAAACGACTCGCACCCATGTGTTTGATTGTCCCGAGGAAATGCAAAGAACTGGGACGTTGGGTTATGTCTGTTACAATAGGGCAGCCAAGTAAACAACACCCATATTTTTTGAGTAATTCAGTGACTAAAGGGCTGATGAACACAGAGGTGTGTATTGGCAATTTAACACGGCTGTCTGAAGCCAGCTTGATAGTGAACCTTGGAAAAAATGAATTCGGCCACACGAATGTCACTTACCTGGGAATTGTGGTGACACAGGGGCAGCTGGCAGTGATGCAAGCTACAGTGCAGGCTATCGCTGACCTCCCAACCCCGACAGACAAGAGGGCCCTCAGAAGGCTTTTGGAGATGGTGGGGTACTGCAGGAAGTTTTGCAATAACTCTGCGGTCAATACCCGTCCCCCTCCTACTAAGCCCTTGCGAGGGAAAATTGAGTCGGAATGGGACGACCCTTGTTGTTGTGGTCCGGGACAAAACCAAATGAGAGGTTACATTGGTCGCAATTCATCAGTGTTTTTGGCCACTATGAAGTTTGCTGAGTTGGAGCCTGGTCTAAGGGATTATTAATAACACGTGTAAAAGGAACAGAAAATGTGATGACTGTCTGTCAAGGTGTTGACAGCTTCAAATTCTCTGTATTAGCTAAATAACTGTTAAAGATGTATATTGTGTATGTATCAGATAATGTAGTCATGTTTGTAATTTTTACCTCCCGGTAAAAATCCTTAAAGGGGGGAAGTGTTACGAGAATACACATAAAATTAAGATGTTTGCTGGCCGGGGCTAGCATCAGTGGCATCAGCAGTTGGTCTGCCACCTGCCCTCAGGGGAAGGAGAGATAAGGAACAATGGAGCAGCGTCTGGAGATGTGTAATGAAGGGATGTGGGAGGAAGAGCTGTCTGGAGCGGCTCCCCCCTTTGAACCCTGAACTGTTTGAAGTGATGGACAGGCGATACCCCAGCAGGGGGATAAAAAGGGACAGGTTCGCTAAGACAGACACACACGCCACCCGAGGTAACGAGACCCTGGAAGCGGTGCGCTTCTCACGAGTGGGTGAGAAGTCCCAGACAACGACAAGGGTGGAAAGGTACGATCAGCGGGAACCCGGTGTGTGTCCGCCCTTGCCTGGGTGCCGGGTTCACTGCAGAGGATCGACCGCATCTGGAGGAGGGGTCACAGTCGGTGACCTCAGGTGACATCACCAAGGACCTGCCCAAAAGCTGTTTGTGAGCCATCCCGCTGGTCTGTGAGTGAAGCAGTGTTCTGAATGATCAGTTGTTCCTATTCTATGTCTCTCTTCCCCCACGTTGTCCATCGCCATGGCAACGATTACTGCGAACTGAACTACAAACTGGACTGAACTTTGAGTCATTTTGAAATTGGTCATTTACCCCTAGACAACGATAGAGCTTGATTGATGCTGTTATCTTAATTCTGTGCACATGTGTGGTTATCATTGTTGAATTGTTGCATTTATTATCCTTTCGATTACTGTGTTGCTTGTTTCTTTAATAAAACTTTCTTAGTTCTAGTACTCCAGACTCCAACTGAGTGATCCATTTCTGCTGGTTTGGCAACCCAGTTACGGGGTACGTAACACTCTCAACTCATGTCCTCTTGTTTGAAGCTTCCCCACTCTCAATGGAAAAAGCCTATCCACATCAACTCTATCAATCCCCTTCATAATTTTAAACACCTCTATCAAGTCCCCCCTCAACCTTCTATGCTCCAAAGAATAAAGACCTAACTTGTTCAACCTTTCTCTGTAACTTAGGAGATGAAACCCAGGCAACATTTTAGTAAACCTCCTCTGTACTCTCTCAATTTCATTGACATCTTTCCTATAATTTGGTGACCAAAACTGTACAGAATACTCCAAATTTGACCTTACCAATGGCACCTACAATTTCAACATTACATCCCAACTCCTATACTCAATGCTCTGATTAATAAAGGCCAGCATACCAAAAGCTTTCTTCACCACCCTATCCACATGAGATTCCACTTTCAGGGAACTATGCACCATTATTCCTAGATCCCTCTGATCTACAGCATTCTTCAATGCCCTACCATTTACCATGTAGGTCCTATTTTGATTAGTTCTGCTAAAATGTAGCACCTCACATTTTTCAGCATTAAACTCCATCTCCCATCTTTCAGCCCACTCTTCTAACTGTCCTAAATCTCTCTGCAAGCTTTGAAAACCTTCCTCATCATCCACAACGCCACCTATCTTAGTATCATCTGCATTCTTACTAATCCAATTTACCACCCCATTGTCCAGATCATTAATATGTAAGACAAACAACATCGGACCCAGAACAGATCCCTGAGGCACACCGCTACACCCCATCCTCGAATCTGACACACAGTTATCCACCACTACTCTCTGGTGTCTCCCATCTAGCCACTGCTGAATCCATTTTGATGGATAATGACAACACCTTGAATGTAAACACAAGAGACTACAGACACTAGAATCTCAAACAACAAACAATTGGCTAGAGAAACTCAGGAGGTCGAGCAACATCTGTGGGCAGGGGATGTTTGGTGGGGTAAGGGACGTGAATTGCCAATACTCAATGCAAGTTTTTGACTTGAATTATCGACAATTGCTGGTTTTTCAGGTTGGAAACAATCACAGCTTGTTGATGTAAATGTTCCTTGTCATTTATCTGCCCACGACTGAATGTCACCTAGATATTGTTCATACAGGCTTAGGCTGCTCTGTTTGCTCAAGCAATTGTGAGGTGTGAGTGAAAAGGAGCATTGTGCAACTATTAGAAGACATCTCCACTTCTGGTCAAAGGAAAGTTACTAATAAAAGAAACTGAAAATAGTCAAATGAGAGTATGGTGGGGGGAAGAGGTGGGTTGAGGTGTTGGCAAGGAGAATGAGTAAGAGAGCTGTTTAGAAGGAAGATGAAGAGTAAGTGGTACTCGCATTATAACATTTAACTGGGCTCCCAGAAGTTAGTCACCTGCCTGTGCCTGTTAAATTCAGAAGTGATGGGCTTGGTAAGAATCAGTTCATGTTTGAGTTATAAAATCAAATGTCTGATCCAACTGCAACAAAACATTGATGTCTGATCCACCTGCAAAACATTTGCAAGAAATATTACCTCCATGGTTTCATTTGGCTGAAACAAAGATTTGAAACATGCTCCTTCACTTTAATTTAGCTAGTCCATTATCAAAAAATTATTAAATATTGGATGACTTCTGACTGCACCATTCCAAGAAATTACTTTGGAAAACATGAAAGTAGTATAGCCTTGATTTGTCTGTTTGATGTCTTTTCTCATTTTTGCAATAGTGAGCATTCTGAACAGGTAGATACCATGTATGTACCCATTAATGAAATTCTGAAGCAGTGAAAACAGCCGAAGGAGATCAAATATATAGTAGACAGATTCACATTAACTTTGAATCTGAAATTAGATAGATGACTTTTGAATTAAAAATTATCAAGAATGATTATGAAATGGAATTTCTCAGATCCATTAACAATCCATGCTTCTTAGATATTTCAGCCCAGATTATTTAAGACATACTAAGCATAAGAATGCAGTTTAGTAAAAGAAGAATTTAACCTTAACTATCCATCCATGTTTAGAGTTGGAGTCTTATGTACAGATAATTTTTGATTACATTTTCACACAATGCACATGATCAATTTAGAGATGGAAAGTTAACAGTTTCATTCAGTAAGGAGTGCATTACTTTGCTAAAAGGTCTGCCTTTTGGAAAAAGAATTTAAACCAAGGTCTACAAGAGAGCCCTCCCAAAATACATTTGGCTTATTGAGCTTTGCTTTTCATATCTGTTGGTAAAAGAAGAATTTTTAGATTCAGATGGAAAAACGGCACCGATAGTTGATAGGGGACTGTGAAGAGTAAATATCACATAAAACAAAAGCAACACACACAAAATGCTGGAGGAACTCAGCAAATCAGGCAGCATCTATGTAGGGGAATAAACAACCAATGCTTCAGGACGAGACCCTTCATCAGGACTGAAAAGGAACGGGTGAAGGGGCGGGCAGAAGCCAAAATAAGAAGGTGAGGGAAGCATTAGGAGCGTAAGGTGCAGAGATCACAGGGGAGAAGCAGTGAAAGGGGGTGTCACTAAACTCCTGTCAAAGAGAAAGCAGCAAAGAACACTCATCGTGTTTTATTGAAAAAAGCATTTAAACACATGGTTACAGACACTTGTTGGAATTTTTACAAGTTAGTCTGTAATATTGTGCATACATTTGATCTCCCTGACTAAGGAAAAATACACTAGTAATAGCAGGGTTTATTGCATTGATTCTTGCACTGGTGAGCTTATCCAATATATAAGTTATACTGATTATGCCAATACTCAAGTTCAAAAGGCTAATCTATGGGCCGTTCCCAGGGACACACACAAAGATTGATATCAAGTGCTGCTGGCAGATCATCAACACAGTTAAAGTCACCCTTTGGTCTGCCCAAAATTTGTTAGACTGCTAGCACACCCTGATGTCCATGGAGGCACACTGCCAACTGGGACATTCCGAGCTTCAGGACTACATTCTAAGCGACACACTGAAGCTTGGTGCAGCCACTGCAAGTGCCTAGCAGGGAAGAACCACGGTATAGGGTTCCTTCTGCTACTGGAGAAGAGATCGGGTTGGATGAGGAAGCCCCACAATTTTTGCAGTAGAATAGCATCCCGCAGGAGCAAGGGTGGCAATAGTCACATTGGTTTTAAGGAATGCAAGAAAGAAAGAGATTGCACTGTTTATTCTTGTAAGCATTTTTTGATTGTGAATAAAGTTTATTTTAATATAAAAAAGTACTCTTAAGTTCAGAAGGCTGAGAAGAGATTATATTCTTACAGGACTTGACAAAGGAGATGCAGAGATGATTTTCCTGACTTGTACTACTGCTTATAGTCTTAAAGTAAGGATTTGTCATTCAGGACTAAAAGGCTGTAGTTTGGATTACATAGCTTCAGTGAGAGGGAGCTTGGATAATTTAAATGACAACCAGGAGTGAAAATGTCTGAGGCAGGGATGATCATGACCAAAGCCAGCAGTGAGAACACCTTCCAAATCTTCAGAGTTGTAAATTATTCTGAAGAAATATTAATGGCCAAACTTCCACTGAGCTCAGAAAACATTCCTCTGAATACACACTAATGCAGTAGAATTGGAATTAGTTTCTTACTATCACTTCTACTGAGGTACAGTGATGAGCTTGTCTTGTACGAGCAATGTATCAGTGTTCAAGCTTTTCACTGTACCTCGATGCTAGTGATAATAATAAACCAATTGCACCTGAGGTCAGAAAACCTTTATTTCTTAAGACCATAACACATAGGCCATTCAGCCCATCAAGTCTGCTTCGCCATTCCATCACGGTTGAGTTATTGTCCGGCTTAACTCCATTCTCTTACCTTCTGTCCACAACCTTTGATGCTCTGATTAATTAAGAACCTATCAACATCCACTTAAATATATCTGATGAATTGGCCTGCACAACTGTCTGTGACAATGAATTCCACAGATTCACCACCCCCTGGCTAAAGAAATCTTTCTTCATCTCTGTTCTAAATGGAAAGCCCTCAATTCTGAGGTTGTGCCCTCTGGTCCTAGACTCTCCTACTATAAGAAACATCTTTTCCACATCCACTCTATAAAGGCTTTTCAACATATGAAAAGTTTCAGTGAAATACCTCCTTTCCCCATTCTTCTAAACTCCAGAAAGTACAGGCCAATAGCCATCAAATGCTCCTTGTATGTTAACCCTTTCACTCCAGGGATCATTCTTGTGAATCTCCTCAGAACTCTCTTCAATGCATAGCTGTTCTTCAATAAGGGGCCCAAAATTGCTCGCAATATTCCATGTGCGGTCTGACCAATGCCTTATAAACCCTCAACATTACATCATTCATTTATACTCCAGTCCTCTCATGACACTGAGCTCTTCTTCTGCTGCCTCTGTCTTCGAGCGTATTCCTTTGGCAAGGACTCCCCATCCTGCATTGATGACTCCTTCTCCTGTCTTCAACCCTCCTCCTCTTCCTGGACAATCCGCCCTGGTCTTCTGCCTGCTCTGGACCTTTTCATTGCCAACTGCCAATGGGACATTAACCATCTAGACTTTAAAACTCCTCTCTCCTATTCCAACCTCCCTCCTTCCAAATGCTCGGCTCTCCACTCCCTCTGCACCAATCCTAACCTCAACATCAACCCCGAAGATAAGGGAGGTGATGTAGTAGTCTGTTGTACTGACCTTTCCCTTGCCGAGGCCCAGCACCAACTCTCAGACACCTCCTCTTACTTGCCTCTTGAAGAGGACCCCACGAAGGAACACAAGGCCATTGTCTCCCACACCATCACCAACCTTATTGACTCTGGGAATCTCCCATCCACGGCCACTAACCTCATAGTTCCCGCACCTTCCTTTTCTACCTCCTACCCAAGATTCACAAACCTCTTTGTCCAGGAAGACCCATTGTTTCAGTTTGTTCCTGCCCCACTGAACTCATATCAGCATACCGCAACTCTGTTTTATCCTCCAAGTTCAGTCCCTTCCTGCCTACATTCATGGCACCTCACACACTCTTGATCTTTTCAAGGATTTCAAGTTCCCTGGCCCCTATCATCTTATCATTACTATGGATATCCAGTCCCTATACACCTCCATCCCCCACCAGGAAGGACTCAAAGCTCTTCATTTACTTCTGGACACCAGACCGACCCAGATCCCCTTTTTTCCACCTTCTTCCGCCTAACGGAACTTGTCCTCACACTAAATAATTTTTCCTTTGGCTCCTCCCACTTTCTTCAAACAAAAGGGGTAGCCATGGCACTTGCATGAGTCCCAGCTATGGCTGCCTTTTTGTCGGCTACGTGGAACAGTCTATGCTCCAAGCCTAAGTTGGTGACCGTCCTGCACTTTTCCTATGCTACATCGATGACTATATTGGTGCTGCTTCCTGCACTTCTGCTGAACTTGTCGACTTTATTCACTTTGCCTCCAACTTCCACCCTGCCCTCAATTTCACCTGGTCCATTTCCAAGACCTTTTTTTCCTTTCTTGATCTCACGATCTCCATCTCCGGATACAGCTTATCCATCAATGTCCATTACAAACTCACAGATTCTCACAGCTATCTGGACTATACCTTGTTCCACCCTGCTACTTGTAAAAGCGCCATCCCCTTCTCTCAATTCCTTTGTCTCTGCCGCATCTGCTCTCAGGATGAGGCTTTTCATTCTAGAATGAAGGAGACGTCTTCCTTTTTCAAAAAAGGGGTTTCACCTCCTCCACCATCAATGCTGCTCTGAACTACATCTCCTCCATTTCATGCACATCTGCTCTTACCCCATCCACCTACCACTCTACCAGGGTTGAGTTCCTCTTCTGCTCACCTACCACCCCACCAGCCTTTGCATCCAACACATAATTCTCCGGAACTTCTGCCATCTCCAACGAGATCCCACAACCAAGCACATCTTTCCCTCCCCCCCCACCCAATTTCTGCTTTCTGCAGGGATTGCTCCCTAAATAACTCCCTTGTCTATTTGTCCTTCCCCACTGATCTCCCTCCTGACACTTACCCTTGCAAGCTGAACAAGTGCTACACCTACCCCTACACCCCCTCCCTCACTACCATTTGGGGCCCTGAACAGTCCTTTCAGGTAAGGTGACACTTCACCTGAGAGTCTGTTGGAGTCATTTCCTGTGTTTGGTGCTCTCAGTGTGGCCTCCTGAATACTGGTGAGATCTGATGTAGACTGGGAGACCACTTCGCCAAGCATCTATGCTCCATGCCAGAAGCAGCAGGATCTCCCAGTGACCACCCATTTTAATTCCACTTCCTATTTCGATTCCAAATTGTCAACCCATGGCCTCCTCTACTGTTGCGATGAGGTCACACTCAGGTTGGAGGAACAACACCTTGTATTCCGTTTGGGTAGCCTCCAATCTGATGGCATGAACATCGATTTCTCAAACTTCCAGTAATGTCCCCTCACCATTTCCCATCCCTTTTTCCCTCTCACCTCATCTCAATGCCCGCCTATCACCTCCCTCTGGTGCTTCTCCCCCACTTTTTTTCTTTCTTCGATGGCCTTCTATCTCTTTTACCAATCAACTTCCCAGCACTTTACTTCATTACCCCCCTCCAGGTTTCACCTATCACCTGGTGTTTCTCTCTCCCCTCCCCTCACCTTTTAAATCTACTGCTCAGCTTTTTTTCCTCCAGTCCTGCCGAAGGGTTTTGGCCCAAAACGTTGACTGTATCTTTTTCCATAGATGCTGCCTGGTCTGTTGAGTTCCTCCAGTCTTTTGTGCGTGTTGCCCAGATTTCCAGCATCTGCAGATTTTCTATTGTTTATGCTACCATTGCATTTGCCTTCCTCACCATCAACAAAAGCTGCAAATTAGCCTTCAGGGAATCCCGTATGAGGACTCCCATGTCCCTTTACACTTCTGATTTTTGAAATTTTCCTTCCATTTAGAATAGGGACTCCCAACCTGAGGTCTACAGAGCTCTTGGTTAATGTTAGGGGTCCACGGCATAAAAAAAAGTTTGGGAATCTTGATTTGGAAAACCAACTACACCTTTGTTCCTTCTACCAGAGTGCATGACCATGCACTTTGCTACACTACATTCCATCAGACACTTCTTTGCCCATTCCCTCATTCTGTCTAAGTCCTTCTGCAAACACACTACTTCCTCAAAATTACCTGCCCCTCCACCTATGTTTGTATCATCCACAAACTTGGCCACAAAGCCATCAATTCCTTCGTCCAAATCATCGACATATGACATGAAAACAAGTGGTCCCAACACTGACCCTTGTGACCAGTAGCCAACCAAAAAAGTCTCCCTTTATTCCCATTCCTTGCCTGCTGCCAGTCAGCCAATCTTCTACCCATGCTATTACCCCAGTGCTCTTGTTGAGCAGCCTCATGTGCAGCACCTTGTCAAAGGCCTTCTGAAAATCCAAATAAACAACATCCACTGACTGTCCTTTATCTATCCTGCATATTATTTCCTCAAAGAATTCCAACACATTTGTCAGGCAAAATTTCCCCTTTAGAAAACCATGCTGACTTTGGTTTATTTTGTCATGTGCCTCGAAGCACCCTGAAACCTCATCCTTAATAGAGTCCAACATCCTTCCAACCACTGAAGTCAGGCTAACTGGCCTATAATTTTCTTTCTTCTGATTCCCTCCCTTCTTAAAGAGTGGAGTGACATTTGCAATTTTCCAGTTCTCCAGAACCACACCAGTGTCCAGTTATTCTTAAAAGATCATTACTAATGCCTCCATAATCTCTTCAGCTATGTTTTTCAGAACACTGGAATGTAGACCATCTGGTCCAGGTGACTTTTCAACTTTCAGACTTTTCAGCTTCCCAAGTACCTTCTCCTTACTGATAGCAACGGCACTCATTTCTGTCCACTGGCACTCTCAAACTTCAACCATACTGTTTTTGTCTTCCAGTCTTCTGGCACCTTATCCACGGTGAGTGAAGAAGCAAAAATCTCCGTTAAAACCCCAGCAATCTTAACTCTTAATTCCATTATCATCCTGGGATAAATCCTGTCAGAATTTGGGCACTTATCCATCCTTCTATTAAGAGGCTCTATGAGTATACTCAAAGCAAATACTGAACCACATTTAGTTATTAATTGAATATTTCTACTTTAGTAATCAAGGTTATACAGTTAGTGGAGGAAAGAGGTGCTGAGGTTAAAAAAAAATCAACCACAACTATACTGAATAACAGCACAGTCAGAGGAACCATATGGCATTTACCTGTTTATGTAACATTCCAAATGTTTAGAAGTTGTCACAAAACTGTCAGAAGATTATGCTGGATTGCCAGTTTCTTTTAACTAATGGTACTGGTGCCATACAAAACTAAGTACAACGTACATTTACAGAGTACCCCAATCTTGGCTAGCATAAGGTGATGCTGGGAGCCAGCACACAGCTTTCATCTTTCAATTGCTCACTGTAACAATTCAGTCAAGCATTGCCAATGTTCTTTTAATAAATCAAAGTTAATGAGTTTACAAGTGATGTATATGCGTCTATACATTTATTTTGAAAATGGGAATATTAGAGGAACACAAACTGACATGCTTGCTTCACTTGGCCTGTGAAAGGTATCCAATTTTATTAAATTATCACAAAAAATAGCACTTTCCTTCTCATCATTTCTATCAGGTAACTGCTATCACAAATCACTAGTTTGGGACTGGTCAATGATCCTCCATCTTCTGCCCTAAGAGCTGTACTGAAACACTGAAATGAGATATGTCTGTGCTAACATAGCTTGTACAATTAAGAGTGTGACATTTTCCTCTGCTCCAGCTGTGCTGCCATTAAGAGCTCATCTCATTTCTGCTACATTATTGCTATTTCCATGACAACTGGTCAATTAAATTCCCAGTTCATTTCTTCCATAGTTTTCTTTCCCCAGATCCATTAATACTCATCTTTGTCAATATTTTGGTGCAAAATATTTCGCATTCTGAAATGGAAGAGTATCCAAAATCATCCTTGTTTTCATGACCAACAGATTACTATCTATAAGAACAGACTGCAACACCTCCTCCATGATTATCTTCAATACTGGAGCTCTGCAGAGATGCATTCTTGGCCCCTTATTTTACTTCCCAAGCACTCAAGACTGCTTGGGCAGGTTCTGCTAGAACTTCATTTATAAGTTTGCAAATGACATCACCAATGGGGTAGTGCTGTAATTACAGACATCCCACCCTGCAAAAACTCATTTCAGGGAGGTAGCACCATCAATTTGCAGGAGACTTCCGGAACTTCCGGGAGTGGTGGGATGTCTGCAATAGAGTAGCTCCTTAGCAGCTAGCCAGCTAGCTTAAATAACCGCCCCTTCCTATAGATGCTGCTTGGCCTGCTGCGTTCACCAGCAACTTTGATGTGTGTTGCTTGAATTTCCAGCATCTGCAGAATTCCTGTTGTTTTAGCTTAAATAACGTTAGGTATGCTAATGAATGAATGACACCTGTTAAACTCACCTCAACATGTCTTTTACATTTTAACCCACCATGGGCAATAGAAAAGTCACTGTTGCAAACAGTGCAGCGAGCAACACTGTCATTATTTTTGACCCCTATTAGGCAGGGGTACACTTTAGGGTAGTCTGGGGTGACATACGTTTTATATTTTCTTTTTTTGGAACACTCTCCCATGGCGCGCTCTCCCTCGCACTCTCTCTCTCTCGCTTGCTTTCGCGCTCTCTCTCGTGGTCGCTCTCGTGCTTTCTCTTTTGCTTTCTCTCTCGCGCTCTCTCACTCGCTGGCTCTCAAAAAAATTGATTTCCGTGATATTGTATATAATTTGCGGGCATCAGGGAGCCATTATTAATATGCGGGAGACTCCCAGAACTTCCGGGAGAGGTGGGATGTCTGCAATTGCTTTACAGTGCCAGGAATCACTGATCAGGGCTCAAATCCCACATTGGCTGCAAGGAGACTGTATATTCTTCCTCCGTCCTCATGGGTTACTGAGTTGTGGATATGTTACATTAGTGCAGCAGGTTGCTCCCAGCACAATCCTCAGACTACATTGGTCACTGTAGCAAAACACACATTTCACTGTAAGCTTCAATGCTTTGATGCATATGTGACAAATAAAGCTAATCTTTAATCGTTACATGGACTACAGCGTGGTGGCATGGTGTACGGCAATAACCTTTCCCTCAATGTCAGCAAACCAAAAGAGCTGGCCAGTGACTTCAAAAAATGGGGTGGTGGACATGCTGAATTAACGGTGCTGAGATGGAGAGCGTTAACAGCTTTAAATTTCCAGGTGTAAATATCATTAACAATATTCTCTGCTCCAGCTACATGGACCAATGGCCAACAAAGTACATCAGCTACCTCCTACTTCCTCAAAACGATAATGAAATTCAGCATGTCCCCAGTGGCTCTTATCAATTTTTACAGACGCATCACAGAAAACATTCTATCCAAATGCATCACAGTTTGTCTGGGAACTGCTCTTTCCAAGACCACAAAAAAATTGCAGAGAGTTGCAAATGCAGTTTCAATGCATAATGAAAACCAGCCTCCCTTTCATTGACTATCTATACTCCCTGATGCCAAGGGAAAACAGCCAACATAATCAAGTGCCTCTCCCATCCTAGTCATTCTGCACTCGGTCCCTTCCCTGTTGGCAGAAGATATGGATGCTTGAGAGCATGTGCCAACACTCTGAAGGGCAGCTTCTATTCCGCTGTTATAAAACTCTTGAACAGACTGCTTATACAATAAAAATGAAATCCTGATCTCTCAATTTACCTTGCCTCTTATTTGTCTACCTGCACTGTACTTTCTTGATAAACGTAGCACCATTTTCTACATTCTGTTATCTTGTTCACCTTCCTTACTAACTTGATGTACTTATTTATGAAATGGAAAGCATGCAAACAAGGATTTTCACTGTGTCTTGGTACATATGGCAATAATAAACCAATTACCAAAAATAAAATCATGAGATATTAACCTTACCCATTCAATGGAAATTGGACACTAGGGAAGTAAATGCCAGCAGATTACACATACAACATGGAGTTACTGAGTTCACAGATTCCAACTTTAATCTGTTGTTCTAAAGAGGGACCTTTTCTGTGATATGCATATTGGTGACATTTTTAGAAGTAATTTTAACTATAGGTAGAAGCCATAACCACTTTACTACCAGGCAAAGGTATCAGATAAAATCACATGGCCTGAAGAGGAATGGATGGCACAGCAGTGCTTTAACAGGCTGCACAAGAAAATCATCATCCTACCAAGTATCTCTTCTGCTAGACAGCTATTGAACTGTACTATGTCTTGCTATTTGTGAAAGTCAAGGCACTGAGTATGAGAGTCAGTAAGTCATGTTGCAGCTGGGTAAAACTTCAGTAGCACATCTGAGATACCGTATTTAGTTCTGATTACCCCATGACCAGTGGATCCAAAGGCTTTGGAGAGGATACAGAGGAAGTCAGAGTCATAGAACCCCACAGCACAGAAAAAATGTCCTTCAGCCCATCTAGTCCACAGCAAACAATTAATCTGCCTAGCCCCATCAACCTACACCCGGACCATACCCCTCCCATCCATGAACCTTTCCAAATTTCTCTTAAGTGTTGAAATCAAACCCACATCCACCACTTGTGCTGTCAGCTTGTTCCACACTCTCTCCACTGTCTGAGTGAACAAGTTTCCCCTCATGTTCCTCTTAACATTTCACTTTTCACCCTTGACACATGACTTGTAGTTGTAATTTCACCCAATGTCAGTGGAAAAAGCCTGCTTGCATTTACCCTGTCTATACCCTTAATAATGTTGTATGCCTCTATCAAATCTCCCCTCAATCTTTAACATTCTAGGGAATAAAGTCCTAACTTATTCAACCTTTCCCAATGAAACACGTCCTCAAGTCCTGTCAAGATCCTTTAAAGTATCTCTGTACTGTCAATTTTATTTACATTTTTCCAGTAGATAGGTGACCAAAACTAGACATAATCCTCCAAATTAGGCATCGCCAATATCTTTTATAATTTCAACATAACATCCCAACTCCTGCCCTCAGTACATTGACTTATGAAGGCCAATGTGCCAAAAGTTTTCTTTCTGAGCCTATCCACCTGTAACAACTCTTTCAAAGATTTATGGATCTGAATTCTCAGATATCTCTGTCTAACAAACACCTCAGTTCCCTACTGCTCACTACGTAAGACCTACCCTGGTCGGTCCTCCCAAAGTGCCACACCTCACACTTGTCTGCATTGAATTCCATCTGCCATTTTCAGCCCATTTTTCCAGCATGTTCAGGTCCCGCTGCAAGACTTAATAGTCTTTCTCACTGCACACTATACCCCCAAATTTGGTGTCATTCGCAATTTTGCTGATCCAGTTTACCATGTTATCATCCAGATTGTTGATATAGGTAATAAGCAACAACAGACCCAGCAGTGATACCTGTGGCACTCCTTTAGTCACAGGCCTCCAGTCGGAGAGGCAAACATCTACTATCACTCTCTGGCTTTTCTTGCACAGCCAATATTTAATCCAATTTACTACCTCATTTGAATGCAAAGCAACTGAACCTTTTGACCAACTTCCCATGCAGAATCTTGTCAAAGGCCTGGCTGAAGTCCATGTGGACAACATCCTCAACGTTCCTGATAACATCCTCAATATAATCTATAAGGTTGATTCGACACAACCTTCCATGCATAAAACCAGGCTGACTATCCTTAACCAGTCCTTGTCTATCGAAATACTTATATATCCATTACCTTAGAATACCTTCCAATATCTTTCCCACTAAAGATGTTAAGTTCGTTGGTCTATAATTTCCTGGTTTATTCCCTTGGTTTAAACAATAGAACAACAGTAGCTATCCTCCATTCCTCTGGCAACCCATAGCTACGGTTGCTCTATATATCACTGCTAGGACCCCTGCAATTTCTGCACCTGCCTCTCACGGGGTCCAAGCGAACACCCTTATCAGGCCATAAGACCATAAGATATAGGAGCAAATCTAGGCCATTTGACCCATCGAGTCTGCTCCATCATACTATTATGGTTAATCCAATTTTCCTCTCAACCCCAATCACCTGCCTTCTGCCCATATCCCTTTGTGCCCTGACCAGTCAAGAATCTATCAACCGCTGCTTTAAATATACATAAATACTTGGCTTCCATAGCTGTCTGTGGAAAAGAATTCCACAGATTCACTATTCTCAAGCTAAAGAAAATCCCCTCACCTTCATTCTAAAACAATGTCCCTCTATTTTGAGGCTGTGTCCTCAGGTCTTAGACTCTCCCACCATAGGAAACATCCTCTGCACATTCATCCTATCAAGGCCTTTCACCACT
The DNA here is from genome assembly GCF_963921235.1 of Mobula hypostoma. Lineage (NCBI taxonomy): Eukaryota > Metazoa > Chordata > Chondrichthyes > Myliobatiformes > Myliobatidae > Mobula > Mobula hypostoma. The sequence goes on along the minus strand of NC_086102.1, from coordinate 137,911,132 downwards.
CAATAGGTTTCTGAGATCACTTATCATTCTTCTGAATTCCAGTGAATACAGGTTCAGAGTTATCAAACGCTCTTCGTATGACAAGCTATTCAATCCTGGAATCATTTTTGTGAACTGCCTCTGAACCCTCTCCAGTTTCAGCACATCCTTTCTAAGATAAGAGGCCCAAAACTGCTCACAAAACTCCAGGTGAGGCCTTACCAGTGCTTTATAAACTCTCAAAATTACATCCTTGCTTTTATATTCTAATCCTCTTGAAAAGAATGTTAACATTGCATTTGCCTTCCTCACCACAGATTCAACCTGCAAGTTAACCTTTAGGGAATCCTACAGAAGGACTTCCAAATCCCTTTGCATCTCAGTTTTTTTTACTATTTTCTCTCCACATACACAACATCTACCAATTCTCCTTTGTCTATCCTGCTTGTTATTTTTTAAAAGAATTCCAACAGATTTGTAGGCAAGATTTTCCCTTGTGGAAACCATGCTGACTATTTCATCTTGTGCCTCCAAGTACCCTGAGACTTCATCTTTAATAATCAACTCCAACATTTTCCCAACCACCGAGGTCAGACTAACTGGCCTATACTTTCCTTTCTTCTGCCTCTTTCCCTTCTTGAAGAATGGAGTAACATTTGCAATTTTCCAGTCTCCTGGAATCATTCCAGAATTTAGTGATTCTTGAAAGATCATTATTAAGTCCTCCATGATCTCTTCATCCACCTCTTTCAGAACCCTGGGGTGTGTACCCCATATGGTCCAGGTGACTTATCTACCTTCAGACCTTTCTGTTTCTCAAGAACCTTCTCTCTAGTAATGGTAACTTCACACACTTCATGACCCCTTGTATCTGGAATTTCCAGCGTACTGCTAGTGTCTTCCATAGTGATGTCTGATGAAAATATTTACTCTTTGGAATGTATATATCCCACGCCTTCCAAATTGTGTCGAGACATTCTAGCTATTGCTGCTCTGCCATCATCCCTGCCAGAGTTCTTTTCCAATCATTTCTGGCCAACTCCTCTCTTAAGCCTCTGTAATTCCCATTATTATACTGTAATACTGATAGATCTGACTTTAGCTTCTCCTTCTCAAATTTCAGGGTGAATTCGATCATATTATGATGACTTGCCCCTAACGGTTATTTTAAGCTTTCTAATCCAGGGGTCCCCAACCTTTTTTGCACCGTGAACCGGTTTAATATTGACAATATTCTTGGGGACTGGCTGACCGCAGGTGGGGGGGGGGGGGTGTTAATCACGACCAGAATATAGGTGATAAGTCAACTACAAGTCACTTATCAGTGGCTAATACAGTCAATTTCGTTTCTAAAAGGGTTTATCTAACGAATTTAATATTAAACACACAGCGCATATTTTCCTCGCCTGAATATAGTGATAAGTCAATTATAAGTCATAAGGGGGTTCCTTATGTCCAGTCTATTCTGCAATTTAGTTTTCATTGCATTCATTGCAGAAAACTCCGCTTCGCAGAGATATGATGTTGGAAATGGAAGCAACGTTTTCAGTGCTTTCGTAGCTATCTCAGGATATTCAGCCTTGACTTTGATCCAGAATGCTGGCAGAGATGTTATGTCAAACATACTTTTCAGCCCACCATCATTTGCAAGCTCAAGGAGTTGATCTTCCCGTGCTGACGTGGATGATTCACCGGGGACATTCACAAATGGGTCACGGACCCATTCCTTTGCACGTCTTGGGTCATTTGCGGTTGGGAAGTAATGCTTGAATTCTGTCGACAGCAAAGACAGGTGTTCGTGCACCTGCGGTGAGCCTTAGTCTCTCCCAAATTCCCAGCTAATGTTGGGAACATGTCAAATATGCCCCTGTCCACTTGCCGTCCCCACAGTTCCAGTTTGGCTTTGAAAGCAGACCACTCCTCGTCACTGAAGTGTGCTGCCAGTGGTGACTTTTTGAAAGAAATCTCTGTAGCTGCTGTCTTAACTCAAATACCCTGGCCAGGGCTCTCCCCCTTGACAGTCACTTGACTTCAGTGTGTAGGAGAAGCGTTTGTGCTCTGCATCCATTTCCTCACAAAGCTGCTCAAACAGACGTGAGTTAAGGGCTTTTGCTTTGATGTGATTGATAACTTCAACAACGTCACTCAATACGCTGATAAGATCAGGTGACATTTCTCAGCTAGCCAGCATTTCCCTGTGTGTGACACAGTGTGTAGACTGGCATTCAGGAGCAACCTCTTTGACTCGGGTAGTGAAACCAGACTCATTAAGCCATTCCAACAGCTGTGCTTCGATGTCCTCCGCTATGTCATCGATTCTCCTTGAAACTGTGATAGCTGAAAGAGAAACCTGTGCCATCTTGTTAGCTGCAGCTTCTCCCAACAGTTCACAACACATGTCCTTGGCAGCAGGCAGAATCAATTCTTCACCAATAGTAAAAGGCTTCTTAGCCTTAGCAATACGGCTAGCCACTAAGTACGACGCTCTCAGAGCAGCAGCATTTGTGGAGGTGGTGGTTCTCAGCACTTGCTTCTGTCCCACTTGCTCACATTTTTTCCGCTCAAAAAACTCAACAGGTTTGTCTTTAAGTGCAGGGTGCTTGGATTCAAGGTTCCGAAACAGTTTTGAGGGCTTCATTGCCTCATTAAACAGCTTGTCTCCACATATCATACACAGGGCTTGGAGCGTGCAAGTCAACGGTCACAATAAAGTCATATTTTATGTACGACTTGCCATATTTTCTCTTGAAGGAAGTTTTTTTTTGCAGTCTCGGCCTCAGCTGTCTCTGCGCTATCATCATCTTTACGCCTTTTGTGTCGCCTACCATCTCTTCCAAAGAAACTCACAAGTGACGTTTGTTTTTTACTCATCGAGTAGTTGCAGGTTAATGACCGGCTGATGACCTTCAAGTTCAACAGTGGGCATGACAGGGAATGAGGAAAGGTGCAGCTGACTCATATCGTTTCCTCGCGGCCAGGTAGCACATGCTTTGCAGCCCGGTACCGGTCTGCGACCCGGTGGTTGGGGACCACTGTTCTAATTAATTCAACTCTAATCAATGACTAGGCCCTAGGGATTTACCCGCCCTAATTTGCCTATAGAAAGCAAACACTTCTTCCTCTGTAATCTGTACAGGGTCCATGATCTCACTGCAGCTTTGGCTCATTTCTCTAGATTCTGTGTTCATCTCCCAAGTAAATAAATATGGAAAAGATCAATTTAAGATCTCCCCCAATTCTTTTGGCTCCATGCATAGATCACAACTCTGATCTTCCAGAGGACCAATTTTGACCCTTGCTATCCTTTTGCTCTTAATATATCTGTAGAAGCCTTAAAATTCTCCTTAACCTTAACCTTGTCTGCTAGAGGAACCTCGTGCCTTCTTTGAGCCTACCTGATCTCCTTCTTAGGTGTTCTTTTGCATCTCTTATACTCTTCAAATACTTCATTTACTCCTGCCTGCTCACACCTGCTATGTACCTCCTTTTTCTTAACCAGGGCCTCAATATCTCCCCAAAACCAAGGTTCCCTAAACCTCTTATCCTTGTCTTTTATTCTAACAGGAGCATACAAACTCTGTGCTCTCAAAATTTCACTTTTGAAGGCCTCCCACTTATCAAGCACACCTTTGCAAGAAAACAACCTGCCCCAATCCATACTTGCCAGATCCTTCTGATACAATCAAAATTGGTTCTCTCCAATTTAGAATCTCTGCCCAAGAACCAGACCCATCCTTTTCCATAATTACCTTGAAACTAATGGCTTTATGATCACTAGATGTAAAGTGTTCTCTTACACAAACTTCTGTCACCTGCCCTGTCTCATACCCTAACAGAAGATCTGGTATTGCATGCTCTCTAGTTGGGATTTCTGTGTACCGATTAAGGAAACTTTCCGAACACATTTGACAAAGACTTTGCTATCTAGCCCTTTTACAGTATGAGAGTCACAGTCAATACGTGTGAAGTTATAATCACACACTATCATAACTTTATGTTTCTTGCTCAGAGAGAAATATCTCTCTGCAAATTTGCTGTTCTAAGTGCCACGGACTATTGGTTAGTCTATAATATAATCACATTAATGCGGTCATACCTTTCTTATTCCTCAGTTCTACTCATAAAGCCTCACTAAATGAGCTCACCAGTCTGTCTTGACTGAGATTGCCATGACATTTTCTCTGACTGGTGATGTCACTCCTTCATCTTTAATCCCTCCCACTCTTAACGCACCTAAAACAATGGAATCACGGAAAATTGAGCTGCCAGTCCTGCCCCTCCTACAACCAAGTCCCACTAACGGCTACAATGCCATAATTCCACGTGATGATCCATGCGCTAAACTTATCTGCCTTTCCTACATTATCCCTTGCACTGAAATATATGCAGCTCAGAACATTAGTGCAACCCAGCTCAACCTTTTGATTTCTGACTTTCTATGTAGGCTTAGCAGTACCTTTCTGCACAACCACTCCACTATATGTTCTTTTGCTCTGGATCCCATTCCTCTGAAACTCTAGTTTAACATCTCCCACCCCGCAACACTAGCAAATCTTCCCACTAGGATATTGGACCCCTTCTGTTCAAATGCAATCCATCGCTTCTGTACAGCTCCTACCACCCCCGGAAGAGAGCCCAATGATCCAAAAATCTGAAGCCCTCCCTCCTGCACCATCTCCTTAGCCATGTGTTAAACTATATGATCTTCCTATTTCTGGCCTCACTAGCATGTGGCCCTGGAAGTGATCCTGAGATCACACCTTGGAGGTCCTGTTCTTTAACTTAGCACCTAACTTTCTGAATACACTTTGCAGGACTTTATCGTCCCTCCTACCCACGGCATTGATATCGATGTGGACCATAACCTCTGGCTGCTCACCCACCCACTCGAGAATGCTGTGAACTCAATCCGAGATATCCCTGACTCTAGCATGCGGGAGGCAACATACCATCTGGGAACCTTGTTTTCATCCACCAGCACGCTGTCTGGTATAGAGAGTATTACAGAGATAATGTATAGACTTGGATTGTTTCTTTTGGAGCACTGGAGTCTGAAGGGAGACCTGATGGAAGTTTATAAAATTATTAAAGTTATGTATAGGGTAGATCGTTCAAGTCTCTTTCGGAGTGTAGAAATGTCAAATACTAGAAGAAGGGGGAAACTTTCAGGGTATGTGTGGGGGAAAGGGATAGTTTCTTTTGGCACTATGGCTGGCACAGACATCATTCATGCATCATTTGCTCGGCATGAATATTAAGTTGGCTTGGAGGATTTAGATGGAGTCTGGGAGTCAAAACATCTCTTTGAGCTCAATTGTGTTTCCCTTTCGCAACAGTTTGAACCAGACCCTGCCTCTACCTTTCACATCTGTTTGAGTTCCATTCTGCTGTCTTCCTTTCAGATCCATCGAAGCCACATCCTGCTTTCTGCCTTGCACCTCTTGAGCCCTGCTCAGCCTTCTTTACAGCCGTACCCCACCTTCTCCCTTTTTAGGTCCGCTTGAGTTCTACCTTGATGGATCCACTCCCAGTTTGCCATTTCCACTCAGGATTATCCTGCTGCCCACTACTCCTACACCCTCGAAGGCTACCCTCACTTCATTCTGTCTTCACAGACAACTTATTCTTCTCTCCACCTAGTTCGCTGGTGCTCCACCGTCCACCACTTCACTTCCCGCAGTCCACTCTCAGTCTCTCCCCTGCTTCACCCTGCAGCTAATAACTGCTGTGCAGTCCTCTGTTAGTTGCCCCTTTGCTCAGTCCATCCCTGTCCTCAGTTTATCCTACAAGGTCCAATTAATAGAACAACATGCCAATGTGGTCAGAAAATCTTTATTTCCTCAATATGCAGTAAGGATTTTCAGGCACTTCCAAATGTTTACTTTCAGCAGTGACACATTGCCCTCTCATTCTAAACTCAGATGATGTTAACATAGGGGTCTGCAATATATAACACGTTTCAGGTGATTTCTACTGTGCAATGAAATGAATTCAACTGTGCAAAATTACAATGAGAACTCAATTGTGTTTTGTTTGTGTGAGATGATGCATGTGTAAATGTTTGTGTAAATGCTGCATGGCTCTAAGACCAACTCCCTCCCATCATCAAAAACTAATTCTCTATATAAATCAAAATATTAACTATCTGGATATACAGACAATTTACAACACTGTTCTGTGGAATAAAGGTAGCTAATGGAAAAAATAGTGATTGGCAAAGATGTGCAGAGAATTAGACAACTGAAATGGTAACAAGGTCACACTATGCACTTAAGCACATGAATGGCAAGTGTAAAAAAAACTGTTCAGGGTCACTAATCAAAGAATAAAGGCAACACAGACATTGCACACCTTCCCATGTTGACTAATCTTTTAAGCAAACTGCAGACTGGAGTCTAAAATAAGATCTCCAGCTTTTATCCTTTAAGCTTTCCATTCTATTTAACTACTCATATTTCTAAATATCTACTTTTGGAGTCATTTTAATGATAAAGTAACTTACTGAGGTAGTTTACAAACTTATCACAATGTTACTTCAAGTCAAGTCAAGTTTATTGTCATCTAACTATATACATGTATATAACCACAGAATGTAGATTCTCCAAACTAGGGTGTAAAGCACAGTACATTACACATATAACACACAGCATTTCTATCACTAGAAACTAATAGCTATCACATATACTTTGCCAAAAAAACAAGTCCATAATAAATACTATCCAATAAACTATTGTTGTGACTGAAAACCCTCTAAGTTTTTGTAAAGGTTTGCTTTGTTTTATATCTTATTTGCATCTGCTTTTTGAGAGGTGTGCATGAAGAAAGTAGCATGCTGGTAAAACACCATCCATGATCATATGAATTGCAGAACAGAAATAAGGTGCCACATGGCCAACTTGTTTATTATTTATGTTCTTATTAATTGCATATCAAATGGTGAACTTCTGGAAAGTCTGCAAATATCAAGACATTCCCAAATATCAAGCATGGCTTAATTAGTTATGCCTTGCATTCCTATGGCAAGGGATGTTACTTACAATGCCTTAAACTGTACAGAGCCTCTCAGATTTAAAGTTGATATCAGCTTCACAGACCAAGCAGCTGACAAATGGTGGACTTCAAGTAAATAAATATTTCTGTCAGTAAGGGAGAGTACAAGTGGTTTGATACTCCCAACAAATTTCAGGTCAACAAAGAAACATCAAAAGGTATGGAATAACAAAACCCTCAGCTTAGTTAGCGTAAGACAGCGACAAGGTATTGCACATACCTGAACACAATGACTTCTTCTGTTCCTTCCTGTTTCCTCTTGTACTGCTGTAGGCAGACACTGCAGTGCTCCTGTTTGGGGTTCAGTCCCCTACTAACTGCTGCACGAAGGTTGCAGAGTGACCAATGGAGGTCGTGGTTCAAGAGGTTTGTTGTGGTTTCTAACAACGTCTGTAAAAGAAACAGCAGGTAAAGGAACCTTTTAATTCAACCCTGTGTTAATGCCACACTAATTCTGTGCCAACGTGCCAACATTCCCTCTAATTTTTTTTTACAGCTGTTTGGAACAACCATTGTTCTAAGCAGGAAAACTTATACACAGATTGAAAACTGCACAGCACTTTAAATGTTTATTTTTGCAATATGCACATCAAACAAATGCAAACCACAACTCAAAGCACAAGTAAATGACGTCAAGCTGTCAAATCAAAGGCAAAAGTAAAACGTTTTGATGAGATGGCACTGGTGTTCAGCGGGCGAGATGTTTATTAACAATAAACCACTGACCTATTCAGTACTTATTGTTACAATTTGTAACAGCATTGTAACATAAAACACTAATAATGTAAATATGTTGAACTAAAATATTTCAAAGGTTGCGGTACATTTATTATATAGAAAATTTATGAACTATATTCATTAACACATTAATTACAGGGTATTTCACAATTATATTAATATAGATTTCATTACCAGCATAATTTCAAAATTATATTAAAATTATATAAAAGAAAATTCCAGCTGTGCAACAACAAAGGCTATATGCGTGGGGCCATTTCAGTTACTGAGCCACACACCCATGCATCTTAAAGAGAACAATGCAACACACTCACGTTCTTTAACCATGAAGTAGGGATGAGGCGGATATAGGAGTTTTAGATATAGTGCGATTGAACTTTTCAGTTCTTCTATCCCAGGTTAATTTCAGGATATTGCTTTGGTGTTTTTCAGTTATTGAAGATAACTTTAAACAAGAATGCATCAATTTCTAATCACAACTAAATCAAGAACTTGAATAATAATTGTACACTAGATTACATTTCACCTTAATTATTTCTTTTAACAAAATCATAAACCTGAATCAGAATCAGGTTTATTATTATCACTAACAAATGTTGTGAAATTTGTTGTTTTTTTTCTCCAGCTAAATGTTATGGTGGTGCAGCAAATCTATATATTTAACTTTACTAAGGGCAAACCAACTTTACCTGCTTATTTTTAATATCTGTTGTATAATAGCCTTTATAGTTAAAATTATCCAGCTTGCTAAACAACTGCCATATCAGGTTATGCAGAAGTCGAGAAGTTTATCATTGCCTGTGATTAAGACAACAATCAAGTTATTGTTAGATGTTGGTAATATTTGGATTCATTTCTAGGGTCACTGAATTGAACCTAAGAATCCATGTATGACTATTGCTTTGTTAGGTTTTATGGAATTATAAAAAAAGTATACAGAAGTATTTTAATGTCAAGAAATATAAATTTGCCATAGTGAATGGAAATCCTTCAACAGATATAATTGAATATTCTCCTTTTCCTCAAAATTAATCAGACATATATTGGTTGGCATGGACTCAATGGGCTAAAGGATCTCCTGGCCTATAATTACTCTATGACATAATGGGACTTGATTTCACACGTGGCTGAGCTGCAAATGCCAAGGTCAATCCTTTGGAAAAAGATAAAATTAAAGAGTTTTCATGAAAAAAAATCTGATTTATTTTCCAGTAACAATTTTGAAGGAATTTACTTTAAAGTGAAATGTTGTTTAGTGTCTTCTAGATAGACACATAGCTGAGGAATTAATTAATTGTTATCTGCTGCTACATCCAAACGACCATTATCCCTGGATGATCCTCAACAATGAGTGAAGGCTAAATGTTCAATTTACATTTCCAACATGTGCATGTATTAAAAACTGAGCGGTGACATTCTTGGTGACCAGATGGAGAATGAGCAGTCACGTGCATTGGTTTGGTCTTCAATTTAACTGAGTTGTTAAAATTAAAGAGAATATGATAACTAGCAAAAGGGATCCTATCAAAAACCTAAAGCTCACTCATATCTCTTGCAGTAGAAAATTAGGATTTTTTTTCCAGACCTGAAAGATACCGAGTCATTTTGTTTGTAATTGTCACTAAAACTATCATATTCATCAAAATGGGAAATGAACATATACATAATATCACCACCCATGCTATTCTACTCAGGCAGACAGTGTGCCTCATGAGTTTGTACACACATGCCTAGATAAAATGGAAACCCAGAATGCAAACTAGGGCTAATCAAAGCTGATAAAAATCATGGAAGATTCCTGTCCGAACTTCTGTGTAATCAAAAGTAGTCTGGCAGATAACATTTGTCAATCTTCCACAGGGAAGTGATTTCTGCCCCAGCAAGGAAGGAGCACATCAAGAAGGCATTGCACTAATGAATAACAAGCCTTGCAGGTATCCCATCTAACGAGGAAAGAGCCACTAACAAGGTCTTACCCTGACACGTAGTAATGATGACATATAAGCTAATTTCTCTTCTGATCAAAATAATAAAAAAGTGATTAACAGCTAATTTATTGTAAAATACCTAGAAAGTAATTTAGGAACATTAAACTTTGCATTAGAAATTCAGCACTCAGAGAGTTAAGTGATAAACTCAACAGACCTTACATTGCCTAACACAAAATGAACAAGTGCGCCTGTTGCAAATTAGCATCTCACAGCAGCCAATTAAAATTAACAGCCATAATGCTTAATGAAATGGAACTCATGATATAATTGATTCCTTTTTATACTAGCAAGTAGCCTTCCAGAATACGGAAAACACCTTAGAAGAGGACAAAAAGAATTCATTGATTAGGCCTGAGCACAAAGAACTGATGAAGGGTCTCGGCCCAAAACGTTGACTATACGCTTTCCCATAGATGCTGCCTGGCCTGTTGAGTTCCTCCAGCATTTTGTGTGTGTTACGAGCACTAAGACCTGATTGGATTAAACTGCAAGTCCAATTTATATTTATTTGAAGGGAATTATTAAAAAAGGAAATTCCATATTTTGAGACTGCAAAATAGAAACATAATGTTGATTCTTCACACTTGAAATAAGACAAGCAATATATGTATTACAAGAGACACAAAAGACTGCAGATACTGGAATATAGAGTGGCAAAGAATCTGTGGTAATATGTCCCTGGGTCAAGCATCTTTTGGGGGGTGGGGTGGGGTCAATGTTTTGGGTCGATATCCTGCATTAGGACTGAAAGTGGAGTCGAGAGCAGGAAGTGGTAAGCCAGAGCCATTAGATCATTGTTGTACCGAGGTTTGGTAAGGATGATGGGCAGATAGAGCTGGGGAGGAGGAAGGGGAGACAAAGAGGGCAGATGACTTTAGGTAAGAAGAGGGGGAAGTGGTGGCGATAGTGGAGATAGGTAAGAAAGCGATAAAGGCTCCAAGTGGTAAATTTAATAAGTAACAGAGGTGACACTGGGAACCACTGGGGGAAATTCAAGGGCAGGTGGAACTGACATGGAAGAGGAGAATATCCAATGTGTAAAGTCTGTACGTGGTTGGTGAATGGCTCAAAATGGGTAATGTGGTGGTGGTGGTGGGGGGGAGGGGTTCTTGGAGGAATGGGAAAGTGAACAAAATGTGAGGACCAGAGATGGATAAGGAGGTGGGGTGGGGTGGGAGAAATGCAGGATGTACTGTAAGTGTTAGCTGAAATTTATACCATCAGGTGTAGACTATGCATGTGTAATTTGAGGTATTTTCCCCCTAGTTTGTGTTGGGCCTCAATCTAACAGTGGAGAAGGCGAAGGAAGAACAAGTCAGTGTGGAAATGGGAAGGGGAGCTGAAATGACATGCAAGCAGGAGTTCAGGATGGTCATTGTGGACAGAGTACATATAGTTTACAAAATAGTCACGAAGTCTGCACACGATCTCTGTGACTTTTCTTTAATTGTACAGATAAATTGTACAAGTGTAGATTCACAGATATACAAAGATGCCTATTTGCATGTTTTTAGTGTTTTCCAATCATGTACCTATCTATATATTGTTTACATGTTGTAACTGTACCTGACATTAGCACTTCTCTGGCAATTCACTTCACATAGCTAACACTTGGGCCTGAAACGTCGACTGCGCCTCTTCCTATAGATGCTGCCTGGCCTGCTGTGTTCACCAGCAACTTTGATGTGTGTTGCTTAAACTAGGTCCTCTAGTTTTGAACTGGGAAAAGGACTGTGATTATCTTACCCATCTATGCCCCTCATAATTTTATAAATCTCTATAAAATGCCCCTTTAGCCATCTTCACTCCAATGAAAAATACCCAAGTTTACCTGGGCTCTCCTTAAAACCCAATATATAATTTACCTTTAATAACTTATGTCTGCTTCTGTTATATCAATATAGAAGGAGTGCAATGCATACTTGTAAGTTTCAAAGAGAGAATAACCAGTTTGCTAATAAACATTTGCATACTGGTATACTGCAGTTCAAGCATATTTCAATAAACATTTTTGATTTTTTATATAGTTTTTGTACTCTTACTCTGCTTTGAACCCAGTGGCAAACAATAGATGTCAGCAGTACAAATGCAGGTGGAGCACCCCTTATCCAAAAACTCCAAAACCTGAAAACCTTTGAAATCTGAAACTTTTTTGAGTGCTGGCATGATGTCATAAATGGAAAATTCCAAAAGGCACTGGAAAGGTTCTTAGACTCTGCGCTGGTCACTGCGCATTACAGAAAATTCTGAGAGGTGACATCACACATGTAATGAACAGAAGTTAATGAAAAATAAAAAAACATTGCATAAAAATAACTGAAGATTTCAATTGTGGATTCGTCAACGTTGAAATGAACATATCCTGCTTAACGGTATGCTGATCATGACAGAAGCAAACATCTATCACAACAAACTGAAAATTGAAAATAATTGTGAACATTTAGTAGGCTGGTTGCAGAAATTTAAGAAAACACACAGCATTAATTTTTTTTTTAAATTTGAGGCAATGAAGTGTCTGCTGATCACAAAATAGCAGAGAAATTCATTGATGAGTTTGCCAAGATCATTGCTGATGAAAATCAAATATGCTGAATGGCTGCATCAGTATACATGTATGATGAACAAATGCAAGACAAAGACTGTTTACTGGTAGGACATAAATTCGGAGTCAAGAATGATTCGATGCCAAACAATCACTGACTGTTCAGGTGGGCGGCCAAAGTAGTGATAGCTTACCTTTCTGATGGTTCAAGTATACGTTATTGTTTCATGCACAAAATTATTAGAAGTATATAAACTACCTTCAGGGTATATGTCTAAGCTGTGTTTATACTTGGGTCCCATACTCAAGGGATCTAATTATATACTAGTTGCAAATATTCCAAAATGCTACCAAATCCGAAATCTGTGACACTTCCAGCTCCAAGCATTTCAGGTGAGGGGTGCTCAGCCTGTACTATAGTCACTGTCAGGAGCAGATGACTGCTGCTAAAACTGCTTACTGGCAGGCTTCTGGAAGATTTTTTTGGATAATTATTTTTGACTCATCTACAATACACAGCAATTTAACTTCCCCATATTTCCCGGAAATGGATCAAATTGGCAACTGAATCATTTATGCAATTTAATACCACATTTCAACAAGAATTGGTAAATTACTCTGGGTTGCTTTCTGTTTCCAGTGATGAGTATTTAAATGAATGAAAAGGTGCATTCCCAATGTTTGAGAATATAGGTTAGCACAAATAGGTATTCCAAATGTAAATTTGTTCCAATCAAGAAATAGAATCTTAGCAGTGTAGGAAGAGTCTGCTCATCTTGCTATGCCTGTGCTGGTTCTCTGAAAAAGTGTTTATGCTTCATCATATATTTGTCTGTATCCCTGCAAGTTACTCTCAAGTACCTGTCAAATCACTCTTCATTGTTATTTAATGTAATCAACATCTCCCAACTTCAAGGCTGATGTTTCATATCCCATCAATTCTCCAAGTAAGAACATTGTTCCTTACTGAGATGCCAGATGTTTTAGTAATGATTTAAAATATATTATCACCGGTTAGTGATTCATTCACCTAAGTAATAGTTTTGAGCAACCTAATCTATCACACCCTCTCAACATCCTGAAAATCTTTGATGGTACTGCAAAACAACATAAGAACTGACAGATAAAGGCCAATCACAAACATGGGAAAATTTGCAGATGATGGAAATCCAAGCAACACACACAGAATGCTGGAGTAACTCAGCAGGCCAAATAGCATCTATGGAAAAGAGTACAGTAAACATTTCGGGTTGAGAGAAGGGTCACAGCCCAAACCATCAATTGTACTCTTTTCCATAGATGCTGTCTGGCCTGCTGAGCTCCTCCAGCATTTTCTGTGCATTGACAGGAAAGGCCATTAGCTTTCTCCTAGCTATTTAATCATTTAATTTTAGCATGGCTACTCCAAACACTGCCAAGGTGAAGCCAATGCTACATCACTGCAATTAGTTTAATGTGAAGGAAAGTGAAAATGGTGTACGGAGGTAATGTTACCGACTGTTCTTTAAGAGCAACATCATGGAGATAACCATATGGAATTGCGTGGATTTGATCAAAATTTCTTTCGACTAAATTGGAAAATATTATGAGTTATTAGCTATAGCACGATTAACTTGTAAAAAACTATTTCCCAAAACTGGAATTAATGCTTTTCAATTGACATTTTCTGTGCTAAAAAGTCATTTTCCATTAAATAGGTCACATATAGAACTCAATTTGAATCCTCAAATATTATAAGATTATTATACCATTTAGTAGCAAAGCCTCTTACGTATGCAGAGGCAAGAGACTGCAGATGCTGGAATCTGAAGCAAAAAACCTCCAGCAATTTGTTAGTTAGGCAGCATCTATGAAGGGGAATAAACAGACAATGCTTTGGGATGAGACCTTTCATCACTTATTCCTCTCCATAGATACTGCCTAACTTGCTGCATGCCTCCAGCATTTTGTGTGTATTGCTCAAGATTTCCAACACCTGCAGAATTCTCTTGTGTTTATCCAGAAGTTCGTTTCTTGCTCCTACCGTATGGCTATCACTATGTTTTTTTATGAAAAGCATACATCATACAGAATCACACCTTTGGGACAAAGTTAAAATATATTAATTTTATATTAAATTGAATTGAGGGAGTGGCTTGACTTCTTCTAGGTTTGTAGGGAAATTTTCACATGCTCTAAGAATGCCAGAAAGACTGAGGGGACCATTGGACAACATGGAGTTTAAAAGTTTGTCTCAATGTCAGCAATTCAGTGATCCAAACATCTTCAGATGATATCAATTGATGGAAATACTAATACTGAGACAGTCTTAGGTCACTTTCAAAGCAAAAACAAGTAGACGCATATCCATAATTGTAGCTTTGTTTGAAATTATTTCCCCAGTCGCAATTAACACTTTTCTACCATCAGCTTAGTTAGTTAGAGTTTTACAGTACGGGTTTCCCCCGCCATCCAAAGGTAGAGCGTTCCTATGAAATGGTTCATAAGCCGGAATGTCGTAAAGCGTAGAAGCAATTACCATTTATTTATATGGGAAAATTTTGTGAGCGATAGCAGACCCAAAAATAACCTACCAAATCATGCCAAAAACCTAAAATAACAGTAACATATAGTAAAAGCAGGAATGATATGATAAATACACAGCCTATATAAAGTAGAAATACTTTTCCACAACTACTGCCGGCGCTGTTCTCCGTAGCGAAAATCTCACGCAAGCGCTGTTGGCAAAAACACTCTCTCCAGTAACTTTTAAGATAGGAAGCCGCCAAATCATACCAAATAACATGTAAAAGTACACAGCCTATATAAAGTAGAAATACTTTTCTACAATCACTGCCGGCTCTGTTCTCCGTAGTGAAAATCTCACGCAAGTGCTCTCGGCAGAAAATCTCACGCAAGCGCTGTTGGCAAAAACACTCTCTCCAGTAACCTTTAAACTATGAAGCCGCCAAATCATACCAAATAACACGTAAAAGTACACAGCCTATATAAAGTAGAAATAATGTATGTACAGTGTAGTAACAGGAATCGGGAAGACAGCGAGCACACTGATGATGGTGTGCTAGGCTGAGCTGTCGGAGGTTGGGGTGGTGCAGTAGTCCCCACCCTCCGGGCAGCAAACCGATACTGATCCGCGAAGAATGCAGGGGTACAGTGGTAGCCAGGAGGCACACAGCACATCTTTAAGAAAAAAAGCCGAAATAAACAAGCTAGTTAATTAGGTGCCGACAATTACGTGCCAGGCGGCACCTAATTAATTAGCATGTTTATTTCGGCTTTTTTCTTAAAGACGTGCTGTGTGCCTCCCAGCTACCACTGCATTCTCCGTGAATCAGTATCTGTCCACAGCCCGGGAGTTGGGGTGGTGGGACACCGAGGTATCATCTCATCGTCGTCTGTTTCCATTAGGGCAGGCAGCTCATCTTTTCCTATGACTGCCCACCTCGATGTCAAAGGTCGAGGTTCGTCATCTGCTGTGGCTGATGTGGAAGGCTTGCTTGACTGCTTAGCCGCGTGCATTTTTAGATCATACAGTTCTTTGTAAGCACTCAAACCATCCTGCAAATATGCCCTAAACCGACGTACCCTTTCAAAATTAAAGTCGTACTTTATCATTGCAGCAAAAATCTCACACAGTTGCTTCACATTCAGTTCCTGGATGACTTCACTTTCGCTACTGAATTCGATTTCGATTGTTATCCTTTCCTCTTCCAATTGCATCAGCACTTCATCTATCATTTCTTGGTCATGGGATGCCAAAACCTCTTCAACATCATCTTCGTCAGCTTCCACAAGCCAAACTCACTTTATCCTGGCTTCGTTCACCACGATTGAAACGCTTAATTATGTCTAGTTTTACGCTAAGTGTAACACCCTTACAAGTTCTTTTAGGCTTTTCCAATACCTTAGAACTCATCTTGCTAACGGATGCTCACAGGCACGTGTTTAAGCAATGCCGGCTAGAATGCAGTTCCGGGGGAGGAGCGGCTGCTCGGGGCGCGCGCTGCTTTTTTTGCACGCTGCCTTTCTTCGTAACAGTGAAAACACCTTCTGTTAGCGAAAACTGGTACTAAAGTAGGTCTTTCGTAACAGTGAGGTTTCGTAAAGCGAATGTTCGAAAAGCGGGGGACACCTGTACTGTCATTGTTAAGGACAATGAGATTGCAGTGCTACTCCATTCAGTGCAAAACAACACACTGGCAATTCAATTACTAAAAACATAATGACTAAATTTGAAATAACACCTGAGTTACTTCAGATGATATCAAAGTTATAAATGAATTAAACCCAAACAGCTCTAAAATTAAAAGAAAGAGAGGTTGCCCCATTCAAGTATTGTACTTGCCTATGTTATAAAATGCTATGATTAAATATAAAATGGCATCAAGAATTAAAGTTGAGATTTAAAAAAAGAGCTCTGAAATCAAAGGAAGATAGTTGCCACATTTAAACTCAAATATTGCACATGCTTATATAATGCACTTAGAGATTGTCCATAGTGCCATGGATGATGGGTGGGTGGGGTGGGAGGCATTGTTCAGTTGCAGGACAACCCTGGGGAGAAAGCTGCTTTTCAGTCTGGATGTCCATGCAGAGATGTTTCTGTATCTCAGCTTGGTTGTGAAAATGTTATATTTTCCATTAAATGCAATTAATAATGTTGAACACAGAACCCAACCCGAATCCTCAATTATCATGCAGATCGCAAAAAATTTTGATGGTATATTTGAGAACAGCCTTAGGTGACAAAATGATATTGATCAGCTAGTAAATTGACTATAGCAAAAGAATCTTATCCTGACAACTATGAAGTTTAAATTTTTTGGGGAGGGGGTGTCAGGTAAGAGTAAAACATATACCAGCTTTATCCTAGGGAGTATTGAGGAACAAGCAACATTGGTGTACAAATCCAAAAATCGTTGAAGGTGGCAGTACAGGTAAATAATGTTGGTTGTTCACAGGTAGATGTGTGCATTTCACTTTCATTACCCAGGGCAAGTACAACAAGGTTTTACCGTGCACTGCTCATTTCTACCTCCTACCCAAGATCCACAAACCTGACTGTCTGGGTAGGCCCATTGCTTCTGCCTGCTTCTGTTCCTCTGAACTTGTGTCTACGTACCTCAACTCCATTTTATTCCCCTGTTTCAGTCCTTTCCCACCTATAGCCGTGACAATTCACATGCACTCGATTTCCTCAACAACTTTCGATTTCCTCAACAACTTTCAATTTCCTGGTCCTGACTGCCTCATATTCTCCGTAGACATCCAGTCACTATACACTTCTATCTCCATCAAGAAGCCTTAAAGCTCTCTACTTCTTTCTCCCAAAAACACCCAACCAATTCCCCTCCACCACCACCTTCCACTGTCTGGCACAACTGGTCCTCACCCTCAACAATATCTTCTTCGACTCCTCACACTTGCTCCAAGCTCAAGGGGTAGCCATGGGCACCAGCGTAGGACCCAGCTATGCTTATCTTGTGTTAGCTACATAGAACAATCAAGGAACCAAGCCTTCCCTGGTAATGCTCCCCAACTCTCCCTGCGCCACATTGACTGCATTAGTGCTGATTCATGCATCCACACTGAGCTGGTCAATTTCATCAACTTTGCCTCCAACTTCCATGTTGCCCTTACATTAATTCAGTCCATTTCTGACGCCTCCCTCTTCTTCCTTGATCTCTCTGTCATCTTCACTCACCCAAACACTGAACTGGTTCCACAACCTATGGACTCACTTGCAAGGACTCTACAACTCATATAATCATTTTGCATTTGCACAGTTTATTATATTTCGCAATTGGTTGCCCATCCTTGTTATGTGTGGTTTTTCATTGATTATATTGTGTTTCTTTGTATTTACTGCAAATGTCCACAAGAAAATGAATTTCAGGGTAGTATATGGTGACATATATGTACTTTGAACTTTGTAGTCGAAAGCAGTGTGCAATCTGGTTGAGCGATGGACCCTTATCTTGCTGCGGGTCTTTGTGGAGAAAGTGAAAAGTATGCTCTCTTCCTTTCTAGTCCTGATGAAGGGTGTCAGCCTGAAATGTTGACTGTTTATTTTCTTCTATAGATGCGGCTTTACTTGCTTAGTTCCTATAGTATTTTGTATGTGCTGCTGAGGAGAATGCCTGCTTTGGAAAATGAGTCACATGCTGAATGCTAGCAGGAACTGCAGACTGCCTAACTGTCCACTATAGACAAGAAGGAGCGGAAGACAAAGAAATCATAGGCTGCAGTGACCTCAACTGCAGAAGGCAATGCTTTGCCAACTTTAAAGGATGGTAATAGCCTCCATGGACACCTGCAGCCTTTTAATAACCTCATTAGAGCAGAGCAGCTGCCTTGTCCTGAGCCCAAACATACAATTACGAGGAGAACTCCTCTGTGTATACATCGACCTACTTGAACTCCACAAAAGCTGCAGATGGTCCCTCATTATATTCACAGAGCATCTTGGAAGAGACACTTCGAAGGAATTACTTAAGTCTGGAGCATTGCAAAAATACAAAGATTGAAATAGTGAGCAAAAACATTATATTGTGGCGACCCACTTTCTGGCACCCACGAACCGGCTCACAACAGTGCGCGCAGGCAGAGGGCCGGCCCCAAAAAGGGCGCCAGGCCATCTTCACCAGTAGGGGGAAAATCCCGTGCGCGGAAAGGGTCTGGGAATATGCATTCCCCACAGCAGTCCCACCCCAGAGAGGGCGGGAACGGGAAGGCTTTAAAGCAGGCCGCGAAGTCTGAATAAATCTCTTTCATCGCAACTCTAACTCACCGACTCCGTGTGGTTATTCTAGCGCTGTTTGTAGCACACCGCTACAATTGGTGACCCCGACGGCCCAAACGATATTTGGACCAGAGATGACTGACGCTGCATCTGTTCACGCAGTTTCGTTAAAACTGCCAAGCTTCTGGACGCTGCGACTCCAATTATGGTTCGAACAAGCAGAAGCACAATTCCACATTCGGCAGATAACCTCGGAGTCCACTTGCTACTACTACGTGCTGAGCTCACTCGACCAGGAGACAGCTGCACAAGTTGAGGAGTTTATACAGTCGCCCCTGGAGGACGGCAAATACACAGCATTCAAAGCCCTGTTCATAAGGACTTTCGGACTCTCATGGCGTGAACGAGCACGCCGCTTAATGCACCTGGATGGTTTGGGAGACAGGCCGCCATCAGCATTAATGAACGAGATGTTGGCCCTGGCTGAAGGACACAAACCCTGCCTCATGTTTGAGCAGGCGTTCCTAGAGCAACTGCCCGAGGACATATGCCTGCTGCTGTCCGACGCAGATTTCAGCAACCCCCGGGAGGTGGCGGCCCGAGCACATGTGCTGTGGAATGCCAGGAAAGAGAGAGAGGCATCCGTCGCACAGATCACCAAGCTGCGTGCCCAACGACAGACCAGACCAGGCCCGGCAGCAGAGCCTACAAAACCCGGCGACGGGAGTGAGGAGCCCAACGAACAATCGTGTTTCTACCACCAGCGGTGGAACACAGAGGCCCACCGCTGCAGACCACCCTGCAAATTCCTGGGAAACGCCAGGGCCAGCCGCCGCTGATGGCTACGGCGGCTGGCCATCAGGACAGCCTCCTGTACGTCTGGGACAAGCAGTCGGGACACCGCTTTTTGGTCGACACCAGAGCGGAGATCAGCGTCTTACCTCCAACGAGTTACGACACCCGCAACAGAGAACCGGGACCCACCCTGAGGGCCGCAAATGGCAGCACAATACGAACCTATGGCACCCGCACGGTGCGGCTACAGTTCAGCTCCAGCCGGTTCACGTGGGACTTCACACTGGCCGCCGTGGCCCAACCACTCCTGGGGGCGGATTTTCTGCGAGCCCACAGCCTGCTGGTTGACCTGCAAGGGAAGTGATTAGTCCACGCCAAGACTTTTCAAACGTTCTCCCTGGGTGAAGCACAGTTGCCAGCCCCACACCTGGACTCCATCACGCTGTCCGACGACGAATTCACCAGGGTCCTGGCGGATTTCCCATCAGTACTGACACCGCAGTTCACGGTAGCCATGCCCAGACACGGAGTACAGCACCACATCCCGACCCAGGGACCACCCCTCCACGCCTGTGCTCGAAGGCTTCCCCCGGACAAGCTCCGACTGGCGAAGGAGGAGTTCAGGAAGATGGAGGAATTGGGGATCATACGACGGTCCGACAGCCCATGGGTCTCCCCCCTTCACATGGTGCCCAAGGCAACGGGGGGCTGGAGACCATGCGGTGACTACCGCAGACTGAACGAGGCTACAATGCCAGACCGCTACCCTGTGCCGCACATTCAAGACTTCGCAGCAAACCTACACGGCGCAAGGATCTTTTCCAAGGTAGACCTCGTCCGGGGATACCATCAAATCCCTGTACATCCGGATGACATCCCCAAAACAGCACTTATCACCCCATTCGGACTTTTCGAATTCCTCCGAATGCCGTTTGGTCTAAAGAATGCCGCACAGACTTTCCAGCGGCTAATGGATGCGGTGGGACGCGACTTGGACTTTGCATTCATCTATTTGGACGACATCCTCATAGCCAGCAGTAGTCGGCAGGAGCATCTGTCCCACCTCCGCCAGCTCTACTCCCGCCTGAGCGAATTCGGCCTTACAATCAACCCAGCCAAATGCCAGTTCGGACTTGACACCATCGACTTCCTGGGCCACAGGATTACTAAAGACGGGGCAACCCCTCTGCCCGCCAAGGTAGACACGGTCCGCCACTTCCCCCGACCCAACACAATCAAAGGCCTGCAGGAATTCGTGGGTATGGTGAATTTCTACCACCGTTTCTTCCCCTCAGCAGCCCAAACCATGCGCCCCTTGTTCACTCTAATGTCGGGTAAGGGCAAGGACATTACCTGGGACGAAGAGGCCGCAACCGCTTTCGTTAAAACCAAAGAGGCCTTGGCAAGCGCTGCGATGCTAGTGCACCCCAGAACGGATGTTCCTACTGCCCTCACGGTGGACGCATCCAACACAGCAGTCGGTGGAGTGCTGGAACAACTCATCGAGGGCCGCTGGCAACCCCTGGCGTTCTTCAGCAAACACCTACGACTACCTGAACTCAAATAAAGTGCTTTCGACCGGGAGCTATTGGCACTATACCTGGCAATCCGGCATTTCAGGTACTTCTTAGAAGGTAGGCCCTTCACCGCGTTCACAGACCACAAACCGCTTACCTTTGCGTTCATGAAGGTGTCCGACCCCTGGTCGTCCCGCCAGCAGCGGCATCTGTCCTACATCTCCGAGCACACGACGGACATCCGGCATGTCTCGGGAAAGGACAACGTCGTGGCGGACGCACTTTCCAGATCGACCATACAGGCCCTGTCCCAGGGGGTGGACTATGCAGCGCTGGCAGAGGCACAGCAGGCAGACGCTGAGATCCCCAGTTACAGGACTACAGTCTCCGGTTTGCAGCTCCAAGACCTCCCTGTAGGCCCAGGTGAGAGGACCCTACTATGTGATGTAGCTACCGGCCAACCCCGCCCCATCGTCCCAGCAGCCTGGCGCCAGCGGGTTTTCGAGTCCATTCACAACATAGCGCACCCCTCCATCAGGACAACCGTCCGGCTGGTCGCCAACACGTTCGTGTGGCATGGACTGCGTAAACAGGTCAGTGAATGGGCCAAAACGTGCATGCAGTGCCAAACGGCCAAGGTGCAGCGGCATACCAAGGCTCAGCCGCAGCAGTTCGAACCCACCCGCCGGAGGTTCGACCACATCCATGTAGATATCGTGGGGCCCTTGCCAGTGTCACGAGGAGCGTGGTACCTCCTAACTATGGTAGACCGGTTCACCAGATGGCCAGAGGCAGTCCCGCTCACCGACACCACCTCCGAATCCTGTGCCCGAGCACTGATTGCAACCTGGGTAGCCCCCTGCGGGGTACCGGCCCACATTACCTCCGACAGGGGTGCCCAGTTCACCTCCAGTCTGTGGTCAGGTATGGCCAACCTTTTAGGATCTCAGCTACACCACACAACTGCCTACCACCCACAGTCGAACGGACTAGCGGAGCGCTTCCACCATCAACTGAAATCGGCTCTCATGGTCCGCCTGGAGGGGTCTAACTGGGTGGACGAGCTTCCCTGGGTCCGGCTCGGAATCCGCACGGCGCCAAAAGAGGATCTGCATACCTCGTCGGCCGAGTTGGTGTACGGCGCACCCCTGGTAGTCCCAGGAGAGTTCATACCAGCCCCAAGGGGGCAAGAGGAAGAACCCACAGCAGTCCTGGACAGACTACGGGAGAGGCTTGGTAACCTGGCCCCCAAACCCACTTCACAGCACGGACAGAGCCTGACCTGCGTACCCAAAGACCTGCAGAACTGTAAGTTTCTTTTTGTACGACGGGCCGGACACCGGGCACTGCTACAGCAGCCCTACGAGGGGCCGTTTAAGGTGATCAGGAACAACGGGTCCACGTTCGTGCTGGACATTGGGGGGAGAGAGGAGGTTTTCACGGTGGACCGACTCAAACCGGCCCACGTGGACTTGGCGCAGCCGGTCCAGGCTCAGGCACCGCGGCGCAGGGGCAGACCTCCCAAACAGAGGCTGATCCAGACTGTGGACATTGGGGGCGGTATCACCGGTTCTGGGGGGGGGGGGGGGTTATGTGGCGACCCACTTTCTGGCACCCACGAACCGGCTCACAACAGCGCGCGCAGGCAGAGGGCGGGCCCCAAAAACGGCGCCAGGCCATCTTCACCAGCAGGGGGATAATCCCGCGCGCGGAAAGGGTCTGGGAATATGCATTCCCCACAGCAGTCCCACCCCAGGGAGGGCGGGAACGGGAAGGCTTTAAAGCAGGCCGCGAAGTCTGAATAAATCTCTTTCATCGCAACTCTAACTCACCGACTCCGTGTGGTTATTCTAGCGCTGCGTGTAGCACACCGCTACAATATTAAAATATTGTTCAAAAATTTTCAGTCATCGCATGAAGCGTGCAGATATTGTTTAGCTGTTGCT
This sequence comes from Mobula hypostoma, assembly GCF_963921235.1. NCBI lineage: Eukaryota > Metazoa > Chordata > Chondrichthyes > Myliobatiformes > Myliobatidae > Mobula > Mobula hypostoma. The sequence goes on along the minus strand of NC_086102.1, from coordinate 137,887,832 downwards.
GAAAACTGCTGAGCTTTTCTTCAAAAACAATTGCTCATGTCTGATGCTTAATCTAAACTCCACAACATCCTAATTTCATGCACCAATGACATCCAAAAAGTCCATCAATTTCAAAGTACATTCAAAGATCGAGTAGTCAAAGCCTTTTTGGTTAAGAGAATTCCAAAAATTTACAAACTTCTGAATGAAGAATGGTTGACAGCTTAACCTAAAACTATGCCATCTAATTCCAAATACCTTTCAAGGCAACAATCCCCATAAGAGTCTTTTTTTCTTCCAATGAGATCATTTCTCTTTCTTTGAGACTTCAGGAAATATAGGCCAAAATTTCTGGTATATAGTTATTTTGGGGTTGCAATCAAATAGCATCTTTCAAAATTTCTACTCCAAACATGTCAAGTTGATAACCTCTCAACAGCCACTGAAATAATATTGTGATGTTCCCAACAATTTAAATACTATCTAGTAAAAATATAAAGATCAGCCAACCTCCAGGGGAACCACAATATGAGACTGAAAAATAATGAAGCCTTCAAGTGATGTAAAAGTGAACCCAGAAAACAGTCCCTTTAAAAAATTCTCTAACTTATGTACAGTTTCTAAAGCCCCAAGTCCCCTGTTAAAAAAACTTGTGTTCACTTGTCATGCTGTAATTATATTCTCTCGTTACAGCATTTCTACAGAGGCTGTATTTAATAAATTTCAAATTTGCATAGGTAGTTTCCATTACAAATGTCAACATAGGTATTTAAGTAAGGACTGGCTGGCAGAAAATATGTGCAGATCTAAGATTTTTAATGTATTAAAACAGAGAACATAGGAAGTCCACAGGAAGTTAAAATTCAGTAGAGTGCTTAAATTTTCAATCAAGTCACTGGTACACTATTATAAATATATCAGGTGTTTATTCTTCCATTAAAATTCTGGTGGAAAATTTGGAACCTTTCCATAAAACTTTTCCTCCAAAGAGCATCATAGAGATAGTGAACACAGAATAGAGGCATTTAAATGTGCCATTGAAAAGGAGCTTCATCTTAATTGTCAACTATTCATTAATATCCTTGAAGATAATAGCATTTCAAAAGCACACATCCAAGAAAATTTCTGCCTCCACCACCATTTTAGCCTCATACTACCCCAGCTTTTGTGTTAAAGTACTTCTATCTCCTCTCTGATTTGTTTTGCTTCCTCCAGACTGATATAGCCAAATGATTCACTCAACTCAGCTGCACCAATTGTTTTACAGCTTGCTTCCTGAGCAAGTCCTTATTGATCTGACCATTCTAAATCGTTCTGGCTTTACTTCTCTCCCTCCAGTCCTGTGGCAAACTGATCTACCCTTTGCTTATCCCTGTCGAGGGTACTTCCTGCCAGGCTACTGCCAGGGATCATGTACCTTTGTATATTTCTGCATTAGTGACTTCTGTAAATATTAATTAGCTTGTATATCACATGATAATTCATAATTATCAAGTATTTTCACATCTGTTCTTTCTCATTTAAAATACATAATTTGTTATTATCCAAAAGTAACAGATATTGCTTCTCAGAATAGTGTTCAGTTCTGTTAATCGCCATTGTCAGTTTATTGCTGCTTGTTGTGCAATTATTGATTAATGTATTATCTAATAAGAGTGCAACATTTCAGTTATGTCAATTAAATTTGCTTCCTTAATGTCTTTTACTGTAAGGGTGTCAAGGGTCCATAAACAATAACCATAATAAATTAAAAACTGCTTCAACTTCAAAATCATTGTTGGAAGGTGCAGTCCTTTCCCAAAAGAACCTTCTGTCAACATTCATTGCGAATATTGCAGAGGTAAATGACTGCATATTCAGTTTAATATATTTTGCTATGTGGGCACAAAGGACAACCAGACAATGCAGACTTAATGTGCCAAGGCACAACACAATTTTTCTCCCTTCAAAAATTGTGAAAGTGACAGATGAAGACAGTAGATATCCTAAGTTTATAGACATCCAAGTGACAAGCTAAGCAATCATAAAACATATCATAATAATATGGCCAGTTCTTGGATGGCCTTTTTGCAAGGTTACCATTTCTCCACAAATAATTGTAAGAAAAATCTGGTACATACTATTTTTTGATTTGCAAGACTTACTAAGGTGGTCAAAGGTTCACACAAATGAAAGCCATCCTCTAATTATAGGCATCATGCTTTAGTTCAGCCATGGTTTTTAATTTAAGTTTGATAATTGGAAGATCTCAAAGTTCGAAGAAAATTTATTATCAATCTATGTATTTAGTATGTCACCATCTACTACCTTGAGACTCATTTTCTTGTAGGTATTTATAGTCGAATAAAAATACAATAGAATCAATGAAAAGCCACACACAATGACTGACGGTGTGCAAATAAAAAACTTGTAATAAATAAGTAAGTAAGTAAATAAGTATTACTGAGAACATGTTGTGGAGTCCTTGAAAGTGAGTCCATAGGTTGTGAAATCAGTTCAGAGTTTAGGTGAATGAAGTTACCCATGCTGGTTGAGAAGCCTTATGTTTGCAGGGCAATAACTGTTCCTGAACCTTTAGGCTCTCGTACCTCCTTCCTAATGGCAGCAACTAGAAGAGAGCTTGCCTAGATGGTGGAGGTCCTTGATGATGGATGCTGTTTTCTTGTGGCAGCACTCCTTGTAAATCTGCTTAATAGTGGGGAGAGCGTTGCCTGTGATGGCTGGGCTGTAAATATACTTTTTATAGGCTTTTCCGTACTTTGGCATTGGTAGTTCATTACTAGGCCGTGATGAACCAGTTAGGATACTCTCCACTGCATCTGCAGAAATTCGTCCAAGTTTTGATGACAAGTCAAATTTACGCAAATTTCTAAGAAAGTAGAGGCGCTGGTGTGCCTTCTTTGTAAAGGCACTTATATATTGATCCCAGGACAGATGCTCTGATATGATAATGCCAAGGAATATAAAGTTACTGCCCCCCTCCACCTCCAATCCTCTAATGAAGATTAGCTCATGGGCCTCCCACTTTTCTCCTGTAGTCAATAATCAGTTCTTTGCTTTTGCTCACAGTGATTGAGAGGATGTGTTATGGCACCACTCAACCAGGTTTTCAATCTCCCTCCTTTATGCTGATTCATCACCAGCTTTGATTCAGTCGACAACAATGGTAACGTCAGCAAACTTAAACATAGACCTGGAGCTATACTTAGCTTCGCAGTCATAGGTAAAGTGCGAGTAGAGCAGGGGGCTAAGAACACAGCTTTGAGATGTACCTGTGCTGATGGTAATTGTGGAAGAAATCTCTGCTAAGTATTAGAAATGCTAAACATTTCTTAATCTCTGGATTTGGGAATATTAAAAAATAATTCAACAATGATAGCACAACAAGCATTATACGATATTGTCAGCAGAAGAATGACAAATCTAATGTCATAAAGGACCTGAATCTCAATATTCAGACCAAACTGAAAACTCAATCAACTAAATTCCAACATTTGACTTGCAAAAAAAATTGGCTTGAGACAAGTTTACTGTCATAATAGTTTACAAAGTGGACAAGTCTTTGGTAGAACTTTACTCAACAGAGGGATAATCTAAATTAGATGAAAAATGAAACAATCTTTTATTAACACCAGAGAAAATCTGCAGATACTGGAAATCCAAGCAACACACACACACACACACACACACACACACACAAAATGCTGGAGGAACTCAGCAGACCAGGCAGCATCTATGGAAAAGAGTACAGTTGACGTTTCAGGCCATGACGTTTCAGCAGGACTGGAGAAAAAAGGTGAGGAGTAGAGTTAAAAGGTAGGGGGAGACTCCACCAGTATTTGGTGTGTGTTGCAACCTTTTATTGGCTTCCTTTGATTGTATTAGATGCTGAAGATGACTCAGAACACTGGATTGTTGTTACAACAGATGCATTAACTTATATAAGCACAAACAGGAAAACCTATATACTGAGGAAACCTACTTTTGAGCTGATCCATTCACTCTTGTGAGCCGAGTAGATCAGATAATCTGTGGTATTCTGAACTAACTGATTTTCTGCATCTCAAATTAACCCTCCCACCTAGTCAACTCTGGAAGTTAATCCTAACTGTTGATGCAGGAAAGGACAACTGACATTAAGCTACTTCTGGCTGTGGTACAGGAGCAAGGGTCAATGACTAATTAGCAGTCCTTCCCACAGAGGCTGCAAGTTCACTTGCCAAGCAGAGATTGGATCACATTCTGCTTGCTGGATCTCCTGCAGGGATGAGGCTAAACTATCTGATGAGTTTCTGAGCATCACTGGACTGGGAAAGCAGAATTTTGTGAGCCCCTGTTATTGTACCATATTTCTGATCTTCCTTTGTTCTGTGTTGGTTAAGTTGGTCATAGAAAAGAGCCTTTAGCAGATATTTTTCAGCCATGCATTCCACATGTCCCAGGTAGTGAAGCACGTCAGCATACTGTGTAATCGCCAAATACTGTCCTCTCAAGAATTATTTTGTAGTGATTGTACTCCTGAGTGGCTGTAAGAGATTGAGACATTGAAATTGAAAGCTGTATAAGTTCTGTTGTTTGTAGGAGGTGATCCAATTTTTACAGTCATACAGTGAGGACATGAACTCAACAGTTAGACACCTGTGTTTCAAAAGTCAGCTTTTTGTTCAAGGCATATAGGTAAGATGTTAAGGTTCTTGAGGGTTTAGCAGTTTTTGCATTATTTTCTATCAAGTTTACACAAGTCTGCAACTTAACAAATGTGGCCCATGTTGGCCCGAGGATTATTGGTGGAATAAATTTTGAGTGAAAAGCTCTCAATCAGCCCTAATGGATGGATTTATATTTTTTCCTCAATTCTTTGTCAAGCATTTGCTGCAACACTCTTAACATGGTGGTGGTTCATTGCTATCTGATCCAACCAGTAACTTACTGTCAGATCAGGAGGTTCACTTGGCAAACTGACCTTTCAGGCCATCAAGCCCAATTATCCTACCAAGATTCAATCCACAGGCTCCAACCATTAATTAATTAATTAACACTATGATAAAAACAAATAAAAAAAAACTACTGACACCAGAAATCTGAAATAACAACAAATAGAAAATGCTTGAAAAAACTCAGCAGGTCAGGTGGATTCTTTGGAGAGAAGTACAAGATTAGTATTTCAGGAAAAAGATCCTTCCTCTTTAACCTGAAATATTAACTTTACTTCTTATTCACTGTTGCCTGAACTACTGATGTTTCTGACAGTTTCTAGTTTAGTTTCAATAGTGATGTATGTTTATTATTCAAGAGGAGAATACCCTTGATTTCCTTCAATAGTTAATCTCCTCCATTCAGCAATAGCTGAAAGGTGGTATCTTGTGCTGGTATTTAGCCGTAGATGAAGCTTACCTCTGCTTTGGGCTGAATTCACAGCAACCTGACCCTGAGAAGACTCCATCCAGACAAGATTCAATAACAGTTGCTTTCCCCCAAACAGTAAGGCTGATCAACACGTCCACCCATTCAACCAACACTGCACACCCCCAACCACCACTACTATATCATTTCCTGTCAGTCACCTTATGTACAGACACTCCTGTGGCTAACGTCACTTTATGGACATACCATCTATGTATATAAGCTATCTTATGTATTTATATTTATTGTGGCTTTTTTTGTGCTGCATCAGATCCAGAGTAACAATTATTTCATACTCCTTTACACTCATGTACTGGAAATGACATTAAACAATCTTGAATCATGAATATGGACATAGAATATACAGCATAGAAATGAGTCATTTTACCCAAAAGATGTGTTCTCATGTTTATTTATCTGACGTCTCCCTCATTCTATCTGTTCTTGCCATTATCCTTTCATTCAAACAAATTCAAAAACATAAAAAGTAATACATTATAAAGAGTCTCCAGTCAGCTGATCCCGTACCTCAAGTAACCCAACTATATGATATCCATTTTGATCAATTCCTGTATCTCTTAATCTTACCATTTATCTAAATTAGACTGAGCATACATTCTTCTGAAGTGAAGAATTTCAAACACTTATGAACTTTGAATAAAGTATTATCAACCTATCTCCACTCTACATGGATTGATTACCTTGTCCTGAGTTCCAAACTAACAAAACAAAAACAAAAACAAATCTGGAATAAAAGTCAGAAAATGCTGGAAAACTCAAGAGGTCAGGTTGCATTTGTGGAATGCTAACTCTTTCTCTTTCCACAAATGAGTCCTGGCTGTTGAGTTTTTCCCCGTTTTCTGTTTTCATCCCAGTTTTTGATCATCCAACCTGAGAAAACAGGCTATCAAAATCCACCCTCTCAATTGAGAAACCTTTTTTCAAATCTTTTAGATAAAGATAAAGATGAGCTTTATTTGTCACATGTACATTTAAGCATACAGCAAAATGCACTGTTTGCATTAATGAACAAGGCAGTCCAAGAATATGTCACCCTGCTTCCAGTGCCAACATAGCCTGTCCACGATATACTAACCCAAATTCAAGTTCAAGTTCAATTATCATTCCACCATACGTGAAAACAATTGAACAAAACAACGTTTCTCTAGGGCGAAGTTGCAAAACATGCACAGCACCAGGCACACACAGCACATTCAAAATAGCAAGCAAACATACAGATGCGCAAAAAATAAATATATAGCCCAAGTCCCCGAGTGACATGTTCCACAAATTGATGGTGCAGTTCCGAGCAGTCTGCAGATGAATGTAGACACGCAATCCAGCTTGTCATTCCAACGATTGAACACTGGAGGGCAGCACCAACAGGAGATACACCATCTCCGGCATCTCCTCTCTTGGACTGCAGCAGCTAGCAAGCCCGCAGCTTGAGGCCTAGTCTTCATTACAGCTGAAGCCATACAGATCCCCACTGTTTATTGCACCAACAAACAAGGGAAATGTGCCTACCATAACCTGTAAAACTTTGGAATGTGGGAGGAAACCAGAGCACCCAGAGGAACACTGGGAGAACATACACACTCCTTACTGACAGCGGTGAGAATTGAGCTCCATCACTTTTACTGTAAAGTTTCAAGCTAACCGCTACACTACCATGCTGCCTACCTACGCTACCATGCCACGTCATTGAATGGGTTTCAAAGGCCCCTCAAAAATCAGACTCAACAAGAAATTATCATCATCATCATCAGGTGTTGCGCTCAGTTTGAGCTTTGACTGCCATGGCGCACACACTCCTGTTTCGGGTCAAGTGGATCAATTCATTGGTACTCATTTCCAATTCTCTGGCTGCTGTCTTCATCATCATTTGTCTGTCTTCCTCTTGCTTTCTTCCCTTCAATCTTTACTATAATTACCGTGCATTCTAACTCCTCTTTCCTAATCACATGTCCAATGAAGTTACATTGCCTGTTCATGATCTCATACATTATTTCTCTTTTTGTGTTTGCTCTGTTCATGACATCCTCGTTAGATATTCGTTTCGTCCATGATATTCTTTGCATCCTCCTCAAAAACCACATCTCTGCTGCTTCAAATCGTTTCCTCACGTTACTAGATATTGTCCAACATTCTGAGCCATATAACATAACTGGATAAATGTAAAATTTCAGTACTCTGAGGCGGGTTGTCATGCCTAGTTTAGTATTGGTCAGTATATTCTTCATTCACATTAAGGTGTCTTTTGCCATCCCTATTCTCATTTTGATGTCTATGTCGCACCTGCCATCTGATGTCACCCATCTTCCTAAGTAGCAAAAGTTCTGTACTTGTTTTATGTCTTTCCCGTTTATTCTCAGTCTGCAGATAGGATTCTCCTTCTTTTTGGATATCACCATACATTCTGTCTTTTTGCAATTGAAAGATAGACCTATTTTTGCACTTTCTTCAACAATTATATCAACTAAGTTTTGTAGTTCTTCCTCCATACTTGCAATTAACACAGCGTCACCTGCATATCTGAAATTATTGATGTTTTCACTGCCAACTTTGATTCCCAAGATGTCTCTTATTTTTTGTAATATTGTTTCACTGTACACATTAAATAAATCAGGGGAGAAAACACACCCTTGTCTAACGCCTCTCTTGATTTTCGTAAACTGACTCACTTCTCCATCTATTCTTACAGCAGCAGTTTGTTCCCAGTACAGATTTATGATTAAGCGGAGGTCTTTATATTATTATATAAAGAAATTATATCCTTTGTTTTGAGACAAAAATCACAAACAATACTAAAGAAATGAACTCAGGAATCATTGGAAGCCTTGAATCATAGCATGACCTGTATACTCCATCTGCCTAGAAATAAAAACATACTATTTGCCTAACTACTGATGCACCTGTAAACCAATACTTCCAAACTTGTCACATTTAATTATTTTTAATTATCTCTATGGATATGATTAATAGCACATATTTTTGCTCATTCACTTGTATATGTCACTCTGCAGTCTTTGCATCATTACAGCTCACTTTCCCAATTAGCTGAGTACCATCCAATTACACTTTATCATTTCATGTGTGTCATTAATATAGATTGTAAATAACTGAGAGCCCAGATCCAATTAATATGGCACCCAACAAAGCTATTTATATCCAAACATCTTATGGTAGCAAGTCTCACTTTAAAAAAAACACTGAATCTGAAATCACAGTCTGAAGCAACACCAAAGCAATACAAATAGCCTATGCTTTCTCTGAGAAACTTTCCTTTCTCAAAGTGCCTGTCCAAAAGTCTTTGATCATAGTATTTTGTTTCAGAAATCAAATCAAATCAAATTTAATTGTCATTCAAACCATACATAGATATAGCTGAACAAGACAGTGTTTCTCTGGGGCCAAGGTGCAAAACATTCAAAATAGCAAGCAGCCATACAAAAATAGCGAATAATATAATTCAAAATATCAAGCAAAGAAACATATTCACTCAAAAAAAAACACCATATTGTCCAAGGCCCTGAGTGAGAATGTCTATCAATCGATGGTGCAGTCTCCCGGCAGTGTACAAATGCACGTAATCCAGCCTGTCATTCTACTACTTGAGCATGGAATGGCAGCACCCAAGGGCGAGGCCAGGCCCCAATCAAGCTCAACCATGTTGTAGCACTTCTGCGACTCTCACCTAATCTGCAGCAGACAAGCCTGTGGCTTGAGGCCTAGTTCTTGATATAATTCAGGCTACACAGCTCCCGTGTCGACTGTCCCTCCACCAGACAAGGGTAACAGGCCTGCAACAACTTACATTCACTGCCCAACAGAGTCGTGCAATCGCAAGTGAAATGTCCCAGACAATCTCCCATGATTATACCTCACCAACTCCAATGCTTCTGAGTCGCAGGCAGCAACATGGTCTGCAGCCAGGTCAGCTCCACTGAACCCAAACCGGCTCCTCCCAACATCCAGATGGACTCCTCCAATATCTTAACCAGCTCCTTTGACATCTCGACTGGCTCCGCTATTGACACCAATCCAGCTACTCTGATCTATAAGCAGCTCACTGATTGGCTAGCCCTGCAGTATCCAATGTTCTTGGAGTAGAGTTGTCTTTGGAATATAAAAAAACAAATCTTACAAACAAAAAAGCAGCTTTGGTTGGCCCCCGAGAGTTTGCTGTGTTCGCCTGCGCTGCCATCTTACCAGAAGAACATGAAAGAGTAGAGTTATACACTCCATTTTTCATCTTTGAACAGGAAAATGCAATCTGTAATGCTCCTCAAGCCTTTAGATTTCTTTTTTAATCTTTTTAAAAAATCTTTATTTTAAATTTTTTTATTACTAACAAAAAAAATACAGCACTTCCACAAAAACCACAACTATAGCAAAATTAAATTGAATATTGAGCAGCAAAAGAGAGAAAAATATAAAGGCAAAAGTAAGCATACACAGCAGAGATGCACTGCACCAAAAAACCTCAGTCCTCACCCCGTAAGGAAGTCCCATATCCTTTCAAAGATGTCCCCTCTGTCCTCATTACATAATCTCAGTCTCTCCAAAGGTAAAGTATTTGCCAGTTCTCTCAGTCATAGATCATGCATAGGCACAGAATCTATTTCCCACATTTGCAGGATTAACTTCTTAGCAATCACCATTCCAAACATTACAGCCACTTTTTCATACATATTGGCTGAAGATAGGGAGCTTGTTGCTCCATGGATGGCTATGAGCGGGTCTGGTTCCCACCGCTTCCCAAAAGCCTCAGAGAAACAGTGAAAAATACTTTTCCAGTATGCATAAAGCTTACAGCATGACCAGAATGAATGTGACAAGTTACTGTTCACAGATTTACATCTATTACAAACTGACAAAACATCAGGGCAGAAGCTGTGCAACTTTTCTTTGGAATAATGGAGTCTATGTAGTATTTTAAACTGTATGAGTCTGTGTCTGACGTTGACCGAACAATCCTGTATACTCTTTAAACACTCATCCCAGACCTCCTCTGTCAGTTCTATACCCAATTCATCCACCCATGCCTGTTTAAAACCTGCAGTATTCACCCGAGCTACACTATGTAGGATCTGATAAAAATAGGATACCACACTACGAGTAACAGGATCAAATTTATTTATTGCCTCCAGGGACTCATGTTTGTCTAAAACCTCAGAGTTAGGTATATATTTCCTAACATAATCTCGAATTTGTAAATATCTAAAAAAACTAGATGCAGGGATATTGTAAACTGCTTGTAACTACGCAAATGAGGCAAAGTTTCCATTAATATATAGGTCACTTACACTGCAGATGCCTCTCTGTTTCCAGGTGGAAAAAAGTATTGGCCGGGACTTTCCCAAGAATTTTGGTTTCAATGGGCAGCAGCGAAATGGAGAGATATGATGAAACTACCTCGGGATCACAACCTGGTTTTGGAATCAGGGAGACATTGGCTTTACGTAAAGTGGGTGGCAACCTGGAAGCTAACCTAGAGCGATTCAACATTCGTAAGAGCAGAGGCAACAATTTTGGACCAAATACTTTGAAGAATTCAATGCTAAAACCATCCGGACCTGCTGCCTTATTATTGGGGTAGGAGGAGATGACCTTCTTGATCTCATCTAGGCTTATATCAGCATCAAGTGTATTTACTGAATCTGTTGACAGCGTGGGCAGATTCAGATTATCAAAAAATGCTTCCATAGCTTCAGTGTCCAGACTGCCTTGTGATTGGTAAATATTAGCATAGAACTCCTCAAAACACTTATTAATTTTTTCCGGATCCATCAATAAAAAGCCATCTTTCATCTTTATATGATGTATGGCCCTGGAGGCCTGTATCTGTCTTAACTGATGGGCTAATAACTTATGGGGCTTTTCACCACGCTCAAAATACCTCTGTCTGACTTGTGTCAGTAGTTTTGAAACACTCTTGGACATTATAGAATTATACTCATACCGTAAGGCAGTAATCTTACTGAGTAATTCTGCTTCCTGGTTTATTTTGTAAGAAGCTTCCAGATTTGCCAACTGATCATCTATTTCAATTAACCTTTTCTTGAATCTTCTTTTTTCCAGTGTCTCATATGCTGTTATGCAACCTCTAATAACCACCTTCATGGCCTCCCAAAGAGTGGAATCATCAACATCGCCCCACATCATTGGTGTTTAAGTATAGATCTATCTTATCTGAAAGAAAACAGCAAAAATCCTTATCCCTTAGCAAAGCATTATTTAAATGCCAACTATATTCACCTCTTTTATGGTTCAATTTAAGTATAAGGGAGGCAGGAGTATGATCTGATATAAATATATTATGGTATGTGCAACCGACTACTGACAAGACCAATTTCAAATCTAACAGAAAATAATCAATACTAGACAACAGGAATTCTGCAGATGCTGGAAATTCAAGCAACACACATCAAAGTTGCTGGTGAACGCAGCAGGCCAAGCAGCATCTATAGGAAGAGGCGCAGTCGACGTTTCAGGCCGAGACCCTTCGTCAGGACCCATAATCAATCCTAGAATAGGATTTGTATACTGCGGAAAAATATGAAAAATCCTTCTTCGTGGGATTAAGAAGCCTCCAAATATCCACTATGTTATACGATTGCATGAGATTATTAAGAGTTACACTATTTTTAAGTGAACAGACTTGGGGACATTGTCTATCTAGGAGGGAGTCTAAGATGCAATTAAAGTTTCCACCTGCAATTATGTTAGAGTCAGACAATTATGTCAATTATGTCAGGTATGGCCTTAAAGAGGATCTGAAAAAAAATTGGATCATCAAAGTTGGGCCCGTACACATCCACTAGTGTCAATGGTATGGAGTTTATTACATATCTGCCCCTCAGGTCAGCGCTAGTTTGTGTGTGAATAAACGGTATGTTTTTTTTTATTAGGGTTGCAACACCTCTAGTTTTTGTACTAAAATTCGACTGGTAGACCTGAGATGCCCAGGAGGGACCTTTGCTGCTGTTTTCTTAATGTGCGTTTCTTGGAGACAACAAATATCAGCTTTGAGTGTACGAAGATGTGCATACACCTTCCCTCTCTTCAGTGGACTATTCATCCCCCGTACATTGCAGCTGGCAAGCTTAATCTCACCATTGCTGTGCATATGCGGATTAGATGTCATGTCTGCTGCTTAACAAAAAAAAAATATGCTGTACGGTCGTGGCGTAACACAAACAGTAACTTGAACAAACGGATCTGCTGCAACAACCCCTTGAGAAACACAAAAAACCCTTCCAAAAATTAAAAAAAAAACACACCAGAAGTAGTACTTCCATACCCCTAACCCAGAGTTAAAGCTATATCCAAGAGCCAACACGTGGTCCGGAATAGCGAGATAACTACCCATTGCTCACTAAACTCGGGAGAAACACCTCTTCACAAATACACTATGAAGTAGAAAAATAAACAATTAACAGTCAGTCCTCACCCACATCTTAGTGTGAGCTTATTTTTCAGTTCCTCATGCACTGAATATAATAAACAGTCTCCAGATGAAGTCACTATCAATCAACGATAAAACCAGTAACCCAGCGTTAATCCATTTTTAGGTTAATACGGTGTCAGAATGCCAATCTTTAACTTCTCGGCTCAGGAACTCCTCCGCTATGGCTGCAGTGCTGAACGTACTGGGGGTGTTGTTAACTGTAACCACAAACCTCTCCGGATACCGGAATCCACACCTAATTTTCCTGGCTTTGCATTTCTCCTTAATGTGTTGAAAATCCTGACGTTTCCTCATGGTAGCCGAGGTTAAATCCGGGTAAATGAACACCAGGTGCCCGTCATATAGCAGCAGAGCTCTCTCCCTGGACAACCGTAGCACCAGCTCTTTAACCTGGTAGTGGTGTAGCCTAGCAATAATAGCTCTTGGCCTACCATTTTTAACCGGTACTTTAACCGGGCACGGTCCACTTCAATCGGCTGGTGGAAATGTTCTTCCCCCAGCAACTTCAGAAGCAGCATGGCTACAAGTTCCGTCGGCTTATGGTTTTCGGCTTTCTCCCGAACCCCGATAATGCGAATGTTTTGACGGCGAGATTGAGCTTCAAGGTCATCCACCTTAGCCTATAGCTGCGTGTTTTGGGATACCAGGCTATCAAGCCGCCTCTCCAACTCTTCGATTCGCCTCTCATACAATTCGGCGGTATCCTCCATTAAAGAAACACGCTTACTGACTTCGGCTAGAGCCACTGTTAAGTTCATGATTGTCTTATTATGCTCAGCATGTCTCCTGTCTACCAAACTGTACAACTTGTTTACTGCCACAAGGACTTCGTCAATGGTAGTTGGGACAGGGGCGCTAACAGCATTAACTTTAGCTTCTCCTGGGCCCGCTAGCTTCACGGCACCCTCGCCAAATTCTTCTTCTCCTGCACCCTTTTCTTGCTTCTTCCCTTTACCTGGCTTCGTCATTTCGTTCAGCCCATTACAACTTAGTTCAGTTACTTGAAAAATAAGAATTAACTGCTATTTGGTTGAGGCAAAAGATGAAGGTAGGCGCAGCTCCCAGGACACACGTCTACTCCATACCAAGACCCCACGTGACCCCCTGCCTTTAGATTTCTGATGAAAACACACACTTCTCATCTAAGCTAGAGAAGCATTAAGCAGATCATCTACCCAAAAGAAAGGCAAGTTTGGGATCAAATTGATGACAGTATATATGCCAATAGTGATGTCATTGACTATCTAGGGGAAATGGCAAAAATTCTTCACTGGGAATAGCCAGTGTGAAAAAGGCATTACCTCCACTTCAAACTAAGCCTGAATTTTGTCTTGTTTTGCTACACAAGTCCACATACAGCTTTTATGCATGATGATCTTGTTACAGGGAAGCAGATTCACGGGTTCGGTAAGCGGGACAGAAAACATCGATTTCAAGTTAACCATTTATTTACAGACAACCAGCAAAGCACTTGACCAAACATCCAAGTCAAACAAGTACTCATCTAAGCCACCCAAAGTTACAAAAACTACAACACTACACATTCAGTAATGCTTCAAACTCAGAAGGTATTTCAATAAGCCTGCCCAAGTTACAGAACTACAAAACCAAACATTCAACAAACAGGTACTTAGCTAAGTGTGTGTGTGAGCCCTCCTCTATCTGCAGCACACTTTCTCAAAGGTTCCTCAGCACTGGTTGTAAACACAGTGTGAAGAGGAGCTCCTGGAGACAAGGGAGAAGAGAGCAAGTCTCTTGCATGAGCTATTCTGATATCCTCGAAGGTCTCAACTTGGTGGGAGAAATGCTGAGCAGAAACCTGCTCTCAAGAAGGACACTAAGAAAGCACTGCCGAAACCATCAGGCAAGTCTGGCAAGAAGCGTAGGAGGCTGAGGAAGGAGAGTTACGCCATCTGTATCTACAAAGTGATGAAGCAGGTTCTTCCCTACACCGCATCTCCTCCAAGGCCATGAGCATCATGAACTCGTTCATGAACAACATTTTCAAGCACATTGCTGGCGAAGTTTCTCGCCTAGTCCATTACAACAAGCGGTCGACCATCAGCTCCTGGGAGATCCAGACCGCCGTGTGCCTGCTGCTGCCCCGGGAGCTGGCCAAACATGGCGTGTCGGAAGGGACAAAAGTGATGACCAAGTACACCAGCTCCAATTGAAGAGTGCTCCCACAAAAAGGAGAGGTGCCTGGAACCAGAGATGTGTGGTGCACAATGGAACAAATGGGAAAGAACCAATGGCTGCATCTTTCGAACAGGCCAATCAATGACCAGCACAGTTGAAGTAAATTAAGCTGCATATTACAGATGTGCACATGGAACTGTTGTCAGTGCAGACATTGGAACATCTCTGCTTCTAGTGAAGCAAAGGAAGTCACTGATTAAGCAGCTAAGGATGAAGGTAACAAAGTCAATGATCTATATAGTTGAGTCCTAGAAATGAGAAGATTAAACCTCCCAGAACCACCCCCCGCCCAAACAGGCATGAAAATCTTCCTTTGTGCAGGTATGAATGTGGTCTGTAAATCTTTCTTCTTTCTTGATACCTCACTTGGTCAAATATGGCTTTGATGTCAAGAGCAGTCACTCTCACCATGGGAATTAATCGCATGTTTCGGACATGTCAATACTGAAACCTGGAGACAAAATTGTCCTGCCAGAAACAATGATAAGCTCCAATAGCCTTTTCTGTTTCCACAGCATTCAATTATTTCTACTATCACATATTGTAAATTAAATTGACTGAAGATTAGCTTCTGGAATGTCACTGGGCTCAGGAGGAGACAGATGTAGGAATTAGGACTTCCAAGATAGTTGCAAACAATAAATGTATACTGTAGACTTTCTCTATCACCCACATGCTGAGCTCCACCACTGTAATTGCAAATGTACTTAACAAGATTCTGCTCCAAACGCTGACACCTTCTTCTGTATTTATTAATGAACCAGTCATCTCCCAGCTTCTTTATAATTGCAGAACAGGGGCTATGCCAAGACACGAAGTTACAAGTTATGGTGGAATGCAATTATGCTACTGCTGATTCACAACATGTATAGATGCACCATTTTAGGCTTTCAGATTTGTTCTGAATGTACCCTTTTTAGTTTCAGAACAAATGATGACAAGTGTCCTCAATGTGAGGTTTGAACACCACAAGGGATGTGCAATCAGTACTACCAATGGTATCATGGATTAATGTACAAGAAATTTAAAGAAGACAAATACGAAAGGCACAGGGGTAAGAGTGGGCCATTCAGTTACTCATGACTCCGTTAGAGCATGACGAACCATTAATGACAGTGGAATGTCTCTGCAACATCTCTAACCTCATGTTCTGGAATCTCTTTAATCCCTCGATCCCTGTTTTGATTATATCCAGTAATTAAGCCTCTAAATAGTTCTTAGATAATGAATTCCGAAGATTCTCTAACCTCTGGATTGTTACATACCTCGTGGGTATCTTGTGGCTGTCTTATGACCATGATGTAATTGAGTGTCTTGTGAGCATAAGGTAATGGTCTTGTGATGGTGGGGTGATGTAATTTTCCTGCCAATGTGAGGTCACGTGATGACATGTTACAACAGGTATATAAAGGGAAACCCTGTTGTGACGCAGTTAGTTTTCAGTTTAGTTCATCAGTTACTCCGTTAAGCTGCGTATTCGTCTTATGATGCAGTTTCGTTTTAAAGTGGAGTTCTACTTTCTACTGTATGGTAAAATCGGTGTGCCAACAGTTTTGCCAATTGCTGCCAGTTTTGTTGGTGTATCTTTGATTTACCTTTACAGTAGTATTGGAGAACGAAGACCTTACGAAAGTACCAGAGCCTGAAGGATCGAATAAAATTGGAGTCGTTCGGCCGTTTAATAAAGGATCAACCTTATTGAGTGTTCGTTCAGAAATGGTAACATGTATCTGAGATAACCCCTGCAAGAGCAGGGAAGTCTGGGCAGTGTTCACTCACCAGAAAAAGGTCAGTTCCTTTAAGCTGTTTTATTTCCTTCATCGTGAATCCTTTGGAGAATCAACAGTAACGTCACGTCTTCGAAGAAATCCATTTCAAGAGAATTCTCTCCTTATTGACTGTGTAAATCACTTGGACCTTCGAATTTCCTATTTTAAGAACTGTTTTCGAACTTACCCTTTTAAGAACTGTTCCAGAGTTGGCATATAGCAGCTAACTTCCGGTTAAATTAGTCATTGGAATACTTTTCCTTATTGTTGAGCAGAGTTTCATAAATGTTTGTTTGTTTTTTATAAAACCTGACTCCATTGGTAATTCATTGTTGCTGGTCACATGACATAATTTGGGGGCTCATCAGAATCGTTCCAATTTTGAGCTTAAGTGCTTGTTTAATTATCAATCTGATTTGGAAAAGGGAAATACCCGTTTCTTTTGTATGCTTAGTCTATGTTGTATT
Source organism: Mobula hypostoma (assembly GCF_963921235.1). Taxonomy (NCBI): domain Eukaryota; kingdom Metazoa; phylum Chordata; class Chondrichthyes; order Myliobatiformes; family Myliobatidae; genus Mobula; species Mobula hypostoma. Next base: position 137,870,541 of record NC_086102.1, on the reverse strand, counting down.
CGTCAGCAATGAATATTGATGAGTTTATGGATGCGCCTGACCCGGCCGTATTAGCGAAGGTGAATAAGGGTGAAGTGTCCGAGATTGCTGGAAGGTTGGAACTTAAAGGAATTTCGAAGGGTACAAATAAGCCAGTAATTCAAAGAACGATCGCGGAACACTGTATAAAGTCGGGAGATTTTGATGAAGACGTGTTAGAAAGGTTTCCAATAAGTAAATTAGAGCTGCAGTTACAAATAGAATCAAAATAAACTTTGAGCAATTTAAAGTGAAGATGGCTGAAAGAGAGGCAAATAAACTAAGGGAATTTAAAGCTCAAGAAGCAGAGAAATAGAGGAGGTTTGAGCTAGAGATAGAGAAATTAAAGATGGAAAATCAAGGTTCAAGGAAACAGTTTGTTGCTAGTACAGAAGTACTATTAGCTCCTCCGTTTAATGAAACAGAAGTGGATAAATATTTCCAACATTTTGAGACAGTTGCTCTGATTTCAGAGTGGCTGAAACATTAATGGCCAGTGATGTTGCAAAGTGTAATTAAGGGTAAAGCGCAACAAATTTGTACTGTGTTAACTGCTGAACAAGCACTTGATTATGATATTGTGAAGCAGCATATACTGAAAATGTATGAACTGCTTCCAGAAGCTTATAGAGAAAGATTGACAAATTTGAAGAAATCCGTGGAAAAAACTTACGTGGAATTTGCCTATGATAAATCTGCTGTGTTTTGAGAGATGGGTTTCCTCTAAAAATGTGAATGGGGAGTATAATAAATTAAAAGAGTTGATTTTATTGGAGGAATTTAAAAGGAGCATCCCTGTTGAAGTAAGGACATATTTAATTAAGAGGGACACTGTCCATTGCAGGAGTCTGCAAAATTAGCAGATGAATATGCTTTAATCCTTAAGAGTAAATTTTCTCCAGGTAGTCAAAGTAAACCAGAATTTAAAACTGAAGTTAGTGAGAAAGGTAAGGATGAAGGGAGAGAAATGAAGGAAAGACATCTTGGTCCTATTTGTAATTATTGTAGGCAACCTGGTCACGTAACAGCTAACTGTTTTCGATTGAAAAAGGAGAAGGAGGCAGTCCAAGATGCTTGCGTGCAACATATTGAAATACCTGTAAATCCATAGGGTTCGATAAATTTGAAATGAAGCTTTGACAGATTCTGACCAAGTTAAGAGGAGATATGAACATTTTATAACCAAAGGATTTGTATCCTTGAAAGAGGGATCCACTCCGGTGCCAATAAAAATTCTTAGCAATACTAGAGCTTCTCAGTCACTTATTTTAGACAGTGTTCTAAAGTTTAGTAATGAGTCTGACATTGCTGAGGTAAACTATATACGAGGTGTTGGGAGTGCCCTTATGCCTGTATATTTGCATAAAGTAAATGTAAGGTCAGGGTTAGTTACAGGACCTGTTAAAGTAGGACTACAACCCAGTTTACCTGTGAATGATGTTCCTTTACTGTTTGGGAATGACTTAGCAAATGGACAATTTTTTCCTGATGTGCATTTGACAATTAAGTCCATTTCTGAGGGACCAAAGATGGATTCTAACATGGGATTCCTCCTCTGTTGTAACTCGAGCTATGGCCAAAAAAGATTTCTGAGGTGGATGGGTCTGTGCAGGATGTGCCTGCTACCCATGAACGTTCAACTCGGGATTCAAATTTTGAGGATGTGTCAGAAACTTTCTTACCTACATTGTTTAATCAAGATTATTGTAGTAAGTCTGACCATGAAGATTTGTCTCTATTTCAGAAAGAGCTGATACCAGAGCAGGATAGAGATCCTGAGATAGTCAAATTAAAGGAACAAGCTCTTCCAGATCATGAAATTGAAAAGGTGCCAGTAGGATATCATTTTGAGAAGGGAGCATTAATGAGGAAGTGGAGATCACCTACAATTCCTGCCAGTGAAGAATGGGAAGTTAACCACCAGGTAGACGTTCCTAAAGTTTATAGGAATGAAATTTTAACTTTGGCTCGTAGTGTGCCTTTGGGTGGCCATCAAGCTGTAAAGAAAACTATGAACAAGGTTTTTAAACATTTTTACTGGCCTAGTTTAAGAAAAGGTGTGGTGACATTTGGCAGAACATGTCATACTTGTCAAATTGTGGGTAAACCTAATCAAGTTACTCCAGTGGCCCCACTGCAACCTATTCCAGCATTTGGTGAGTCGTTTTCAAAAATTATTGTAGATTGTGTAGGCTCATTGCCAAAAACTAAAACTGGACATCAATATTTGTTGACCATCATGTGCACAGCATCAAGATTTCCAGAGGCAATACCTCTTAGGAATATAAGAGCCAAAATTGTGACAAAGGCTCTCATAAAATTCTTTACTTATTTTGGATTGCCTAAGGAAATACAATCTTATCAAGGTAGTAATTTTATGTTTGGATTATTCTAACAGATAGTTTATAATCTGGTAGCAAAGCAGATTACCTCATCTGCATACCATCCAGAACCACAAGGAGCCTTAGAGAGGTTCCATTCTACCCTCAAAACCATGATTAGGATGTATTGTGTGGAAAATGAAAAGGATTGGGATGAGGGAGTTCACTTACTTTTATTTGCAGTACGGGAGTCAGTGCAGGAATCTCTAGGATTTAGTCCTTTTGAACTTATGTTTGGGCATAGAGTTAGAAGACCTTTGATCTTGTTAAAAGAACAATGGATTAATAAAGAGGTACATACTAATTTGATGGATTATGGTTTGAAATTTAAGGAAAGATTGTATAAAGCTTGTAGCTTAGCCAAGGAAAATTTAAAATCGGTTCAGGAGAAAATGAAAACTTGATATGATAGGGACGTTAGAATGAGGTCATTTAAGCCTGGAGATAAGGTGTTGGTTCTTTTCCCAGTGCAAACGAACCCATTACAAGCTAAATTTCATGGTCCTTATGTAATTAAATCTAAAGTTAATGATGTGGATTATGTGATAAAAACACCAGATTGAAGAAAGCCAACGCAGCTTTGTCATATAAATATGATAAAAATAATAATGAGTTTGATCCCACTAGGAACTTAATGGATGATTCATCTGAAACTCATTTTAAACCCAACATTATTTCTGCCACGTTACCAAACTCAACAATTCTGGAAAATATTGATGAGAAATTAGCTCATTTACAGCCAGAGCAGAGAGAGCAGATGAAGCAGTTGATTTTTAAATATAGGGATTTATTTCCAGATGTTCCAAAAAGAACCACAGCAGCTTCACATGATGTAGATGTTCGAGATGCAAAACCCATAAAGCAACATCCATATGGGATGAACATGGAAAAATGTGAACTTGCTGAACAAAAAATTAAGTATATGTTAGAGAATAATATTATTAGACCTAATTCGAATTGGAGTTCACCGTGTGTTATGGTGCCTAAGCCAGACCATAGTATTAGGTTTTGGACGGGTTACAGAAAGGTGAATACTGTGACAAAAACTGATGCGTATCCAATCCCTAGACTGGATGATTGTGTGGATAAAGTTGGAAAAGCAAAGTTCCTTACAAAGATTGATTTGTTAAAAGGTTATTGGTGTGCTCCATTGACTGATAGAGGTAGAGAAATTTCTGCACTTGTAATCCCATCTGGGTTATATGAATATAACGTTCTTCCATTTGGGATGAAGAATGCACCACGTACTTTCCAGTGGATAATTAATTCTGTAATTCAGGGGTTAAAAGACACGGATGCCTATATTGATGATTTAGCTACAAGAAATGATACTCGGAAAGAATACATTACTGCGGTGGAGAAACTATTTGAGAGACTTTCAAAAGCCAACTTAACTATTAACTTAGCTAAAAGTGAATTTGGTCATGCCACTGTGACCTACCTTGGTTATGTTGTGGGTCAGGGAAAATTAGCTCCTGTTCAGGCAGAAGTTCAGGCAATTTTAGAGGTACCCATTCCAACTGGTAAAAAGACTCTAAGAAGATTCTTGGGAATGGTGGGATATTATCATAAATTTTGTAAGGATTTTGCTAATGTACCCTTCCATTAACTAATCTCTGGAAGAAAAGTGAAAAGTTTCTTTGGACAGAGCCTTGTCAGGAGGCATTTGATAAATTGAAAACTATGCTAAGTCATCAACCTGTGCTCAAGTCACCTGACTTTGAAAAACCATTTTCATTAGCGGTAGATGCTAGCAATGAGGCTGAAGGAGCAGTGTTACTTCACAGGGATGAGAGTGATGAGCTTGATCGTCTGGTAGCTTACTTTACTAAGAAATTTAATGCCCACCAAAGAAATTATTCAACTATAGAAAAGGAATTATTATCTCTTGTTTTGGCTTCAGAACACTTTAAAGTGTATGTTGATACTACTCAGAAACCACTCATAGTTTATACCGATCATAATCCGTTAGTGTTTTTGAGTAAGATGAAAAACAAAAATAGAAGGTTACTGAATTGTAGTTCGATGTTACAGGAGTATAATATTTTGAATACTTATATTAAAGGTAAAGATAATGTGATCACTGACTGTCTATCTAGATGTTGAATGTACAATGAAATTTTTTTTTGATGGAGTGGTATTTTAACATTTGTAACACTCCTACTGTATGTTAGTTTGCATGGTTCTGTATGATATTACTGTGTATATTGTGTATGTTGTAGATTTTATATATTTGCATTTTTTTTGTAAATAGATAGTTGTTAAAATTTTGCTCATAAAAGACCAAAAATTTTTTTGGAGAGAGGTGCTACATACCTCGGGGGTATTTTGTGACTGTCTTATGACCATGATGTAATTGAGTATCTTGTGAGCATGATATAATGGTCTTGTGATGGTGGGGTGATGTAATTTTCCCGCCAGTGTGAGGTCACGTGATGGCATGTTACAACAGGTATATAAACGGTAACCCTGTTGTGACGCAGTTAGTTTTCAGTTTAGTTCATCAGTTACTCCGTTATGCTGTGTATTCGTCTCATGATGCAGTTTCGTTTTAAAGTGGAGTTCTACTTCCTATTGTAAGGTAAAATCGCTGTGCCGGCAGTTTCGCCAATTGCTGCCAGTTTTGTTGGTGTATCTTTGATTTACCTTTACAGTAGTATTGGAGAGTGAAGACCTTATGGAAGTACGAGAGCCTGAAGGATCAAATAAAGTTGTAGTCGTTCGGCGGTTTAATAAAGGATCGACCTTCTTGAGTATTCATTCAGAAATGGTGACCTGTATCTGAGATAACTCCTGCAAGAGCAGAGAAGTTTGTGCAGTTTTCACTCGCCAGAAAAAGTTCAGTTCCTTTAAGATGTTTTATTTCCTTCGTCGTGAATCCTTTGGAGAATCAGCAGTAACGTCACGTCTTCGAAGAAATCCATTTCCAGCGAATTCTCTCCTTATTGACTGTGTAAATCACTTGGACTTTTGAATTTCCCATTTTAAGAACTGTTTTCAAATTTACCCTTTGAAGAACTGTTCCAGAGTTGGCATACAGCAGTTAACTTCTGGTTAAGTTAGTTGTTGGAATACTTTTCTTTATTGTTCAGCAGAGTTCAATAAATGTTTGTTTGTTTTTATAAAAAACGTGATTCCATTGATAATTCATTGTTGCCAGTCACGTGACAGGATAAAGACTTCTTTCTCGTTCTACTGTTGTATACCTAGACTTTGGTTAAGTTTACCACAAGAGTCTTCGTAGTATGCTGATTGAGAAAACTAAGGCACATTGGCCTCCACAGCTGACCATGGTAATGAATTCCACAGATTTACTACACTCTGGTTAAAGATATTCTTTCCCATCTCTGTTCTAGATGCACATCCCTCTATTCTGAGACTGTGCCCTCTGGTCCTAGACTCACCCAGTGCTGGAAATACTCTCTCCACACCTACTCTATCTAGGCCTTTCAATATTCGATAGGTTTCAATGAGATCCCTTCTCATTCTTCTAAACTTCATCAAGTACAGGCCTAGAGCCATCAAATGCTCCTTGTACTTTAAGCCTTTCATTCCCAGAATAATTCTCATAAACCTTCTCTGGACCCTCTCTAATTCCAACACATCTTTTAAAATGGGCCCCTCAGTAGCATAGCAGTTGGTGTAACACTATTACAGTTCAGGGTGCCAGTGTTCAGAGTTCACTCCTGGCATACACTATAAGGAGTTTGTACATTCTCCATGGAATGTGTGGGTTTTCCCTGGATGCTCCGCTTTTCATCCACAGTCCAAACATGTACTGGTTAGTAGGTTAATTGGTCATTGTAAGTTTCCCTGTGATTAGGTCAGCGTTGAATTGAAGGCCATTTGGGGATGCTGGGCAGTGCAGGCCTATTCCACACTGGACAGTTGGCCCTCCTTATCCATGGGGGATTGGTTCCGGGACCCCTTGCAGATACCAGAAAATTCGGATGCTCAAGTCCCGTATGTAAAAACGGCGTAGTATTTGCATATAACCTAATCACATCCTCCCATATACTTTAAATCATCTCTAGATTATTTATAATACCGAATACAATGTAAACCCTATGTAAATAGTTGTTATAGTGTATTGTTTAGGGAATAATGACAAGAAAAAATGCTCAAAGGCGGAGCAGACTCGATGGGCCGAATGGCCTACTTCTGCTCCTTTGTCTTATGGTCTTAAACAACGAGTGCTGGAGAGAGAACTTCCGGGTTATCCCGTTCTGTGGTTGGTTGAATCCGCACACGTAGAACCCATGGATAAGGAGGGTCGACTGTATCTCTAAATAATTAAACAAGCTGTTCACAATACTCCAAATGTAGTCTGACCAATGCCTTATAAAGCCTCAGCATTATATCCTTGATCTTATACTGCAGACCTCTCAAAACTTATGCTAACGTTGCATTTACCTTCTTTACCACCGACTCAACCTGCAAGTTAACCTGTCAGGAACCCTGCACAAGACTGCCAAATCCCAATGCACCTCTGAGTTTTTAATTTTCTCTCCATTTAGAAAATAGTCTTTATAGCCCCTTGGTATGAACATTGAATTCTCCAACTTCTGGTAGTCCCCTCCCTCTCCCTTCCCCCCATCCCACTTTCACTCTGCCCCCTCCCCCCCAGCTGCCTATCACCTCCCTCATGGTTCCGCCTCCTTTTACTACCCATTGTGCTTTTCCCTATTCCTTCTTCACCTTTCCTGCCTATCCCCTCCCCCACCCCTTTATTTTTCCCCTTACTGGTTTTTCACCTAGCACCTACCAGCCTTCTCCTTCCCACCCTCCCCCCACCTTCTTAAAGGGCCTCTGCCCCCTCCCTCTTCAGTCCTGACGAAGGTTACGGCCCGAAACGTTGACTGATCATTTCCACGGATGCTGCCCGACCTGCTGAGTTCCTCCAGCGTGTTGTGATTATAAGATGTTGAATCCTCATGAAAACAGCAAAGTCTGAGATAATATGTTATTTTATGACAAGCATAATCAGTACAGAACTATCTAACAACAGGATATTAGAGAATTAAGAGGACTATATGAGTGATATGTCAGTTTTGCTAGAATTCAATAAGGAGTATAGAAGGGATTTATATAAAAGGTGGCTCTTCAGAAAATGATAGCTCACTTGCCATCCATGGAAATTTGCATTATTATCTATAAAAAAACTTTTCAAAATTATGAGATATCACAAGCAAAGCCAATTTTGAAAAAAAAACAACCTGATTTATGATTCAAGATCTCTTAATAACCACCCTAAGGCCCAATCTAGATTTTCTACTTGTACATGCATTAAATTTTGTTTTTACATTTTGTTTGAGCATTGAAAACTATACCACTTCGGCCAAGTAGATTTTGGGGTGTTGTTGCTAACTTGTTCCAACATAAAGGCATATCAAGATATAGGAAACATAGTTATTTCAGCTTGATTTTTAACACTGCTAAAATGCCGTAATGGTTCTTGTCTAGAAACAATGAAGTTGACTGTTGGCAGCAGTAACCTACCACTAAACTCTAATCATATTCAAGTGAAATTAATATATTAGCAGAATCAAGGTATTTCAATTGTTGATTTTAACTTAACTGACATATAATTCTTCAGACATTTTAATTTTTAAAACACTGTGAGTCAATTCAAGAGGGGTAAGGCTTGGAGGCAGGGCATGATTAGTCTGCAGCAAACTAAATCAATTTAATTGGTGCAATCTATTTAAACAGATATCAAAGCAATCCACAGAACTTATTTAAAAAGACTGCCTACAAAGTAAAGAACATGAGCAAAGTTACAGTAAATTCTCATTTTAAAAAGAGAATCATATTTCAAACTGCAGTAAAGGGAACTTAACACAAAAACAATGTGTTAAAATCAGTCTCTTATATACAGTACCACACTTTTGGACATGATTGATGAGGTAATAATCCAACTTTCTCCATTTTGCTTGAAAACAGTGGAATAATTATATGTAGCTGTATTTCCATTACCCTCCTAAATTTGAGGTGGCAAGGTTTCAATGCATGATTCGCATTTTACACCAATATCTACCTAATACTGTGTTTTTAATGCAGTGTCTCCAAATCTCAGGAATTCACAATGAGCATTTCTTCCTAAATAAATTATGAAAGATAGTTACCTGTAAACAGATAATTGAGTTAACAGCAAGCAAAAAACACAGATCCATGAACTGTGCATTAAAAATGAAATTATTTTTGCCAGAAGGTGCAGTCTTAAGGCTAACATTTCACCCAAGATTTAAAATGAAGGTTTCATAAAAATTTTTGCTTTCTTCAGAAATCTTTCTTAGGGATTAATTACTGTAGTGAACACGGATGCTATTAGATAACATTAATATCTAATGAAGATAGAGATTCTAGAGAGTGAAAATAGCCTCACTAGTATAGTAGCTCTATGTCAACTAAAAACACCATGAACTGTTCTATAGATTCAAATAATTCCTTCAACTTAATTCGCTTTAAAAAAATACATGAAGCCTCTCCAACTAGCAACAATTATCATTTTTATTAGAGAGCTGGACAGATTGTAGTAGCTGTACTTACCAGCTCATAATTGAATGTGTCTATCATTCCCAATATAAGAGTTTGAATCTCTCCAAGTTTTCCTTTCCCATACATAGGATCCTGCAAGTAACCAGATATGCAGCAAGTTAGTAAACAAGTCCACTGCTCGTATATCCAGCAGAACAATTAGGTCACTTTAGTTAAAAAAAAATTACAATTAATTTTCATTTGTGTCTCAGCCACATGACTAAGATTAATTTGTATTTTTATAGAGTCCAATGAATTAACCTATCAAAGGTGTTGGGAGTGCGGAATAGAAATGGGAGAAGGTTGGGGAGATAGCTTTCAGGAATGCTACTCAAGATTACACAGAAAGGAAAGGTGAAGGGCATAAGGAAGGTGAGAGCAGGCAAATAGTTGAAGTATACTGTCTGAAGGCAGAGTGGAAAAACGGAGAAAATATACAGGACTGAAGTCTGACTACAGTGGCACAAAGCTAGAAATGATTGCAGCAACTGCGAATGTCTGAACATGAAGATAGAGTCTATGAGGACATGGTTAACAGCAAAGCCAGATTCCATAAGAGATTGGTGCAAAGTATGAGGTAAGATATTCAGGAAGTAGGTGAAAAAGCATTTTAGAAATTTAGCTTTGCTTTGATGAACACACGTTAGAGGTTCTGTAGCAAAGGCACTAAAATGGCATTGATTCTACAAAAGCAGAAATAAACAAATCTGGGAATGGATGAGATTTTGAATTTTTAGCTGAGTTAGGTGCAAAGGCCGTGCACAATAGGGTTCAAGTTAAACGGGATACAAACTAAATAAATTGCCATGCAGGCAAAATGATCGAAGGATTTAGGTGCAGATATTGCAGCATGTCAATATTCTATATCCTGGAATTGATGCCAGGCAATTACAATTCCAAAGGTAGTGAGAGAGAATCTCAATTAATCTTCTCAGAGACCTGTGCATATAATTTCTCAAACTCACTGAAGGGGAATGGACGATGATTTGGAATTAGAATTTCTATTTATCTCAATGCTATAGCTGAAATCTGGAAATTATATCATACTGTGTGAAAAAATTGGTGCACTAACATGCTGCAACATTGGTCACCACTGTCTTCACTTCTGATAGAATCAATGTTATATTTTCTGCAAGCACAGAGCCAATAAGAAATGAAATCTGATAATTCAGGCTCAGTGTATTTATTTTCTGCTTCGTTTTCATTTAGATCACCTTAACCAGAGGAAATAAAAATAAAGCTTTAATCACAGTAACTTTTATTTGTACAGCACAGTAAAACATCTCAAAATACCTCATGGTAGCATCATAAATAAAATGGATCACCAGGCAACACAAGATGATATTAAGATGTGACCAAACCCTCACAGGTCGATTTAAACACAGTCCTGAAGAAGAAACAATTCATGGAAAATGTCTTCACATTTGAAGGTCTAATAGATTCTGAAATGCTGTTGACACTAAGAATTGATAATGTTTTATGGAACAATAAGTATGATAAGATTATTTTCCATGAGTACTGTGTCCAGTTCTGGTCACCTCACTATAGGAAGGATGTGGAAGCATTGGAAAGGGTACAGAGGAGATTTACCAAGATGCTGCCTGGTTTAGAGAGTATGCATTATGATCAGAGATTAAGGGAGCTAGGGCTTTACTCTTTGGAGAGAAGGAGGATGAGAGGAGACATGATAGAGGTGTACAAGATAATAAGAGGAATAGATAGAGTGGATAACCAGCATCTCTTCCCTAGGGCAACACTGCTCAATACAAGAGGACATGGCTTTAAGGTAAGAGATGGGAAGTTCAAGGGGGATATTAGAGGAAGGTTTTTTACTCAGAGAGTGGTTGGTGTGTGGAATGCACTGCCTGAGTCAGTGGTGGAGGCAGATACACTCGTGAAGTTTAAGAGACTACCAGACAGGTATATGGAGGAATTTAAGGTGGGGGGTTATATGGGAGGCAGGGTTTGAGGGTCGGCACAACATTGTGGGCCGAAGGGCCTGTACTGTGCTGTACTATTCTATGTTCTATGTTCTATATTAACAATCATGCTAAAGAAGATTAATAACTTTTGTTTAGTCTCAGCAACTTTCAAGACAAAGATTTACTGACTTTAATTTTTCAGCAAAATGACAACAAAAGATCTGGAGGTGATCCACTGGTACATGATAAGGCATAATTATATTATTGCTTTGCTTTAATATAGAATATGTGTCAAATTTTACTTTTCAGCATTGAACAGAGTTGATGTTACATCGCTTCTACATTTAGAAAGCACAAACATTAACTCGGAAGATATCAAGAAACTAGAAAATTCAATATTTCAAGGCTGTTTTTTTCTTGGGGACTTGGCCCTAACTAGCAAGGCTGGCATTTAGGTTTTAACTATAACTACTGCTGAGCTGCTGGTTATGTGCCTCTATGGATCACTAAAGCTCATATAGTGACAATATCCCATGGTGATATTATGTGAGTTCAGATTATAAATCAAGGATAACAGAAAGCAGTAACAAAATATTTCCATGTCAAAATAGTGCTGGAGGTAAAGACATCTTCATACCTGTCTTCCTTGATTTGAGGTTTAGTGGTTATTTGTGAAGAATCATAAAATGTTGCTGCAGTGCCTTTTGGAAATGGGATAAACTCCTACCATGGTGTGTCAGCAAAAAATGTTATAAATGCTCAAGGTAGTGAACACAAGAGATTCTGCATTTGTTGGAAACCTTGAGCAACACAGAAAATGCTGGAGGAATTCAGCAAGTCAAGGAAGGGGGCAGAAACCAGAATAAAATGGTAAGGGGAGGGGCCGAGTACAAGTAGGCAGTGATAGGTGAGACTAGTAGATTTCTACTTCTTCAGCCTTTTATCTCTTCCACATACGCCTCCCAACTTCTTACTTCATCCCCCCTCCCCCAACCACCCCACCTGGTTTCAGCTATCACCTGTCAGCTTATACTCATTCCAACACTAAATACATGCTCCCCCCGCCCCCCACCGGCAATTTCTTATTCTGGCTTTTGCCCCCCCTTCTCTTCCAGTACTGATGAGCAGTCCCAGCCCAAAATGGCAAGTAATTTATTCCCTGCCATTGATGCTCTCTGACTGCTGAGTTCCTCTAGCATTTTGTGTGTGTTGCATAATATGGTGAGTTGAGTGCCAAATAAATAAGTGCTTTGTTCTGAACATTGATAAGATTCTTGGAGCTGCAGCTATCCAAGCAATTTTATTTGATTGTCTCATTCTAATAAGCTCTGTTCATAGTAGAGGCTTTGACCAATTAAGAGATGTTCCATTAATCAGAGATGCGTGGCTTATGAACTTGTAACTATGGTATCTATGGTATCTATGACCTCTCTAATTGATGAACTGGTGCCAGGATTTGATTATTCTGAATTCATGGATGGTATTACAAATCTGTGATTGGGTTTCTGTTTCCACGTAAATATTAGCCCATGCCATGTGACATTCCACGCATAAATAAACTAGTAGGGTGTGGGAGGGAGGGAGATGTCAGGCAGCATCAGTGGAAAGAGAAAGAGTTCACCTTTCAGGTCGAAGATTCTTATCATAAATGAAAAAGAGAAAAAAAGCTAGAATTAAGTTGCAGAGAGGATGGTAGGTAACTTAACATGAAACTTTATTCTCCTTTTCCCAGTACTGATGAAGGGTCTTTGATTTCAAATTTTTGCGGATTTCTCTGTCCACAGATGCTGCCTGACATACTGAATGTTCCAGTGTTTTCTGTTTTCATTTTGGATTTCCAACTTCTGCAGATTTTTTTTTACGTTTCAGCTGAGCCGCTAAACATTAATGCTCAACAGAGTATCTTTCCTGGATTCTTTTCCAAGCTCCAAACTCCCTGAAATAAGATTAGCAATATAACACCTTTCTTATTCACAAGCTTCATACACCTAGGGCACTTTCATTATAAGGTTTCTACTATTCCATTGGTACATCCAATATAATGACACAAATTTAAATGAAAAATAGTTAACATATAAATAACCTCATAGCTTCTTGTGTCAAGCTAATTTTATTCACTTCCACTGCTATTAATTTACATTCTTATCTGCACCACTTTCATTTTAAATATATTGCTCCATGCTAACGGCTAGTCCAACAATTATCAGGTCTAATAGTTTACCAAGTGACTATTTTTCAGTTATGACTCTGAACAATTTTGCTCAGTTCGTTTATATAACTGCAGAAACACCACAAACACTGTTTTGTGCACATTTCGCACACATTTTTGCATTGTTTTTATTGTTCTGCACATCACCGTCTTTCTTGGGGACTTTGCTATTGCTTGCTTGGTGGCTGGAGGATTCTGATGCTATTTGCTGAAGAAAGCGGGGAAGGGAAGGGTCGATGCTTTGCTGCTGCTTTCAGAGTTCTAACATTTTTATTGTCACTCATTCATTGGGGCACTTCTGTTTTCAGGATATATGTGAAAACCAAGAATTTCAGGTTGTATATTGTATACATTCTCTGATAATTAATGGAACTATTGGATATTTATCTGGATGCTAAGCGTCGGAGATAAACCTGACTCACATCTTACATTCATCTAGCCACACAAGGAAAAGGAATTTTCTGTTAGAGAAAGAATGCAATATTTCCATTTTAGCACTTGTCAAAGACATTTTCCCCAAAAAAGAGTTTATAATAGATAACCACAATAAATGCTGATTGCTTGACAGAGATCTTTGCATTCTCTTTGCAACATTTGAAATCACAGAGAACTGGAGAATAGCCAAAGTTATTCCTCTGTTTAAGAAAGATACTAGAGACAAACTAGGAAATTATGGGCTGGTGAGACATAGATCAGTGGTAGGGAAATTACTGGAAAAGATTGTTGGGGATAGGATCTACTCACATGTGGAAAAGCACAGATTTATCAAGGAGAGGTCAGCATGGCTTTCTACAGAGTTAGTCATGACATACAAACTTGATTGATTTTTTTGAGGAGGTGATGAAGATGACTGATGAGGGCAGGGCTGTCGATGTTGTCTCATTGAATTTCAGTAAAACTCTCAACAAGATCTCTTATGGTAGGTAGGTGCAGAAGATTAAAGCATATTGGAATATGCAGACTTGGTAAATAGAATACAGAACAGTATAGTGCAGGACCAGATACTTCAGCCCATAATGTTGTACTGAACTAGTAATTCAACACAGAACTAATTTCTTCTGCCTTGTTGCAGTAAATGTCCATCTTACCTGCTCACTGAAAGCCACTCCCCTGTGCTAGTTAGGGACTGGCTCATTTACGGAGCATTGCAACACCTCCCACTAGCTGCTGTTTAGCTGATGATGTCATGGTGCTACAGGAGATTAAATCTAACGCGCTGAAAGCACATGCTCTCTTGGTGACCATGGACAGTCCTTGGAAACAGTGGAAGTGTGCTGCAGTAACACATGGCCCGGACACACACACTTAGATAAGTACTTGTAACTGAGTGAAACTTGAATGGCTTACTGAATGTTTAGTGTCTGTGTTGTCCTGTAAATAATGGGTAACTTACTTCCCGCTAATGAGTGTCTTCGTTACCCTCTCAACGAATCTGCAAACCTGACCTCACTCAACAGTTGGTGCTGCGAGCAGGTGATTAAACAGAAGATTAATATGTGTAAAGACAAAAATAAGAGAGAGAACCCCCTCTGTGAAGGGTGCTGAGTCCTGGGGTGCACCGACAGTGTGAGATTTAGGAGTCTTGCCAACCTACTGGCAGGCCATGAGACACCAGTAGACTGGTCCAACAAGCTGGACTCCCACAGAATGAAAATGGGTCACCACATCGTGTCTATACTTAATGAGGTAGGGTTCCCCAAGAGGAAGAGGAGCCAGATGGGTGCTTTCTAGCAGCTGGCTGCCATAATAAAGCAGCAGTATGGACACTCTCACAGCAGGAGTAAGAGATAGATAGCTTAAGAAACAATCAGATCAGAAGATTAGATCAGAATCAGAATCAGGTTTATTATCACCAGCATGTGACGTGAAATTTGTTAACTTAGCAGCAGCAGTTCAATACAATAACTGACATAGAAGAGGGAAAAAAAATAAAAATAAAATAATAATAGTAAGTAAATCAGTTACAGTATATGTACTTTGAATAGATTGAAAAACGTAAATACTGTATATTTTAAAAAGTGAGGTAGTGTCCAAGGGTTCAATGTCCATTTAGAAATTGGATGGCAGAGGGGAAGAAGCTGTTCCTGAATTGCTGAGTACATGCCTTCAGGCTTCTGTACCTCCTACCTGATGGTAACAGTGAGAAAAGGGCATGCCCTTGGTGCTGGAGGTCCTTAATAATGGACGCTGCCTCTCTGAAAATGTCCTAGGTACTTTGTAGGCTAGTACCTGAGATGGAGGTGACTAGATTTACAACTATCTGCAGCTTTTTTCAGTCCTGTGCAGTAGCCCCTCCATACCAGACAATGATGCAGCCTGTCAGAATGCTCTCTACGGTACAACTATAGAAATTTTTGAATGAATTTGTTGACATGCCAAATTGTTTCAAACTCCTAATAAAGCATAGCCGCTGTCTTGCCTTCTTTATAACTACATCAATATGTTGGGACCAGGTTAGATCCTCAGAGATCTTGACACCCAGGAACTTGAAGCTGCTCACTCTCTCCACTTCTGATCCCTCTACAAGGATTGGTATGTGCTCCTTCGTCTTACCCTTCCTGAAGTCCACAATCAGCTCTTGCGTCTTACTGATGTTGACTGCCAGGTTGTTGCTGTGTCCCCACTCCACTATTTGGCATATCTCACTCCTCTCCTCACCACCTGAGATTCTACCAACAATAGTTGTATTGTCAGCAGATTTACCGATGGTGCCACAGGGGAGGTTGCCCAGTCAGCACAGACTCGGGCTAAAGAGTTGGAGAATAGGGGTACAGAGATGGCCCATTGTCTAGTAAGGGTGCAGTAGTTAGTCTGCCCACAAGACTATATGGCGACCAGACCTCATTAAGTTTCAAACCCAGAACCTGCAGGGTGGCAAACCCAACATGAGAATGGGGGATGGGGATACTTAGTTCAATAGTCAGGATGGGAAAGAGACTTTAGCAGAGAGCCTCGGGGCCCTCCCTCAAAGTAAGCACCTATGCAGTTGCGCCAGTACAGGCCAGACTGGTGGCCACACAGTCTCAGACCTAACAAGGGGGCTGCTGGTCCACAGCCTCTCTCGCCAATATGGAACAGAGGGAAAAGAACAGTATGAGGGAGAGGGATCTGGGGAGGATAATACTGTGTCTCACTGGGATGACTATCATCAGAGAGTTCACCACTAAGGAACTGACAGACTTGGGGGCAGAAGCCCACCTGGTTGCTGAGATCCAGGAATCAGGGAGTGCTGGAGTGAGATTATCCAATAGAGAGATGCACATCCTGGGGGGGGGGGGGAGGAGGCAGGGCTGTTTACCCACCATCTGCTTAACGACATTCTGAGAATGGCAACTGCTTGTACGGAGGTGATGAATCGCTATGGGGCAGAGTGATAGTGCTGGTTAAAGTCAAGTATCCTGTACTCTTCAAGTGGGATTTATAGCCCTGGGAAGAGTGGAGCACAGTTGAGGAAGGGAGCAGAGCCCTTCGCCAGTGGTCTCTGTTCACATGGATCTATCACGACAGTGACAACCTACCAGAGGGGCATGGGTTAATCTCAGCCATGCTGGGGTATTTAGGTAAAGTAACAGCTAAAGGCAATGTTGCTGCCCTTATTGGGACCAGCGATAGTGGGTATAGTAAATGCCACCATCAGATTATTCATGGGAATAATGTACATGGGGGAAGGTTCCATAGTCGATCATATATGTTGGACAAGCTGCCTGGGGGTTGAGGGAACCGCATGACCCCATAAGGACATGTTGCTCAGAGTCGAGATCCCGTGGGAACAGGTAGAGGGGGTTCCACTCCCACTCTCCGTGCCATGTATCGGGAGCACTGCCTGGGCCAGAGAGGCAAGGTGGCCGTTATGGAGAAGAGTCATTCTCCAAGCTTTCACATGACAAGGGCGGCTTTGTCCTCCACAAGATTGCACATGCTCAGGATTCCCTCTGACCCTTGTAGCAGGCACTATAAAAGTCACTGGTGGAACTTCAGTGGTACCACAGTGGGTGGAACCTTCCCACCCACACCCCACCTTAGGAGAGACATTCACCCTACACCCCCACCCCACTATGAAGTGTGAATGGTCTGAGTTTGAAAAATGTTGTGTGAGGTGTGGTCACATCTGAGTTTCTTTAGCGAGCAAGAGGGAAGGTACGCATAAGTGAGTGATTGCAAAGTCTGTCATTTGTTTGCTAAATCTGTGTAGGAAGGGTGTTTGAATTAATCCATAGGAAGATTGTGTCACATGGTGTGAAATGAATTTGCAGTATGTCTCATTTTAAGAGGTAGTCTCTTTAAGAAGCTGTGTGAATGTACACAAGTGGGAGACCCATCCATTCATCTTTTCTTTTCCTCTGATCTTTGGTATGTGTTTTTTGTTTAATGTTTGTTCCAAGTATTTTTCAGTATATTTGGGAAAAAAGTACAAGCATCAATTTTTGCTTTGTTTTATCTGTGTTTGAAGTTTGTGTATATTTATTTCAGTTTGGAATGGGGGGGTAAGAGGCAGGGGGAAGAGGAAGGAGGGAGGGAGAGAGGGGGAAGGGAGAGAGGGGAAGGGAGAGAGGGAAGGGAGAGAGGGAAGGGAGAGAGGGGAAGGGAGAGAGGGGAGGGAGAGAGGGGAGGGGGAGAGGGGAGGGGGAGAGGGGAGGGGGAGAGGGGAGGGGGAGAGGGGAGGGGGAGAGGAGAGGGGGAAGGGGGATGGGAAGGGGAAGGGGGATGGGAAGGGGGAGGGGAAGGGGAGAGGAAGGGGAGGGGGAAGAGAGTGGGGGAGGGAGGGGAAGGGAGGGGGAGAAGAGGGGAGAGGAGAAGGGAGAGGAGGGGGGGGAGAGGGACTCAGATTCTACACTGGCTATGTGGAATCCAGGTTTAGGTGATGGAAATGTGAGTGCCTCTATTCCAGACATGAGATTCCCAGATTCTAGAAGGAATTGGCATTTTAGAAGATTACTGATTGTGTATACTCAAATTGGGAATTTGAAATTTGTTTTTAGAGGGAGATCGGAAAGTTGTGAAAGTAGTGAACTGAGACATTGCTTTTCATAACAAGGAAGTTCCACAAGGTTAATATATTGTATATAAATTGGGTATTGTCAATGCACTGTTTGAGTTTCAGATCTTTTGGAAATAACTTCGCAAAGTTGAGATTTAGTCATAGTGGGTGTCTCATAAAATGCAAATGTGTAGCCAGGATTCAGATCATTCCTACCTCCTAGAATAGCAATGTAGAACATGCTTGAAGTCCAGCAAGTGTCTTGTAAAATACAAATGAAATTCAGCAGTGCTGACCACAGAGAACCGGGGAGAGAAGGCAGACCAAATGAGTCAGCCCACTAACAATCTCATTGTAGAAAATTAAGTAATCACCGTCAACTTCCTAACTGAAGCAGACCTGCAAATGAAAAGTAACTGGAACACGAATGTAGAAGACACAGAGAACGTGACAGCAAGCCGTGAATAACACATTAAAATATAACAGTAACAGTACTTTGTAATGAAGGCTGGTTCTGGAAGGTAGAAGTTTAGTTAATAGAGCGGAATAAAAAGACATTTGGAAAATAGATGGAAGGGATCACAAAATACTGGTGGAACACAGGAGGCCAGGCAGCATCTATAGGAAGAGGTATAGTCAACATTTTGGGCCGAGACCCAAAAAGTCGACTGTACCTCTTCCTATAGATGCTGCCTGGCCTGCTGTGTTCACCAGCATTTTGTGTGTGTTGCCTGAATTTCCAGCATCTGCAAATTTCCTCATAGGAGGGATCATCTGAGTTATGACACAAACATGAAGTTCCTCAACTTCACAAGGTAGACTGAGAACGAGAGAAGACAATGCACAGAGTATCTAAAGGTAGCCATCCCAGCTTGAATGGGAAGAGAACACAAATTAGCTGGGCCCTTTCAGTGGTTGGGCCACCGAAGGACAGTTCGGAAAGGGGTGCCGCCGGGGTGAAGTCCTGGCAGCTATTCAAATAGAAACCACCCCAAACCCTCCTGTACATAGAGCGAAGAGACTAATTGTCAGATTCTTCTGATAATCTTCTGTCATCGCATGAAATGTGTGAATTGTTGTCTGTGAACCTGAAACAAAGTTACCTTGGTAAGACCCTGCCCACAGAGTAACTAATTACTGATAGTTTTAGCTATCGGAGACTGAAGGGGTTAAGAGAAGGATGTGATCAGTGTGTAATGATCCAGTAGGGAAGGAGGAAACAATCACACAAATGACACAGATACAGTTTAAAGACTGGCTGAAATTGAGAAGACAAATGTATCCAAGAAGAGGATGTGATCAAATTTCTGGTACATTTTATTGCCATCTCTGCT
The DNA here is from genome assembly GCF_963921235.1 of Mobula hypostoma. Taxonomy (NCBI): domain Eukaryota; kingdom Metazoa; phylum Chordata; class Chondrichthyes; order Myliobatiformes; family Myliobatidae; genus Mobula; species Mobula hypostoma. The sequence continues at coordinate 137,851,162 of NC_086102.1, read as the reverse complement.
TAGTCTGAAAGATAGCCAATTAGAAATGCTGGCAAGTGTAGATGCAGGTACACTTAGGGACATGATAGGTTAGTAATTGGGGAAGAGATCTGAAGTGAAGGACATTTTGCTGCCTTATTTAATTAGATCCTCCTTAAAATTTGATCTTCATGGGATAGGTTTCTGCCCGGGGCCAAGACAAGGGTATGCTAGTGAGTATTCTGGAGTTGTGTGAATATCACAAATATTAATTCAAGCAAGAACTGGTCTTCTGTTCTTGATGTAGATTGCAAATTGCAAGCAGTAAATTGAAGTTAAAAGCACAGCTTTATACGATGGTGGCCATGAGACATACATATATACATCAGACAAACACTAAGATAATGGGACACTGCAAGGTTGGTGGACCATGTAGTACATTGGTGGGCTGATAATTCTGGGAATCATGGTGTTATGTTTTACATGTAGTATACAGGCAGCTACAGGGATTGTACTAGCCTGCAGACTGGATGTCATGTGCTGCATCTTTCAAGGGGTGGGATGTTGCAGTAAACGTCTACCTTACCAGTTCATCAAAAGCAGTTTCTCCCCATGCCCGTTTCAGGAGCATTGCAGCCCCTCCCACTAGCTGCCATTTAGCTGATGATGTAACGGGGCCACTATAGTTTAAATCTAGCATGTTGAAAGCAGGCACTCTCCTTTGCTCTCTGGGTCACTGTGTATCACGCTGCAGATGGCTCCACGTAAATAGTGGACATCTACTGCCGTAAAGGAGGGTACAGGCACACACTTTAGGTAAGTACTTGTAACTGACTGCAATTAGAATGGTTTACTGAATGTTTAGTGTTTATTTTGTCATGTAAATAAATGGGTAACTTACTTCCAAGTAGGGAATGTCTTCTATTCCCACTCACCAAACCCACAAACCTGATTATACATAACATGCCTACATCAGCTCCATATCTCAGCGTTCTCTGAATATTCACGTACCTATCTAATAGTCTGATAAACACTTTTATCTTATTTGGCTCCACTACCAGGAATTCCACTGGGAGAGCATTCTGAGAATCCACTAGTCTCTGTGTGAAACAACTTGCTCTGCATGTCTCCTCTGAACTTGCCCTTCAAAGGTTCATTTATTATCAAACTATGCAACTCTGAAATTCTTCTTCTCCAGATAGCCATGAAACCCAGAAAGAAAATAATTACAGCACGATCATCAACCCCTAAATCCCTCCTCCCCGCTCAAAAAAATGAACAAAAATGGAATGGGCACATGGACCTCCAAATCCCCCTCCCCACACACAAAAAAAATGAGAAACATCAGGCAAAAAATACAGAACATAAAAAACTATAAGACTGAAAAATGGCTAAGTCCTAGCCCATATCCAAAACATGGGAAACCTGGGTAACATTCTACAGGCACAGCAGCTGGCCTTTCCTTCTCCAGCAGTGGACAATGCACCAGCGGTCAAAAGGCAGTCTTCCCTCTCCTGTAGCAGATCGATCCCCCAGTAAACAGAAGGCAGTCTCCCCTCTCCGGTAACAGATCTCCCAGCGATCAGAAGGCAGTCTCCCCTCTGCGGTAGCTGATTGATCCCCCAGTGATAAAAAGACAGTCTCTCCTCCTGGGCAGCAGAACAATCTCACCAGCGACAGAAAGGTAGTCTCCCTCTCCAGTAGCAGATCAATCCCCTAGTGATAAAAGGCAGTCTCTCCTCTTCGGTAGTAGATCGATCACCCAGCAATAAAAAGCCAGTCTCTCCTCTCCACCAGCAGAACAATCTCACCAGCGACAGAAAGGCAGTCTCCTCTCTCTGTAGCAGAGTGATTCCATAGTGATAAAAAGGCTGGCAGCTGGTGCTCACCTTCTGCATTTGCTTCGATGTTTCAATCTCCCTCATCGCTTTAATCAGCGAACAATGGAAGCGTTAATCAGCTAAATGGAGTCGAACATTGGCTTGCCTCCTGCAACCTTCTCGCCAAGAGGTTCCTGCACGCAGCCCCTGCCTCCTGAAATCATTTCAGAGTGTGCAGAGTGCTGAAACATCCAAACAATTTCCAAACTGCAAATCACAGGCTCCGACAGTTCCAGAATCACATTCAAGATGAAAAACAAATGTAAAAGACATAGAAGAAGAGAAATATATATGGTTTCATGATCCATCCAGAAAATGTCCATCGAAGCAGCGTTGTATGCTGGCGTCATCTTGCCCAGAAGGCCCTTCTCACCTTAAATGCATGTCCTCTAATATGAGACATGTTGACCATGGGATAAAAATAGTGGCTGCCTAATCCATCCTTTTTCTCTCATAATCTCTTAGATTTCTGCCTCAGCTTCTGCCATTTCAGAGAAAACAGCCCTAGTTTGTTCAACCTCTCCTTGCATTTCATTCCAAAACTGGATTCAAAATTGGCATGGCCGAACAAAACAGAGGGTATTGGTGGAGGGGTGTTACTCTGTACTCTGCCTTAAGATCCATGACCAGTGCTGCTCACACAGATCTGTGTGTGGGGAGCTTTGTTGCTTTTGATATATATTTATATTATTTTGTAGATGGGCTGATTCACAGGTCTTCAGGCAACACAAAAATTGGCAGTATTGTGGATAGTGAGCAAGGTTTCAAATGACTCAGCAGGACACAGACCAGTTGTAAAAATAGACAGATTAATGGCAGATGGAATTTAACCTGGATAAATGTGAGACATTGCACTTTGGGAAGTCAAATGTGGTAAAGATGCGCACAGAATACTGGCCTTTATTGGTTAGGGTATTGGCAAGTCATATTTGGTTCGACCATATTTGAAGTATTCTGTGCAGTTCCGTTTACTTATGGAAGGATACGAAGTCTTTATAGATGGTGCAGAAGAGGTTTACCAGGGTGTTGCAAATAAGAAAACATTAGTTATGGGGAGAGGTTGGGAGAAATGGGAATACTTTATCTGGAGCATTGAAGACTGACAAACAACCTGATAGGAGTTTTTAAATTATGAGAGGCATAGATAGGGTAGATTGTGAAAGTCTTGTTCCCAAGGTGGAAATATCAAATAGTAGTTTTAAATTGAGAGGGGAAAAATTAAATTAAAGATTTACAAAGCATGTTTTTTTTCACTTGAGTGAAGAGGGGAAATGGTGTAAGCAGATTGAACAGACAATAATAAAGATCATGTGGAGGCAGATGTGATTAGTATATATTGGCACCATGGCCCATAAGACAGACATGTGGGCGGAAGAGCCTGTTCATGTTATCTACTGTTCTATGCTCTGTTAATTCTTCTACTTACATATACGGACAAACAAATCAACTGCATCATAGTAATGAAGATGAGTTAACAACGGATCTTTTCAATTGCATTACTCTGTAATGATTTACACAGTTAACCCCCAGCTATTGGAGAATATTACATTTTAGGCACATACTTGTTTTGCTTTGTCAATTTTTAAAGGAAGAAACAGGGTACAGTCAAAGTTGATATAAAATATAAAATACATATTAAAATATTTGAAAGTGGAATTAATATCCAATCATCTGATACTGAAAATTTTGCAGGATCTCGAACTTCTAATATAACTCAAGTAAAATTGTCGAAGATTGCAGAGACATTGACAGGATGCAGAAGTGGGCTGAGAAGTGGCAGATGGAGTTCAACCCGGAAAAGTGTGAGGTGGTACATTTTGGAAGGACAAACTCCAAGGCAGAGTACAAAGTAAATGGCAGGATACTTGGTAGCGTGGAGGAGCAGAAGGATCTGGGGGTACATGTCCACAGATCCCTGAAAGTTGCCTCACAGGTAGATAGGGTAGTTAAGAAAGCTTATGGGGGTGTTAGCTTTCATAAGTCGAGGGACAGAGTTTAAGAGTAGTGAGATAATGATGCAGCTCTATAAAACTCTGGTTAGGCCACACTTGGAGTACTGTGTCCAGTTCTGGTCACCTCATTATAGGAAGGATGTGGAAGCATTGGAAAGGGTACAGAGGAGATTTACCAGGATGCTGCCTGGTTTAGAGAGTATGCATTACGATCAAAGATTAAGGGCGCTAGGGTTTACGCTTTGGAGAGAAGGATGAGAGGAGACATGATAGAGGTATACAAGATATTAAGAGGAATAGATAGAGTGAATAGCCAGCGCCTCTTCCCCAGGGCACCACTGCTCAATACAAGAGGACATGGCTTTAAGGTAAGGGGTGGGAACTTCAAGGGGGATATTAGAGGAAGCTTTTTTTTACTCAGAAAGTGGTTGGTGTGTGGAATGCACTGTCAGTGGAGTCAGTGGTGGAGGCAGATACACTAGTGAAATTTGAGAGACTACTAGATAGATATATGGAGGAATTTAAGGTGGGGGCTTATATGGGAAGCAGGGTTTAAGGGTCGGCACAACATTGTGGGCCGAAGGGCCTGTACTGTGCTGTACTATTCTATGTTCTAAAATCTCAAAAGGTAAAGAACTAGTGGCCATTTATGTCATTTCTCTGGGAGTCGCACCTGAAGAGATCAGGAGAAATCCAAAGGAATTAGAGTGCTTTGTCTATAACTGCCTGTTCTTTAGCAACCATAAAATTAGGTGGAAGGAAATTATGACAATATTTTTTCCAAGATTGTAATCACAGAGGATGATCACCAACATAATTAGATTCTATCTACTTATAGTAAACAGTAAATTTGATTGGAGAAGCTGCAGTTATTAACTCAGGTGGTAGTACATTATATCACAGATGTTGGAAAAATGGCACTCAAGCATGAACAGTTTACTATGAAAAGACATCGCTTTCCTAGGTTTCCTTACAAGAATATTGCTGGATCTATTGGGCCTCACAGCAGTCCAGCTATTACTGTTCAGTTTATACCCTTTGAGGTTACAAAGTTTTATATATATATATATATATATATATATATATAAATAAAACAATAAAACAACTATTCAATCAACATAATTACCAAACAACATAATAAGGTGTGTTTAATTAACATTAAAGTACAAAATACCAAGTACAGAATAGTAGACTAAGTAGACTAATTACTGCAGGTTGGTGCTATTTTCTTTATTTGTAGAGAAAATTATCCACCCATGCTAATTTAGATTTGCACCATCTTTTGGAAAAAAAATCAAATTCTGATTCAATTCACAGACTGCAATAATGCTGTGCCTTAGATAGGTGTTCAGTTTTATGGCCATAGACAGAAACAGGTATTAATCTTATTCAAAGTAGACAATGTGTATCAAATAAACATTGAAAAAATTAAACTGTAATAGAGACCATGGTCAAACACCTCTACAAATGTAGCACCCACAGCCTATACATATCTGACAGCATAGTGCTGCTTCTCTACTTCCACTCTCGCACCCTCAGCACAAGCCTGTCACTTTCCCTTCAGGTTCACTGTTTATTCTCTAAATACTATCCTAAACGAAGAGGGTTCAATCTTGATCTCCGGTATTCTCTGCGTGGGGTTTGTTTTCTCCCTTTGTCCACATTGGGTTCCTCCAATGTCCTCTGGTTTCTTCCCACCTCCCAAAAACATGCAGGTTGCATCTGGCCAATGCAAACTTACCTTAGTGTTTAGGTGAATAATAGAAACTAGGGGCAGTTGTGAAAATACAGAGAAAATACTAAATAGGACTAATGTAGGATTAGTGTAAATGGATGATTGATGGTTGGCACAGACTCAGTTGGCGAAGGGCATGTTCTGTGTCTAGTTGCATCCCAACCTGGTACAGAGCCTCCAGTGCACAAGATCGCACGAGACTGCAAAGGACTCAGCCAGCTCCAACATGGGCATAATTCTCCCCATCCTGGGAACAACTTTCCCCATTATCAAGGACATCTTGGAGAGGCACTGCCTCAAGAAGGCAACCCTCACCATCCGGGACATACCCTCTTCTCATTACTACCAGGGAGAAAGAACCCACACTCAGTAACTTAGAAACAGTTTCTTCTCCTCCGGAATCTGATTTTTGATTTTTTTATATTTTGTTTTTTTATATTTTGCACCACCCTATTACACCCATGTGAACTTATTAACCTACTAACCCATACGTCTTAGGAATATGGGAGGAAGCCAGAGCACAAAGAGAAAATCCATGCAGTCATGAGGAGAATGTACAAAGTCATTACATTTAGCAGTGGGAATTGAACACAGATTTCTAGCACAGTAAAGCGTTACATTAATTGCTAAGCTACCATGACATCCCCAATGTTCCACAAACCAATGAACACTAACTTCTTATTCTTTTTTTCTTACCCTACTTTTATGATCCATAGATTTTTATGTCTTTGCCCTGTACTGCTGCTGCAAAATAACAAATTTTGTGTCACATGTCAGTGATAATAAATCTGACTCTGATTCTCTATTTGTGGCTAGTGAGCCTGGTTATTCCCAAACATTTCTGTTGCCACTTTTGATTTGGGTCTGAAATGATGACATGGATGAGACTGTGGCAAGCATAATAGTCATAAATAGCAATGAAGACACTGGTAGTGTAAGCTTCTTTATGGTCTCTGGACAATGTAATAATCTAACAGGTCTTTATGGGTACATTTGGAGCTTTCACATAAGGTCTTGTGTTTGTTATTCAGACAAAGCAGCATATTATTTAAGACGAGTCTACTTCACAACTATTTTATCAAGAGAAGGGCTCTGTTAGAGCTTGCATTTCTTATTCCCTATGTGCCAGTCAAACTCTCCCTGAGGACAGTCTTTTCTGGAACTAAGGTTGTTCAGGGGAATTTGTTGAGATCCCTCTGAAATGTCTGACAAAGTTTTATCAAGAGCAAAATGGAAGCTCCCTCCTTGCTACATCTGTATCTTCCGAGGTTGGGCTACATGCTTGAGTGACTACAGAACACTGTTTCTGGGTTAGATTGAGACAAGTGTCATGAGAAACACTCAAAACACAGGTGGAATTTGCAGAGATCACTGGTTCACTCCTCGATGGACAAGCTCACTTGATGAAGAGTGTGTTCTTCTTTCAATTTACCTCACCACAGGGGAAGATATACCCATCACCTTGCTCTTTACACTGGTCATCTCCTGCCAGCTGTGTCCTGTTCAATAGGCAACATTGATGTCTAAATGGCCAAGTTCCTAGGCCTGAACAGCAGTGACATTCTAATACAAGAATGATAGATCTCTGCAGGAGGGTCCAGTTCTTCATGCCCTGAACTTTATATTAAAAAGTAGAAACTGACCATGATAGTTTCTTTTAACAAAAGACTGCTGTTGCTTGCCAGGTACAACACAGCCTTGAACAAGTGAGTTCTTGGTCCTGCAGCAAGGGGATCCAATGTGACTACATATCAGCTCTGCTGCATGTGCACTAACACACATGCAAAGATGGACACACAGATACCTGTTAGCACATACATCGATGTACTTCATTCCCCTTTTCTTTCCCAATCTAATCTTCTTTATCTCCTCTCATCTTCAAACTTCCCAATCCCTGACTTACTTTTCCTTCCATTTCTATTCATCCTCATCATGTTGCTGCCTCTAATTCTTACAGACATCTCTTTCTCTACTGCACCCTATCATCCACTCTGAGATTTGCTCTTTTCCAACTTCTGTTTCCAGCTTGCAGAGCTGCCTCCCAATCCATGAGCAGGAGATATATCAATTGAGTGGATACTGCACCTCTGATTTGGGTGTACGGGGTGCCTAGAGAGGGGTAGCACATTTAGTGGCAGCTTGTTATTCTCCGCCCAGGGGCAACTCGTCCACCTTTGGTCCACATCTGTCACCCAGCTCTCACCTGTGGCTCCAAATAACTGTTTACATGCAACAGTGGCCACACCCCAGTACACCGCTTTGAAAGACGGGCTAAACCAGGTGAGGGTAGCCAGGAACTTGCAACCCTATTGAGTTAGGGATACACACACCCCAGCATGCAAAGCTAGTCCTGGCGGACTAGGCAGATGAGATCATCTACAAGATCCGAGAAGGTAGTGCTGCAATGCATCGTGGAGAGCAAAGGCACAGAAGGCATCATGGCTATCCATTGCAGCTGAGGAAATCTCCAGTTGTGACGATTTTTCGTACCACTGGACCAAGATTTTTGAGGTTGATACAGTGGAACTGCCCCAGTGAAATGGCTTTTTCACTATAAAACTCGTCCCACACAGGTTTTGGTCATCGGTAAAAATGATGGACAACCAACACTGAACATTAAGAAGATTTTTCAAATGGCCTCCAACATATTCAATAACACAGTAAAAATATCATGTTGAGGTTTTCAGAAAGCAGCATACAAGGTGTCAATAGGTGTAATAATCAATAGTCATCTAAAAGTTCCTTTTGTATTTAAAACATTAGTAAAACTGCATGCTTGATACTTTTAAAAGTTCTAAACTGAATTTTTAATAAATTTGTGATAGTACTTAACGACCACAATACTACAGATTCTCAATCTGTCCTGCAACTCTAGCCAATGCCAATTTAAGTTACGTTACTCTCTGCTTTATATTGCTATTGTCTTTGGCAGCAAATTTATTTCACCACTATTTTTTCTTACCAATTCCCAAACATGATAACATTAGAAATGAGTTGAAGAGGAAAGGAAATTGATCTCATGTCAATCCTATCAGTACAAGTATGCATTGTCTATCTTTTCAACTGTTCCAAAAACATTAAAATAGAGCTTTTCCTATGCATTCCTCTTCCCAAGACCACAGTAAAATATTTCTCTGACAGCAAAATTTTCAGAAAGGTCTGCTTTAAAAAAAATAGAAAAAGAGAAGTAATCAGCCAAAAAACAGGAATTCTGCAGATGCTGGAAATTCAAGCAACACACATAAAAGTTGCTGGTGAACGCAGCAGGCCAGGCAGCATCTCTAGGAAGAGGTTCCTAGAGATGCTGCCTGGCCTGCTGCGTTCACCAGCAACTTTTATGTGTGTTGCTGTAATCAGCCAAAATGCCACTTAGTGCAGTCATAAGCATTTTTGGTTTAGGTATGCAAGCAGTCAACCAACGTAAGTTTGGCCTGCATAATGACCTCCTCTACTGAATATTGAAATATATCACAAGTCACTAGTTCACAAATTATACTTGCTGTTATGTGCAGAATTTTTTTTTTAATTTCTCTGCCTTCTGTGCACCACCTTTAAATTTTTAATTCTTGAAAACACACCAACTTGAAGTGGTATTGATCTGAATGCCCAACTTTTACTAACAGCATCCATTTTTTTCAATTACATCTCTTGCAATTACACCTCAGATCTTTTGAGCTATTTTACCATCTTCTACTTGCTAAATGCTGATTTGTGCTTTCATGTACAGATTACTGCTTTAAGACATTAAAATCAGAGTTTAAGAAAACTAATTGAAAGAGCATCAGATATTTGGGCTTAAAATAAAATTTTGAAAATATTTCATGACTGCTTAATACTTGAAATTCCTGCCTTGATAGAATCATTAACATTTACTATTCCAAAAGTGCATCCCGACACTAGAAGGCATGCAAAAAACAATCCTTCAATGTTTTTATATTTTTCAGCTATTCCTAAATGTTTCTAAACATCAAAGGCATCTGATAACAGTAAAAGCACCTCTTAGTGGAACAAGCTGAAAAATATAAGTGCAATGCCCCAAGGAAGCTCAGTTTGAATTACTTGTGATGGGTCGCTGCAAAACACCGATTTGTTTTTATGGAATATCCATACCTCAGGTCACCGAGAGATACATATGTGGTTATAACAGGTTAATGCAGCCATGGATCTCCACTGCAAGTACATATAACTGCTTGCAAGGAAATAGTTAAATGTGATTCCTCCTTGATAATAAAATGGAAGTACTGTATTAAAGACAAAATGAAAGTTTTGAAGACAAAATGGTGTCACCTTGGAATGTGGTAATGGCCCGTTTCCCCCCTCATTGACCAATGTTTTGTCTCTAATTTAAAAAACAACCATTGACATTAGATATTGGTGAAGAATGCTTTCCCACTTATACACCTGGTGTCTGTTTTTGAGTTGTGTGAGTCCAAGTGAGGAATAAAGGGGTCTTAACGGAGCAATTTCTTTGTGCAGGGGTTGGGGGGGCACTTCTCTTCAGCTGGATAGTGACTAGTGCTAGTGCTAAGAGTTGGAGATAGGGTCAAGAATGTCAAGAGAATCAGAGGTGGAGAGGGAGGGGGAGGCGGGGGAGAGAAAATGCGTAATGTGAGGTTGTTGGATCTATGGTTCCCCTCAGGCACTGTGTAGATCCACTCATGAAATGGATGGTAATGATTATTTTGTTTTCTGTAGTTCTACTTCAGTAATCATTTGTCTTTCTTCATGTATTGTATGCGTAACATAACTCAAAGTGATTTCTTGTAACCCTTAATGTGTTGGCCAGGATGGTGCCGCATACACAGCCGTGTCGCGAGCCCCTTACCAGCTTTACAGTGTACTGCTAATTTCTGCAAGCTCCTTCGCATTTCTTGTTCAAGAAGCTGGTAAGTCACATCAGATACGATTGACTGACACTTCTGAACATCAGGAAGACAGCATTTACCCACAACATGCCACCTTTTCTACACTGGGAATCCCTGCATACACGATCATGGGAGGCTCATTTCCTCACCGTTGCTACCTCGGAAGCAGCGCCGGAGGCAAGGGAGAATGGCCAGTGTTCTGGTGAGGTTGAGACAGCACGCTAATCGGCCACCGCTCCCTAGCATAGTCCTGGCTAACCTTCAGTCCCTGAACAACAAGCTGTGTAAACTGACAGCCAGAATCTCCTACCAGTGGAAAACACAGGAACGTAGCATTTTGTGATATGTGGAGACCTGGTTGACGGAAGAGCTAATGGATCATGCCATTGAGCCCTCTGGGTTCTCCCTGTTCTGAACAAACAGGTCTAAAAACCTCTCTGGGAAGAGTAAAGGAGGGGTATGCTTCATGGTCAATAATACTTAGTGTGACCCACGGAATATGCATGCCCTCAAATCCTTTTGTTCCCTGTATCTGGAATACCTTGTGCTGCTGTGTAGACCTTTCTGGTTTACGGCTGTTATTATCACAGCTGTGTATATTCCACTGCAGTCTGATACTGACATGGCTCTCAAGGAACTGTACCAGACCAGCAGCACCCTGGAGACAGTACACCTGGAGGCTGCTTTCATCGTCGCCAGAGACTTTAATTGAGCGTTGTTCACTAAAGTCTCTCCGAAATTTTGTCAACACATTCAGGTGAGCACATAGGGAGATAACATACTCGACCACTGCTACTCTCCTTTCTGCAACACTTACAAAGCACTCCTCCGTCCCACTGTTTGGGAAATTGACCACTCCTCCATCCTACTTCTGCCCATGTACAGGCAGAAGCTGAAACAAGAGGTGGCCATAGTTACAACCATCCACTGTTGGTCCGACCAATTATTCTCCATGCTGCAGGACTGCTTTGATGACTTCAACTGGAATGTCTTTTATGATGAAGATACCTCCGAGTTCACGGAAGGGGTCATGAGCTTCATCCAGAAGTGTTTTGAAGACGTTGTTCTCCAAAAATCGATCAGAGTCTATCCAAACCATAAACTCTGAATCAACAGTTCCATGCGCGCTGCGCTCACCAGGAACTCAAGAAATGCAGCTACAATCTAAGCAAAATCATCAAGGCAGCAAAATGACAATACAGGAGCAACATCAAGACACAACTCTCCACCAAAACACACGCAACTTATGGCAAGGTCTGCACCCCATCGCAGACTTCAGCTAAACTCAATGGTGCTCCCAACATCGTTGCCTCTCCCAGATGAACTAGATCATCTTTTACGATCGGTTTGATGTTGCCAATGCTGGGTCCCTGAGGAGAGCCACCAATACAACCTGCACCTTGATCATCTCTGAGCCTGAAGTATGCAGGTGTTTCCAACAAGTGAACAGCCACAAGGCTCCGGGACTGGACGGCATCCCAAGACAGGTACTCAGAGTGTGTCCAGCACAACTGGCTGGCATGTTTACAGTTATTTTTAATCTCTCCCTCTCCCAGTGTAGAGTGGCCTCTTGCTTCAAAACATCCACCATTGTCCCTAACCTAAAAAGATCAAGGTAACGTGTCTGAACGATTGATGTGCTGTTGCACTCACCTCAATAATAAGCAAATGCTTTGAGAGGTTGGTCAAGGACTACATCTGCAACATGCTACCAGCCACGATGGACCCCTTACAATTCACCTAACTCAATACCAATCGACAAATGATGCAATAGCCACATCTCTACACACTTCCTTGCATACCTGGAAAGGAGAGATGTGTATGTGAGAATGCTGTTCTTGGACTGCAGTTCAGCATTCAACACCATAATTCTCTCCAGGCTCACAAGCAGCTCAGAGACCTCAGCCTTCACCCTGCCTTGTGCAAATGAATCTTGGACTTCTTGTCAGATCACCAGCAGGTGGTAAGAATGGGCTCCTTCACCTCTGCCCCTCTGACCTACAACACAGGAGCCCCCCAAGGCAGTGTCCTAAGCCCCCTCCATTAGTCTCTCTACACACATACTGCTAATTAAATTTGCAGATGATACTACATTGATTATTATTTAAGATAAGGCCGGGGCAACCGACAGAGAAGAAGTCATCACCCTGACACAGTGTTGTCAAGAAAACAACCTCTCCTTCAATGTCGCAAAAAAAAAAGAGCTGGTTGTGGAGCACAGGAGGAATGGAGATGGGCTCCCCCCACTATTGTCATCAATAGATCTGGGGTTGAAAGGCTGAACAGCTTTAAGTTCCTCTGTATACACATCACTGAGGACCTCACTTACTCTGTACATACTGGCTATGTGGTGAAAAAAAGCACAACAACGCCTCTTTCACCTCAGACGGTTGGAGAAGGTGGCACGAGTCCCCAAATCCTAAGAACTTTCTAAAGGGATACAATTGAGAGCATCCTGACTGGCTGTATCTCTACTTGGTATGCAAACTGTATTTCCCTCAATCACAGGGCTCTGCAGAGAGTGGTGCGGACAGCCCAGCGCATCTGTGGATGTGAACTTCCCACTATCCAAGACACTTACAGCGACAATTGTGTATAAGGAGCTCAAAGGATCATTGGGGACCTGAGTCAGCCCAGCCACAAACTGTTACAGCTGCTACCATCTGAGAAACGGTACCACAGCATTAATGCCAGAACCAACAGGCTCCAGGACAGCTTCTTCTTCCAGGCCATCAGACTAGTTAATTCATGCTGACACATTGTATTTCTAAGCTATATTGACTGTTCTGATGCATATCTGACTGTATTTACCATTTCTTACAAATTACTATAATTTGCACATTCAGATGGAGAAGTAATGTAAAGAGTGTTACTCTTCACGTATGTGAAGGATGTAAGAAATAAAGTCAATTCATAATTCGTATAGGCAGTGCTTCTTTTTTTCTGAATACATATGTAAATGCCCTTAACTCAATCAGAAAAAAACAATGAATGAACTTGAAAAAAATTTCATTACACAGCTAGGCTGTATAAATTTTCTGAGAGAGAAACTTCCAAAGATTCATGATCCTCTGTGAGAGAAATGTCAGTGTAACTGAGTTTTAAATGGCCAGGCCGTTATCTTGAAACGATTAGATTAAATTAGATTAGATTAGATTCAATTCAACTTTATTGTCATTGTGCCGAGTACAGGTACAAAGCCAATGAAATGCAGTTAGAATCTAACCAGAAATGCAAAGAATAGTGTTACTTACAAAATAACTGCGAATAAAAAGTAAGTGCCACTCATTTCAGATTTTCACTCAAGTAAAAAAATCTGGAAACCTATTCATAAACTTGCCTGAAGTGTGCACTTCCAGTGTCACAGGAAATCAATTTTGTTCAGCATTGGGTGCTACTCTTTAACATAGCGGCAATTTTCATGATCAGTACTGTACAGTTACTAAGTAAATAGCTCTTAACTTGAAAACAATTTTAAATATTTTCAACAGGAAGTAGCAAGGGGTGGGTTGGCATAGTGCAAAATACAATATGCACCAAATAAACAAATCTACTGTTTGTCTAGGACCCCTTCACTCAAGTAGCTTCACTTTACTGCACACTTGCAGCAAATTGTCAGAGTTCAAGCAAAGACTGCAATTCACAAATAAAATAAATGTAGCTCAAAATAACACAACTGCATTTCTCTTTAACTGGTTTTAAAACATGCCGATTTATTTCTTAATCTATTCAAAGACTGTCAATAGTGTTCATTCAGAATAATGATAGTTCAAAGCCAACTAAAATATACTTAAATATTTACAAAACTCTCCAGGGAAGTGTTGAAGTTTCTGTAATGCTTCAAAGTTACTTTTCCAGAAGCTCTTGATTTGTTTAACTGAGCTAACTATGACCCTTTTCTTGCTTAGCCCTTCTAATCTCAATGAAAATGTTATTTCCAGTTTAAAATAGTACCGTTATAAAGGAAATAACAACTTGTTAGAAAACTTTCAATACACACAAGATTAAACAAAACTTTATCATTTGTAAGGGCACGAAAATTGAAGTCCTGGCCAAAAATTGTGCCAAGACCCAGTTTAGATTTAGCAATCAATGAAGAAGAAGAAGAAAGCCCTTAACTCCAAGTGGAGTCATCGGGACACTGTAATGACGGCGTTTTTTTTAGCAGGCTTTCTTATTTTTATGAGGCCGAGTTGCTAGCTCGACGCTCAACCCAGCACGGATGGAAAACGTGTAAGGGAGCCGGCTGGACTCGAACTCAGGAGCCTTCACTCCAAAGTCCAGCGTTGATGCCACTACGCCACCAGCCAGCTATGGCAATCAACAGCAACCCTACTAAAATGGCTCTGGTTCCAAACATGGAGGCAACTTCAAGAACTCCAATGGCCCCTGATTACCTTGTGATTTCAATCTCTAAAGCTAATGTGACAGCATCCTTTAACAGAGTGAACCCACGGAATGCATCTGACCCAGATGGGGTACCAGGCCAAATACTAAACCTCCTGCTACAGCAGTTTGAGGATCCACCTGCTTCAAGCAGGATTCAATTATACCAGTTCATAAGAACATGGTTGCATGCCTCAATAACTGTTGTCCAGTAGCAGTTACATCCAACCACGATGTAATGAGACATGTGTGTGGTGGAGAGTGTATTGACTGGCTACATCATAGCCTAGTATGGAAACACCAACGCCTTTGACTGGAAAAATCCTCCAAAAATTAGTGGATACGGTCCAGTCCATCATGGATAAAGCCCTCCCTACAACTGAGCACATCTAAATGGAGCGCTCATGGGAAAGCAACATCCAACATCAAGGACCCCCCACCATCCAGGCCATGCTAGCAAGAAGGTACAGGAGCCTCAAGACCTGCACCAACAAATTCAGGAACAGTTATAACTCCTCAACCATCAGGCTCTTGAACCAGAGGAGATAACTCCACATACCCCATCACTGAATTGTTCCCACAAACTATGGACTCACTTTCAAGGACTCTTCATCTCATGCTCTTGATATTTATTGCTTATTTATTATTATTATTATTTCTTTTCTTTCTTTTTCTATTTGCACAGGTTGTTGCCTTTTGCACATTGGCTGTTTGTCCATTTAGTTTGTTGTGGTCTATCATTGCTTCTATTGTGTTTCTTGTATTTATACTGATTGCCCGCAAGAAAATGAATCCCAGCTTTGTATGTGGAGACATATATGTACTTGGATAATAAATTAACTTTGAACTTTGGTTCCTGGCATTTTCAGCATGCAGGGGATTAATAATGCTTCCTTGTTGTAATAAGCATTATTTCACCATTTAGTTAAGTTTAAGCCACATCCACAATCAACCTCATTATTACATACCAAGTCAATACACTATTAATAACAGCAGCAAATTAATCTGACTCCTGCCATGAGACAAAAAGCTGTTCTACATAACTGGTGCATTTTGAAGCCTTTAGTTGCAGCTTAATCAGTTTTAAGTGCCATTAATATGAACCGAGCATAAGGGCCAAACTTCACATCTTAGATTTAAAAAAAGACATGTATTGCAGAGAAAGAACATTATTAATTTTACAAATCCATAAGAAGCACATTTTGATAAGGAGGGATCTAGTTCAAAAGTTATGAAAGATGCTTGCAGTGACTTGGTCTGACAAAGCCTCTTAACAACTCCAACAGGTAGTGCGTTATGAGAAAAATTAATGCACAAGATACTGAACATAATGAAATTCTTTTTTGTTGGTTCTTGGCTTAACTCTGCCAACTGCCCTGAAGGCCTACAAATATTCAGTGAGATCATTCAAAACAGGAAGAAAGTTCCAGCTCTCTGCATTAAGATGATGCAGTTGATTGTTAATGCTGAAACATATTTACTGAAGGTCTTTTAATGGCAGGTGTCTGATAAAACAGGCTGCTAATGATGGCTGATTTCTTATAGCTACGTAAGCTGGGCCTTGTATTTCAGCTAGGAATGGATGAATGGCTTTTGATGCCTTTGATTCCTCAAAAATATCCTTTGTGCCATCACAGTAGGTACATCACCCTCATGGAGGCTCTTCTGCAGTACATGACAAAGTGAAATGCCACAATGCTAATAAAGAAACAAAATAATAAAAAGTTCAGCATGCTACTGACTACTGTGAGAATTCTGCCATAATCATTCAGTCTGGAAATTTAAGTCAATGTTAGTGCAGTCACTGCAGAGTGACACTGGGACATTCAAGCAAATGCCTATAGGTGACCCAGGAATTAATGTCTGCTCCAAGCATTTGGCTAATGGGTATTGCCATTATGGGAAGACCATTCAGTGTTTCTCCTGCATCTTTTCCAATGACTGACCCATTTTGTTCCATATTGTTACATCCTTAATGAAGTTGGGATCCTTCCTAATAGTGAAATTAAGTGCAATTAAGTGCAATCCAGTGCTAGCCAACTCCTCAAGGCTAAAGAGGAACTTGGAATAGGAATGGAAAGATCAAAGACAGGAGAAAGAAAAAATCTTCTGAAGGAGTATGAGCAGCTACAGTAAACTTTTGTGAAAAATAAACTACTGGAACTCCGTGGGTCAAGCAGCAACTGTGGAGGCAAGGGTATGACCAGCATTTTAGGCTGAGACCTTACATCATAAGTTAGATATGGCCCTTGTGGCTACAGGGGTCAGGGGGTATGGAGGGAAGGCTGGGTTCTGAGTTGGATGATCAGCCATGATCATAATAAATGGCGGTGCAGGCTCGAAGGGCCGAATGGCCTACTCCTGCACCTATTTTCTATGTTTTCTATGTTTTTTCTATCATAGTCCATGGTTATTTCCAATTACAAATTCCATTCCCTAACTACAACTGCATCTTTCTCTTCAGTTAATGTCTGGAACTATATGGAACCATGGTATAAGCTTTGGATCATGGGTCCTGCTATAAACAGGACCCAGTTGCATCCACCCTCTTATTCCAATGGACATCTGGCTCACCTAATCACTAAGAAACTTAGTCAATTGAACTCTGCTATCAAATCTTAATTTGTACATTCACACATTGATCCTTTCCTTCATGACCTTCAATATGTGAAACATGCTGAATGATTTTAAAATTCTAACTGTGACTTTCAATTCTCTCTCCATTTCATTGTGTTTAGATGTTCCTTTGCTTTCTCTCTCTCTCTGTAACTACCCTTATTAATCTATCTACCACATAGCTGTATAATTATTATATCTCATCACCCTATCACTTATTGCACTATCCATCCCTTCCGATCCTTTCTGGAAATCAGAACGACTTGATTTCTCACAGTTCGTCCAAGTTGGCAACAACATCTCAAGCTCCATCACACTGAGCACTGGTGCCTCCCAGGGCTGTGTGCTTTGCCCACTTCTGTCCATGTTGCTAACTCAATACTGCATTGCTAAATCCAGCTCAAACTGCATCTAGTTCATTGATGTTACAACAATGGCGTGAGAACAACAACCTGAGTCTCAACGTGGACAAGACAAAAGAGATTATTGTGGGCATCATATGAGAAGATTGAGGTGTGTAAGGCTTCCTGGCCCTGTTCTAGCAACTTTCTGCAGAAGCACACTTAAGAGTGTCCTGTCGGGCTGCATCATTATGTGGTACAGAGACTGAAAGGCATTGGACTGCAAGACCTTACAGAGGATAGTAAAAACTGCCGAGAGGATCACTGGGGTCTCCCTCCCTTCTATTTGTGACATCTACTAGGAGTATTGTAGATGAAGGACCTGAAGCATTGTTGAGGATACCTACCACCTATCCCACAATCTCTTTGACCCATAACTGTCAGGAAAGAGGTAAATGAGCATCTGGACTACGAATGCCACCTGGGCAACAGCTTCTTCCCTCAGGCAGTGAGACAAATGAATACCTTGCCACCACAGATGTCTCATCACTAGGACAGTGAGCTGTTTACTGTTTACCTGAGCTGCGCACTACAAACATTTTCAATTATATTTATTAACTTACTTGTGGCAACATTTTGTTTTATGTGCCATGTGTGATCTATTTTTGTGGGTGTACCATGGTCTGGAGGAACGTTGTTTTGTTTGGTTGCATATGTGTATAGCCAGATGACAATAAACTTGAAATTGAACATGTAATTTAATGCAAATTACTGGTCCTG